>NW_017728910.1:14338721-14359789 GCF_001723895.1 Crocodylus porosus | reverse complement strand
TTTCTTCCCACTTCACAAAAATCACTTGAAAAACAAGCATAAAAGAGCCTATACAAAAGCGAGGAGACTGGTATCCAGGAGACCAAGCTGATCAGTCGCACAGAAATGAGCTTTCCAATTTACCATCTACCTATAATCCTACTGCAGACGAACAACAAATGGCCCCAACTGGTTAGCATCTCTTGTGGATTTTAATTAACCAAGATAAACATCTGTTGAGATATAGATGCTGTTTAAATAAATTCAGCATTGGAATGATCTTTAAGATTCAGTGCAAGGTCAGGGCCACATCTCTGCGAAAAGGAGTTGGATATAATGGATCATCTGCTGGTTCATTAAAAATATTTTACTTGGGCAGCACAGTGCAACCACTGTGGTTTAGTACTAGTTGTAGCCCTTGTTCAGCTCTTAAACAACATCTGACAACACAGAAGAAGGGATTTGAGCTTGAAATATATCGGTGCAACAGGAGACTTGCCTTTAAATGTCAGCATTATTAGTGTTAATTTAATCTTTTTCAGACCCTCTATTCGGAAATCTGTAGCCCTAATAGCTGCATATGTCTGGTTTCAGGCAGCCATCCACAGTGGAGTCAACACATACACACCAGACTGATTTAAGAGACAGTGAAAGTGCTTCTTATTTGAACAAGGGCATGTGCAGTGCAGGGAGGAACTTTGACCCGAACAAGTACAGTTGTGTGTATTAAATGAATTAGACACCTATTTCTGTTCTCTCAGAGTTCCGTTCCCTGGGTTACTGTGCTTGATGTGGTCTGTTCACATTGGAGCTTTTCTTTCTTGACTATGGTTGAGCTGTATGCATGCTTCTACACCTTTCATACAGCCTAACTGTATTTGTATTAGTGTATTCTGGGGGAAATCTGGGCAGGTATTCCACAGTGCTTCAGCAGCAAATAAAATACTTTACTGTGCTGCATGCAGGTCCTCACCAGTAATAGAAGAGAGAAGTTGCTATAGGATGCCTTGTGACCCAAGGAGGACAAAGGAATGGTTAAGCTAGGGGTGTCAGAGATGCAGCCCATGGGCCGGATCTGCCCCAGGAAGTCTTCCCATCCTGCCTGTTGGGCTACTGGCAGGCTACCAGAAATTGGGGGAGGGACAAGGCAGGAGTAGGGTCTGCCACACGACTTGGGTCCCCCAGGCCCCCATGAACCAAGTGATCAGAACAGGAGGGCAAGGAAAGGCTGTGCAGATCCACTGCTGCCAGCCCTGCTTATTTGGCCTGGGAGCCCTGTTTTCTGAATCTAGCCTTGGCCTTGACTGAATTTCATACCCCTGGGTTAAGCCAGTTAAACCTGAATATGGGAATACAGCCATGTACCAGATCAGTCATCTCTCAAAAAGTTAACCATGCAGTAGTGACACAAACTTATAAAGGGCATAAAAAGTCTGTTTATAAAAACCAAAAAAACAAAAAACCCCACCTTTAGCCATCAGTAAAAACACTAAGCAGTTGCAGCTTGATTGAAGCTGCAACAGAAAAAAGAGCACAGCATCACCACCCAGTGTCCAAACAGGAGCACAGCACCCTTCAGGGAGCATTCTCAGCCATGAGCTGCTGCTTCTGTATCCCAGGTTGTCTGTAATACTGCCAGGTCACAGGTAGGCATCTTTGGGCCTTATTCTGATATGGGGACATGGGGCCAGCAGGGGTAGGGCTTGGGGATGGGCTGGGGGAGGCAGAAAGGTAACGGGTTGAGAGCATCAGGGTGTGGGCATCGGTAGGGGGCCTCTGACAGGGCAAAGGATAGCACAGTATAAAACTATCTCTGCATTCCAGCAGGATTGCCAACCCAAGACTTTTTGCAGTAAAATAACCCCCCCAAAAACCAAACTTCTTACTGATAACTAAACTTTTTTACTGTAGGTGATATTAAACCCCTACATCTGAAGCCAATCCTTCTAGGTGGGGCCTGACAGCACTGCAGGGCCTGGCGGAAGTGTTACATTTACACTGTATAAACCATATATCAGTAAAACCATGTGTCATTAAAAAAGATTGGCTGTCGGTTGAGTTGGTGACCTTGATGCAACAGTTATCCTGTGCTTCCCTTTTGAGCATGCTCAGAAGCCTGTAGTATGGGTGCATATGCTCTGGGAAAGGGTAGAGCTGCCTAGGTACATGAGTAAAATTATTTGTATCTGTGGAAATCTGCAAATAGTGACTGTTACAGAAAGAGGTGGGCTGCCCTCCTGCCATTTAGTCTAGTAGTTTAGTGCAGGAATAAAAAAACTTCCTGCTGCAGGCCAAAATGACCAACCCCAAGTCAGAGGCAGGTGGGTGGGTCGGCAGGCACTAGGACCTGTCTGCAGCCGGTGTTTGGCCCTGTGGCGGCATGAAGACAGCAACCACAACCAAAGTTCCACACCCACAGGTTGGATCCCACGGGCTGTAAGTTGCTGACCCATGGCTAAGTAGATAGATATGGGAGAAAGAGATCTGAGTTATAGTTGTTTTCTGCCAGAGGGGATTTGAGCTTGGTATATCCTGCTTCCTAGAAAAAAGACCTAACCACTTAACCATAGGATAGGCTTCAGTAGCTTTTCTGCACCCTGTATTTAATATCCCTTGGATAAAATAGATAAGTAGCAGTGGGATAGGCTATGCCTGACAGGGAGCCAGACCAGGACCAGAATCTAGCTCCTCCCTTCCAGGGCTGTGACCATCTCGCTGGATCACCCTCTCTATGGCTTGCTTTTCTGTTTTTGGCTCCTGCATCTTTGCCTCTTAGTGATCCAGTGGGCTGGCTTCAAGAGGAGAGCTGGAGGGTGCTTGGGGCAAGACCTAGTCTGTGGCCTGGTAATTGGGGCACTTGCTGGGAAGCAGGAGATGCAGGTTCAAACCTTCTTTAGGAAAGGGAGACCTAGAACCATGGTCCCTTCTTTCTTGGCAAAAGGTGGTAGGTTCCTTTTCCTCTAGGTTTCTTCTACAAGGTATGTGCATATCTGGGCAATTCTGTTGTGCAATAGGTAGGGGAAAAATGTAAAAACGATGTATGTGCCAAAATTGCACTATGACCATATACCTAAGCGGTTCTTATGTAAAGGTGAAAATGAGTCTGGTGCTAACTGCTTACAGATGTCATTAGATTCTGTAAATGTTATATTCTTAGTCTGTATTTATCTTCTGAATTCATCCAGACTATATTGTAGTATGCTAATGTGGTTGCATCTGTGGCTTCTCACTGTTTTTGCTTGGTGTGTTCAGAGTAGACAATGTCATCCTGATCACAATCTCCAGAAGTCCCTTCAGGATGCCATGAACAGGGATCTTTAGTGAGCCCAACAAGAAATAACTGGCATTGTGATGCCTTCACAGTTGTCTTAAAACCTTTCTATGGTACTTGCTTTCTCTTTTTTCTAAGCCCTTTACTTCCCTTTCCACAACTAGACATGTTGGATAATTATTTATGCCTCTGTTGGCTGGGCCTGGAGTACAAATGAAGGCTTCTGTTACTGGCATTGCTAATAGGTGCTGAAACTGTTTTTTCCAGGTCAGGGAGGCCTGTGTCCTTAGGAGCTGAGGCTTTTTGGCCTCTTGCTCCCAGTCATGTGTGCAATCTATTTTGTAATTTTTTTCATCACAGGATATGTTACAAGAAGTTATTCTTAAATCTATGCTGTAGATCTTGTGACCATACAGGTGAACCTATATATGAGCATTTAGCTTATTTCAGCTTGGGGAAGTGTTGCAGAATCAAATGTGAATGGTGGCTTGTTAAAAGCTCAAGTGTCTGACTTAGGATTTTTTTTTCTTGCTGGGAACAATTCACAGTCATTTTGAACACAAGCTACCAGTTCTTAACAAGAGATGAACTAATTGTATCATTTAATAAAAGCAGTGGGAGCACCAGTTTAGGAAACCAGAGATGTGGCTGTAGCTTGGTCTAAAGAATGTGACTTGTGTTGTCTGGGAGATACTAATCACAGCAACTCCCAGGAGATGAGTCTGCTTGAGAGGCAGTTACGTTGGATTCACTGTTCATATCATTGGAATTGGGTTCTGTACAAGAGCCAACAGAACTACAATAAAAGAATTCTAGCAAAAGGAATCAATAATCTGAAAGTATTTTAATTCAAAATTAGAAAAATGGGAGCAGTTACAAGCTGGGCGAGTCTATTAATAAAGGAAAACAACTATTTGTTACCAGTGCTGTGAAATGGGATAATTTAAGAGAAGTGCTGTAAGTGGCTTTTGTCACAGATAATGCCTTTTGCTATATTTTTTCAAGGAAAATTGAGCTTGCAACTTTCAATTTCAGGGCTCCAAGATGATCAAAATACCATGGGGCATTCTGATCATCTAATACTTCACTGGAATGAGGTTATCAGTAACCCTTGCCTGGGCATGATTTACGCAGTTGTCAGTATCTGAATCTCCATAATATGTCTTTGTCTGGGAAAAATGCTGCTTGTGGGGGCAGGGAAGAGAATGCCAAAAACTAAAGTACAGTTGCCTTGTGAATAGTTAGTTCACTCTTAATGAAGGGTACAGGAAAATGATTATTTCAAATGTCAATCTTCAAACTAGAAGCAGAAGTTATGACAAGGTCAAGTAGCCTGCTTTTGAAGAGAAATAGGTGACTCATGCTGTCAACTGCAGATCAGGCATCTGCAGCTTCTCAAAGTACATCTGAAATTAAGATTGAAAGTGCTTTGTGATCATGCAGAGAAACGAGATGAGAGAGACAAAATTTGGGAGGAAAGCAGGCTTAGCTTTTGGTGTATGATGAACTCTAATTCTCAAGGGAGAAATTTGAAGAAAAAACTGCTTGCTAACCTGGGTTGGGGGGAGAAAATTTGCTTCTCTAAATGCTTCTAATTAGTGAGCTAAGAAGTTTTAAAGTATATTATTTAAGCCTCTTAGTCCCAACCCCTTATTCTGGCATCAACTCTGTTTTACAGGTAGGAAAACTAAAACACAGGTTTTCTTCTTTATAAAGGTATCCTATCTGACTTTTGAGGTGATGGACAAAAAGGCTTAATTTTCAGGTAGACTGAGCACCTGCTCAGTGAAATAAGTTTCGTAAGTTTAGTGCTGCTGAAAATATAGTCTTTCATCTGTTAGTGGATACTTTTAAAAACATGCATCCATGTCATTTAGGCCAAAGATGATACAAATATTTCATGGAAGAGAAACCAAATCTCTTAACTGACAAGACTGAGGGAAAAGATCATTTCCTCCCTGCCTCCACTGCTTAAGAAGAAATCTCATGCCATCTTGTTCAGTCTCGCAGGGCTAAAATGATTCACCTGTAGATTTGTCATCAGTTTTTTAATTGATGACAAATGTTTTGCAGAGATGTCCAGTTAAGGCACTTGGGCTGATATGTGAATCCCAAGATTAAATCCCTCTGGCTGAACCGGAATAATCCAGGATGAAACCTCTGCTTTGAAACAAAGTAGAGACATGAAACTTTTCCTCTCAAACTATGCCACATACACAACTGTTTTTGGATACTTCAACTTTCTCTTAAATCAAAAGCTGAAGATTTTCTTTTTCCATTAAATAATGCATATTCCAGTGCAATTTGAAAACCCTTGTTCCTTAGTGGAGGGAGAAAAAAAAAAGACTTCCAGAATCTTGAAGATGACAGCAAAATAGAATTATCTTCCTCTGTCAGCTCTATTAAACCGGTACATGTGTTTTCCCATACTACTGGAAGTGTATAGCAAAATTCATTTGTGGTATGACTTTGCAATCTAGCCAGTTTGGGGAATTTACTGTTATGTAATTTATAGGATACATCCTTTCTGTGGCTAGTATTTCTGCTGTGATGGTGCAGTTAAGACTGTGCAAAAAAGGTGGTCAATACAAACAAAGCAGTAATTAGAAACAAGATTGAATTGATTAAAGAAAATCTATATCAGGAGTTGGCAACATTTTTGGCTGGAGTACCAAAATCACCCTAACCTCCACCCACGCCTTGACCTGGCGTAGCAGAAATGGGGGAGCCACAAGGGTCCCGATCCTCATTGCTGGCAGTGGCTGCACACGTGCCTCTGGGGGGACGGGCCATGGTTATGCTGCCCTAGCCCCTTCCTTACAACGCTCTACGAGCCACGTGTGCACCTGCTGCTGCCACAGAGCTGGTGCCAGGGCTCCAGAGCGCAGCACAGTTGTTTGCAGCTTGGCCCAGGCGCTGGGCAGCTGTAGCGGGAGGCTGCAGACGGCTATGCCAGGCTCTGCAGCCCTGGCACTAGCTCCATGGCAGCTGCTTGTGCACCTCTGGGTGGACAGTGGGGCAAGACCTAGGGTTGTGCTGCCCCTTCCCCTTCCCTCCATGCACTATGAACTACACATGCACCTGCCACCCCCATGGAGCTGGTGCTGGGGCTCTGGAGCCCAGCGCAACTGTTTGCATCCTCCCAACTGCCTTCTGCAACTGGCCTAGGCTCTGGGCAGCTGTAGTGGGTGGCTGAAAGGATGCAAATAGCTGTGCCAGGCTCCGCAACCCTGACACTGGCTCCATGGTGGTGGCAGCTGCACACTTGCCTCTGGGTGGGGGGAGGAGCCAGAGTTGCGCTACCTCAGGTCCCTGCCTGGCCATGGGCCTAGAGGTGCATGCACAGTTGCCATACCATGTAGCTGGTGCCGGGGCTGCAGAGCCCCATGCAGCTGTTTGCAGTCTCCTGGCTGCAGCCAGCCCAGGCTCTGGGAGGTCTGCTGTGGCGTGTCAAAGAAAATGGCCTTGCATGCCGTGCCCTGTCATGCGTGTGCCGGGGGTTGCCAGTCATTGATCTGTGTTCTGAACAAAAGACGGTGTGTCTCAACAATGTAGTAGTAGGTTGTTGTACAGTTACAGGGCTGATCTTGAACTCCAGAAGCAGACGGAACTCTGCTTCTGGAGTGCAGTTGTGGGCTTGGAGAGACCGATCCAAATTCCCCTTCAGGTGGTGGGAATCTTTCTGATGACTTCAGCTAGTTTTAGGTGAAGGAGGAATTTTTGATGAGAAGTCATGGTTGAACAAAACCCCCAGAAGTAATGCTGTAGGCAAAGCAATCTAAAACAAGCCAAGGCTAGTAACCTGAAAAAATTAAGCCTATATACATAGCCCCTTCTGATCTTTCCCCAAAATATCTCTGTCAGAATAATTTGTCTGCTATTGCTCTTAGTCTTAAAGCAACATCAGAAAAACCGAGGCATGGATTTTTGTGGGTGATGTCTTTTATTTAGCCTCTTACACTTCTTCTAGACCATCACAGCTACAACATCATCCCAGTACTAGCATAAAAAACGTACATTTAACATTCAGTAAGATGTCTTCCAATAATTCAGTATCGTTTCCCTTCCTGTGCAGGTTGGCACCTAGTTATTTATTAATGAAGCATTTGTTCTGTATTGCTCTGCTTGTATCTTTCTTCTTTTTAAATCAATAAAACATTTCAACATATGTATACCACATACTAGTTACTTGAAATTTTATTTCAATAAAGGGACATTATTTACACACTTACTCTTTGGAGGTCATAGTTCTAACTCCTTGTTCTATTGTTTCTTTTTATGCTGGTTTAACTCTGGCAATAAAATTGAACTACACCAGTATCAAACTGGAGTACTTCCATGGAGGTTTGCTTGAATAGTTGCATACTGTGAAGTACTACTTTGTCTAGCAATGGTCTTCTGATTTATCACAATTTTGCAATGGCCTGTATTAATACTACACTTGATCTGAGCATTCAAGAGGCTGAGAAGTGACTGTATTAATATGCTACAAAATGAGTGCTTCTGGTATATGGCGGGCCTTCCATCCCCTGATTTCTTGGGTATCAACTTCCAAAAGTCCATAAGCTTTGTTTGCCTCTTGAAGGGGTACAGAGGCTTGTAACAAAAAAATTGTCATACATACATACATACATACATTCAACAACAAAATAATGTGGGAGAAATATAATGGGTTTGATAAGGATATTAATGACAAGTGCAAAGAAATCTCTTTTCAATCTATAAGTACCTCAGAAATGATAAAGGACTAAGGCAGGCGCTGTTTTGTAGTGACCCGTCTCGTATCATCCATTTGAATTATGTTGGCCAGCAACAGTAATGCAGGCATTCCCCTGCTGAGCCTAGTCTTAGCAGAAAATAGCACCAAATGGGAACAAACTAATATATAATTGAAAAACACAAGATTTAGAAGGTACATCATATTTTATTGTTGTCTACCATTAAAGACTTGGCACAAACTACAATACCAGTTTTATCAAAAGAAAAGGATCTGCAGATAAACATGAAAGAAAAGGAGTCCATCTGCAAGATAAAGCAGAGGTGTCAAAAGAGAGCACACTCGCTTGTTTAACACTTGAGTGAATGGCCAAGGACTGTACATTCCAGTTGGATACTTTTTCTGTTTGTTCTAATTAGTAAATGAATTTAAATGCTTTGATGTCATGTTGTATATGTCCTTCGTCTCTCCTGGTATTGGTCTTCCTTCTCTCCTAGGGAGTCGCCCTTCTCCTCTTGCCATATCAATCTTGCTGCCTCTTCGCAGGTTTTGTAGAGGAACATGTCCCTGATCTAATGCAGTGGGACCCAGTAACTAATATTGATCCACTTGCTTCAAAAAATTAGCTGCCCTGGAGCACACTGTTCTTTTGGAAATAAGAGTGTGCAGAACCTGAAGGGTAAGAGGTCTACACATTCATTCATATTTTAATACTGTGCTACAGACTGCAGTGTGCAGTATGTAAAACAAGTATTTTTTACCTTTCTTGCGTAAGGGATTAGGAAAGAGCAGGCCATGGGCATGACCCAAAGAGAAGAACGTGGATTGTCTTGCTTCCATTTTGTTGCCCAGTACTGCATGGCTGATGGCTTCCTGACAGGGAAAATAAGCCTACTACTACAAGGGCTTCCCTGCTACTCCCCAGCCTCTAAAGAATTCTTGCTAGTGATAGTAATCGCATGCTCTCAAGGGCTTTTAAGGAAAGGAATTGTAGGATATTTGGGAGCCTACAGACTTCTCAGTTTTGACTTCTGCAGTGGAGATGATAATGAAAAACCTAATTGGATTCAGAAGAAGGGAATATCCAAGGCAGCCACCAGCACGGGTGTCAGCGTGGCACATATAGGCGCTTTGCTTGGCTTGTGCCTCAGGGCAGAAGGTGGGAGGGGGTTGGGGCTGCACTGCCAGCCACAGCAAGGATTGAGCCCTTGCACCTTCCCTGCTGCTCGCCTCGGTAATGCCAGCATCATACGAGTTGATGTTGCCGGTGTTCTTTTGGCACACTGCCCACAAGCATTGCTAGCCCGTGATCTAAGAAACTATTTTCTAATTCAAGGAGGGTCAGCTGTGGGTTCACATAAAAATGAGGTCATGTCTAACAGAACCAGCAGGATGCTTTGAAAATCTCATAAAATAAAGGAAGAGTTGACTGGGATGGAAGCTTTGGACATAAATTACATAGATTCTTAAAACAATGTTTGATATAATTCTGCACTCCATCGGTTACATCTGTAGGCATAGCGGTGGCTATGGTTCTTCTGGAGTGGGTAAAGAAATGTCTTGGGATATCAAAAAAAAAAAAAAAATCAGATGGCACCTGTGAATAGTACCATTTGAGCAAGGTGACTGGGGGTGGTGCTACTGAGATCAGCATTTAAACTTTGATTTTGTTCATTTTATCTGTCAGTGACCTGGAAAAAGGAACATAAAGCAAGGTGATAAAATGTACTGACGATACAAAACAGGGCTGAAGCAGGAAGGTCAGTACAAGAGGGAGGGGAATCCCACTCAGTACAGCTTCACCCCCACAGGAGTAGAAGCTGACTCATGGCTTAGGCAGCTCAGCATACAGCCGTGTAAATTGATCTAGAAAGAATTAAAAATGCACTGGAAAGCATTCCTGGTTGCTTTGTATAGTCCTCAGTGTAAGAAAGCAATATTTTAGATATAAATTAGAAGTCTAATATCCTTTGTGCTAGCACAATCCTATGCTGCACCTGGGGCAGTACTAGGAATTTGGGTAGATTGTGTAAATAAACAGCGGCTGTTTGCTATTGCACCCGGGCTACAGCACCTTTCTGCCATAAATAACCCAGACCAAATCTGCCTACTGTGGTGGTGGTAAAATAATGCATGATAATCTGATGCTTTGTGGGTCCTATATGAAATATGATGATGGATAGCTGGCATGGGGTGATCCTATCTATTAAAGGCAGTTACCAGACTTACCTGTCAGCGGTCTCTCCAAGGAAGCAAAGGACGACTGGGAGTGAAGGCCAACTTACTACATTCACTTTTAAAGAGTGCCTTTCTCGCAGCAGGGAGAACTGTTGTTGGGCAGTATGGTGATGCTTATATGTTACTATCTATACTGCACTCATGCATACCAGAGCACCCCAGGGAGTAACTAGGCAAAATGGGTGCAAACTGGTGGAGAGTAGATTCAGGTTAGACATTAGGAAGAAAATGTTTACAGTAAGCATGGCCAGAATCTGGAATGGGCTTCCAAGAGAGGTGGTGCTGTCACCTAACTTCTCTTCAAGAGGAGGCTTGACAGTCACCTGGCTGGGGTCGTGTGACCTCGGTCCTCTTTCCTGACGGGGGCAGGAGGTCGGACATGATGATCCTTCGTGGTCCTTTCCGACTCTACAATCTATGAATCTGCAGAAGGCTTGTTTTCAGTCTGCTCCATTTGCAAGTGATGAGTTTTTGAAATATTGAGACTTGTTGATATAGCTCTAATGAAAGCTTTATTTATATGTATAGTCCTAATTCATAAGTCAGAGCTATGCTACACATACAAAGAACAAAAATACTGCTTATACACTTTTTTCCCTACAGTCTAGCATGCATTTTTGCATCCAAATGGAGAATGATTGACTGCAATTTCAGAGACAAACAATTATCTATCTTGCATAAAGATGGATGCTGCCTGTTAGAGTAAGAAGAAGGTTTTGTCACTGGGGAGGTTGAAAATAGTAAAAGTATATGATGACAGGGGCACAGTCCTGTGAGGTTTCAAATTTCCCTTCATCTCATCAACCTCAGTGAGACCTAAAGAACCCAGGACACTGTAGAATTACACTAGTCTTCAGTGGACTTGGTGGCATGGATATTTCTGGGTTACCTCCAACACTAAGGAAGAAATGATTAGTCTTTGACAATTCAGCAGGAGAATACGCCCAACCAGGTTCTCCATGAGGTCTCACCTGAAGAAGTGCTCTGTGGCTAAATTCCTGCAGAAATCAATGGTTGAGAAGTGCTAAGAACCAGCATTGTTCTGCTGCCTGAACTTTGGTTCAGGTCTTACGTTTTGAATCTACGATAATTAAAGTAAATTAAAAGGTGAGACCTGTCTCTCTGTCTCTGAGATGATGGAGGTGATTTTTAAATTCCTGCACAAAAGGATGCGTCAGGCAGGCTTGACTGGGAGAATGGGGTGAAATTAAAGATTTTTTTGTGATTCTGAGTCAGTGACCAGAGTTGAGCTCTGTCAAAATATTTCAGATTCCACCCTTAGCAGCACCAGCAAATTTTCTTGTGCCAAGAAAGAAGGTGATAGGAAATAGTGTTCTGCTTCATTATCCATTTTCCATCCTGTTCTTGGTCACAACTTTGCCAAGCCAGTACTGTACCCAGGGGCGTTGCAAGTTCCAAGTCTGATAACAGACTGGAAATCTCTCCTGTCAGTTGTGATGTTTCACTGTTTGCTGCTCAGTGAACCATCCTGAGTAGAAAAAGGCCTTTCTGTATGTGCTGGTTTTAAACAGGCTAAGTGATAAAGGGCTGTGACCCATACAAAGCCCATCTCTAGATGACTGCTGAGGCAAGTGTACATAATAAGGCAGTAGTTTTATTGGAGAGTTGTGGCCACTAGCCTGTGCCCCGTTGGCTTTGGTTTGTGATGCAATCTGGGGCATTCTAGGTGGGACACGGTCCAGGATGTTACATCAGAGCCCCAGGTTGCAATCAGACCTCCTTTCCCAATGCTATTCCTTATTCCCTTGTGCTAAAGAAGCGTACTTCAAATATATCAAACCATTTCTATCACAGCCATCTTCTCTTTAGTACAGCCTTCCACCATTGTGTGTCTGTGTTCCTGTACCTTGATGAGCTTGGCTGTCTCTGCTACCAGCAATTCAGATTTCATGGAACTAGGCAAAGAACTATTTTTTCTTCCCATACTTTATACTTGGATTTCATTCCTCTTTGTAAAGATTTTTTAGGTTTCCTTATTTATGTGTTGTAATTTTGGAGAATCCAAAACATTGTAGACCAAAAGTATGGATATACTAGCCAACTGCCTGTCAAGAATGACAAGAGGGGAGGGGGGCATGGACAGAGGCCTGAGGTTTTGAACTTTTCTTTATTCTTATTATTTCTCATCAGTTTTCACCCACATGTATTGCTTCTTCCTTTGTATTGGAGGCTTTTTAGAAGTCCTACACTTCCCAGAACCTTGAGGCACCCGTCAAGGCTGCATCACACCTTGTGTGTTCGGTATGGGTACTGAACCAACAGCAGACTTCATGCCTCACCTTGAAGTCTGAATGTGCCAACATCACAGCTCTTTTAAAATAGTCTCTCCTGTGACTGTTGCCATATTTGGATCTCTTGTGGGATTTCAAAGATCTGTCTGTGCAGTATTTCTAGGTGAGTGCAGTGTGCCCCATAAGTACTGCTGGTATTTCTAAAGCACATTTTACGGCTAATATGTTTCTAACTTGGTTAATATTTGTAAGTGGACTTCAGATTTTGCTTAAATAGATACTGAAAACTTAAAGTAAGTGGATGATGTTAATTTCTTATATCTCTTTGTTAACTTCAGTAGGGATTAGACCCTGCATGTGCTTTTCTAGATCAGTAGCTACTTGCTGCAGTGAGGTTCTGGAGCTACTCGTAGCTTTGTCACTAGAGGTATCGCTGAGTGATATGAAGAAAAGTGAAGAGCCATGCAGATTTGAGATGGTATGAAGCTGAGGAAAGAATATTAACTGAATGTGATGTCTGCTTGTGAGGAAAACCACACAATTGGCATTGCATAACTTACCTTCTCGACCGATGGGTCCCAAGGATCACATTATTGTTTTTAATTTTGCTAAGCCCACTGTGTGCCCCTGTGATTTTGTAGAGTTAATAAGGGAAAAAACTCCCAATACTTTATTGTTGTTGCAACCACACTGCAACAACCAGAGAGATTGAAGTGATATTCTTCATTCCTTCCTTTTTCTTTTCACTCCATTTTTCCCCTTTCCAGCCTTCTGTTTTCCCATTCTTTCCTTTGATGTATCCTCCAGAACAGTGGTCTCCAAAGTGGGGTGTGCACACCTCAGGGGGTGCACAAGATGATCTGTTGGGGCACAGGAAGAAAATATTAGAACTTCTATTTATATTTATTTTTTACCTAAAAAATAAGGAAGAAATTAAGCTTTACTAATATTTAATATATGGATTGACACTGGCGCTCTCACTCTGTCCATATGTCAGATGGTCACGTGTCACGTACGGTACGCGAGTAGTACATGTATATAACTTATAAATAAATATACATATATTGGGGGTGCATGCTCAAAAATGTTTTACTGATAGGGGTGTGTGATCAAAAAAGTTTGGAGACCACTGCTCTAGAAACTTGCTCTGTACCCCAGTTTGAGAAGCATTGTTCTGTACAGATATATAAATAGCAAGCTTAAGATGTCCAATTTACAGGGTGCCTGTTGCAAAAACTGCATACAGTATTTACTTAGGATTAAGCACATTGAAGCTTTGATACCGCAAGCACCTAAGAATGCAAAACGTGTTTACTTAAAGTTGTAGTCATTTAATCGCATGGTCAAGATTGCGACCTAAGGCCTTGATCAGACTGCCAGTAAAATTTAAGGGGCATCTTTCCATTCAAGTCAGTGGGAGGTAGAGCTAGATTTTTGCAAGCTCAACTAAAGTTAAGGGAAGAAACAATATACACTTCTTCAGAGAGAAAGTAAGCAGGTGTGTGAGCACAGGGAAAATACAAGTACACCTCAGGTAAATAAACTTCTATATATTTTTTTTCTCTATCAGGTGGAAAAAATATGCCCTCCTGCATTTTGGTGTCATTCAGTCCTACGTAGCCTTCTAAATACAAACATGCACCCTCTGACAGCGGTTGTGCATGTGGTTGGATTCCAGTACAAAAGGCCATGGAACATGCTTGAATTAAAAAGGCAGCACCCATAGGATCTGCTGCCTGACTGGTGATGAGATGTCACCAACCTAATAATTGTTGTTTTAGTGGCTTTTTTTCAGTTGTAGTACCAAAGACTGAGCTACGTATAAGGATTGAGACTAAAACTGTGATGAAGAGCTAAACAGCTGATTGCCCCAAAACCTTTCTTCTGTATTTTTTTTTTTTTTTTTAAACAGGAAAGTTTAGTACTAGTTTATTGCTTTAAATGTGCTATTGCTGCTGGATCCAGCATCAATTTCGGGATTCCGTTACCTAATGGAAGGCCTCAGCAAGTACAATTAACACTTCATTCAGGTTTTTTTCCCCAGTTCTGAATTTTATATTTGCATTCATATGGCTGCTTTTTCCTAAACACATTGAGATTTATGCCAAGGGGCCCTTTAAGAGGATGCCTGTCACTGAAATTGTATTTTTTATCCCTTGAAGCTGAAAGCCATAAAGAAATGAGACCTTGCCGAATCACCACCTTAAAGCTCCAGTCACTCATGTGAATCAAAACCTGTGAAAAGTAGGTCATATTGTACAAATGAATTAGATTTTGCTTCTCATTTTATTGACTTTTAGTTTTTCATTCATGGTAGTTTATAGTTTGCAGTGTGTTGTCTTTTTAATGATTGGAAAAATACTGTTCTCTATACCCTGTGCACATATCAGGCAATCAAATGGAATCAACTAGATAATGGATTCACTTTCTCTCTCTTCCCCCTTTTTTTTTTTTTTATTCTTGAGCATAAAAACAGTAGTGTAAGTTATCATCAGGTGGTGAAATTTGCTTCCGTGCAAAAGAAGAATGACTTGCGTTACACATAAATAAGACCTCAGTGAAGGACTGGAAGGATATTATTGGCCTCTGCAAGAAGGTGAATTTCACCTAGCAAACGTTATGAACCATAGAAATGGAATTTGATCAGGGATCATGGCATTCAGGGATGTTTCATAAGGTGTCTGATCATGTCAACTGTTGTAAAATTAAAAATGATAGTGGGAGCATTTGAATGCAGATACATATACATGATGCCAGGTTTTCAGTCTGGCTCAAGTTTGAGATGATGCTGTGGCGAGCCTTGGGATCAATTTGCACTATTGAGCCATAGAGCCAGGTTACTGTGGCTTTTTTTTTTGTTATATCAATTGCTTTTTATTAGCAGCATCCTGAGATAATTGTATGTGGTACTGCATCAGGAATGGGAGTCAGAGGAATTTCTTCAACCATGTGGAATGTCCCAGGGTGATTAACATTTTTCAAAAAGAGTGTCTCCTTATCACTTCTGTTGTTCATTTAAGCTATACATGCCTGTTGCCAATATGAATGCAGGAATAGATGCAAATAAAAAAAAAAAAAGTTCTGTGTAATGAGACTGAACTAAATAACACCTGTGTGGGGCAACCAAGGACCTATATATTCCCTGGTGATATGCACCTAAACGCTACAGCCAATTTTTTGGGTTCTGTGGTGTTCTGATGCAGCAGGTTGTCACAGGTTAATGCAAACTAAATATACATTTTTAATAAATTAAATGATGACAGTATTCATTTTCATGAGTAAAACTGGTATGGTTAAACATTCAGTATATTTTAAGATGTTTCCATATGAGTTTCACCATGAGAGATTTTTATTTTGACAATGTGTGACTGTGGCTGGGACATGTAACTACAAATACATTGTTCAGGAAGAGAGGCTGGAGATTTTTGGAAAATGAAGGATCAAATATTATGGGACTCTTAAGAGAAACTTAGTGACTGATTTTGGTTTTGGTAAAGTGATTAGCAGTGAAATAGTTGTACATGATAACTTGAATATCAGCATTATTAGGTTTCATATTTACCTTTCTTCAACATGAATTAAATAGGTCAGGGCTGTGCAACTGGCAGCTTGCAAGCTGCATGCATCCCACAAAATATTCATGTGCAGCCCCTGGGCTCCCACCCTGCCACCACTTCATCCTTCCCCATTGCTTTGGCTGCAACAACAGCAGAAGTCTCTGGGATCCCTGCTGTCTCCAACCACTGACCTTCTTGCCCTCATCCCAGAGGTGGGGCAGTGCAGCAATGTGCAGAACTGGAGGCCAGTCGGGCACTGCGCTTGTTGGGCAGAGGCCTTCACAGGCATGCATTGTAAGGTGGGGGGCCCTCACACAGGTGTATCGTGGAGTGGGTGGGGAATAGGGGCATGCGAAGATTCCTATTCAATTCAGATTTGGCCTGAATAACAGTCACAAGCTGGCAGAGGGTAGATTTAGGCTAGATATCAGGAGGCGCTACTTTACTGTCAGGGCGGCTAGGATCTGGAACAAACTTCCAAGAGAAGTGGTGCTGGCTCCTACCCTGGGGGTCTTTAAGAGGAGGTTAAATGATGAACACCTTGCTGGGGTCATTTGACCCCAGTACTCTTTCTGGCCATGGCAGGGGGTCGGACTAGATGATCTACTCAGGTCCCTTCTGACCCTAGAAACTATGAAAGTATGAATTGGGAAAGTGATTCGATTTGTTGATTCAGGTCACTGTGCTCGATTTGATTCGGCCGAATCCGAAACTGAAGATTCGATGCTGATTCGGACATAGACGCAGCTTTAAATGATTTTTCGAGATACCTTGAGGCACTGGTATGGCTTGTGAACACTGCAATGCTGGGGGGCATGGAGCACTCCACATGCTTGGCGGCAAACCCGGAAGTGGACTGGAACTACTTCCAGTCCACTTCCATGTCTGCTGGGGGGTGCGCAGCAGCCCCGCACCCCACCCCCAGCTTGGTGATCGGCTGCGGGCGGACCCCAGGTGCCACCCCCAGACCCAGGAGGCAGCAGTCGCTGAGCTGGGGGGGCCCCCATGGGCGTGCTCCTGGTGGACCTAGAAGTGGACCAGAAGTGCTTCTGGTCCACTTCTGGATCTGCTGCTAAGCGCGCTGGGGAGCCCCCCTGCACTTCTGTGGGACACTCCATGCACTTCAGCATCTCAGCATTCACAAGCCGCCTGCTACCTAGAGGTATGTAGAAAAAATATTTAAAGCTGTGTCTGTTCAAATTACTGAATCTTTCCAAATCAATTTGGAGGGTTCCGATTTCGATTCGGAGAGATTAAAGGGTCCTCTGCTTTGATTCGGATCAAATCAGGGACCAAATGTTCACCACAGCCCTAGTGGGGAACATCTGTGCAGTGCACACCTGGTGCAGCCTGTGTTGCATGCAGCACCCTGAGGCATGTGGTCCCTTGGGAGCTTAGAAGTTGGAGAGTTCTGATGCATAGGTCATGCCTCTCAATATGTTTGGTAATGCTTCATGCTCTCTGCAGTCTTAAAATGACCCCTGGTTATTGGTTAGCCTCTGTTTTTTTTTTCCTCACAGTGATTAAGAGTAAAAAACAAAACAGAAACAAAACTTTTTTTTAATGTTTAGATGTTAAAATTTTGAAGCCACTTCTAAAACATAAGGCTAGTTTATATTTATGTAAAATGTAATGGTTTTGCATTCCCCTTCCTGATTTAATGGATCCAGAAGCACAGTATTAAAAACTTTGCTAACGGTACACTGAGTGTCTGTCAGTCTGTATGTGTGCATGAGTATTTTATTTTGACAACTGAGGAAATATAGCCACTTCAAGTACTATTATACAACCTCCACAATTTGAGTTAAATAATAGATCTTAATTATAATTTGAAATTAAAAAAAACGTTGTTTCAGTAAAGAATATATCCTACATGTTATACATGTCACCTGGCGTAATGAAAACACATGTTCAAAGACAGTCTCCCTAGTCCAGCTTCAAGCGAATGCCTCTAAGCTAATACACCCTGGGACCTGAAAGCATACTAAACCTGGCTTAGTTAGGAGACTTCTGATGGAGTCTCTAGAGACTTTCCCCATTCTCAAACACAAGATGACCAATCCCTCTAATCTAATCTGATTTATAGAGTACTTCTCAAATGATGTGTGACCTGCCACACTCATGCCTGGAAAGAGGAGGCTGAGATGAAAAGAATGGGACAATGTCTCTGAGCATGTAAGAGCAAAATGTAATGCTAAACCCAAGCTTAGCTGGCGTATTATAATAATGGACTTGTAAAATAATCCCATTCAAATGGAATGGATCAACTTCATCCTTAGCCACTGGAGATGAATTTGGTCCTTTTATATTTATCACAACCAGTCTGTCAGTTTTCAAAAGTAAATTGGTACGTGTGTCTATAGAAAAAAGTCAAGGGTGTCTTTGGAGGCTTTCATTTAAAGGTATTTAAATCGCAGACTCTGGTATAAGGTGGCCTGCTAGGAGAATAGAAGCTGCAGAATGACAAACAATTCTTCAAGTGAAATTGCTGGCATTCAAGAAGATAAGCAATAAATCACAGACAATACCTGAGATTAGATTCAAAAGCTGAAGTCTGACAAATGAATGCATGAGCATTGACGAAAACCGTTTTGAGATGATTCTGTGCTTGATGACCATCCTTATGAGCGATCAGGGCTGATTATGCCTACCGGTTTTAATCTTTTTTTTTTTTTTTTTTTAAATTCCCTCCAAAGGTAAGAATGCATTACCATATTTTAAAGGGTACATGATTGCAAGCTTTAATGAACCTAGTGGGCGTTTATCCCTTTGTGATTCATCCGATAGTGAAATGGACTAGATTCAAATCTAAAGTGTTGTCACAGGGATAAGGGGTATCTTGGATTTATATGATAGACTTAAACGTACTAATTGGAATTAGGAATCGGACAAAGGCAGCCATTCTCACTCTTGTGACTATTCAGTTATGATATACAAAGTTTCTTTGTTTTAAACCCATTACTTACTCTGCCCAGGGAGGGTATTTTGGTGCTACAAATATATCACGGACCAAACCTTAACCCAGGTGCAGGTGGAAAGCAACTCTACCAGCTTAGTTGCGTGCACTTATACTTGGTTGCAAACAGCTAGATACTAGTCATGAAGGTTTGGGACTGGCAGCAAGTATGTGTTGAAATAGACTGGGCAGAAGGCTGCAGAGGTTACTTTGAACTGAACAGCTGTGTTCTGGCTTCTCTTTTACCTACTACTTGACTCTGCCTCCACAACTGAGCATAAGGGCATGGATCCTCACAGTCAAAGATCTGCTGTCTTCAACTAGTTAACCTTTTCCAAGTTATTCCCACAACTTTTTTCCTTGCAAGTGCAGCTGTTTAGGGAATGAAGGATGGAGTCCCACTCTAATTCCTGCTGCCTTCCTACAGATAGGCTTGCGCTGGGTAAGGGTGCTCAAGAGGCAGAGGAGTAGGACCAGGTTATTTAAGCCTTAAAGCTTCCTGGTGGGGGAGTTTTATAACCTGTCTTGCACAAAGACAGGTACAAAATGTAAGGGGAAAAGGTGGAAACGCAAAGAAATTATAACAAACAATTCTTGAGAAGGGGCTTTGGATTGTGCATGCTCACGATCTTGGGCTCCCAGTTTGACAGCAACTGAAGCCAATCTGATGCAAAATTAAGCATCTCCTTGTAGGCTGGACAGACTCCTTGCTCTCCCTGTAGGTTGGACAGATTTTTAAAGCTAGTGAGACCATTCTGAGCAGTTCATCTGATCCCCTACATAATGTAGGCCAGGGGTTGTCAACTGGGGGTACTGGGGAAGGGTGGGTGGCAGTAGAGTGCCGCCGGTTCCCAGGAACAGGACCGGGGCAGGGTGAGGGCACTGCCTGGCCAGTTGGATGTGGGGGGGGAAGCTTGTATGCAGAGGCAGCTGCCATTGCCATCCACCACCCTGCTCCACGTCTGGCCATGCATCCCTCCTCCTTGCGTCCAGAGGGTACACTTATCTAAAAAGGTTGAAAATCCGTGATGTAGTCCATAGAACTTCACCCAGGAATTCCTGCATCTAGCCGTCAACTTGGCGTTGAGCAAATCGTTTAGGAAGGCATTTAGTCTTGATATAAAGCGCTTGGGTGATGGAGATTTAGTCAACTCTGTCACATCATTCCAATAGTTTATTTCCTTCACTTAAAGATTCTCATTGTGTTTCCAAATTAAATTTGTCTACTTCAGTTTCCAGCTATTGAATCTTGTTATTTCTTTGCCTATTACAGTGAGGAGCTCCTCTGGTACGGTAACTTCTCCCTGCTTGTTGACACAGATTAAAACGTAATGTTTGTTTTGCCATAAGGAAAAGGGGGGAAAAGGTATGTCTTGGGGACAGAATAAGAGGGGGTGTCCTGGTTTGGGTACCTGTTCATCTTGATGGTTCTTTTTAAGTGCATTTCAGACAGAAAAATACAGAATAATACAGAATGTGTTGTATACAGGATTCTTCCCGAGTAGGATGGATACATGTCTCATTAGGAGGAAAGCTTAGAATGAAAGTACTACATGGCCAAGGTACTGCACCAGGCAGTGGCTTCCTCAGATGAACCATCTGTTTCATACAGGCTTCCTCCTAACCGGGAAGCACTGTGACCATATCTGCATGGGGCAAGCTAATTGGCACCGTCACTCAGCAGAGCTAATTAGCCTACTGGAAGAGTTGCATAGAAGCTGCCACATTGCTGCTGGTTTAGGAGGCAGCCCACACAAAGCAGTGCAGCATGTTTGAGAACCCTGGCTGGCATGCCAGTTGTCACATAGACATGTCCTAAGTGTGTATATACATATACATATACATATACATATATCTCTAGCTGGTGCTGATTATTCCTTTATGCCTCACTACCTCATCCTGTACTCTGGAGCATATGACACTTCCAAGGGGATAAAAGAAAAAAAAATTCTGGCAAGTTATTGAAGACTCTCTTTCAGTACAGGACTTCCCTAGCAGCCTTCTTGAAAATTCAGGAGGCTTAATTATGAGAGGTTAAGCTGAACTTGCACCCCCCTTCCACAAAATGACATAATATAGCTTTCCTATAGTTTACCAT
>NW_017728910.1:14335629-14337635 GCF_001723895.1 Crocodylus porosus | reverse complement strand
CCCACATCCCCCCACATCTTAGTGTCATCAGCAAATATGAACAGGGTGCTTTTTACCCCCTCATCCAAATCACTGATGAAGATGTTGAACAGTGTGGGCCCGAGGACCAAGCCTTGCAGGACCCCACTGTCCACATCCCTCCGGGTCAAAAATGACCCGTCCACTACCACTCTCTGGGTGCGGCCCTCCAGCCAGTTGGCAGCCCATCTGACTGTGTAGGTGTCATGTTGAATTGCTTTTTACTTAACATTGTAATGTATATGAAAGGTTCCTGTCATCTAAGTAAGAAGCTTTTAGAGCAAAAAGTATAGAGAGTAAGGGGAAGAATCACTTTAAATTTCCATCTTCATTAGGGTTAAAATGAACGTTACTGGAAAGGTAGTTTAAAATCTCTCAGTTCATTTGTGTCTGCAAACCTAGGATGCTTATAAAAGTGCTCCAAGGCATGGGGGCACTTTAATTAGAGCGGCTTCGAGAGCCACTCTAATTAAAGCCCCCAGAGCATCTTGTGCATCAGTCCCAGCACTTCAAAACACCTTATTCAAGCTTTAAAGTGTCCCCACTGCCATTCTGAAGCATGGGGATGCTAATGCACAAGATGCTGGAGTCTGCTGGGGCACAGTAATTGCCCTGCTCCAGCAGACTCAATTAATTGAGTCTGCTCCGATGTGCTATAAATACAGCGTGACAAAGCAGCTTCACTTCTCGTGTATAGGTGCCCCTAAAGTCTACATTCCTGACCTTACCCTGAGGGGGGAGTGATTGTGGCAAATATTGGTATCCAGATGCTGGTTATAAAGACTCTGAACTCCAAATATCCTGCATCTAATATGGTAACTGAGTGTACTTGCAAGCAACTAAGTGTTAGGGAAACCAGACGAATTGAACCAATGTAATTTTCTGTCTGTCAAAAGTAGGAGCAAAAGGAGTCACTGCAGGACTTCTGTTACTGTACATATACACAGCTTGGCCGCAATGCTTTAATGAGTTTTTTTAGGACTGCCATCTGCACACCAAGCTTTCAGAATACAACCCAGCTGAAAAACTTTTGGCATTTTTACACAATGTATACATTGCAGCGCTGGGCGCTTTTAAAAGTGCCTGGTTCTGTGATGCATGCATTTGTATAAGTAGCGAAATGTGCGTCAGCACTGAGAAAATGTCAGCATTTTAATTGAGAAGCACAGCACCTCGGAGGCGCGTTAGTTTAAAAGCGCACCACCGCCATTTTCTGCGTGCTGACATGTATTTCGCCACTTATACAGCTGCATGTGGTGCACTGCACAGTTCACCACAGCTCATGTGCAGAGCAGACTTGATTAATCAAGTCTCCTCTGAAGCAGTGGGTATCTGGCGTGTTGCTGGAAAAAAACGTATGCGTATAAATGCCCTTTCACCCTGTGAAAGGTACTACCCAAGCTGGTAACAAAGGGTTTCTGTCAAAGCATTAGTTGATGTTTCCAGTCATATTTCTTTAATCTCTTGTAGCTCATGATAAGGTAATCCAGTTATATAGGGTGGAAGACTGGACATGGACAGATGAACAATTGCAGATTTCCCTTGATTTATGTAGTACATGTGTTCTCGGAAAACTGCACAAAAATTGAATTCACATAAAGGGAACCCAGTTTCATAGATTTTATAGCCATTAGAGCTGGAAGGGACCTTGGAAGATCATTGAGTCCAGCTCTGCAGCCCAAGGGGCAGGAAGACAGCTGGGGTCATAGGATCCCAGCAAGATAAGCATCCAACTTACTCTTGAAGGTGTTCGGTGTAGGTGCTTGAACCACCTCCGATGGCAGGCTATTCCAGACGTTGGGGGCTTGGACAGTAAAGAAGTTCTTCCTTATGTCCAGCCTTAAACGGTCTTTCAGTAGTTTACAAGAGTGGTCGCTTCTCAAGGAAGCGATCCTCAGTGCACAAGCTAAATCTATTCTAACACGGAGGAAAGGCAGCAAGAAGGCACAGCAGCCCTCCAGGGACCTAGCGGACCTCCTGCGGCTAAA
>NW_017728910.1:14332081-14334134 GCF_001723895.1 Crocodylus porosus | reverse complement strand
GCCAGGGGCTGGGCTATGACGCTCGCCAGCTCCTTGAGTACCCTGGGGTGCAGATTGTCAGGGCCAGCTGACTTGAAGGTATCCAGCTTTTCAAGGTGTTCCTTTATGAGGTCAGCATTGATGGAGGGCAAGGGATCTCCCTCACCCGGACCTCCCTGTCCCATAGTGGGCATGGGCGTCCCGTGGGACTGATGAAAAACCAATGCAAAGTACCCATTTAATAGGTTGGCTTTTTCCTGGGTGTCAGTTGTCCCATCTGGTACAGCAGGGGTGCAATGTTGCCCTTGCTTTTCCTCTGGCTCCCCACATATCTAAAAAATGACTTTTTATTGTCCTGAATGTTTGAAGCTTTTTGGGAGTTCAGTTGCAGCCTTGGCTTTCCTGGTTTGCTCCTTGCAGGACCAGACCAGTGCAGAGTAATCCTCCTTGGAGGTGAATCCCATCCTTTGTAGGCCTTTGTTTTTAGCCTTAGGAGGTCTGCTAGATCCCTGGAGAGCCAGGAGGGCTGCTGTGCCCTCTTGCTGCTTTTTCTTTGAGGTGGAATAGAATTAGCTTGTGCATTGAAGATTGCTCCCTTGAGGAGTAACCACTCTTCCTGAACTCCCCTCCCCCTGGGGTCGTGGTCCCTTAGGGCCTCACTGATGAGCCTCCTGAGCTTATCAAAGTTGGCTTTCCTGAAGTTGAGGACTTCAGTGTTGCTGACTGACTTGCCAGCTTTACGGTGGATGCCGAAGTTGATCAGCTCGTGGTCGCTGTCACCCAGCTTCCCATCGATCACTAGGTCACCGATTAGGTCATCCCCAGTAGCCAGTACCAGGTTGAGCAGCGCTTTACCTCTCGTTGGCCTATAGACTTCTTGAGTCAGGTAGAGGTCATCCACGCACGATAGGAAGCTTTATGACTGCTCTGATTTTGCTGAGTGATCCTCCCATGAGATGTCTGGGTAATTGAAGTCACCCATGACAGCCGTGGTCCTGGAGCATGTGGCCTCAGCCAGTTCCCGGGTGAACTCCTGGTCAAGCTCATGACTTTGGGTGGGAGGTCTGTAGTAGATTCCTACCTCTGTGTCCCCTATGCCATGTTCCTCACAGATTAACCCAGAGGGTGTCCAGTTGTCCACCCTGGTTGCCAACATCAGCTTGTAGGGACGTGTAGCTTTCCTTAAAAGGGGTAGGGGTGTAGCTCTCTCTGTTACCTACTTGATCCCTCCTGTACAGGGTATAGCCATCTACATCTGTGGTCTTGTCATAGGTGGAGTCCCACCAGGTCTCCGTTATCCCTATGACGTTGTAATTATTTGCGTTAAGCAGGAGGATGAGTTCCTCCTGCTTATTCCCCAAGCTCCTGGCATTGGTGTACAGGCAGGAGAGTGTCCCCTTGGGGGCTCTTGCCTTGCCCACGGATTTGTACCAGGGGTGGGCTCCCTTAAGTGCCTCGGCCTGCTGGCTTTGCAGGGGTTGTTCAGTGGGCCAGCAGTGGCAGTAGTCCTCCCCCCATCCCCTGGCAGGCTTAGTTTAAAGCCCAGTGGAGCAGGTCAGCCAGTCTGGCTGAGAAGAGCCTCCTCCCCAGGGGAGAGAGGTGGAGGCCATCTCTTCCCAGCAGTTCACTGCCTCTGTCACCAAAGAGTGGGCTGTGGTCATGGAAGCCAAAGCCTTCCCGATGACACCAGCGCCGCAGTCTTTGGTTGACTACGTTGGATCCTCCTCTCCCTCCTCAGCCCATAGCCCGAGACTGGGAGGATCGACGAGAACACCATGTGTGCCCCCAGACCCTTTAGCCCCGCTCCCAAATCCCTGTTGTGCCTCATGACCCAGCTGGGAGCGCTCTGAGCTGTGTCACTGGTGCCCGCATGAATAAGGAGCATGGGGTAGTGGTCTGTGGGCCGGAGGAACTTTGGGATCTTCTCTGCAGTGTCTCAGCTGCGGGTCCCCAGGAAGCAGCAGACTTCCCAGACTAAGGGGTCGGGGCGGCATATTGCCCCCTCAGTCCCCCTCAGGTTGGAGTCTCCCACAACAAACACTTCACGTTTTGTCTTGGGGAGAGCGGGGGCAGT
>NW_017728910.1:14326383-14331981 GCF_001723895.1 Crocodylus porosus | reverse complement strand
TAGGGCCCTTGACCACCTTGGTCCATGCCCCTGACTGGACAGAATGGGAGATCCCCGAGTCCTCCCTTGTCCTGGAGGGAGACCGTGGTCTACCCCCTGGCTCCTGGGGGAGAAGGGCCTGGCTGTCGGAGTCAGTCTCCTGCTCGCAGTCCCTGATGGCACGCAGTCTCTGGACTGTGGCCTGGAGCTCCTCCAGCTGGCATGCCAGAGACCCCAAAAGGGAGCAGACCTCACAAGGGGAGGTAGCTCCTGGGCCTCAGAGCCTGAAAAAGGGACAGGCAGCCCCCGCAGCCAAGAGCCAGGGGCTCCGTCTGCGTGGAGCCTGAAACCATGGACTCAATCTGGGTCTTTAAGAGGCTGGATTTACACCTCACTAGGGTCGTTTGGCCCCAGTACTCTTTCCTGCCATGGCAGGGGTTGGACTTGATGATCTGCTCAGGTTCCTTCCGACCCTACCAACTACGAAACTATGAACCCATGTAAATCAAGGGAAACCTGCATGCTGATTTAAAATAGGGTTCAGCTGAATCTGCTATAGCCATGTCATCTGGCTGCTTCCATCCTTTGACAATTGAAAGTTACATGTGGGCAGATTACAGTGTAGTTTCTTACTGTGGGATTTTAGTGGACAGATGAAACAAGTGCAGTAGGTCAGCTGATTTGTACCCATGAACAGTAAATCCTTTTGGACTGTATAACTTTGTCTACACTGTGGCAAGGTTCAAAACAAAAGAAGAGGTTAGATTCTTTGCTAAGTGTAGCTGAAAAATCATTCCTAACAGTTTGTTACCCACATATCCAGTTTCAGCCGCGCTTCCAATAACAACCCATGTTGTAAACCTGAAAAACCTTCCTTTCATCTTTTAATGAAAGCAAGTGAAATAACTTCCATAACCATCATTTAGACGGCAAATAGTGTCTCCTATTTATGCAAGTTGTTATAAAACAAATTCCAAAAAGCCAAAAAAAGGAGTTGCTAAAACACAAAATATTACAATGGGAGACGTGTGTGGAGAGGAAGAGTCCCCAAAGGAAATAGCATCACTGCCAAATAAACTGAGTTTGTTTTTTTTAATATATTGCTTTAATTCCCCAGCTGTTCACTAACAAACATTCATTTCTTAATGCTAAAGAAATTAATCAGAATTTTCATCATCTTTTACTTATGAGATGGCTGATCTGCAGTCATGTAATGAATTGGCTAGTGAATGTATTGTATTGTCCCCTAATGGATTGAATTGGATTTGCTGGTGTGCATATCCTAGGGCCTGTGCTGCTAACAGATAAAGGAGATTATTCAGGACTTTGAGAGAGAATGGTTGTGCTTTTTAAAGCAAGAGGAACTGTTTTCTATCCCTGATGTTGCTGATGCTGAGACATTCAACATGGCCTGTGGGGTTCAGCATAGAAACAACTGCAAACCCTTTTGTGGCTATGGATTAGTTTCAAAATATTGCTGACGTGTAAGTATTGAGTGACCAGATTAGATACTCTTAGAAATGGATACTCCTGTTTACCTTTAAAAATGTTATAGTGTGGAAGTGGAATTAAACCCATAAATATCAGAAGGATCAGACTTCTTTTTAGTATACTGGTTGCAGAACTCTTCATACACTTTGAGTTCTAAATAATTAAAAATCTAGGCAGGAGACTTTTCTTACGTACTTGGAAAAACTTACTGTATCCAAGGTGTTTGCTATCCATGATTAAATAATTTTGAGAATTGTGATCATGTTGATGACACATTTTGAAGATAAGCATCTACTAGTATGAGTAGGGAGCTTCAGCAGAATGTTAGCTGTGTTTTGTAACTTAAAAAAACCCGTAATAATCCTGCTGACTGTTTGCTGCTGTTGAGCAAAAAGATGTTGTACTTTGACTTCAGGAATTATTTTGAAATGTTTTCTTACTTGAATTTTGGGGTGCATAAATAGGATGATACTGGTTCAGGATGAGTGCTTTTGAGTAAGATGTTATCATCATCATCATCATGAGTACAATCTTGAGTAACTACTACCAGTAAAATCTACCAGTTTCTGCTCCCCCTCAGTAAGGTACAGTTCTTCCTGTTTTAAAAAAAACTTGTAATTGCCCAAATTAAAGATGTCACAGTCTCTGTGTCTGGCATTGCCATTTGACACCCTGCTTCCTTGTTGCACCATTATCTGACTATGCTGTATTTCACCTTCATTTCCCATTATTCCTCTACATTGAGGTAGGAAGATGCTGCCACTCCTACAGCAAGCAAACCCGCTGGAATGAGTATATCTTGCAGATATCACTTGCAGATGTATACGGTTCTGTGGCCTTTCTCTGCACTTCAGAAAGTCCAGCCTCCTTTCTTAGAAGGCGTTTAGTAATAAGGGCACAGAGAACTGGGCAACATCTCATTGCTTCTACTAAACCCTTACAGTATGAACTGCATGTTCCTTGCAAGTGACAGAAAGTGCCTTGCTGAAACAGTTTCCTAAATAACTTCTATAGGGATGAATGCTCTACATGTGGGGCTGACAAGGAAAGAAACTTGAAAGCTCTCCTTTGTGCCAGTGCAATTGGGAATGTCTTCCCTGCTTTTTAATGTAGTAACAGCAACCATGTCTTGCAGGCACTCTTCATTTCCCATTGTGTTATGGAGAGATCAGCCATGTGGTGTCCATACTGAATGTCTTGAGAGGTGTAGCGAGTTTGTTGAGCTCCTGTAGGTGGGAGTGAGGGTAGGGGGGAGGGACTGTGGGGGAGGGAGTGGGAAGGATTATTTTACCAGACTGCTGTTGCTGTAGCATCAGGTCTGCTCAGGGGGCAGCAGCCCTGTGTCTAGGTTCCCTAGGAGCTGCCCCATTTGTTCCTCCCCCTCCTTCCCACCTTCTTACATGCATGTTGGGAGAAGGGCTGCACCTGCTGTGACAGGCTCCCAGAGGAGGGTGGGTCCACTTGATCCGTTTAGCCCCCACACTCCCCCCAGATGCCCTGCTTGGTGCAGTGATGCCCTGCCTGGCTCCTGTAGCTGGGGTGGGGCAGCATAGGTCTGCCCCTGCTGGGTCAAAGACTTGGGGTGAGGAGGTGATTCTGGCACCCCCTCCTAGCCAGTGCCTGGGTTAGGCTGCTAGCTGTCTCATGGTTTTCTTGTTGGGTGAGGCAACAGCAGGTCTTGTATGAGCTGCTGACATTTTCTGAAATGATCCACTGATTCATCTTGACTCATTTTGGGTGGTTTGGGTAGAATTTCTGGTGGTTTAACCACTTTATATTTTTAAATTTTAGATCAACAATTTGGGCACCTTTGTCTGAAAGGGCTTTTGAAAACTGTGTCCTTGCAACTGCATGACTAAGCCAATGAACAAGAGTCACAAGTTTGAAAAAACATTTTTCAAAAAAAATCCTTATTAATCAAATAACATACAAATCTTGTAGCTTGGACGGAGGAGCATGTGTGAGACGAGAATGAGCTGGGAGTCAGAAGTATATTCACTGCTGCGCTGTGAATATTCAAAGCTTTTTCCATATGAACCTTGGACTTCTCCTTCGTGTGCCATTTGGCATAAAGTGTTGTAACGCAGGATAGTGCGGATATTACTTATCCCACAACAACCTTTGCATTGTTGGTGCCCTAGCTATTTTCACTGCATCACGTTTCCCACCTATAAACTGATGTTCTGCAGGAATCATGACTGAAGCAGTACTTAGGCCTGGCTGAACTGGGATCCCACTACATAGCTATACTGTTTTCATCTTTCTTCAGTTCTGAGTACAGGGTAGGTCCATTGGACTTCAGTTTTATGTCAGCGTCCTTGAGAACCAGGCCCATAGTTCACGAAGGTTTGGGGAGTGAGAGTAGAGGGGCAGGGACATTCACATCTGGAGTCTCTTTTCTGTTATACAAATGTAAAATATTAGCCGAACTTGATGTGCTCATTGTTAAAAGGAAACGAGGGTTTAGTCCTGTTCCATTGATGTCTATGGCCGAATTCCTAATAATAGTAGGATCAAGTTTTCAAAATGTGGGAAACTTGTTAATTGTTGTTTAGGGGATTATTACTCAATCAGGTGCACACTTTTTCTTGAGTATAATCCTTCTAGGAGAAGGGTTAGGTTTCTGTAGTAAAACACCTTGATCCAGATACCTTCGTTACACTAATTACAGTATATAATATTCTATTAGGGATCACATTACTCAGTCTTTCCCTGTCCCCTCAGGGGACATGAAAGAGAATGAGTAGATTACTACAGTAGGAACAGGATGAATTTTAGCTGGAGGCAGTCTGTGAAGTACCATTTGGAAAAAATAAAAATAAAAAAGCACACACAAAAATCCTTCCTTTGCATGTTCTATTTTTAAAAGCTTGTTGGCTATTTTTAAATGCAGCAGTGCCAGCAACCATTAGCTAAGGGGGTCAGAGCTCTCCCCAGCCACTCAAAGCAGGAATGCTGCATTGCACAACAGTGATGCCAAATCTACATTTAGTTGTTGGATCAGCTAAACCGAGTCAGTTTTCTGTGTACCAACACTGCTTTCCAGTGTTGAACATGCTGAGATGTACAGTAGCTCTGATACCCAGCACATCCTATCCTCTAAGTGACCATCTAATCCCCACGGCCCCTTACCCTTGTGGGCTAGGTACATAAGCATTCTTAACCCCTCTTACAGGTGCGGGATTTGAGGTAGCAAATTTCATGGACTGTTTAAAACCACAGGATGAATTAGTTCAGACATGGGACTAGAACTCAAGAAATTCCTAGCTCTCTGGTGTGTATTTAAATCATACAGGCCTCGCTGTCTTAACTAGCATTCCTTCCACTTGCATTCGGCTGTGCCATGGTACTGTGGCTTCAGTTTTACATTCTGAATAAAAGTACCCTAGTTTTACTTTCTATTTTAAGAAAAGTCTTATTTTTTTTGAAATTGGCATCTAGATCCAGAGTAATAATCTTCCAAAAAAAAAAACAAGTGCCCACCCATCGTGCTCAACTTGGTTCTTAATAACACTAAATACAGTATGTGACCTGATGCAATTGTAACAGTTCAGAGTATGGTTCCATGACATGTTTCTGGGATGCTTCATGACCGCTGGTAAACTTTGCCGAAATGCTACTTCTCATTTATTTCCTCAGTAACTACAGTTTCTGTGAGTGTGCCAAATGCCTGCCTGATACCTCTGCCATTTCTCATTAGTATCCTGCTACCAGCCCCACTCCTACACGCACAGGAATTGTAACGGACTTGCTAGCTATATTTCTTTCTTACTGGGACTTACAGGTCTGCTATAATTTTAGCTCTCTTAAAAATATTTCATGGCAAAAAAAAATCCATTAATCTTTTAATGCATTGACAGCGATACTGAAGATCAAACACCATCTTAAGAAACCTCTTTTGGAATCATATCTGTGTGGTTTCCAAAATGCTTCACTTTGACCTTTTAATTGAAACCTCTAATAGGCAACTAATCACTCCCCATCCTGTTTGTTGGGTGTTTGCTTATGTCACATTCTTTGATGAATAATTCAGTTCTGTTGCTGCTGCTTTCTCCTCCAGTAGTCATGAAGATGCCCCCCTTTTTTTGGAGAGAATGTTTTATGGTAGAGAGGTGCAAGAGGGAGGTA
>NW_017728910.1:14310169-14325803 GCF_001723895.1 Crocodylus porosus | reverse complement strand
TGCAGGCCTCTTCACTGCACTGCAGGCACAGATGCTCTGGTCTCACTTTCAGTGCCCTGACTGTGGGATCCCTTGTTGCACCACTCTTCAAGGGTACACCTGGCTCCTTCAGCACATTGGGTGTGCTGCCTTACCTCCTTGGGCAGGGCAGGAAGTGGAACCAGAAGAGTGAAGGGGAGCCTGGAGATCGTGTCTGTTCCCGCAGCTGGAGCAGTTTGGGGTGGGGGTGGGGGGGGTGATTTGGGAGCGCGGGGGCTACCAGTTGGACAGTTCTACGCTAGGTATAGAAAGCTTTTTCATGAGATGGGGATAACTCAGCTTGTGTGGGATCTGAGACTTGCGTGCATGGATTTATATTGTGTGCACTTTTCTGTGCATCTCATGTAGTTCTGAATCTTATAGCATTGATCATGGTACCTGGGCTTAAATCAGCATTGCACAAAAGCTTCTCATCTTCCCTTGTACACATACAGCATATTTGTGAAGTGTGTGTTTATACAAAGCTACATTCTAGCCCCTTGTAAAAATTGGTTAATAAACATCACCGAGCACTTATAGTGAAAAGATTTCACTTCATGAGTTCTTGTGGCACAAAAATTAAGGAATCTTAAATTTGAGCTGCCTTTTCACAAGAAAGCATGAACGCAGAGAGGATGGTAAGCACAGTGTCAATTCCCCACATCCTCTAACTTTCAAATATATTAAGTATGTAACTAGGTACTGAAATGTTGGTAGTTTGGAGCTCCCATTAAAATTTCAGTCCACCTCTAATTTTGGGAAAACACTGGGTGAACTAATTAACGCAGTGGAATCTTATTATTTCATGTCGGTAAGATTGAAAGAGGGGCGTTTCCGAAAGGTTTGTCACTTACGCTTGTACATGTTGCTCAAAATGCTGCAAGACCTGTGTGTGAGAGTCTCATGTTCATTGCCTGGTGGGGTGATTAAAAGTAACTTTGTTTTCAGATGAACTTTAGGAAAAAAAATTGCCAAACCTGGAATAATGTTGTTGTCTGATTTTTATCCTCTTCTGTAAATATTATTAGGAAAGTTCTTTGTGTTGCATAACTTCCATTTTACTCTCAAACTTTGGTTTGGAGGACAAAAATACCAACATTTAAAGTGAATTAATAGTAGCTACGAGCTCTCTGAGACTGGCAGCTTCCTCCAGTCTCTAGTTTGTTCATGTAAAGGAGAACAGTTTGGGCCATTTCTACCAGTGGAAGAATTTACCCAGTGGAGAAAATGCACCCTGACGTTTGTAATTAAGATGCAACTCACTTACCTTATGACCTCTTCCCTATAGAAATGATACTTCCAAGTCCAAGTTGGTTTGCATAGTTTGGGCAGTGTTTGCACTGCTGCTGCTACCCATATTACACTGTTACTGCAGGTGAAAACAGAGTCAGATTGAAGCCCTTAAAGACTATTACATGAATATATACTTTTTAAATGCATACGGTTCGTGCCCCTTACTATGATATGACTCCAGAACAACTGTAGATAATATTGTTAACATTTGTGAATCATGTGCCAGGTAAAGGATTGTTTTGGGTAAATCATTCTGCACGTGTACCATCTCTCCTTCTTCCTCCCCCGCCAAATTTTGCTTATAAAAAATTTTAGTAGGAGAAGCCTGTAGATGCAACACAGTAGCTGAGCTTAAGAGAAATGGCTATTTCAGAGCCAACATCATGACATTTGGAGAATACACGGAGGATGACCAGGCTCCCATCCTGCTTTCGTACTAGATCCGCTTGATGGTTTTAAAGTCTATAATTAGGACTGGATTGTAACTGTGAAGACATGGCCTCACAGTAAGGGGGATTGCCCCCGTGGGAGCTTCAGAAAGCTGGTACAGTGCGTTTGGCACATTCCCTCTTTCCTTCCAAAGAGTTACACAGACTGTTTATGACGAAAAGGGCTTCCTGCACGTCAGGATGTTGGACTGAGCAAAATGTTCAGCTTTCCTTTAAAATCACAGTGAAGTGTCTGGAAGTGCTGGAGGAACTGAAGCAGACTCACCGGACAGGCAGGAAGCTTGAAAACATGAGTTCCACCGACCCCTTCAGCTGTCAGCTGGGATTTTTTTAGGGGAGAGTCCTCTCAGTCCTACTTAACTTCATCAGCATTGCACTAGCACTCACTCTCTAAAGCGCATAGCATCCCCCTACTGTAGCAGTAGTATTTTACAAATGAAGGATCCTAGGCACTGAGATACTATAAGTCGTTTTTCTGAGGTATGGTGGCTGACTGCCAAAACCAGCACTGAATTTGGGAGTCTAGTTCCTAGTGTTTGATGCTGCATTTTTTTTATTCTTCTGCTCATTCCAAGCAAAAAGCAATGTGTATTGCTTTAAGCAAATAATTAAATTTGTAATATAATTAAATTTGTAATGACTGAGCTCTGCTAGGATACATTCATACTATGGTAGCTCATAGAGCACCTAGAATCCCAGTCATGGGCCAGCACTCTGCTGTGCTTGGCTTTGTACAGGTGCAGGAGGAGACTGTTGCAGTGTGACCTCTTCTCTCTGTTGAAAAAAATACTTCATTAATACAACAGTGCTGTTTTCTTGCCCTTATCTGGTTCCACTTCCTACCCACGCCTGCCCCCTTCTCCCTGCACAGAAACACACATTTATTCCATATTTCATGTGATGAGGAGAGATCCGGGATAAAATTGAGATCATTCTCCCCTACTTGTCAGCTCAGAGCAATCATGAGTAAATGCAGAAAATTGTGGTCTTGTAAGTGAAGTCAGCAGCTCCATCTACAGCCTAGGAAGAAGGAAAGGGGTAGGTTAGTACTGTCCATGTTGGGTCCTTGTCCACATCTGAAACATTACCGTATGCACTAAAAATCCACGAGGTTCCAGTCCTGCAATCCAGTCCAAGTTGGCAGACCCTTGTGCCTGAATAGGCTCTAAAGAGCTGAGTGTCAACTACCTGAATTAATTAGCTAATGTATAGATACTGTGATTCATACTGCTTTATTCATATGGACAGTGGCCAGCTTCTTTTAGCCATGTCAGTTACTTCTTTTTCAGCAGTACAAAACATGATTTAAGCCTAACAATAAACAACCTCAGTATTTTGGCAAACAAAAGAATAGGGCATTCACTCTGTTTCGTGATAAATTCACAATATTCCTATTTCTCTCAAATCCTTCCCTTCACAATAGAGTCCTAATAAACCAGGGCTGGGGACAAGACAAAAGGAACAAGGCTTGAACTCTGCCTAGTTTTTTTCTAGAAAGGATTACATTGTGGTTCAGGCCCCTCGATACAATACAGTATCCCCTACTCTTGCTTGTGGTGAGGGCTCTGCTCTCTGAGTCACTTGTGTAATAGCCTTGTCTGAGTCATGAAGATTTCTAATTCATGAAGCGTGTTGGTGACCTTTGGTTGACAGTGCTGGCAAGCTGCCAGTTGTGAATCAGTCCACTTGCATCTCAGGAGTCTGGGATTTCTCCTGGCCAGGTACAGACGTTACACTTTTATTGGCGTAAGTGATTGGAAACTGGTCTGTACTCAAAACGGAACAGAAGTTGGGCGCACAAAACCAGTCTATAGCTGTAACAAAACAGAGGTTTAACACACAGAGACTGGCTTTTAAAAATGATGGAACCGGCTTTAAGATTTGCCCCTGCCAAAGGGTTGAACATGCGCTCTCTTTGCTGCCATCTAAACTACTCAACTTGGAGAAAACAAAGTAACTTAAATTGATTCTACCTTGGACTTTTTGAATGTCTCTTACCCAGTCCTAATGCTCAGGCTGTTGACACCTAACAACCAGCACACCACCCTGTAGAGCTGCCCCTGCTGGCAACCCAACAGGTGGCTGTGTTTTGGTTCTGCCATGCTGGATCCTGCATGCTACCAATATTAAGCTTCCTTTGGCCTGAGTAGGCTGCAGCACTGGTGCTTTCTTTGGTGTCCCTGACACACTTCTAAAATCATAGAGAAGCAGGGTTAGAAGGGATGTCCAGAGGTCATCCAGTCCAATCCCCTGCTCAAGGCAAGATATCCTTATAAAAAAGAATCCCAGACAGATTCATGTCTAACCTGTTCTTAAAACTGCATAATTAAGTCTGCACAACTACAGGGCATATTGCACTTTGCACCAAAAGCACCCTAACCTGCCACAGGTAGAGCGGGGGATGAGAACTCCCAGTGTCTCACTGGTGCAAATTTTGTTAAAATACCCTTGAAAGATCCAGGGAAGAGGACCATGCCCTCTGCTACAGAGGAAGGCAAAACCTTCATCGTCTGTATCCATCTGACTATGGGTAAAAATTCTTCCTGACCCTGTATGCGATGATCCATCTGACTCTGAGCTGAGGTGTAAGACCACCTACTCAGGAACTTCTAGGTTTTATTTCCATCGGGAATATTGACAAAATCGAAATCCCCAACACCCAGTGCTTCTGAGGAAGGGAGAAACCCTCCACCTGTAGCAACAGGAGCTGGAGGAAAGTCCTTCCTGGCCCTCTGGCAAACCAGCAAAACTCAGAAGCATGGGGGCAGAGGGGATGGGAATCAAACACCCTCCTTTCTCCTCTGGAGATAGTAAACAGAAACTGGAGAGCCAGAACTCTTTTATTTTTCCCCGTCTTCCTGGGCACAGGCTCCTCTTTGTTTTGAACTTCACAGAAATGGGACCACAGGACGCAGCTTTTTTTAGGTACTTAAGACCAGTGGTGTCCCCTTTGGACTCTTGAGTGGTATAAACGCATCATTTCGTAGAACTCCAAAGTGTATACGCTGCTGTTATCAGTCCAGGGAAGGTACCGGTTGGAGCAAACAGACGCACAGATTTTGTAAGAGGTCTGAAACACAGGCGCTCTATATTTTGCCAGAAGAAATACATGGCTGTAGACAAAAACTCTTCAATGTTCTGCTTTAGCCCTAAGGAATCCAGGGTGTCCTTTCAAGCGCATGGATTCTCTTCCACATCATGGATCTCTCTGCATCTCAGCCATGCCCACAAACCAGATCCCTGTCCTACAAAAGCAGGCCTTTGTTTCTCATCCTCACTGAAGCTTCTTGTCTTGCTGTGGTGCTCTGAGCCCTACCCTACCTCCCAGTTTTAGTTTTGTGATATTTAAGATCCAGCATTGACACTTGACTACTTTTCTTTATGTGCTTGGGATTTTTCTTCTCTCTCTCAATCTGTCCCTTGCTGGTGAGAAGCTGGTGGAAAAACTGGCTTTCTCTAGAATATGGATATCTTCTTGTTCTCAGGTGCTCTGTTTAAATGGGAACCATCAAGTTGTAATTTATTATTTTCTTGGATACAACATGCAGTTGTTCCATCTGCCCCCCCAGTAAAATTGGGGTACGTACATTAAGAGGGGGGAAGTTATTTTTTTTGCTTGATGTAGAAACGTGCTTTCTTGATGCCTGCTCCACAATGCTGCAGCTCTAATAATTACTATTCAGGCAGCTACCTGAGTGTTAAAGTACCATTGTTATTCACAGGTCATAATAATCACCTCTTGGTTGTAATGGTCATTCCACTAATCAAGCTAACTTTTTTTTAGGGCAATTTTGCTGTCTCCTAGGGCTTCTGATCTCTTCCTCTCTTTCACAGCTTTTTATCTTGTTTCAAGATCATGGGTCCACCTGTGGAGGCAAGTCTTCAGCAGTAGCTAGGGTTTTAGTTAAACAGCAAATGGAGGGTGAGTCAGCTAAAGAGTAAGCTGTCTCTCCTTTCTGCAGGCATAACTGCGGGGGTGGGAAAATCTTCATAATTTCCTTCAAAAACAAAGTCCTTATTATATTTGAGGCCCTGTTAAATGTGAGAGCATATGGCATTCATCTTTGACCCTACCCTGGGAGATGAGACAGTCCTGACAACATGACGTTCATTGCTTCCTGATGCATGTGATCGTACAATGATATGCTTATTTTATAAAGTCATCCAGAATGCATATGTTGATACATTTTCCCCAAATAATCACAGTCCTATTCAGAAGACTTACTATATTAGGAGGGGAACAAAGTTGCTTTGTGACATTGTTTTAGACTCTGGAGACTGGCAGAAAACCCAATTTTTCCAAGATTTTTCTTTCTACCTGCCTACCTACCTACCAACCAATAATCTATATAGAGTTGATAAGGGACCTTTCACCGAGGTTGGTTAACCCTCTGCTGGCATGGGGAAAGGTTTAATGAAAATTGGAGAGAATCGGTCAAGATGAATGTGTGTGTGTGTGTGTGTGTGTGTGTGTGTGTGTGTGTTTTAAGAGTGACGTTTGAAATTGAGCAAAATTGTCTAAATCCATTTTTCATCAGGTAGAGAGAGCTTGTGCCACCCTTATTTGTGCTTTGACCACTAATTCTTAATGCACGACTGAAAAGCCCACAGATGCTAGAAACACAGTGTGAGCACCCATACGGGACACAGTGGTGCAAGGTTGTGCTCAGAACATGTAAAGGCAGTACAGTCTGCCTCATTTCGTTTTTTTTTTCACTGCGCTCAACTTTGATGGTGAAATTCGACTGAATTCATTTCGCAATCCCGTTTTAATGGGTTAACACGGTTCTATTACATTCAGGTTTAAACACAGGAAGGAAATATTAACCTAAATCCCCCCCTTTTTTTTTTTTTTTTTTAAATGAGAATATAATCTGCACTAAGGGTGTATTTGTCACTGTGTAGAGGGAAAGCAGCACAAATTTGTTTCCTATGGCTTGTAACCCTGTGGCCTTTAGTTTGTGCTACTGCAAGAGCTGTCTCGCTCTTGATTCCTCAGGAGTGGTTTGGTTCAGCCTGGTACTTTTTCAGGTTTTCAACCACAGATCTTTTCTGGCTTTGTAACAGGCTTCCTGTGCGGGCTTGAGCAAGCCACTTGGTGACTGCCTCATTTTCTTTTCAGAATAATAACTCCCTTCCTTGCAGGGCTTTGGAAAGGAGAAATTCATTAGTTTCTCAAGCATTTGGAATCCAAGGTCTGTTGATGAGACGGTAGCTAATAATCTTTATTTTAATGGTCATACTTAGAACAAGTGGCAATATACAAAATCACAAAACCCAAACTAAGTGCAAAGGAAAGAGAGTGCCAAAACTGCCAGCCCTCTCCTGAGACTTTTTTGCTTGTTTCTGTGATGTGGCTCAATAGCAATTCTAACCAAGTAGCAACTACAAAAACATTTTTTCCTTGACATGAATAATGTGAGGCTTTCCCACACGTGATATTCAGGTTAAAATATGTTACTTTGATCTTTTTGGTTGCTAGAGCCAAGTATAAAGTTACAACTTAAAGTAAAGACAAATACCAGAAAGCACACCCTGGAGTTATCTTGTGGCACATTGCTGTGATGAAGTACCTTACAAGGACTTTATTGCATCATTTTACTCCATTATGAAGATAGCAGTAGAGGGCTATATAGAGGTACACAGTCAACTGTATTGTATAGTGAGCTTATGTTAGATAATTCATTCACAGCATGAGGAGTTGTGTGAAGTTGTGAAGAACTGTAAAGTCAACAGTAAATTAGAAGCAGATGCCATTTTATGTGGGAAGTAGGTTACCGTACTATTTTACTGTTCACTTGTTAATGTAACTGTGCTCCAAAATATTTAAACAGACTCTGGGCTACTTGGATAGGCTCCTAAATTGACGCACCAAGTTAGTAAGTCTGTTAGAGGTTTTATCTTCGTTGTATCTTTATTTCTTTGGTTATGAGTGAATATTTGTACTGCGGGTAGCATGCAGAGGAAGCCTTGTCTGATTTTCCTCAGTTCTACATATAGCAAAAGACTATCACAACCACTAGCTCAGTCTGACACATACACATGTGCAAAGTATAATATAGAGGGGGATGTAGGCAATCTTGTGGGGGAAAACATTAAACTCAAATACAAGAAACTAGCATGCCATTGTTCTGCACAGAAATTGGAAAAATAAATGGTTTACTGCATAACTCCCAGAAAGACGAGGCCTCATTTCCCTGTTGTCTAACATCTTCCATGACACAGGATGTTGAAGTACAGAAGACAAAGCACTTGGACTTGAACCTTGTGTCTGTTGCTGGCTGGAGTAATGTAAACATGTTCACGTTTTCTTGCCTCAAGCTTTCCCTCTTTGTATATAGAGAGACGAATATCCATATACCTTCGTTAAGAGATTTGAGATTTGTGGATTGAGGGAGAGGTTTGAAATGGATTAAAAGCAATAGAGAAACATCTATTGCTTCCCTCAGCTTTGGGAATGGCCATTACTTTCTGACAGCACAACTTGGCCTTATATGAATTTATGGCCAAACTTCCACTGAAGACGAGTTGCAGTTGTTTAGTGGTACCCATAAACTAGCTTAGCACACCCAGGTTTATTGGAAACTCCTGGTCAGTCTTTCCCTTTTATAAGTAAACTTTTTTTCCCCAGAAACATGTTCCCATCTCTTTTTAATGGCATTATGGAAACATTGTTCTTCTTTTCTGATGTCCCATATGTTTGATAGTGATATGCATGTGCAACTCGGAAAAAGTCAATGACAGGGCTGATTTTTTTTCAAAGGAAAATGTGTTCTTTGTTTTTCTTTTTAACGAAACACCTTTTTGTTTTTCAAGAGAAGTAACTATTTGCCATGGAAAATCTTAAGGTGTTTTATTACTGTTTGGCCACAGCTCCAAAATATTTTGATTTGGAAATGGTCTTGGGTTGTTTCATGATAGTTGTAATTACACTTCCTTTGCCCAAAAAGGTTCATAAGAACATGAAATAAGCAAATTCAGGGGTTCAGTTTAAAGCGGAGCATGAGAACCAAACTAAAACTCCTCCGACACTATATTGAAGGAGAAAAATCTTGCAGGGATCTCTTAACAAAAGAATTCCTATCCTTACAGTGGCATGGCATTGACACTGCCCTTGTCCCACTACTGTGCCTGTGACAAGCTAAGGGATGTTTTTGATGCGTTGGGTATTATGCCTGGTATTTATGCTTGAGGGTTGTTTCTCCAGTTTTTAGAATAGAGATTTTGACAATTTAGGGTAGACAAATACTTGCCTATGGTTTAGACAGGGATGATCCTGCCTTGAGCAAGGGGTTAAAGTAGATGACTTCCTGAGTTCCCTTCCAGCCCTACTGCTTTACAATTCACTTTCTAAAACAAAATATTCTGAACTTGTACTACTGATATGTTTCAGTATCTGAATTTCCCCTGAACAAGCAAACCTTTCAGTGTGGAGAAACAACTTTTTGACCGTGTCTAGTTGCTGCCAGTTCTAGATACAAAAACACCCCAGAGCAATGAGGACTATGATATTGTCTCTCTCCTTTTTTCCTTTAACTTATAATGGTGGAGGAGTCTCTTTTATTGCTATCAAAATTCATCTTATTTAACCTGATATTTCTAAGGACACTGCTTGTACCACTTAATATTTGTACAGTGGTTAGGAAAAAGAGAAACTGACCTAGTTCGGGTCTCAAGAGGCTACTGCAATAAAAACGATTACTAATAAAAGATGTGTTTATCACCATATGCCAGGACCCTGCAGCAATGGATATTGCAAAAGCATGTGAATTGTGACTATGTTTTGGTAGGTAACGGTAAACCATCCTATGAGAAAAAGAGAGAGGGGGAGAGAAGGGGCAGGTTGGATTTTTTTTTTTTCCACGTTAGTCCTACAATATTACAAGACATTACTGAAATGGAGATAAGCTCTTCCATTGAGGCATATTGTGTTCTGCAGGCTGGCCTGGATAATGTACTTTGGGGAGCTGAAATTCCCAATGTAAATGGATTCATTTTGCAGGTGCAGAACACTTACTTTTTCCTTATAAGTCTAAGCAGAGATTTAATTGCTGCTCTTCAGAAGTGCAAAACAAGAGAATGTAATAATTAGACCTGTCATTATATCCTTTCCCTTACTCTGATGCTGACATTAGCTAGTTTAAAATCTAATTTTAACCTGTGCAGCATTGATAACTCCCATTGTATATTTTCAGCCTGAATTTATTTGTTTCAAACTTTGTAAATTCTAAATAACTTTAAATGGAAGGAAGATAATTATATTAAAATAAAAAGTAAAAAAAAATCAAACATACGATACAGATTGGGGTCATAAATTATTCATACATTAGACTGACTCTTTCTGTCTCTTTTTAATGCCTGCAAAATTCTATACAATGAGTTGGTTAAAAAAAAGAGCATAAAATACTGGCTAATACTTGGGTATTAGAGATTTGAAAGATGGGCAGTTTTTATCTTCACACAATGCGCTATACATTTTAAACAGCAGGAGGGTCTTTTGCTGCTTATTTACTTTTGGCATGATCAGATTTCAGCCCTGGAAGGTTACCTTGCTGACTCAGTCCCAGTGTGACTGATGGAAAATGGCACTCGGCAAGCCAGTCTATTCAGTGCTGAAACAGCGCTTTTTTAGAGCAATTGGATAAATATTAAGACTGACCTGCAGCTTTATTGGTGATGCTTTTGTATAGGCAGCACATCTATATTCAGATTACACTGAGGAGCTTTTGTGAAGGTAGGGGGGAGAGGGTAGGCTGGGTGAGGGAGTAATCCTATGAGAATAAAAGTGGAGTGACACAACATTATCCGTGTTTGAAAGTTGTGAAACTTGATGGCTGGCAGCCTGCCCAGATGCTTCAGTGCTGCTCTGTGATCCTTCTGGCATCAGCTAAGACATGAGTTGGGTAAATTTTAAGTGTAAACAGCAAAAACACTTTCTTCAAGCTATGACATATTTTAGTGTGACAACGAGACGTGGCACCAACCTAAAGCCCTTGGTCTGCTGCCTCTCCCCACCCCCACAAAAGAAAGCCAATCTTGACTTTTTTCTGATTGAATTTTTCAGTGACAAGGCAAGCCTATTTCTGATGCCCTGAGGTGTTGTAACAGGAATCTGGGTTCAATTCCATTGCCAAGGCTGCTTCTTCCTCCTTCCAGCCGCCCTACAGCTGATAAAAGGACTAGTGATAAACAGAGCCTGTCATGGGAGGATATGGTGCTGCAGGACTGTGCAGCACAGCAGTAAAGCTGACTTCCCCTTGCCCCTTTGCCAGCTTAGTGGTGTGTTTAGGCAGTGCTAGGACTAGGAGGAAGAGCAAGAGGACACTTATTGCCACGTGGAGATGTGGGCAGTCCAAAGGGCAGTCTTGGGCCTGTCTAAATTGCGTGAGACCTTTTCAAGCTCCAAAACAGCTGAGGATCAGAAGGGCACAATGGCATCTTAGAGCCAGCACAAACCTTACTCCCTCTTCCACTACATATGCAACACAGGGTCTCAAAAATGGCTAGTAAGTACTGCAGTTTTTCAGTGATGGACACTATAGGGCCTGATTTTTCACAGAGCATATGCTCAGCACTTGTGGGAAATTAGGCTCCTCTTAGAATCACTCGAGTCGAGCACGCTGAATCGCTGGTCATTTTGAAAAGCTTAGCAGAGTCATTGTATATCAGAGTTTATGAAGACAACAATATTTGAAATGGTCAAATACTCTAGATGCCCTAAGAGTAATCATTTTTAATCGGGTTAAGCACTGTCTAGAGTAGGGGTCGGCAAGTTTTTGAGTTGGAGTGGGCTTAAATAACAGAGATGAGTCTACAGCAGGTTACCACTTTGCAACCAGGTGCTGCTGATTTCCTGTAGTGGGGCAGTGTCCCAGCTCTGCAGGCCAGATACAGTCCCCTTCATGGGCTGGATCTGGCCCACAGGTCATAAATTGCCAGTCTTATCTCTAGAGAATAAACTGTACCAACCATGAACTGTTACGAACTCCCTCTTCTTTTGCTGGCAGGACTAAGCTTGGATGCAGGAAGGAAGATGGGAATTCCTGGGACTTTACAAAGGCCATACTCTTCTGGGAGGTTATCTTTTCTCTAGACAATTTTGAAGGAGCCATGGAATTAAGATTACTTAGTCTGTTTATAAGAAAGAAAGGTAAAGATTAACAGATGAAGAAATACAGAGAGATTGCCAAAAATAATTGTTCATCCCAAGTCTTACAGTGTTCATACTAAACATTTCAGATACAAAACCTCCATACTACGTATTTAGGATATAGATATGACCATGCACACAGTGTTGAATCTGAAAAGTTTGCTGTTCCCCCTCCCCCCTGCCGCAATACCCACAGATAAAATTAGTTCAACACCTGCAGTATTATTTCCTTATTTTCATAGAATACGGGAAATACTTAGAATACCATAAATAGTCATCAGATTGCAAGCACTTCATTATCTAAGGTAACTGGCAATTTATTCTGAGCCACAATGCATATACATGCACATACACTCATTTGCTTGTTCTCTTTATTGCAGAAAGTTAGTAGCAAGGCAAAGTTAATGTTGTGAAATCAATGATCAAAAATTGGGAGATTCCAAAGTTAGGATTGCTTTGGGACAGGTAAATGGACCATAATGTACATCTTGTATATTAAAGGGGGAAAAGAAGATGCTGTAGACTTTCTGTGCAGAAGAAAACAGTGGAACTCAGTGCACTCAAAATAAATTGTATAGATGAAGGGAAATAAAACTGCTTCCCAAAGCCTATTCAGTTATAAGAAACTGAGGTGTTACTTGGATTCCCGGTAGCTAAATATTTTCAGGCAGAGAAAGCTTTTATCACTGTGGCCTTATAATATTGCCAGAATAATTTAAACGTGGAATTTCCTGAACTTTAAGTACTTGATCCTGCCACCACAATGTCGTATTGCTGCTACATCTTTTAAAATGCAATTTCCTTAAAAATAAATAAATAAATAAAAAAAGAAGGGGGTGGTAGGGAAGGAAGAAGGGGCATTCTTGAAGCAGTCAACTTTTCGAACCAGCAGATAGGCTGCTGTCTAGTTATTCACTGTAAACACATACCTTTTCCAGCAAACCAGTTTAGCCTAGAGAGATTTCATAGGTTTGTTTATGTGTTTGTTTTCTGTTCAGAGTAGAACTGCAGCTAGTGTTGCAGCTATTAAGCACCTGGTATAATAAAATAGATAAGGATGAATAGGTATAATATCCTTGTGAAGGATGCTGCTAGAATTAAGAGTGCTTCTTGTCACTGAATCTATTACAGTCCCAGTGGAAGTGTATGACACGCTCCCATCATCTACAGATCGCTGACAAGATCGAGTGTAATGGGTCTTTCAGAAGGAGATTGTATGCAGTCTCAATATGTGTTTGGGGAGCTGTTAATCTGAGAAACACTGACATGCCAGACCTTACATGCCCTGACATGACTTGGAGGTCACTGCAGTGTATAGTATCAGATCATGCTTACGAGAACTTTAATCTGATTTTTCTATGCTAAGTGTCCATACTGACTGTCTTTTAAAATAACTGTCTTAGCAAAGTAATTGCAATTCCAGTAGAAATAATAGTGCAGTTTCACTTAAAAACAACCCCTGCCCCCCACCCCCAAATCCAAAAATACCCAACAAAAATTCAGAGTGAATTGATAACACTAATTTTATTCTTCAGAAATGAAGCATTGGTTTTCTCTGCTTTGAGTGTTCAGTAAAAATTAATTTAATAAATCTCAAGTGTTGTTGTGGGGGGAGGAGGGACCATCCTATAATAGAGAGAGAAAAAAATACATAGGTGGATTGAACAAGATTGCTTTTAGGTCTCTTCCTACACTGTAAAGACCCTGGATTTTGAACTGGTTTGCAGTATCTGTTCTTACTGATAATCGCTCTAAACCTGTGATATTAGGCCTAACTGTGTGTGTCGCGGCAGCTGGGAGAGGGGAGATGGAGATTCATTCATACTAGCATAAGAGTAAAAATGGTGGCTGCTTATATAATGCCATATATGGTAAATACTTGAAGAGTCTCCCCTTGCTCATGGGGGCAAAAAAAATTTTTCCGGGTGTAAAGAACCTCTGCAACGAAGTCTGGATACTGTGTTCTCTTCATCAGCCATTAGCTGATCTAAGGACTGACCCAGGACACTGTGTACTGTAGCTTACCTACATAATTCAGTTGTCTCTGAAGTTTTTTGGGGGTTGTTTTTACACCAGCATTGTTTATGTTCATTTAACTCATACCCACATGTCATGATTAGAGGTGATACAGAGTGGGTGGAGTGCAGATATCTATATATCTATATTTTTACCTAGCTTGTTGTGTTTTTTTTAAACTTTACATATAAAATAGCAAATTAGTGCACATTCCAGTTACATTTTATATATATATGTGCGTGTGCATGTATGGGAGTGTGTGTGTGTGTGTGTGTGTGTGTGTGTGTGTGTGTATTTTGCTTTGATTGTAAACTGAATAATACAATAGTGGGCCCCTAGCATATTAGTACATCTTCTGGTTTCTCTTTAACTGGAGAAAAATGTGTTGTGTTATAGGTGATGATACACTATACCACTTGCACTCCTTTTCAAAATCCTAGACCCAGCCACATACGTATATATGAGATATTGATATATAGATAGATCTATAGGTATAAAAATAAAATATGCTTCCTCATCCTTTGTTTAGCCTGACAGATTCATAGTTTGTAGGCAGCAGTGTTTTAGTTGCTGGATTGCACTTGCTGTATAGTCATCTGCCCTGCAGTCTTTTTTTTAGTCATTATGCTGCCGGTGTTGCAAGTGACCTCACTTCTCAACCACATAGCTGGCATCAGCATTAACCACAGAAATCCCATTGTACTTAAATTGAGCGAGTGGGTTAACAGTGGATTTTTGGATCTTCTGAATTGAGCTGAGTAACAGGCAACAAATTCCCTTTAAATCTTCCGATCTTGGCTCTGTTCTGCTTCCTATCTCACCTGTGCACGCAGCCGGCTGAGAAACTGTAAATCCGTGTTCTCCCTTGGTTATTTCCAAATATAGGGCGCACATGTCTCTGAATGAAATGAGGAAAGGCAGTTGGAGGCCAGAAGTAGGGAGACCTATAAAGAAGCATCTCTCTCTAAGCAGGAGTAAACTTCTGTCTTGTGTATGTTTTGGAACCCTGGTGGTGGTTCGGGGCCTGGTTAACCTATTCGCTTTGACGAAAACTTCCTATTTCAATATATCCTATTGAATATATTTTAGATTTTACTCATCAGAATTACTTTATTTATTTTTTGAATCTTCAGAGTGTTGGACTAAAGGGGAAAAAAGATATTTAAAAGCCAGACAGGTCCCAAGTCAAGTGGTAAAAAGTGCTTACAGCTACCTTTTAGAGACTTTGAAAACTCTTCCATTAAGAGAGAATGTTGCTGGTATAGCATTATAACCCTCCCCAAAAGAGTGGACTCTTATACTAAAAGTGAAGGGACTTAAATTTACCTTTGCACAAACTTACTGATAATAAGGCTACCACTGCTGTGAATAGTCTCAAGTTTTGGATTTCCATTTTTAAGTGTTTTTTCTGAAGGACACTCTGGCCGCCTTCTCCTAATCCAAAAACAGAAGACGAGCAAAAAGTAAAAGGGAAAAGGAGTACAGAAAATGAAACGCATAGCTCTTATGTCACTGGGGATTCTGCCTGAGTAAAGATTTAGTATCAGTAGAATTGTTGTAAAATATACTAGTATGTATATTGGTTGGAAGCTTTCTGCTAGGTACTGCTAGGCCTTTTCAGGATGTATTTGCAGTGGAACGTTTTTTGCCTTGAACTGTCCCTTGCCTGCCTGTACACTAATGCCAGGAGCCTGGGCAACAAGCAGGA
>NW_017728910.1:14306035-14309340 GCF_001723895.1 Crocodylus porosus | reverse complement strand
CTGTCTGCTGCAGCTGCCCAGAGCCCAGGCTGGCTACAAACGGCTGCGATGGGCTCTGGAGCCCAGTCATCAGTTCTGTGCTGGGAGTGGGGGAGAGACTGGGGTTGCGCTGCCTCAGGCCCCTCCCTTAACATCTGCTCCAAGGTCCGTGTGCATGTGCTGGTACGGAGCAGATGCTGGAGCCCAGTGCAGCTGTTTGCAGCCTCCTGGCTGCAGCCAGCCCTGGCTTTGGGTAGCTGCTGCCAGTCATGGAGCCTGGTCTGCGTGCAGGAGGGCTTGCGGCCTCCCATCCGCCTGCTGGGAGCAGCCCGGGTTCTGTGGCTGGCAACAGCTACCCAGAGCCGGGGCTGGCAGTGGCATGCCGAGCAAAATGGCCTTGCGTGCCATGCTTGACTCATGTGCCGGGGATGGTCAATCCCTGATGTAAGTTTTTGGAGGATGTCAGTTCTTGCGAGAAGAAGATCCAGTTCCAGTCATGAGTGGGGGGCTAATCAGCATATGGATCCTTTTGGAGGGGAGGAGGTGTGTATCTGGAGTACATGCACATACTGAGCAGTGCTGATTTGTGGGGTCACTGTGGCTTGAAATGCTGTTGCATTTGGCCTGGGCAGTGTGTGGCACAGGGCCTGTGTGCTGTTGCCAGATGTGGCCCCCAGCCACATCAAAGTTGGAGACGCCTGATTTATATGTAGAGCATGAGGTGCTGTAGCATGTAAAAAAAAATCTATCTTCCTTTTTCTTATCAGTACCTTACAGTGGTTGCCCCTGTAAGTTATCAGCCTCTTGAGATTAAAATGCTCCAAATGTATCTTTTCAAGGGTGGATTCATTATTTTATGGTAAGAGGGATGGGCATACCTTCTGTGGGGCCAAGAATGCCTGGCTCTAACAAATGGGAGGCGGGTGACACAAAGTACAAGCATGTGTGTAGACTTTGGTTTATGGCTTCCTGACATCGTTCTTCTCACAGAGGTATTCCTCCTCTGAGTAATATCCTGTCTGATCAACCCTGCCATTTCAGAAGCAATTCCTGCTGTCCTTCTGAATGTTTAGTCTCTCTCTACCACCCCAGCACCCTCTTCAGAAAGAGGCTGTTAATTTAAGCAGTACCGACAATGCTCATTTCTGTTGCTTCTACAGATTTGTAGAGTGATCACCTGTGAATTAGATGTGTCATCATTTACTGAGATAGAAAGTAGAGGCATAGCATATCACCTGGATCCTTCTGAGGAACGATTACCTTGGAAATGGGTGAAAAAAAATGTTGGAATGGTTAATACTCATGTAGCTACAAAGTTGTAGGGGAAGTTATAGAAAGATGGTATTAATTGTTTTAGGAATATCAGGAAGTCTGGCAATGTTCTCAAGAAAAAGGTTCAAATTACACTTCTAACCATCTAATCAAATATATTTATGAAGAAAGAGAGCAATGTGCTGAGGGACTTCATCTTATTTTCATAGGCATTTGTATACTGCTTTTAAAGGTTAAATGCACAGTTTAGGACCCAAAGAATTTTAATGGCCTACCAGTTGGTATTGATTTACTTACTACTGACACAGCATTTGAGCAGCGTAAAGTCAGTGTGTACGTGTTTTGTGTGCCTGTGTGTATGAGAGGAAAAATTGGTTATCTTTTGACAGGTAATATACAGTATGTGGCAATAAAAATACCTCTGTATACAAGTGCTGGCTTCATGCTGTCAGCTGAAAGGTCAAGAGAATTATGATGTGATGACAGAATCTTTCCATCACTATATAATAGAAATACACGTTGCACACACTCTTACTGCCAGCAGAAGAGGGTATTGGGCACGGCTTCCACTTCACGAATCTATTCAGCACTCTACCTTTTTTCTCTTCATTATTTTCCTTTGTGAATTTTCTGCATCCCTTAAAAGATATGTAAGAACCTTTCCCACTCTTTAGAGCTGCCTTATAGCTACAGCTGTAGCTGGCAAGAGACGCTGCTGTATAATAGCACAAAAACACCTTTCCCTTTCTTGTTGCCTGCTTTCTCTTTAAGTAATATCACAATCCTAATGACTGAAAGACCCAAAACTGTGTGCTAGTACAGAGTTACTGGCTTATATGCAAGGTTACTGTTGGAAAAAATCAATTTATGTCTCTTGATTGGAAGTGGGCTCATACATGGTGTGAGCAAGTGGCTCACGTGCTTTCCCTGATCTCTGCACTAAAATATTCCTTGTGATTTGATGGACAAGAGCCTCTAACCTATTGATATTTGCCTTATCTTTTATTTATGGCTAAATACAGTATGTCTAAAGAGAGTTGGCAGGGTGTGGCAAGGTACTTTTGATATGTACACTAAGTAATTTGATTTTTTTTTTTTCTTTCTGCAGAAACAACTAACAGGGAGTTAATAGCCCTGATAATCTATTGCAGGGGTGCTCAACCAGATACAAACTGTGGCACTATGTCATCTGGCCTGCAGGGCTCCCTATGGGTCTGGAAAATTGGCAGTGGGGGGTAGCACCACTAGTGCCATATCTCCAGCCCCATGGGAAACCCCAGACCCTGCATGCTGGTTATGGCACACAATCCCAGCATGTAGATCTGGGCAGAGGCAGTGCTGGGCCCCCAGACCCAATCCTGGTACATGGGACTGGGGCGGGGGGCAAGGTCCCCAGGGCCAGTCTGGCCCACAGACAGACCCTGCACTGCTCATCTGGCCCATGGGGTCAGAAGGTTGAGTACCACTGGTCTAATTGGCAAGTTAACTAATTAGGAAATGGGTAGGAGGTTGCAAAGAATACCCAACATTCAGGATGGCAGAGAGAAATTCCAGCAGGGTGGACGCTTGCTACATTTTGATAAATGGATTATTTCTGCCCGTAGATCTACCTGTTTGGGCCAGTAAGTTTACGTCAGTAATGCAACTGGTAACTAAAGTTTTGTAAGTAAACAGGGGGGTAGATTATTTCGGGGCTTAATTATATGTAAATAGAGGGCTGATTTCAGTGGCGTTAAAGCCGTGCTAGAATTTGGCCCCAAATAATTTCTGTGTAAATTCGTGTCGTCTGACAAGGGTAGTTTTATGCAGAAAACGACATGTCATTTTGAACTAAACTTTCCATTTTCATTCCTTTATCACCTCTTCTCCAGAGGTCTTTGCTTCCTTTAGCATTGGGGTTGGAAAGCATTTAGGAACTTTCCTTAATGAAAATGTGGTTCTGTGTAAAGAAGTAATGGAAGTTTAGTATGACATATTTGGTTTTCACTTTGTGAAGGAGGTTGGTATTAGTAACCTCATTTTACATGTGGAGAGAACTAAATCACTAGCAATCA
>NW_017728910.1:14293689-14305325 GCF_001723895.1 Crocodylus porosus | reverse complement strand
AAGTACAACAGTTTAGGCTTCTAAAATTTATTTTCCTTCAATTGCCATCTCCCTTAATCGATTAAATGGGTTTGAGCTAATCTTGAAATCTTCTTGTATCACACTGCCATTGGTAAACTTTTGACTGTTTAATTGTGGTTCATCATTCTGAAAATCAGATGCAGCACCCACAAAAAAATAAAGTACTCTTAGCCTGTGGTAATATAAAATATGAAGAAAGGAGGTAGGTTCCCCCCCCCCTTTTTTTTTTTTTTAATTATCCTGAGAGAATATCACTGTTCTTTCTGCATGGTCCACTTTTTGCTCTTCCCTCAGCAGGGTAGGTAAAGCAGTGAGGAGTTGAGTGGGTCCAGTCATCATCAGTCATGTTTGTTGTATTAAAAACTCAACTAGTCGACCCAAATCTCAGTAACCTCTTGTCTCTGTGTCATTGGTTGGCTGTATTTGCTAGTTGAATGTCTTGTTAATGTCTATAGGCTAGTTTCTTAGCTGGTGTATTTAAGCATATAGGCATTAAAGTAAATAGAGCTCTGTTGACTTTATAGCAGCTGAGGCTGATGTCAGCATAGGTAGGGATCAAATGTGATTGAATAACATGGCTGTAAATTAAGCTGGTCCCTTCTACACAGTTTAGACCAAAGCTACAATCGGACAACCCCCTCTCATAGTCAAGGGGCCTCTTGGATAGGCTAGGAAATGCAGTGGAAATAAGCTTCTTTTAAATCACTGAATCTTCTTTTTCTTCTGGGTTTCAGCTCTTTCCCTCTTTGAGCTTTTTCCCCCCCACCTCTGTTTTTATAGTCTCTTACAGAGATTGACAGTGGGAAGTTTAAGAGGGTCCTTGAGGGATTGTTCAGGTCACCCAAGACTTGCGACTATACCATCTCTCCAGTCTATCTTCATGTTGGCAGCTTTTGCAGTGATCTCTGGTTCTCTTCGTTGGCTTTTATTCCTATGTCTGCTCGGTTCTGTATGAGAATCCTTCCATGTTACAAAGAGGCCCCTGTGATGAAGGCAAAATCAAAAGGTCACTATTTGGACAGCTGGGATATCCTTTGCTGTGATTGTATTGTTTGCTTATTCCCCCACCTCTATACTTAGTAGAAAATACGTTACTCCACATGTCCTAGAAAACTGTGGCAATCTTGCAAACACTGGCCATTTCCTCTTGACCTATTCCTCTTCTAAATTTAAGGGTTTGCAATAGGAAGAGGAGCTTGGGCTGTTTTCTGAATTGAACAAGATCAAGTTGATCTGAATAGTCCTGGAACCACAATAATAAAAATAGTCCTTAAAGCAGTTGGTCAGGCAGTAAAACAAAAGTCGTTTAGGCCTTCGTGTTTATGTAGGCTTCCTGAGAAATAATTGGTTGGGAGTGGTTTTCTAGCCGTGATGATCCATATGTCATCAAGGATATTTTGGCGACATCTTTTATAGATGAGGGTTATTAGACAAACTTTTGGGGAAAGAGTTTGATTGGGTCAGGTCTGACCCAGACATTAGGAAGGGAACTTTGTGCCAGAAAGCTTGCTTAATATTTCTCCAAACTGTATGGTTAGTTCAGTAAACAAGCTCACCTCCATAAAACCTTGCCCTTTTGAGATGAGGGATTTTTGGAAAGTATCTAGATAATGCTGTAGTTATTATTTAGTCTTGACCGGTTATTAGAAGTGGCCCTCATCCTCGGGCTTAGGTGCCTAACATTGTAGTTACGTAACCTAGTTGCGTTCCCCTCCTCACCCCCATTAGTCCCTTTCTTGGGCACTCAGAATTTCCCTTATGGTTTTGTCATTTTTGTTTCCCGAGTTTTAATGTTTTCTAATAAAATTAAATGTGTTCTTGTTCTTGCTAATGGGATTTTTTTCTAGGTGTTATTAACCCATTGGTAAGTGTGTATTATAGGCCCTACTCTGGGCCTCATCTGCAGAGGATCTGACTATACTGTTGAGCCTCAATGGGGAAGCTGGCAACCTGAAGCCATGGTAGTGCTCCCAGCTCATATGAGACTTCCAGGTTTCTAACTCCCCTAATAACCCATGCTTTTAGTTCTGGGAGTCCCTGGTGTTTTGGAAGTGATGTCGTTTTCCTGGGAGTCGAAGGGAGTTTTTTCACAATATGATTGTGCAATTAAATCCATAAGAGAATCTAGTGTCTGGCTGCCACTGAAAATAGTAGGAGATTGTAGGGCACGTAGTGTAACAAGTGTTAGATTTACATCACCCTAACTGAGTTTAGGGCAATCTGAATGGCTATGTGGGCAAGTGTTTGCAGGGCTTAGATTGCACTGAAAATGGGTGCCCAATTTAAAGTTAGTTCTTTTAGAGCTACCTTTTAGATCAGCATGGGTTAACCTGACCTTATGTGCACCTGGCATGTTCCCAGCACAGCCCTGGTGCTGTGAAAGCCCATTCACTCTGCACAGCTCTGAAATTGTGCTGTGTTTATTCCTCCTTTCCCCCCAGTCCTGACCAGGCTATCTTCCCTCATCCCTAACTGGTCCCCCGCAGCCAATGGACCTGCCAATATCCCTCTCCTTCCCGCCCTCTGACTTGCTTGCCTCTGGCTGCCCACACTGCCTCCTGGTACGCAGTCAGTGCTGGCATGAGGCAATTCCAACTTGCGTTTAGCTGGCTTGAACTGAACCTGAGCTGGTTCCCATGAACACTCATTTGCAACCTTACTAATCAGCACTGGTATCCATGCCCAACAACTGAGCAGGGAATATGAAAGGCAAGAAGTCTTATGGGTAATATCTTTTATTGGACCAGCCGCATAGTTGGTATAGACATAGGCAAGCTTTTGGATACCACAGTATTCTTCCTCAGGCCCCTGAGGGATACCTGAAACCTTGCCTATGTCTACACCCACCTTATAGTTGGTCCAATAAAAGAGATGACCCCCAAGAATTCTTGCCTCTCTCATATCTCCGGGACCATCATAGCAACATCATCACCTTGGCTGTACCAGAACAGGGAATGTCACCAATCCATTCTGAAAAGGACTACGTGGAGATCTGGTGGTAACATTAATAAGATTTTTCCTTTTGGATAGTAAAATGCTTGAGGACAGAGAGCAAGTTGGATACCAATGAGAAGTTGAGTTGTCTAAGTCAAAGTGAAAATGGAAGAGCTTTTTGAAAACGGAAATTGTATGGGATTGCGGCTGAAAAAAAATTCAGACGTGAATTTCCCACTGGAATGGACCTTATTTGCAATGGAAGCAGGCATAAATGGGATTTTTGTATTGTTTAAAAGCCTTGACATACTGTGCCCTGCAGTTATCTGGACTGCTGGATTCAGACCTGGCCCCTTATCAGTACAAGCAGCATTCTGAGTTCATGCCCTCTCTTTGCAGCTGGCATCTCTTGATCATAGAACTTGGGTCATCTTTACAATATGATATCCATATGACCTAATTTCAGCTGCTGTAATAGAAGGGTTGCATCTCCTACTCCCTGTGGTTTTTCTGAGGTCATCCATGACTCTAAATTTATTGACCAGACAACTGTACATTTGATGGGAATAGTTTCCGTCTTTGCTATCACATACCTGTCTGAAAAACAAAAATCATTAATACAGTAAGGGGTGGGGAAAACGACAGCTCACCAAGATGGCCTATCTGTGTGCGGCCAAAAATAACACCATTCCCCTTTTGCCCTTAATATTTCTGCAAATGTTCCTTTAATCTTTGAGTACCCCTGGCATATTTATGTGAATTTAGTAAACAGCGTTTTATTGGCATATTTATCTGAGGCCAGGTCTGAATCCTAAAGAACCATGAGTCATCTCATATAGAAGATTAGTTTTTAATTACAATTTTTACTGCACTTTTTAAGCAGTCTTGTGGAAATTTTGTGTAGGAGCATTTGAATTACAAATGTAAAGAAACTGTGCTCATTTTTTTGTTAAAGCTTTTGGAAAACTACACTCCTTTACTAGAACAAATTCAATAGTAGGTATTGTGCTGCTATTCTGAAGCCATATGAATTGGGGCATTAATGCAGTATAATGTTGCATGAAATATCACTGACTCATTTTATGCTCAGACTTCTCTGAAATATTTAATACTCCTCCCCACCCCAAGAACTGGAAGGCTTTTTGCAGTATGCCATTAAACCTTGCAATATCCCTGTAGGACAGCTACAGAATTATTTTGACCATTTTATAGATGGGGAAACTGAAATGAAGAAAAAGCAAGTCACTTGCTGAAGGCTGTTTTGAAGTTGACTGTAATTTTAATAAGAGCCCAGCAGCTCTGGTGCCTTGTACCATGTTCTAATCCTGGCCCACAATTCTTTTAAGATGGTATGTCTTGGAAAAATATACGTTCAAATTCTCTACATTGATTGCATCTTAGGTCTCTCTGGGCACATCTACATGTGCATATGCGGGTAGTAAACTTACTGTACACTACCCTAATTTACTGCACAGTAAGTGCCTGCACATGTAAACAGTGACATTTTACTGTGCAGTAGATTAGTCTACAGGTCTGTAAAGCATCTTGTGTAGATATGGCCTATGAAGCATTTAAAATTTCCACATTAAATTCTTCAAGATTATATTGTAACATGAGGTGGGTTTTTTTGTGTTTTTTTTTAACATTTTGCTACATATTGCTGTATATATACCTGAATCCAGGATGACTTTGAATTTAAGATTACCCCCCCTGCCCAGTGATTAGATTCTATACGTGGAAAATTATGAATTTGTTACAAATTTCTGTGTGTAGAATAGAATGTAATTATGTGGGGGTGGATCATCTTAAATTCCCCCTTGCTCCGTGCCCACTGCTGTGGTGGGGAAAGCAGCAGCATGGAAGCAGGCATCCAGACACACTGACTTCCATCCTCCACCTGCCCCCCCACTTGTCTCCCTCTAGTGCCTGCCCCCCAGCTGCCTGTCCTCTTTACTGCTTTGGTACCTGTCCCTCCTGATACTTGGATCTCCCTGCCACTTAACCGGTGCTGTGGCTCCAGCCCTGATCAAGTGGCTGTGGTAGCTTCAGCTCTGGCCTCTGGCTGGGCTGGGACCAGAGCTGGAGATAAAGCTGCAGATACCACTGTGTGGTCTCCTCTGTGCCACTCCCTACCACCACCACCACATCATTTCCCTGCCACATGCCCACTCTACCATACCAGCCACCTCAAGCCACCCTTGCTGTGGCCAGGTGGTGGCAGTGGTGGCAGTAGCAGCAACCCTAGCTCTGGTACTTGAATCCAAGACCAGCATTTCCCCCCCATAAGTTAATGGGGGAGGGGAAAACCTCACTTTGGATCTAAATAAATATGGTAGATATTTCCAGAAGTTGTTTTTTCTTGAGGCAGACTAGTTGGTAGTATCTGTTCTCTTCTAAGGAAGGGACATGAAGGTCTTTACCATCTTCTGCCAGCTGACTTTCACCTGTCTGTGTCAGTTTTGCCTACCCATTTTTAGATGTCATCATCCTCCTGGCAAATTCAAATGCCAAGCAGCAAACAAACAGTGACTTCTTTTTTTTCATCCTGTACCCAGTTCTCACAGCTTGGGAAAACCTGAATCTTTCATCTGAATCTGCCTGTAGCAGATGGCAGCGATTGCCACTTAGCAGGCCTTGGTCTCCTGCAAAAGGGTGCAGGGGGGTCTGCTGACTCACTGAGGCAGGTGACTTATTGCCCTGTGCTCACATGAGGGAGGTGGGAGTAGCGCTTTGGAGAGGATCTAGTGGGTGAGCGAAGCATTGTTAAGGTAGAAGCAGCTAGCAGCCAAACCCAGAGAGGCGTGTTAGTTGTTTTCTTCATTAATGCAGCCAAAACTGTGGGATTGGGGTTTGACCTCCACACAGCTGTGTAGACTTCACTTTGAACAGGTCAAGAAAGGTGCCTGCTTGCCCTGCCTGTAGCTGAATAGCTGTCCTTTTTATTCTTCTTTATTTATTTTATGGTGTCCTGCTGAAGAGAAATACGAGAAATCTGTTCTCCTTCTAGCTATCCCTCCTTCCCACCCCTAAATCCTGCACAGGTATGCAAATGATAAGTGAGCCAACTGCAGATGTTAAGTGTATGTTAAAAACATTCTTGTGATTTGGAAAGACTTGTCCTTTAAAACCTGGTTCTTTCCAAATATGCTTGCTGTATTTGCTTAATTGGCATAAAGTTTGGATTAGCTGTGGATAAGGTTACACACAAATCCCTTCAGATTTCCACTAAGATCCTTATCCAGTTGAATAAAAGGGCATCACCCCGTACCTGTATGGGTCCTTCTTGTAAATATGAACATCAGCCTGAGAGCTGCCATGTTCCAGCAGGTGTCCTGCTTGAAGATGGCTGGGGGGGAGGAAATCAAAAATAAAAACCACACGACCTCCATACAGCTCATTAAAACTGCTATATCGATTGTGTCCGTGTCAGTTTTTTTTTTTTTTTTTTGTAGATGGGATCCTTAATGGCTATATAGTACTCTTATCCTCTCCTGCATATGGATAACCAAAATCCAAGCAGTGGAGAGAATGATATATATCCCATAATAATTATGCAGTTAATTATCTGCTGTGCCACTGCAGAGCTTGTCCCGTGTTTTCCCTGAACTGAGCAGATGAAGGAAGTGCAGTGTAGCTTTATGGATTACACCCATTCAGTGCTGTAGCAAACTGCTTTCTCTGCAGCTCCGTGTGTTTGACCTTCTTCTCCGCACATATTTTCTCTGTATTTGAAAGCCCTTCTTTAAAATCCTACCGCTGCTATTCTGGCTGAATCTGAGTTGTGGTAGCGGTGGGCTTTTTGCTTGCTTTCATTGGTTTTTTAATAAAAATGCTTTTTTGTCCCTTTCCTTCACCTTGGTCTACCAGTCTTCAGAGTCTGAGGTCGAGGAAGCCACTCTTTCCTACAAGTCTGCAAAAATATTGTGGGCTCTAAGTAACAAACAAGAAATGAGGAGACATTGGAGAGGCAGCTGAAGCAATATCAGACTTCCAGCTGCGATTCCTGCCCCTTTCTATCCTTGTTTTGAGTGGCTTAGGTAGAATAGTCTACATCTTTATAAGTTTTAGTTAAAATGCTAATGGCAGGAAAATGCAAAAATCTTTTCAGAAAACTGAGTTGTTGCTGTGCAACAGAGGTGTTGTGCTTAAGGGATCTTTGTTCGTGATGGTAGCCGGTTGACTGCTCAGCTTACTGTAAGGACAAAGTCATGATAAGAGCACAGCCAGAATCTTGGGTTTGACGGCCAGAACTGGGAGACCACTGGAATGTAAAGAAGCTGATGGGTTTAAGTCCCTATTCCTCTCTCTTGTGACCATATGCAGCAGACAGCTGCTTCATTTGCTGCATCTGGTGGCTACAGTTGCTATGAACTGGGCAGTGCACAGGATAGACACACTCTACTTTTTGGTACATGGAGCAGTTGCATTGATGGGCAAAGTGTCAGTCTCCCCCACTTCTCTTGGCTATTCCTTGTGGCACATAGCAGGACTTTTGTGCTCTGGTAGACGGGCAGCATGTTTACTGGTCATACAACTGTATATGCTTGTTTTCATACAGTGGTGAGCTTGTTAGTGCAATGGAAGAACTTGTTAGTCAGTGCAATGTGAGCTGTCCACCCTCCAGAACTGGGAAATAATTTTTAGTTTGGCTTCCATTGAGGACCATGCTGCAGAGAAGTATAGCATGGCTTTATTCTCTCCAAATCTGAATAAAGCAGCATGTTGCATTGGCCGTCTCTGTTGGACAGGCTTTCCACCACAGTTCCTGTCACCAGACCAAGAATAGACTTTTTAGTAGATCTCTCCTTTTAGCTTTTGCAAAGTGCTGATTTAGCACAGCTCAATAAAGGAGGCAGTTCATCATTTGATTTCTTGCAGGGTGATATCATAGAGCAGCATGATGATTATATGCTTGTGGTACTATACCCTTGTTCCCACTGCAAAACACAGTTCAAGTAGGCCTAGGGTATTTTGTAGAGGTGCATGGATATATCGGTTTTATGTTAGATTGGCACTGGTAACAAGAAAATTAACATTATTGGCAGTCAGCTTTTTTTGGCAACATGCACACAACCAGGAATTCAGCACGGCAGCTTGTAGAGCAGTGTCCTGCTGGGAAGTCTGGGGAGGGGGGGTGCAGGTTGAGGCCCTCATGGTGTGGGAGGGAGTGGAGCAGAGACAGGATCAGGTGCTGCCCAGCTAGGATGAGGTGCGTGATGGAGCTGAAGGTGGTTCATTTGGCTGCAGGGGGGGGTGGGCAGCTCCTTGCCATTTCACGGCTCCCTGGGGGAGATGGGGGGGCATGCGCCCCCTGGATTTGTGTACAGGGCAAGGGTGGGCTGCCCACTGTAAGCTTGGTGCCAGAGGCTATGCCAGCCTCTTCCTGGCTGCAGAGGAGGCTGGGCCAAGGCTGCACTTGAGGCAGAAGGAGGGCAGACAGCAGCACTGGGAGGGGTGGTTACAGCAGGGATACAGGGAGTTTTGGGGTGGCTTTATCCCCCAAGCTCTCCCCTAGCACCACCCCCACTCAGGTCACTGTGCTGTGGTGCAGCTAAGTTGCCTTGCTTCTGCCTGCCCAAAGCACAGCTTTGCCCAGCCTCCGTTGGGAAGAGCCCAGCACAGCCCACCTTCACCTCATGCACAAATCTGGGGGGCACATGCCCCTTTGCCTCTTCCATGGGTGCATGGAGTGGTGGGGAGCTGCCCCCTCTTCCTTATCTGACCCCACTCTCCCCCCCGCACTCTTTAATGAGCCTACTGTGGCTTTGTCCCATGCCCCACCCTGGGGTTGCATTTACTGCCCTGGCTGGGCAGCCCCTGCCCCTCTTCCTCCTTCACTGTGGGGGGGCCTTGATCTGCCCCCTCCCCCAATAACTTACCAGCAGGGTGTTGCTTTCCATGCTACCTGGCTGCATTCCTGTAAATCGGCGATCAGATCCGTATTGGCTGATATGGCTGGTTAATAACTGGCCATTAGTATTGTCCAAGAAAAGCTTTATTGGTGCACCCCTAGTATTTTGCTTCGGCAGCAAGGAGATGGGCCTTGTTATAATCCAGGGTCATTTGGGAGAATGAGGAAACCGAGTGATGTAGGGGTATTTTTTCAGTGTATGAAAGTTCTGCCTAACCTGTCTAATTTCAGACTAATTCCCTACTGAACCTTCTGCCTGATTTTAGACTAACATTGTTAACCACTTCCTCTGTCTAAGGGGCAGGGGAGAGATTTCTGACTGAGAGGGGAGGCTTGGAAAGGGAAATCCATCAATGGGGTGCAATTTAATCTAACAACAAATCAACTGTATTGATCCTAAAATTCACCAGCAGCTTTTAGTAAAAGCTGCTGTCATACTGTTTGGCACCAGCTCCAGAAAACAAAATCCAACTTTATTCCATACATAGAAACAGATGCATATGCTGCATAAATGAAGGGAACAACAGGAGTGGACAACAGGCCTCAGTCATTTTTTGTTCTTCTAGCTCAACAAATTGTTTTAAAGGTTAGCTGTAAAGCTGCTTCAGTACAACATTACAGTATCTGTTACTGCTTATGTAGCAGACCTGAATCCAAGACAACAGTTGAGCTGAATTCAAGACGACTTTGGATTTAAGATGACCCCCTCCAGTAATAGATTCTATACATGGAAAATTATGAACTTATTATAAATTTCCATGTGTAGAATAGAATGTAATTATTGGGGGTGGTTTGTCTCAAATTCCCCTACGGGGGGGGGGGGGAGCAGGAGCACAGAAGCAGGCATTCTAACACCTTGACTTCCCACCCCCCTGCCATTCAAGTTACAACTGACAACTAAATCCGGGTTGCTGTTTTAGTAGCAGACAACTTAAAAAGCCCTTGTTAGCATTGATATAAATTCAATGCTCATACAGTCATATGAATATTGATAACACATGCTGTCAAAAGACCTCTCTCTTGTACATCAGTGGTGCACAGGTAGTTATGAACTGCTTATTAACTGTTGATTGCAAGCGACTTGGAGCTGTGTGGGGCATACGTAACGTTTCCAGGATTGTCTAGGGGCAGTAAAACCCTGGAGACAACTCTGGATAAAATAAAATTACAACTCTTCTTTTAATTCCCTGTATATGGAATATTGAACAGATAACAAGAGTCTAAACAGAAGCAAACATGCAACACAAAGCACTATATCTTCAGGCCACAGAGGCAAGCTCCCTAAATTTGTTAGCACCATGACCTCCTGATGGATTTATCCATGGTTACTTCTCTAGCTATTGTTATACATATTGAAGTAATCCCTAGCAATATACATTGAAAGCCTGTGGCATTTTCAGTGCTCTATTCTAAGCCTAGTGAAACACAAAGACATTGTGGTTACTTCTGCTAAGCACTGAGAACAGTCATTCTGAAAAAAACACTTTTAATCTTCTTGTTTGTAACTAAGTAATCTAGAAAACCTGTTTCAGAATTGGCATAAATGTCATGCTATCATGCCTTATAGCTGAGAATCAAGGCTGATCTGTTTGACCTTATCTCACCCAGTTTGGAGTCTGAGCAAGGTAGGAAGAGAAGGAAAGTAGTAAGTGAAAAGGAAGATTGAAAGTGTCTAATGCAGTGGTTCCCAAACTATGGGTTGTGACCTCAAATGGGGCTGCAACAAAAGCGGATGGGGTCGCTGAGTGACGCTCTTTCCTGTGCCAGGTCCCACCTGCTGGGCTGCAGAGGCATGAGGGAAGGGCAGTGGGCTGGGGAACCTCAACCCTCCAATGGGCAACCCTCATCCTCCCTCTCCCCTTTTTCCCCCACCCATGGGCTCTGCTCTGGCTGCACTGCCTGTGGGAAAGGGGATGGGAGCAGGGGGGCAGAGAGCCAGGCTCTGTGCTCTGGCCTGAGCAGCTGCTGCTTCCTGTAGGTGACACCGGAGCTCAGGTGTTGATGGGGGTGGGGAGGACAGGGGGCTTCAGGTCCTGCCCCTGTGGCACCTGGGGAGAATGAAGGGCTGTGGATTGGGAGTGGCAGCTCTGGCAGGGCAAGGCTGCTATGGGTGGGGAGTGAGGGTTGTTGGGGGCTGTGAGGTAGGAGTGAGGGGTCACGCTGAGGAAATGGGGTCATATTGAGGAAAAGTTTGGGAAGCACTGGTCTGATGTATGCCATTCATAGTTCTTGATTTGCAAAAAAAGACCAGGTTCTGGATACCAGGAAGCATGACTCCCATTTCTGGAATGGCATCCCTATGAGCTTATGGGGCCAAAATTTTGGCCTGAGCCTTAAAGTTTCAATTCACATTTGTCCAAAGTGTGGCATATCTGGATGCAACACTAAGGCCATGTGCACATGAGCATGCATGTGCATTTTGCAGCACCTCAAAGGCTTTTGCGGTATTGCGGAACACACCCCATGCATGTTATTTGGCTCTACGTGCTGCATACTTGCAGTGCAGAGAAAAATTTTAGATACCAAGTGTGGGAGTCTTGTTCTATTTGGTGAGTGATCTGCCTCCAAAGCTCTTCATTCTCAATAGTCTCCCTTAATGCTTGCCTGCCATGCCTTGATGTTAAATGAATTTCATAGATTTCATAGACATTAGGGCTGGAAGGGACCTCGGGAGATCATTGAGTCCAGCCCCCTGCCCAAAGGGCAGGAAGTCAGCTGGGGTCATAGGATCCCAGCAAGATAAGCATCCAATTTGCTCTTGAAGGTGTTC
>NW_017728910.1:14220193-14292974 GCF_001723895.1 Crocodylus porosus | reverse complement strand
GGTCAAACAAGACCTACCCGCAACAAACCCATGCTGGCTGTCCCTTAGAATGTTAGCCTGGGCCAGTCCCTCAAGGATGGCCTCCTTAATAAAGAAGGAGAATAAGGGGAGGTGAGATGTGTAAGGGTAGTGAGTAGAGCGACTAGCAATTCTTTACAGGGCTCTGCCTCCCCTACACCCTTTCCTTATCACATAAAGATAAGTATTAACCTGTGACCTGCTTCAGGTCTCATCCTTTCACAAACAGAGTATTAAGGCCTAGTAACCACACCCAGAGCATCTTTCCCTTTTCTAACTCCAAGTTCAGGGGCCAAAAGGACCACCTGTAGCATTTGGCTTTGTATTTTGACGTTCTCAAACATGGGAGTTAATTACCCTCAGTTCTAGTCCATAGCACAGTAAAATCCTATTTATCAACACTCTGAAATGAGTTATCTGAAAAGCAGAGACTTTTAGGAAGATCAAAGCTAAACACACAGGAAGGCAGTTAACATTCCTTTAATGCATACTGTGCTCGCCACTGCTGAGGCCTTTACAAATATAGAAGATTTCTTTGTATTATCCAGGCCCACCTTTAAGACTTAATTGCAGTTGTGTTTTCCCTACTCGCAGTGTTCACTGGCATTAGACAGTGATTGTTCAAAAAGGAAAGAAGCAAAGCAGAAGTGTGTGCTATGGTTTAAGAGCATAGAAGAGGTACTAAGCAGTTTCTAGAAGGCTGTGCAATTTCCCACCCCCCTCACCCCATGCTCCAAAGAATTGTACTGCAGACTAAGCAGAAGCTAGCAGATTTAGAAAAAAAAAAATATAGGGCATATATAGTGCAAGGGATTTGAACATTAGCCGCCAAGAAACTGGACTGAAAGAGAGATTGAATGGCTCTGTCGAGCAAGATTGAAGCTGTGAGTTACATGACTCTGTGCCATCTATTTAAGCAGCTCAGGACAAAATCCTGGGGGATCTATTTGAGCAACGACTGCAGAATTTTTTTCTTAAAGCTATCCAATAAGAAACCATTTTTTCAGCTGTCAAGTATGAAGCCAGCTCCCAGCACAACTAAAACAGACACTTGCTTTGCAGGCCGCCGTCCAGGTAATTTTCTGCAGGAAACCTTTGTCCAAGGAAAAGTAATAGTGACCAGGCAGAAAGTAGTTTAATTAGGGGCAAGTATAGAAAGATGTTGCTTGGGAGACTAAAGCAGTATATAGAAGGTAGTTATGGAAAAGGACTGGGAAACAAGGAAGACTCAGGCTAGAAACTTTTTTGAGCTACTCCACTGTCTTGAGCTGGTGCTGCCTCTGCCACATGAAATATAAAATACCATGGAAGTCTTGGATAAAACTGAGTGCAGTCACTGAGACTCGACTCAGTATTCCTTTTAAACTGGGAAAACCTGCTGCGTTTGTAATGTTCAGAGGGCAATCTGACATGCCTGCTTCCTTCCCAACTGCAGCAGGATGCAGGGAGCCTAGATGGAAATTCAGGTCTGGCAGGTGCCTTGATCTCCCAGTGGCTTCTTCAGAAGCATGAGTGAGAAGAGAGTCTTGATGGAGAGCTTGGTTGCAAAATGCCCTCTTTTTCAGATCTCCAGAGGAGGCCAACTGTTTCCATTTTCAGGACAATAGAGCATTTTAGTTTTTCCAAAGAAATGTGTAGAGTCAAAATAATCTAACTTGGAGTAACATAAAGTGAAGGTGGGGACACACATGCATGAGAATGAGTACAGTCTGCAGTGTGGACAAAGCACTTGCACATTGCAGTAAGCAGTAAGTTGAGAATGACTGTGGAGTCATTAGTGGATCTATGCAAACATATTTTTTGATTATGGTCATGGACAGTCTGGAATTTTCATTTCCTTGTCTCTATTAGCTTTAATAAAATCTTATTTTTGCTCTTCACATCCCTGGTGCGCCTGGGTAATTGGGATTGCGTTTTATCACCATGCATATGTACAAATATAATTGCCATTAACTGCAAAATCATTAACACTTTTTAAAACTTAATTATGGATATTAATTAATTTAAAATCACTGATACAACTCCCTTAGTACAAGGGTGTTTCAAGACTATAGTATTATGTCAATTTTTTTCCCCCTTTTTTCCCCACTGCCATCTGCTACGAATGCCTCTTGGTATTCATAGTAGATATCAGGGATAAGAAAGTGGTACAGTTTAGCGGGAGTTTGTGTGATCTTTTTCTCCATTGTTATTGCTGGTGATAAACCACATGGCCTCCTTGCACTTCACATTTCATCACCAAACTTGGATCTTGGTACTCTCAAATGGGAACTGAAGCCAAGCAGATGGCATTATAGAGGTGTTTCAGTAAGCTGTATTTCTGTCAGTATGCGTGGTATTCTATCCCCAGGAGCATTTTTTTCCAAGTCAAAGGTTTTCAATGCAGTCAGAGTCTGGGCTTGGATAAAAATGCATGTTAAACTTAAATCCAGTGGTGTTTATTTTATGGCAAAGACAAATATGGTGCCAAATGCCCTAAGAAAATAATGGTTGCATATAGCATGTCAGATACTTTGTGATAAATTGCTAGGCATAGGGGGAACAATGCATGTTGGCAGGTATTAAGGCATGTCTATCCTAGAGCAGTAAGCATGTAAGGAGCAATACTTTCTAAGGGTTTATCTTTGCTATAGCTACAGGGAACACAGCAGCGACAGATTTGAAACTTGTGTATGTGATGTACAGACCTTATCAGTGCCCCTGAATGGTGGCTTAGCTTTGGAAATAGGCATGTTCCAGTTCCGGGCAAGTAAAATGTGGTATAAAAAAGATGATGAAGTTTTGCTTTTACCATAATTTTAGAATAAATGTGTCACAAATGGGATTTTTACCTGAAGTGTTTAAACAGCTACTTTTTCCTTATCATTCTGGAGTCTTTTTTGCTGCTGAATGATGTGGAAATAATTTATGTCGTTACTCTCAGCATATTAAAAAGTAGGTGAGAACAGTGGCATACCTTGCTTTCCTTTGCCTGAGGGTAATGAACAGTTCTGGTTATATAAAAAGGCCCTAGAAAGCTTCAGAGTATCCTGGAATAGATTTTCCCTTTTTCTTCATATGTGACAGGGAAGGGTACTCCTGGAATTCAGAAAGTTGAATTTAGGAGAAACGCTAATTTTGAAACTCTCTTTAAGTTTTATAATTCTGACCATTGCTTGGCCACCATGGCCTTTACGCCACTAAGATACTGAATAGGAATTCACTAGCTTCCAACAGCTTCAAAAACAAACATGAAAGCTGAAAGCCTGCCTTACTCTTTGTGCATATTAAAGATCTCATTTCACTTGGGGAGTGGAAGTAGGAGGAAAGGAGGGTTGTTCCCGCGCTTATAGTACTAGTGTCCATAGTTCACCTTCGTTGGTAGGAAAAGCCTACAATGTGGTCCGTTTTGTGAGGGGGAGCGGAAAAAGGGCTCAGGCAACATCCCACGTGGATCGTACTCCCTGCTAGCATCCACTCAGTATAAGCCACTCTCTAAGTGGTAGAAAGTCTGTTCTCCACCCCCCATGGCTGGCACCACTGCCTGCCTGTGCTGTTAGGTAGAAATTCTTCCTCTTACGGGGTCTAAAAATGAATGTGCTTCCCGTAGCATTCAAAGGACTGCAGGAAGCCTTGTTCCTCGCTGTAATGCAGTGTATCCCAGTCCTGTTGGAAGGAATAATCTGGCCTCATTATCAGAAACTTGGCCTCTGTAAAAGTGTGTCTTTGTGGGCCTCTTAGAATGAGATTTAACGTATGTACTTAATACTGTGGTGCTGCATAGGCGATGATATGAAACAGAAGCACTGAGGGGGTGTTAAAGGGTGGTAATAGCATGGCTGTCATGAACTAGCTTTGTTGGGAACAGGCTGTACTGCCTTCTTGCAGTTGCTGGAAATGCTTGATTTTTTTGCAATGGGTGAGAAGCATAGAAGAATGGAACAGAAGGCAGAAAGAAGGATGTAAAATTATAAAGGCTCCAGAACAAAAACGGTGCAGGGAGAGTGTGTGTGGAAGAGACGTGGGTGTGCAGGGTGACCAGGGTGATGCGTTAATCCCCAATACGCAATAAGGTGACTTGGTTGGGGAAGTCTGGCCGCCTTGTATTACAGTCTTCTGCACCCTTTCCTTCCTGAGTGATAGGCAGTTTACAAAATTAACCCCACTCCTTTTGCTTAACGAGCATCTTTAAATCTCTTTCTGTGAGAGGACAGAGTGGCTTTCTGGGGGAAGCTTTCAAACAATCCAGGCAATGAGACCAGCTACTCCTTCTCCATTCCTTCTCTTCTCATCATTCTGTCTTGAAAGATGATACCATTGCTCTCAATGGATCAAGGCTAAACCTTTGTATGCTACAGCATCCACTCATGTGTGACCTTTTCATCCTGTAACAATTGCATGGACCAACACCCCATCCTCCTCACAGAGGTTTCCTGTAAGAAACCTCCACTTCCGCATTTGGTCTCCTTTGCATTTTCCTTCTAGTGTTCATCTGTTTGCTGGTAGTGTCTGCTTCACACTCTGGTGCCTGGCCCTTTTATGTTTTAGGTTGCATCTGTTGTGGAATCTGCATCACTGTGTGTTTTTTAAGAACAGGTTAGAGACGAACAGCTGTCAGAAATGGTTTAGATAGAGTTGATCCTGCCTTGGGGCCAGTCCCTTCAAGCCATATTTCCTGTGATCCCCCTAACGTAACTTTAATCTCCTGTTAAGGCAGGAACCTTGCTTCCCATGGAGTGGTGTAGCCTACCTCCTCCCCGCCCCATTCATCTGGTGTAAATTATCCTTCACCTTGCTTAGCTTAAATCCTTCTTATGCATAGTCACACACAGCAGTCTACAGTCTGTAGCCTCAACCATATATGAAAAAAATCCTTTGTACCTCTGTGTGAATAGAAATATGTAAATAAATATAATCCATTAGGCATCTGACTTTGCTTACCTTGTACCATGGCAATACTGCAAAAGAGCAATACATGCTTTACAACTCCTGTCTCTGGATAGATATTTAGAATGGATAGCAAGTTGCATCTGGAACATCTGTTTAAGAAATCTGTGGGTTTGTCATATTAAAAACTCTGCCTGTGCTGATATTTTCAGTATCTGACAATGGAAGCCATCTGAGGACCACAGTAGTATACAGGATCCGGAATCATTGCATGTCTTGGAAATTAATGTTTGAAATAACTTGTTTAGAAATGGGTTCTGAAGCACCACGATAAAGGCAGGGTTGCCAACCAAAGATATTTTTTTTTCTATTTACTGATAATCTACAAATGTTTTACTAACAACCAAGCTGCTACTGGCATAATGTAAAAGTAACCTATCTACGAGGTTCCAGACAGTGGTTATGAGAGCTGGGTTAAGATTTAGGGGTTTAACACCAACTTTCTAAATCCTGACTTCAGGCCCCCATCCAGAAACCTGAGAAAATAAATTTAAATTGTGTTTTCTAATGTAAACAAATTTTCCCACTCGCAAGCAAAGTTCAAGTGAAGTAGGCCTATTACAGGGGGGGAAAAAAGGGATAAAAAGACAACCTTAGAGAGAACCTTAATGATTAGACATGAACTGAAATCCAAACAGTTAAGTCTCAGTCACTAGCAAACCATCACAGGGGAACTACCACCTAGTTCCCACCGTAGCTTACCCCCCACAACCTTACCCTTGCCAGCCTGCTCTGCCCATCCCAGCATGGACCCCCTCCTACCACCTCTCTCCCCTCCCTGCCCCACAGCTCTGTTCCAGCTCTACCCCTTCCCTGTCCTTCCTGATGCCTCAGACTGCTCAGGACCACGTGGCCCTGCCTGCCTTCAAGATGAGCAGCCATTACAGGGAGGCCATGATGCAGTAACAGCACATGGCTGGTGAGGGGGATAAGGATGGGGCTATGGAAGCTACTGTAGACCACAAAGCCCTGACGGGGAGCTGTACTCCTATTCAGACACTATGGGCTCTTAAACATGTTCAGGGAGGCTGCTCCAATGCATTGTAATTATAGTGCACCAGAGCAGACTCAGTTGATCAGGTATGCTGGAGTGTTACCATATTCCAGCAGGCTCTTGCATCACATGCATCAGTGTCCCCATGCTGAAAAATGGCAGCAGGGCATTTCAAACTAAAGCTCATTTGAGCTGTAGTTCAAAGCGCCTCACTGATATTTTACAGTGCGGAGACACTGATGCACATGATAATCTGGGTGCTTTAATTAGAGTGGCTCAAGAGCTGCTGCCCCCTGCCCCCACCCCTACCTTTCAGAGCATGTCTGTAAATGCTCCCAAGTGTGCAGCTCTGCTCTGTCAGCCCATCAACTGTTGCATTCAACCTTGTTTTGACAATGGATCTTCAATCAAGCTCACAGTTTCTAAGTTTTTTTTTTTTGGACAGCTTATTATTTTTACAGACTTCATGGGCAAGACTTTTTAGCTTCTTTTTTTTTTTTTTTTTAAAGAACTCCCCCTAAACTTGTGGACAATTAGCAACCCTGAATACACAGGTGTAACAGATTTATAACCTAAATCCCTTTGTATTTATTTTTATTCATTAAGTTATTTTAAGTGACCTGGGTCTAGGAGCTTTGACAGCCTGTAAAAGCAGTGGCATATCTGTGATTATGACTGTGAGCATGGAGATCCTTTGAAGATAGCCAGCTGGAGTGAGAGACTGCCAGATATGATGGATAAAGCCTTCAGGCCCCCAAGGAAAACATCTATCAACATCTTCATTTTGTGTGTGCCCCTCTGTTTGAGCTGATCTCATGAACTAGAGTGTGAGGTCCCTAGTTCTAAGTTCTTTTTGCAAACAAACCCTCTTGCTGTGCTGCCTATAGTGAATACAGTTTTGATCTTTTCAGGTAATCCCTTTTGTTATGCCCTTTCCATGATTTCTGTCCATTCTCCAACTGTTCACTCTTCCTTGAACTATAGACCAGCGGTTCTCCGGAAAGCACATAGTCCATTTGTGGGTGCTATCACAAACAATGAACTACTGATGATGATGATGATTGTAAATAGATCTGTGGAAGTGGCTCATAGATTTAGTTTCTAGAATCAGTTTTGGTTCCTGTTTATCTAGGCTAGGTTTGTAAATTGGTGCCCATTACCACAGCATCTGTATACTTCTCAGAAGAATGACGGTGATTTTTTTTCCTCCTAAATTCTCATTTTCTTCCTTGCTGGGATTCTATTCTATTCTGTTCTTGTTTGTTAACATTATTACTCAACATAAAAAAGTGAGTTAATCTGTGTAGAGGTAAGAAGCAAAATAAATGCAATTCTAGAAATGAGGTCTGCATTCTATGGTTGTCCTACTCACCTGCATACTATAAACAGTATTAGTCCTAATGCTGTATAAATATGTTAATTTAACAATTTAGTTCACTAATCTAATAATCCTTCCCTGCTTTACTTAATGTCAGGATTCTTGTAGAGCTGCTCTAATGGATTTCTAGCTCTACCACTTATAGGCCTCGCTCATATTTTGGATTGATACCGAGGATTAGGAATATTTCACTTGTTCGGTCAACTTGAAGCATTAGTTTGGTTTCATACGATTAGAGCTTTCTGTGCTGGAAGAGGATTTATGTGCTTCCAGCCTTTATACTGTGCTGAAAGCTCTGGCTGTTCAGTCCAACCTAAAAAAAAGGGTTCAGCTTAACTGGGGGTGGGAAATATCCATCCTGACTGTATTTGTGAAAAGTTGCATGCATGTGAATGTGTGTTGGACTTTTCTTTTTTTTTTAATTCATCAGTAATAAAGGAAAAAGATGGGAAATATGAATAAAACCTGTGGTTGTCCTATTCAGTAAAGTTCTTTTGCTCTCTAAGGGGACAGCGTCAGATCAACTGAAAAGCAAGCAACCACCGTAGGCCTATCCAAGCGGGGATCAGCAGGGAAAGAGAAAATATATTTCAGAAATGTCAGTGCATTAGTGAATAAGGTTGAGGGTGGCTGTATGTTTTCTGGTTTGGTCGTCTTCATAGAGTTTAGCTTCCTATTACACATGTTTGTATTAAAACAAAGTGCTCTGTACAATAAGCCCCTGTTATATAGATTAATACCATAAGCAGTGAATGTGTCAGTCTGAGAAGGTTCTTAAAGCTATAAATGCTCCTAACTGAAGATCCCACTTAAATTGGCAAGCAAGTTCTTCCACCAACATAGCTCTAAACTGTTCTCCGCACCCCAGTGAGGGTACAGTTATGCTTGTGGACTGTCCCTTGCAGTGGAAAGGAATTCATGCCACTATCTGTAGCCTTCCTTCCACATTTGTACAGATAGTGAGTCAGGAGAGCTGCTGAACCTTTATGAGAGGTGGTTGCATTCTGGAGTGGTGATTTCATGAAGATGCTTTATGCATGTTAAAGATAAAGACTCCCATGGAGATTAATGGCAACTGCTTAAGTACTGTTTTTACTCCATTGTAAGAAAAGATTTCCCCTCTCCCCTCCCCCATTCAATATGGGGAAAATCATGCCTCATTTTACATTTGCATATGGCTTGCCTGAAAACAGAAAAGGCACAGATCAAGTTTAGTGAGGAGATAGCACAGCTAGGCACCTAACATGCAGCCCTTAGCATTTAGGGTGCCTGGGCTGCCCTCAGTATTTAGGGTTCCTGGCTGGCCACTGCAGGGTGACTCCAAGCTGCTGCCTGCTGGTGTGTGCTGACTTCCTTTGGCAGTTTCTGGCTAGAAACTGCACATGCAGCTCAAAACCAGGCAGGCGCTGGCTAGGTACCATGCCCGCAGTGTGGGGTTTCTGACCAGTGCATGCCAAGTGGCTCTGAGCTGCTGCCCGAATGGCAGGTGCCAGCTGGGTCCCTTTCTGTCTTCCAGGTTGCTTCAGCAGCCCTTCTGGAAGGTGAAGGATGCAGAAGGCTGTAGTGGGTCTGACTCTGGCTCCGACCCAGCCTCGGGTCCAGAGTTTGAGCCTCGGCAGCTGCCTGCTACGCTCCACTTTGTATATGAACAAAAGACTGAGGGGCTTTTCCTTCCATCCTGATTGGTGGGGGGGAGACTCATTTGATATCCAAGTAAATATGGTACTTTTTGTTATGAATGACTGAGTATAGATTCCCTACCAAAAATGCTCATATTTTGCTAATATTTTTGCAAATATTCTTTCAATCCTTCTTCCAATGACAGCTATCCCATTTTATCATACAGGTGAAATGTGTCCTCTCATGTAATTTTCTGTGGAAAAACACATTTGACCATTTCTTACAAAGCAAGAGATAAAGGGCACCCCCTTCTCTCCCCACACCCTCCCCCCATGGAAATGGCAGAAATTTTGCTGCAACATTTTGATTGTTATAGCAACGTAATTTCCAAACCTGCTTTATTTGCATCCTGTAACAAAACTGCTGTTGCCAGTCAAAGGTGCAGAATCGCTGCCCCTCCCTACCCCCGGTTTGCCGAGCTCTAGGGATACATTAATATTGCCTACCAGAGGGAGGGGGAGAGGGTCTGCCCTTGATCAGATTTCTTGTCTAAAATCCCCCCTTCCCAAGCTCTTTAGTAGTTTGAACTAATATTTTGTAAATGATCTGGATTTTGCTTCTGGTACCTCTCTGTTCCCTTTTTCAAATGCCCCATATCTAAGTAGGTGCTGGATCAGGCCCTTCAGGTTTGCTTGTACTGTATAGGAAATTTGAGGGAAAGAGCGATAGCTAGTCCGTGGTACTGGAATAGCAAGTGAAGACACTCGTATGCACTGAGTACCTTTTGCGTGTACATATTCTTTTTCCTTCTAGATGAGACTTAGTTATAACACATTCTCTTTAAATTCCCTTGCAAGTCGAGAGGAATTAATCACATGAAAGAATAGGACTTGGCCCATCATTACTTTTCTAATTGAACAGATGTTTTGGTTTTTGTAAAATAAATGTTTTACAAATTTCCCATTTTGCTGGCTGACTCAGTTTTTCCTACCCCGACCTTATATTTAGTGTATCTGGTGCTTTTACTTCCTCAAACACTGAAATTTATTTCAAGTAAGCCTTAAGGGTGTTGTAAACCAAATGAAAGCTAGAGTACTCTGTTGAAGAATACAGTTTATGCTCATTTTCTGACAGGGAACAGCCCGTTTTTTCAATATTTAACCATTCCTTTTTTTTTTTCATTGAGCTTTTTAGCTGCCTTGAAGCTTTTAGTAGGATCTTGAGATTCTTTTAGACGTGAAATAAGTTAATGCCACCAAGTTTAGTTTGTAAAACCTAAGAGCAAATTTCTGTTGGGCATTATAAAATGTTCTCATTTAACATTCACTGTGGCAGTTTAGCTGTATATCCTGGCACTTCCTAATTTCACTGTTCAATATAATATTGCATTTGTCAACACCAGTGTATTTCATGGTATTTTAAGTGAATTGTACTGAATGTAATTATTTAATACTACAAAATATTAATATTATCAATCTTAAAGATGCCATCTACTAAGCAGAGGGACTCCTCTTCAAATTGGCCATATTGTGCATCTCTCTTCCTCTCTGCAAAAGTCAGTAAGCCTCACAGTTCATTCCAGGTCTCCCTGTACAGTGATAAAAGTGCTGGAATGTCTCACTTCCTCGCCCATAAAGGTCCATTTACAGGCCTGCAACACTAATAACTCCTAAACTACAAGTCCCAGAACTACTTTGCTGTGAAAGAAAACCAGGCATAGATTCTAACTGGGACCAGAACCCTATTTAAAAGTGAAGATCACACTGTGACAGGTCCTCGTGAGACCAAGAGCTTTGTGCCAGGTCCCAAAGACAGGGCTGCGGTCCTTGCTTAGAAGATGTTACTAAGTTAGACCCCTCTCTGATCTCAGTGACACTCCATGACATCGCAGTTGCAGGACTTGGGCACAGGACAAGTGGTATGTTGTAAACAGAACATTAATTTGGTAGAAGTAATTGATGATTTCCCACCTGTCAAAAGTTGTAAAGTACCATTCTAATTCGGTTTTGGAAAGAACATTTGTTCATTGGACTTGTTAATAGGTTCAAGGATACGCTTTTTAACCTAACAATTCAGAGAGAAGTATGGACAATAAAAATGACATTGGGTGGCTGTAAACTTTGGTTAGTTATTTTAGCTTCATACAAGAACTTAAAGGAAGAAAATTGCTTGGTTTCCAGGCCTGGCAAACTTAGTTGTTGACCTTTTGTAAGAGAGGTTTTTTTGTTGAGCTATTTTCTCTCTGTTTACTGTGACCTTCTAGAATTGAGTTAAAAATGAGGCGTCTTTGTCTAGTATTAATTCATTCTTTTTCAGCTATGGGAAGGAGAGGAGTTCTTGTTCTTTTCTTGGTTATACACCGAAATCTTCAGATAATTCTGCACAGTTTGTGAGAGCATGTAGATCCTCCTGCCTTTAAATATCAGCAAATTTTACATGCTTGCTATCTTAAAATGCACCCGAATGGTAGTTGAACATTTCCATTTTGAAGTTTTCTTCAAAAGCCCTGTCATTAGGCTTATGTACAGGGTTTGGGCTTTCCATCTTGAGTGGTATGCCTGGGAGGTGGAAGCAATCTGATATGCTTTCAGAGTGGCTATGCCATGTCTGGTTTGATGGCTGGCTAAAATAGAAATGTTGCCCTTTTGAGTGATGGTACCATTTCCTCCTTTCATTGAGGTCAGTAGGCACTGGATCAGACCCTTTTTAATAAAGGAAGAATTTGTGCATGTATTACCAAACAGTAGGTAGGTAAGTGTAATAGCTATGTAATCAGTAGCTTTGGAGGTCACAGGTAGGATTTAAGTGGTGCAATGGCTGTAAACGAATCGTATGCACATAGAAACCCTCTCTAAAAGCTAGAGAGACATCCCTATTTTATCAGTTCTGGTCTGCAGGAACACTGAGCCTTTGAATGGGACCATTAGGCATTGTGATCAGTCCAGAAGCAGCCAGATAGCCATTCCTTACTCCTTTGTTAGCACTCTGGGTGACCTCTGGCCAGCAATTGGTCTGAATTTCACCACTGGAGAATGGTGAGAATACTGCATCATTCCTTTTTGTAAAGCGCTTTGGGATCTGTGGACGACAAATACTCCATAATAGTGCAATGGTAATAGTTTTGCTCTGTTCATGCAGGCAAAACTCCCAGTCTCTTGATGAGTGTTGCTGGAGTAAGAACCGAAGGATCAGGCCCTTTCTCCCCATACTTGTCAAATGACTACTGTCTTTTCCATTGAGAAGGAAATTTTTCTAAGAGGTTCAACACAAGGCCCATTTATGGCTTAACCCCTGCTTAAGTCCTAAGGCTCATGCTGGCTCTTTCTCTTTTTCACTCTGAATATTTGTTCGCTGTATGAAGAAGGCCTTTTTTCTGATATACTAATAGCAACACCTGCACAGGCTAATGTTGAGTAAATGTAAACAGAATGTCAGGGCCCAAAATACTTCAGTGAAGCAATTGAAATGTATTACTGTACTGTCCCATTACTTTACCAACTTTTTCCCCATGCTGACCCTGTGGTGTTTTATGGACTATGAGCTATGCAAGCTGTAAAAAGCAACTTTTCTCATCTTCCTTATTCACATAAGTTAGAGTTATTTCGGTACATTCCAGTGCCATTGTCAAGTTAGCGATAGCTGGGATAACATTTGGAAGGGAGTTAAAGCATGAATTTATGTTCAGATGAATGTTTAATAAAAATTATGACAGCGTAGAAGTTTATACTTGAATAATCTTGGGTTTATACTTGGGTTTATTCATGAACCTGACAAAAGCAGGGGATATATGTCAGGCTCACGTGTGTGTGCACATGCTCTCTCAAATGCGCTCTCTAATGTGTGTGTATTTGTGCTTTTTGTTTAAGTCACCATGTGCATCATGATGCAACTCGGTGCTATATAGGCAAGAATGCAAGATGGGAGCCAAAACTGGCAGTTTCATCATAAGTCAAACTGCCCAGTTTGCAAGTTTGTTTGTTTTTTTTCGAGAAAGTAAGGTGGCTTTGTTTTTGTCTTTTAAGTACCAGAATTTGAAATTATTTTTACCTTTACAGAAAAAAATCCCGTGGAACTGAATCCTGTAAACCCTTTCTACGATAAGTAGTCTTTGCGCATGTGGATAGATCCATCCATATGCTGGGGACTAACTGAGTAAGCCTGGTTCTCTAAAGTTAGGCTGTGTAGGATCACGTGGAATCTCTATGCAGTGCTAGCATAAAGCTCCCTCTTGTTCTGTTATCTTTGTGTTAAACCTTGTTGCAACCCCTAGGTTTAATTGCTGCCCTTCCTTTAAGAGAGCTGTAAGAGACAGCACTACACACACAACAAAGGAAAATGTAAGGCTGTTCAATAATTCAAATGCTTTGTGGCAGGGCTTTGACTCAATATTGTTGGGAAAAGGAGGTTTAGGCACTGCTCAGGTGGCAAAGGAGAAGGACCTTTCACCAAGGGTAGTGTGGGGGCTCTGAGAGAAGGCAAGAACTGGTTTGAGGTACTGGCTTCTTGGGGTTTTGAGCAAGAAGCCTCTCGGGTTGTGTGATGTCCTTCTCCCCACTTCCTTCCCCCCCCCATCCTGTTGAGAAAATCAAGAGGTTTTATATGCATGTGAATGGCGAGAATTGCTTCAAAGATTCCTAGCTCCCATCTCAGCTTCTCTTCCTAGCTGAAAGAGAAGATCCTGAAATTTGGCTAGCAGCTGAGGTCAAAAGAGAGAAGATTGCTGCTACTAATCTATTAACATTTATAATTAGAAGCTTGCCCACAATGAAATGCAAGCACATTTGGGATGCAGCATATCAGCTGTTTTCAAACGGCATGCTACAATAGGGGACAGCTTAAGGCAGAGGAAGCGAAGTCTTCAGGGGTTGGTGGTTAGGCAGAACATGGTCAGTTTGTCCCCCCTCAAACCACCTTCTCTTCAATAACCACAAGGAGCCAGAACCTCATGGAGCTTTTTTAATCTCATGTGAAGAGTCTGTCCCCCCAGCAGCACGATTCCCTAACAGCCAGGAAGGGTCTGATTTACTCAGAACTGACTTGCCTCAGGACAGCACAGCCACCTGTAACCCCAGTGTCTGCAGTACTTGGAGCTTTGGGTTGCTTGAAGGATTGAATGGATGTTCCTGAGGGCATCCCATGTAAATACTGAGTCAGTTCAATCTTACCTGTGTTGGTGAGAGCTGGTAACATAATATTACAAAATGTGGGGTGGGGAATAGAAGTATTCTTAAATTACCTCCACTTTGGTAACTCTTCTGGCAGCGTCTTGTAATCCATGCAGGTGGAGAAACAGGGCTAATTAAAGGGGTATATGTTATAGCCATGTTGGTCTGAGGACACAGGCAGATGAGATTCTTTGGGTAAATCTGATATCTTTTATTAGACCAACTCAAATAGTTGGAAAAAGTCAAAGAGCTGAAAAAATAGTTGGAAAAATTTTTCTAACTATTTGAGCTGGTCTAATAAAAGATTTACCCAATGAGGCTTGAGGGCTGTTTAAATGCATCTCAGGCTCTGATAGATCCTCTTCAAAGTAAATACTCTTCATAGCTGTACAGAGTAGTATTCTACTTTGGGATTCCACAATGTGTAGATGAGTTGTCATCATTTTGGAGACTGAGCCTGTGTCAAGAGAACAGAAAAAGGAAGAAAAATGAAATCATTGAGATCTAAGGGGAGGGTTTGCACTGTTTGTCACTTAAGCTAGGGATAGACATTCAAAAAGCTGGAGCCTGAATTGATTCAATCTTTGCAGGTTAGTCTAATCTGCCTAGGTTGAACCAATTTGCAAGTGTACAGACATTCCCTCTTGACTGAGGAAATGCAGGCACGTGCCTGCAGTTGCTCAGGCCAGGAGTGGGGGGGGAATGACATGACAGGATGTGGGGTGCTAGAGTCTGCCCTTGGCGGCAGGGAAACTATGCTGGGGTTGGCCAGCCTGGGCAGTAGCCTGGGCTGAACTGGCTGTGGAGGCGGGGTTTAATTCCCTGCTCTCTCTCTTACCAGCAGGGACCTGAGCTGGGGTCCACCAGGCGCTGTCTTGTCACTGCTGCAGCATCGGGGCCAAGCATGGCTAGACACTGGCTGGCATGGCCTCCTGAGACAGAGGGGGCAGGGATGAGAGGTTATTTTCCCCCAGTTCCCTCTGCCCTCAGGGGACTGCAGCCAGGATCTGCCCACCCCCCGCCACCACTGCTCACTCCCTGCTTGGGGCAAGCAGAGGAATAAGCCCTCTCCTGTCCCCTCCACCAGATGTTGGAGGGAGGGTGGAATAACCCTATCCCCTGCCCCCCACGCCCTCAAGGGACCCTGCTGGCTAGCCTCTGGTTGTGCCCCAGCCCGGCTGCTGGAGCAGCAAGGGGGCAGAGCTCTTGATGAGGGTAGCAGCCCCTGTCATGGTGTCCAGGGAGTGCAAGCCTCTTCCCAGCTGGGGGCTGCACTGCGGGGTGGGCGTTCACCCACTGGGAAGGGACTCATGTTCCAGAAAACCATGACAGGCTGCTGCCCCCATCACAGCCACTTTCCCCTCTCTGCTTCAGTGGCTGGTTTGGTTCAGGGCCAGAGCACAGCTGGCAGGGCCCCTTAGGTGGGGGCAGGGAGCAGGCTTATTCCCCCCTCTGCCTCTGGAGGACCGCAGCAGGGTCTGCTTGCCCCAATCGCCACTGGTGTCCACTCTGTGCTCAGGGCAAGTGGCAGAATAAGCTTCTTCCTGCCCCCCTCCCTCCAGCATCCAGTGGAGGAGGCTTATTCTGCCACTTGCCCCAAGCAGGCAGTGAGCCGTGGCAGCAGTCAGGGTGGGCAGATCTGGCTGCAGTCCCCCAGGGACAGAGCGGATAGAGGAGGAGCCCCCTCTCTGCCCCCTCTGCCTCTGAGACCATGCTGTGGCTGGTGTCTGGCCACAACCAGCCGCACTGCTGCAGCAGTGAGGGGGGAGTGCCAGGATTGGGTCCCTGCCAGTGGGATAGGGAAGGGACAATTAAATCCCTCTGTAGCCAGTTCAGCCCAGGCCCCCGCTCCTGCCTGTCCCTGTTCTGCCTGGGGAGCAGAGGGGTGGGTGCTCAACTGGAGGAGAGAGCCCAGCCCAGAGAGCATGCTGGGATGCTGGGGGATTCTGGTTTAAGTTAAACCAGGAAGGGGCCTGGGACAGACATTGCATAAACCAGTTTGAGCTCAGTCAGTTAAATCTGAGTTTATGTTCAATACTACATGCAACCAGATTTATCTCAAACCAGTTTCAGCCATTTTGGAACTGGTTTATATGCACTGAAATTATGTTCCGTTACACGTTTAAACCAGTTTGCGATCACTTAAAGCAGTTTGTGTAATGTCTGTCTGTAGCCTTACAGGTGCTGCCAGAAAAGCTAATGCTTGTATTTTATGCAAAGCAAAGCATGTTTGCCAACATATCTGCCATTCATTTTTACCAGGCATGGCCTCTGAAGAGATGATGAGCTGGAATATAAATTTCACAGCCTTTTAAAATCTGTCAATGTTAGAAGTAAAGAGGCCCAAAGTAAATAGCCTATATGTAGGTGGAGAATACAGAATTTTAAAAGAATAATTAATATATCCTTATTGTTACTGCATGCCATTATAAAGGAGGATCACCTTCATTTCTGAATGCAGAAGGGAAATGATATTCCATTAGTTGGGAACATTATCCATCCAAGAGACTAGATGTATGCTGTACTGATTCAAAGGGGCTGCAATGCTTGTCTTTCAGTGACAGCAGCTGCAACTTTATTCAGCATTTTCTGTAGCGAACAGTGTAGGCCCATCTGCTTAATTCTGTAGACACCTTGCTGGAAATGCTGTCAGATATCCGTATGAGACTAAGAAACAAAATCAATACTACATGGTTTATTCCAAAGACAGGAGTGCAGAGCAGCGTAGTCTGCAATGAGAGCACCATACACCTTCCACAGGCTGTCAGTAGGTACTTTCCCGAGCTCCTCTGATGGGTGGCCATCTGAGCTTTTGTCTAGTCATTATTCTGATTTCCTTAAAAGCCTTGGGGGCAATGGTCCTAATGAAGTCAAAACAACGCTTTTCTTTTAATGGGAGCAGGACAGGGTTTTAACAGGTGCTGAGCTGTCTTTAGCTTTCCTTGACCTTGCTGGGACGTTGCATATCACAGTCAGAAGCATGGTCTGGAGAAGGAAGTATGGTTTCGTAGTTTCAGGTTGAATCCTAGGTTCTGTTCCTATTAATGTAAAAAAGTTATAAGCCCTTGAGAGCCATATTCCAGTGATTTTTATTATTATTATTTTTTGGGGTGGGGTGTGGGCTCCTCCATTCTCAAATGACAGTTTTAAAATCGTGTGGCCTGATTCAAAAGAGCCAAGTATTCATGCTCTCACTTGGTGCACTAAACCAAGTTTAGTTAAGTGTTTAGTTAAGTGTTTGAATGGGAGTTTAGCTCTTCTGAAAAATCTGGCCTCGATTGTGGGTACTAAGCATCCAAGCACTTCTACAGCTTGACTTCAGATTCTCTGAGCAGTTAATGAGAGATGAAGCTAATAGGAGGTTTGAGTGCTCAGCCCCTCTGTGGCTAGACAAAGGGTGTGGAGGCAAGGAACAGGGAACTAATTAGGGTCTGTGGCCTGATTATTCAAGAGTGACTAGTGATGTTGTTGAGTGTCTCCATTTTTAAGTGGAGACCTCTTTGAAGAAGTGCTGCCTGCCCCCACCTTCCTGTTGAAAATTGATCCATTGAGACATCTTCTTAACTTGAGTCCCATCAAAACGGAGACACCAGAACCCAGTAGCCACTTGAAAATGTTAGGCTACTATGCTAGTTTTTAATAAAAAAAAAAAAAAAAGCAAAACTAAGTTGCTGTTTATTTGTTCTCCATAGCAGGTGAGTCGTTTTGATGGGGGAGGGGGCAGGCACTGGCTACAACAATGGCCTATTCTGCCATTGACAGTGAGTGGAAGAATTGAAAGAAGTAGGATTTCTTGTAGGCTATTGACTGCAGCTGCTTTTTTCTGGCTTAACCCTTGCTTGCATTGCATTCCTGCTGGTCACAGTAGGAGGGAAAATATCCTAAATGAAAATGCAAGTAGTGTTTTGATAAATCTGTGAGTGGTTACATAGAAGAGGAATGCAGGCATTTGGTTCTAACATTGATTTAAAGGAAAACTCCTGTGTGTTTAGATCAAAGGTTCTACAGATGCACGTGTTATTTCAAAGCGATAATATATATTGCTAAACTCCAAATGTAACACACATTGGTGTGAAACATGCACAGAAATTTCTACTTTATTATAGTGACAGGTGCTTCTGAACACGCAGAAGAGGACTGCTGTTTTTCTGAGGCAAAGAGGTTTATGATGATTTTCTCATCTCCTTCCTTCTTACCTGGACTCTTATGGCAACAAGCGGTTTTTCCATACCCAAATATGACCATGACATTGGCAGCCCCATTCCCCACATCCAGTTTGACCTTGCGGGAAATGCTGATCTCCAGATTTTGTAAATATTTTTTTTTGCCCTTCTGAGTCTTGTGACCTTCACCTTCACTTGCTGTTCTTGGGAAGCCTGAGAGACCCTAATCCTGCCACAGCTTTCTGCTGATCGATGCTTAGTCTTATGTAAAGCTCAAGATAAAGTCAAAGGCCAAGTTACATGCCACACAGACCTAGCAGCCCTGTTCTTCCCTTCTATAAACTTTCTCAATCAGTCCTGGCTTTCCTTGCCTAGTGGAAGGTGGTTATGAGTGATGAAGGATGAATTTTGGGTGGTTGGAGGGTAGGCAAAAAGTCTGGAGTTGAGGGAGAAAGAGCCGAGAGAAACTCTAGAATGCCCTGCTCCCAGAAATTGGGTCGCCAAAGCTTTAAGGTAGTTTTGAAATCTGGTCCTTGATGCATGGAATATTCATCCACTTTGATACAAGCCAAGGCAACGTCGTTGTCTTTAAAATGGAGTTAAAGAGAATGGATAATATGAGGAAAGGCAATGCACGTGCATGGTCCCAAACAAAGCTTTTATGTAGGATAAATGCTACAGCTGTATTGCTCAAAAAGTGTTTTCAGTAACCTTCAGTGTCTTCAATGGTCTGAGTATCTTTCGAGTTCTTTGGGAGTCTTTCACATTCACTCTTTCTTTTGTCAGTGTTATTACCAGACCCAGAGTTCATTTAATTAAATAAGAATCTTTCCATTGGCTTCAGTTTTAGCTTAATGTCAAGCCCTTTAAAGAGGAGGTCAAGCATAGTGAATTCTGGCCTTAGCAAAAGTAATTCTGTTCCTTTCCAAAAGACTCAAGGTATTAAAACATGTTCCAGTGTATTCTTTTGAACTAATGGGATCTGTTTTTTCTTTGGTTGGGGTCAAGTCTGTATTTGAAGGCAGCAGCAGCAGCCTTGGTTCTGGCCGGAACTGTCTGAAGCTCTTTGGTTTATGATCAGGTCTAAGTACGAATCTGTAACCTCTCTATGGCAGTGCAAAGTTCACACTGAGCAATTTTAGCACTTGGCACAAGTTTTTTAGACACCTCAACTCATCCTGAGTTCAGATCTGCTGTGAAGAAATGTCATCTTAGTGTCAAAAGGGACCTGCCCACTGGTCTGACCCTTTCCTAAGCCAGACTTGTTTCCATTTAAAGTAAAGTGCTGTTGAAACAGTGGCAACACTACTGGAATAATACTAAGGTCCCTTTTCTAGCTTTCACTTAAGCTTGCACGTACGAAGCACAGGATGTGGTTGCTAATACACAAGGGTTTTTAGTATGTAAAATTAGGATGCTAACTTAATTCCTGCATTGTACATGGTACTTGCATCATTTCTGGGTAGCCTAGGTAAGAATTTAGTGACTGTAGTTCAAAATAAGGAATATCTGAATTTGGCTTCCAGTGCAGAGAACACTTTTCAACACAAGTTGTATTACATTTTTGTGTTTATTATTCATAATGATGGTATCAGCAACAACACTGAATATCATAGGTCTTAAAGGGATTGGGTTTATAACTGTATTAAGGAAAAGAAAACCACTGTTGCTGATGGGATCCCTCTTCTGTTGATGAAATTGTGGCCTAATATAACTACACTGCTAGGACTTTGTACTGTAGATCAGACCTTAAATCATAAACAAAATTCCACCATCCCTGGATTAAAATGGAGCATGAATTTTGTGGTATAGTCCTAACTAGGACTGTCAAAACCCCACTGTGATTTCACGGAGGAAAGGTGGTGTTCTTCTGTTGGTCCCATAAACACTGAAGGGGGGGATGAGAAACTGGAGTTGTATAATAATTGATATTAGATTTTCCCAGCACTTCAGGATCTCAAATCAATGCATTGTTTTCAGCAGCATAGTTACTACTGTCAGAAGGCTCTAAAATTCCTAGTTGCAGTCAGCTGTTTACACATGTTGAGAAGCAGAAGCAGCTTTTAGGTGGGAACCAAAAAGGAACTCAAGCAGGCAATTAAGCAAAAATACAGAGTTGACTAGAATTTGAATTTTAAAAAGATCCCCTCAGTTAAATGCATCTTAACTGGGTATTTTTACTTTATTCTGCTTATATATAAATCATGAAAATCCTGAACAGAGGGAAAGGAGGGTGGTGGGCGCTCAGAGTCAAGCCCAGAATTCCAGAGCTGCTAGATTTACTGTTCAGTTCTGCATTGCTGTACAGGAGCTATGGAATAAATAAGTACTGTGACAGTCCCAGGAGACTCAGACAGCACCACTATTCTTTTTTCTTCTTTCTACTGTATTCACTAATGGAGCTGTCAGTTGTGTGAAACACCAGAATTACTTTCTGTAACACTGTAATGTTTCAAGTCAAAGATGTGAATTAAAGACCCCAAGGCCCATTGCAAGCTGTGTGTTTGTCAAAAACAGAACAGGAAATACGATGTTTTTGGTGTCACAAATTGCTTCCCCTACCATGGCTTTCATTTCCTGAAGACTTGGTAAGCCTTGATTGCATCCAAGTGCATCCCCACTGTTGCTCTGTTGACACTAATGAAGATGCCCTAACTTTGATACACTAGCAGGGTAAATAAGTGTAAATTTGGGACTTGTTTTCCTAAATTTTGCTATCTAAATATGGTATTCTAGGTATTCCCAACTCTTTCTAAAAACAGTATCCAATGGATACTTAACAGTGTTTGTCTAGGGGCTTTTACTGAGGAGACGAAATAGTAGTGCATAATAATTTTGAGTGACCTGATCTTAGCGGAGCCAGGGAGAATTTACTTATTGATTCAGTGGGACTGGAATGTTGCCCATTATGGATAGGTGGAGGAAAGCAGTGAGCAAGGGGCTACCCTTCTTCATTACATGTCATCAGTGGCCACCTTCAGGACAGCTATTGCTCCATCATTGACTTGGAGACGTTCCCTTTGGTGCTGCTGATTACATTGCATTCCTATGCTTTAGTAGCCAGAGTATATGTGTAATGGCTGAAGCTGATTCCTTGAGTCATTTTTCCTTTCTAGTTTATTCCTGCCAACACTAGGCATAATGCAAACCCCCAGTGTTCAATTAGCAGACATTTTTGCATGTACAGGTTGAAACAACATAGGAGCCCTGAAACCTGCTGTTGGTCCTCTCTTTGTCTTTCTAAATTTAAACCGGGCCATACTTTTTGAATTGTAAACAGTGCTGCCATTGGAATATGTACTGCTGCTCTGGCTGCATAAATCCCGTTATTAAATGAGCAAGAAATCCTAGTGGGTGAATTAGCTCCCTACTGAAATAAGCATTTAGATGGAATGAAATGCAGTAGCGTTCTCAGAAATCACCCTGCAGCCTGTAGATTTGCTTTTTTGTGCATCCAGAGTCCACCCACCAGTGATACTGCGGCTATAAATTCCAGGGGAGGAGAAGCCTAATGCCAGGCAATGAATGGTAAATCTGTACCCTGGTAAGGATAAGGCAAAGCTGTAGATGACTGTAATCTGCAGGAAAGTGTTACTGGAAAGTTGAAAGACCTGACATCCCCAAAGACTCCAGAGATAGTTTCAGCATCAAACCCACGTGGACAAGTTCTGCTGTCACGCTGTTTTAATTCTGGAACAACTCAACACTGAGAAGTTAGCCAGTTACTTTTACAATAGATACCAACTTTCATTCCTCTGGCTTTTTCTTCTTTCCCCAAAATGCAATCAGACTAGAGGCCCCTCAGTTCTGCTGTTGCTGAGAGTGCCTAGTCTGCCTCATCAGCGTCTGGCTGCACACTTATTCCAGTTTTCTTTTCTTGTGCACCCAAGCACATGTCCTGAAATACAGAACAGTAATGCTGTTTCCCCAGGACTCTGGGATCCTCTCCAGTGACTCAGCTTTATTCATATAATTTGCAGAGCTTGATGTTAGACCGAAGGAGGTGGAATATTTCCATGTGATATGCTTCTGGAAGGACAAAGCAAACCTGCTACCTCAGCTTGGACATTCTGTTCTATTAATGTTCATCTCGTACAAATGAAGAATGTGATAGCTGCTAGGAAGGCATTTCCTAAAGCAGAATCTCATCTGTATTTGCATTTTCTCTAGTATTATATCTTTCCTCTGGCAGGACCTCAAGTACAGGGGGCTCTAGTGTGAGGCTGGGAGGTTTTCTTTTTGGGTGAGGCTGTAATAAAAACTGGAATTCTACATTCCTGTTAGGCACAAGGATAAAGGTACTGTTATTCCAAAGCTTCTCTGTTTTTGCTGGGCAAAGTGTGAAGGAAGAAGAAAAAACCATCAGGAAACTAGCTGGTGGCAGCTTCATTACCCTGCACTGCGCAGTCCCCAGCAGCTCTCACTGTCCAAGATCCTTTCACTAATTTGAGAGGCCCGGGAAGATGGAGTGTAGCAGAGCTCTACTCTTCAGTGCCTCAAGTGCACCCGCTCCCAGCCTGCCTGGAGTATCCAGACTGATGGGTCTGGGGATTGTTGGGCCCTGTTGGCCGACCCCAACTCCAAATTGCCGTGCGTTCCTTTTAAAAGTTGCTATGCGAGTGCAGGAGAGCCGCACCTCAGCCTCAAGTAGGTTTCGACCACAAGGCCTTGCTGCGTGAGACAGCATGGTCTGGTGAACAGAACACGAGATGGTGGGTCAGCAAATCGGCGTTCTTCCTGTGGGTTATTGACCGATCGTGACCTTGACCGAGTCCCTCTTCTTCATGCCTCTATTTCGCCTTTGTCTATTAGTGGTAAGCTCTGCAGGACAGTAGCTGCCACAGGATGCATCGTGTATGCTGCCTCATTCAGTGAGGCCTCAAAGTGCTCCTGCAATGCAAACAACAGTTGGGAAAATGTGTGAGCACTTTTGTGTAGCACCAAGGCATAAAAACTCTGGCCCACAGAGTTTCTTAGAGGAGAGGCACTCTTTCAGTTTTCTTTCTTGTTTATATTCTGCTCACGTGCTCTTTTAAACAGAAAATGGGGGAACTGTTTGTTGAGAAATTTTGATGTAAGGCTGTATGATTCATTGATGGGGGGAGCAAATGAACACAGCAAAATGAGGCACTTTACATGCTAAGCCACAATCTATTTTTGTCTCATAATAATGAGAGAGAGGATGGTTTGCACATGACCTAGCCTTTCAGGGGCTACCTCGCAGTCTGTAAAGATCAGAAAAATGAGTCCTTTCAGTGCCTTGCTCTTTACGGTTCACTTTTCTATTTTACTGCCAGCAGGGTTTGTTTTTGAGATCCTCTGACGTTATCTGCTGACACATGCTGACTGGTAGCAGCTCTTATGTTGTGGTTTACTTGATAGCAGTTTTGTTATTTTTAAAAGTCCATTGTCAGTTCACTTCCTTTTTGGAGCTTTTCCCCCTTCTGCTCCTTTTTTTGGTTACAAGATGGCCGAGTTGAGTGTTGCACAACAGCTGCCTTCTTACGGCTTTGCTAACTGTATCAGTGACTGAAAAACCAAAAGGCTCCACCTGTTGCAAGGAATCAAGGAGTAAGGCAGTATTTATCTCTCTGCCTATTTTCTTAAATGCCTTTCGCAAGCAAGTAACATCAGGTTGCTTGAGTACTCAGTGCAGGTATCAGTTAAACGGTGGAAAAAAGTACTTTAAAAAATGCTTTAAGGTTGCCCACTGAAAGTGGTGGACAAATATATTTTATCTTTGGTGTCCTTCATGAATGTTCAATGTAACTGTGCTAAGACCTAGCATTAGTAATCAATTTCTGAGTCAAGTGACTACTTTTAATTTCCCTCTCATGTCTGGCCAATATTTTAAACCCATGCATGGTTTTGACATACTTTCCCAGTTTACGCAGGCCACTAATTTTGAGCCCCATTCAGTCCTGGGGGCTCATCTTATCAGAAGTTGACAGTTAGGCTGTATTACCACCCTTTCCATTTTGTGATGTGCCCACATCAAATGAAATGAAGCCTATTCTTCTAATTGTTCCACCTCTAGTACCTCATTTAACATCAAAGTGCAGTTTCAGAGGTATATTAGTCATTCATCTGCTCAGTCATGAAGTGAATTATTGTTTCAGGCTGAAAAAAAAATTAAACTGAAAGAAGAACGATCTCTTTTAAATCCTTAATGTTTTTGTTGAGCTAGTTTGTTGCTGAAAATGTCAATGTGGTCGAAGCCCTGCTCAGAACTTAGAGGAGACGATGAAATCACTGAACGGTATTAAATTCTCTTGTAAGCCTTGTAATGTATTGCACCCCACATGTCTTAAGTTCAGTTTTTGATTGAGTGATTATCGGCAGCTTTGATCACACAGAGAGAGAGAGAGAGCATGAGCATGGGATAGCTGTCCCAGCGTATTACCATGCTGCTCTGAAGAGTGGTCTGACGTGCCTGTTCAGAACAGCAGTGGAGTGGAGTTAGTGTCAGTCTGTACTTTATTGGACATTTATTCATAATTGCGTGGACGGGGGGGGGTGGTCTTTGTTCAAGACCTAAAACAGGAGTTTGAATCATGTTGTCCTTCCGATTGAGGGACAGTAACTGAGCTCTTTTTACAGTGAAGGTGTAATAAGCACTCTGAATCTTTTACAAACCGAACATATGGCGGGAAAATATGTTTCCCGTCATGGATGCTCAAGAAGATGACCTAAATTGTTGGGAGCGCTGCCAAAGAAGTAAGACTGCTTAAGGATGTTGTTGAAACAGTGTTATGGTGACACATTCTGAGATGTGTCTTATGAAGGAGAGTACTTATTATGGGCCAATCAGGAAAGGCTAGTAATCTTTTGAAGACCATATGACCATCGAATCTACTGAATTCTTGGTTCCAGTGTGCAACTTGAAGCAATGAAAAATTAAACTATTCCATTTTCTCTTTTGACAGGGTCGTCATGTTAAGACAGGACAGCTTGCTGCTATTAAGGTTATGGATGTCACTGGGGTAACGTATCCTCCTTCTGCTATTTCTATAGTTGTAAATTATTAAACAGGAATGGGAAAGAAATTGCATGTAAAAACATGTGATGGCTCATAAAAGGTTGCTGCTTATACGAGGCAAGTGTATTTAGGGCCCAGTTCTACTTGCATTGAAGTCCATGGCAAAATTGCTTTAGGCTCCAGTGGAAGCAGGACTATGTACAAAATGCATTCTTTGTATAAATAAGTATGCCTTTTAGCAGAAAATATATCCAAAAGCCCCTTCCCCTTCCCCTCCCCCCTGCCCAAATCCTACCACAACCAGAACAGCTGTTAAAAATGCAATTTTTGGTTCACAGGCAATTTCAAATTCAGAAAAAATCCATTCTAAGAACAAAATGGATTGTTTTACAATTTTTTTAGAGAACAAAAGATTGGAAAATTAATTTTGGGTTATAGGAGAATGAAAGGCCAGAAGGGACTCAAGAACTCCTGTGTCACTTGATCAAGGTAGGATCATCTGTATGCTATGCCAGACAAATATTTGTCTACAACTTAAAATTTCCAGTGAGAGAGACCTCCCTGTCTCTCTAGGTAATCTGTTTCAGCCTTAACTGCCTCATCATTAGAAGGGGTTTTGGCTGTAGCTGTGTTGGTCTAGGGACATAGCTTTCAGGCACAAGTACCCTTCTTCAGGCATTGGGAGACTCTACTGTTGTTCTCTTTCCTTGGAGATCTCAGAACAAGAGCAGTCTCCCTATGCCTGAAGAAGGGTACTTGTGCCCAAAGCTTGTGAAGAACTTTGTTCCATCTACTCAGTTGGTCTGATAACAGATATCACATCTAGCCAAAGAAACTTGCCTGCTGTCATCATTAGAAAGTTCTTTTCTAATTAAGATTTCCTACATTCCAGTTTAAGCTGCTTGTCCCTTTCCTTATTGACACAGAGAATAATTCATCCCAATTCTTTTTTACAGCTACCAGTTCTGTATTTATAGGCTGTTATCAGATCTCCCCCTTCCCACTCCTTTTGTTTTCCAGACTAAATAATCCCAAATCTTTCAACGTTTTGACTTTACATGGTTTTTAGACCTAAAATAATTTTGGTGCTTTGGCTGCTTTCCCATTTGTTTATAACTTTCTTGACATGCATGGCCCAAAACAGGGCATGATACTCCAGAGCTGGCCTGAGCTCTGATGACTAGAATATAAGATTCATTCTGGGTGTGTCTGCACATGTGTATTTAATGTGCATTAGCCCAAATTTTTAAGGTGCATTAAGGGCACATGTCTACATGTGCGCACTTTTAATGTGCTTTAAAAATCATGATTTAAGGCTGTTCTAGCCTAAATTTGATACCTGCATGAATAGTTAAATCACATTAGCGAGCATGGAGATGCACTAATGCGCATTAATGTGGTGTATGTCCGTTGACTTGGGACTAACTTTAGTCCCAAGTTGAGCTGCACACCCATGTTAGTGTGCATTAGTGCGTGGACATATGGATGTGCACCTAAATCACCTTAATGTGCATTAGGCTAATGTGCATAAAGTTTAGGTGTGCATAAAAGCACATATAGACATGCCAACTGACATGCATACAACTCTTCTGTTAATACAGCCCGCAATGCTGTTAGTTTTTTTTCCCCTCCAACAGTATTACCTTGTCCACTCCTATTCTACTCTTGAGTCAGTATAACCCCAGGATCCTTTTCTGCAGTATTGCAGCCTAGCCATTTGTTCTCCATTTTGTATTTGTGTGTTTGCACTTGTCCTTATTGAATGTCATCCTAGTTAATTTGGACCATTTTTCTAATGTATCCAGGTAGTTTTGCATCCTAACTTAATTCTCTAAAGTGCCACTGTTCCCATCCAATTAAACATCATCTGCAAATGTAATAAGACTTCACTTGGTTCCATTGTCTAAGACATTAATGGAGATATTGAAAAGTACTGGACTTATGACAGATGCCTGGGAAGACATACTTGATACCTCTTCCTAGTTTGACTTTAAATCATCAGTGCTGTTCCTCTGAGCATAATTATTCAGCCAGTAATTCAGCTACCTTATCTGTTTCCTTGATTCACTTATCAAGAGATCATGACAGACCACATAAAATTTTATTGAAGTGGAAGTTAATCACATGCATTGCTCTTCCCCATCCACAAGCCCATAGAAGGTCAATAAATGTTTTTTTTAGCATTTTGAGTTTCCTTACAAACTGTTGAATGCTTAAAAACAATTAAAGTATTTTGAAAAAAGTTGCTTCAAATGAAAAATTTTAATTGTTTCAAAACTATTAAAACTGACCCACTTGAATTACTTGTATTATGTTTTATCTTTAAAACATTAAAATCACATGTCTCTTGTTTCTCCCAATCTCCATTTTTCATTGAGAAAATGTATGAAAAAATTCATACAGTTCTAGTTGTAGCTTTTCTCATGTATGTAATTTTTTCAGGACAGGAGCTGCCAGTTTTTTAAACTAATAAATGAGTTGAAGCAGCTACACTATATGTTTCTAGTTAACACAGGTTATAACTGTAGAGAAAAATGTATTGCAAAACATGGCTATTCTGGAATTTATACGAGACTGAAAAAATGAGAATTTTGAACTCGTTAAATAACAAATTAACTTGATTAAATAGTAAGACTAAGGCCTAATTACATCCTAGAAGGTCACAGAAAAAACCAGCAGTTTTCCAGTAATTCTTGGAAGTCTAAGCAGATAACTTGAAGATACATTTGAAAGAGCTTTATTGAAGAAATCACTTTTTTTTCTGGTCAGTGAAACTCTACCTTTTGTAACATAGGATTTGATCCAGACTCTGCAATTGCATGTTTGTAATTGGTTTTCAGGAATACAGCATATTAGAAATTTCCTAGCTACATAGGTATGAGTACAGTCAGTCGGCCTCGGCTGTGTGTTTAGATTTACCTTAAATGCTATGAGACTTGTTACCCTTCATCAGTGTTGACCATATGAAGGAACACCTTGAGAGGCTGGACGCCTTCAAGTCAGCCAGCCCAGACAGTTTGCACCCCAGCATACTTAAGGAGCTGGCAAACATCACAGCTCAGCCACTGGCACAGATCTTCGAGAACTTGTGGTGCTCAGGCAAAGTCCCCAAGGATTGGAAGAAGGCCAACGTGGTGCCTATCTTTAAGAAAGGGAGGAAAGTAGATCTGGGGAACTACAGGCCCATCAGCCTGATCTCTATCCCGGGGAAGATCTTGGAAAAAATTATCAGAGACCGCTCTTGACAAACTGGCCGATGGCAACATCCTGAGGGATAGCCAGCAGGGGTTTGTTGCAGGTAGGTCTTGCCTGACCAATCTCATCTCCTTCTATGACCAAGTGACATATCACCTGGATAAGGGAGAAGAGATTGACGTCATATCTGGATTTTAAAAAAGGCTTTGAGCTGGTGTCCCATGATCTCCTCATGGAAAAATTGGCCAACTGTGGCCTCGGCTATGCCACAGTCCGATGGCTGGGGAATTGGCTCTGAGGTCAGACCCAGAGGGTGGTAGTCGACCAAAGTCAATCATCGTGCTGTGCCGTGACCAGTGGGGTCCCCCAAGGTTCTGTTCTTGGACCTATACTCTTCAACATCTTCATTTAATTATGTGGGCATTGGTGTCAAAAGTGGACTGGCCAAGTTTGCCAGTGACACCAAACTTTGGGGTAGAGTATCCTCACCTGAGGACAGGCTGGTGATCCAGGCCAACTGTGACCAGCTCAGAAAATGGGTGGATGGAAACCTGATGGCATTCAACACCCAAAAATGCAACGTATTCCACCTTTGGAAGAAAAACCCGCAGCATGCTTATAGGCTTGGCAGTGGTATGCTTGCTAGCACTGCAGCCAAAAGGGACTTGGGGGTCACAATTGACCACAAGATGAATATAAGCCACCAATGTGGTGTTGCAGCTGGTAAAGCAAGCAGAACTCTGGCTTGCACCCATAGATGCTTCTCTAGCAAATCCCAGGATGCCATCCTCCCACTGTACTCTGCCTTGCTGAGGCTGCAGCTGGAGTACTGCATCCAATTCTGGGCTCCACAGTTTAAAAAGGATGAAGAAGCTTGAGAGAGTCCAGAGGAGAGCCACATGCATGATCAGAGGGCAGGAGAACAGGCCTCATGATGAGAGGCTGTGAGCTATGGGACTCTTCAGCCTGGAAAAGCACAGGCTCAGGGGGAACCTGGTGGCTACCTATAAGCATATAAGGGGTGTGCATCAAGATCTGGGGGAATGCGTGTTCACCAGAGCACCCCAAGGGGTGACAAGGTCAAATGGTCACAAACTCCACCAAGACCATTTCAGGCTGGACATAAGAAAAAAACTTCTTTACTGTCCAAGCCCCCAAAGCCTGGAACAGACTGCTGCCAGAGTCTGGACTACTTTGGACTCCTTTAAGAGTCAATTGGACGCTTATCTTGCTGGGATCTTTTGACCCCAGCTGACTTCCTGCCCCTGGGGCACAGGGCTGGACTCGATGATCTTCTGAGGTCCCCTCCAGCCCTAATGTCTATGAAATCTGTGAACCCTCAGAACATCTATAAGCAATCTGCTTTGGATTACTGAGATAAAAATGTATGGAAGCCAAATGTAAATAAATACATGGGAGATGAGAAGAAGGAAGTTGTAGTTTACCTCATTGTCTCCACAAGTCAAGTTTTATAAAATGAATGGCCAGAGAGGTACCAAACAGGCCAAACATGTTACAGGTATTGCACAATTACCTGGAGACCAGCCAGAAGTGCAAAGTAGCTATCACACAATAAAAAGCTCAAACCAGCTATAAAGTTAGACCTTGAAAATGTGTACTAACTTTTATAGTTGATTGCTATTGAGCTTTAATTTTCATGTCTAGCAGGGTTTCCTCTGCAGCTGGGAGCCTGTGTGAAACCCCTGAGCCCTGGCTGCTGTGATCCACAAAGCTCAGGGGTATGTGCAACCCCCAGGACTGCATGGGGCTCTTGGTGAACCCAGACCCGCACGGGGCTCTTGATCCCGGGTGAGCTTCATCCACAGTTGGGACCAAGAGTCCCCGCATTGGACAAGTCTCTGAGTCCCAGCTGCACCTCACAGCCACAGCTGACAGGGCTCTCAGTCTTGGCTGCACATGGCCCCTGCAGCTAGGAGCTGCTTAGCAAAAGGTTCTTCCAGCTGTGGGTACCTGCTTATCAATGGAGGAGGAGCCCAATTCTGGGCTCCCCCTATACCAACAGCAAGGTGCAGTTGGGTCTAATGCATGATCTACACAATTCTGCTTCCTACGCATGTGTGGCATGGCAGGAGGTGCAGTTGTGTGGATCATGTATTAAAATAGTCATACCTTTACCTGCACGTGTAGAGGGAGCGTTTGTCCTTCATGGTGCATTCAGAGTTCCTTTCTTAGCCTAGCATTAGGTAAGTCTGAGGCAGGGCTTGGTTCAACAGCTCTGAAACAGCAGCAGCTGCTGTAAACGTATTTTGAAAGATGGTAGCCAAAACCCAGTGATAAACAGCTTTTGCAAAATATCTTGGGTCTCACCTTTGAATAGGTTGATATTAGCTGGTTTTGGATCCAAACCACTACCTGAAGGTGGATTGGGATACAGAGATTTAAGTATGAATCTGCTGCACTACTATTTCAGAGCTCTGGCGCAGGCGAGGCTGGGCTGACCAAAATTAACAGTAATTTTTAACTTTCCCTTGTTTTTTACAGTCAATTTAACAGAAAACTGAGCTTCACCAGGGCTTTGTTCTGCTTGTCATTGCCCCATTAAAAGCCGACTTTCTAGCTCCACCTAATCCTCATTCTACCTTTTGGACTGAATGAATGAGTGGGAGAATATGCCAATTACAAGGGATCACAGTATCAGCTGAACAGTTGCAGGAAAAAAAAGTTCATAAATCAAGAACTTGTCTACAGCTTCCCAGATAAAGTGGAAAATTCCTGTGTTAAATCAGCTAGCAGCTACTCCATCACCCTTATCTTTGTCTCTGTACTGAAAATGAACCTGTTTTGCTTAAAACCTATAATCCTCCTGACCACAGTGCTTAATGTGTTTAACTTAACTATGTTCTTGCTAATTATATAGTGCAGAAGGTTGCAGCAAAAGGCCTACAAATTACAGCAGTTGGTCAGTTTGGGTAGTTGCTATTTGAATTAACAAGGGAGATTTAATTTTAAAGGGGTTGGCCCTTCGGCATGCAATACGACCCACTTTACAGAGAGAATTGTAATAAAAGTGATGGAAATAGAAGCATGGTAACAAGACTGATATTACTGTCTGTGGTATGAGACATTTATGTTGGGAAGCTACAGTAGCACCAGAGCTTTGTGTAATAATTCCCCTTTTTTTCTTGCCTCCCCTCATTTTATCTTATGTCCTGCAGCTTTTAATTTCCTCAGAATTCACACTTTATCTCTGTGGTCCTTGTAGTCTCTTCAAAGTTTAATCTTTGTTTCACATTTATTCTTTATTTAAAAATCACTCTTACTTACAGATGGATCCAAAATAAAACTTGGATCCAAATGCCTTAGGCTGCTTGTAGATGCCATAGGGGGTTATTCAGTTTAGTTTTCCTTAAATTGAAATGGTGGGTTTTTAAAAATGCTACATCAGTGTAGGGAGAATTAAACTGAATGAAACTCCCGTGACATGTACGCAAGGGTGGGGGCCCGATCCTTACCTGCCTCTTTGGTGACGGCTGTATAAAGCTGCCGATGGGTCAAGTGGTCCCTGTGCTACGTGGGACCCCCCCCCCCAGGGAACACCTGGCCCAGACAGTCCCAGGGAGCACAGCTGCCACAGAGGGAGGCACTGGGCCCCCACACAGCTCAGGAAGGCAGACAGGCTCAAAAAAAAAAAAAAAATCAGGCTCAGCGCTCTTTTTTTTTTTTTCTTTCCTTCAGTGGATCCTGCCTGAACAGGCTGCTGCCAGGTCCCACAGCCCCTGAGCTGTGCAGGGCCTGCCGGGCCCTGAGCACAGCTTCCAGCGTGCCATGCAGTGTTGCACGTCTGAGGTGTTTTATCTTGCTACGTACCAAAGTCATTAAAGCGGAATATGCCGCTGAGCATGCAAACAGCGATGCCGTTGAAGTGGTGCAAAAGGGAATTTAAGCCACTTTAAAGGCCAATTTTGTGGCATGTACAAAGGCCCCTAGTGATCATCTCTGCTTTCATTAAAGCAGCAATTTTAACACTTTTTAAGTTACTGAAGGTCTGTGTGCATGTGTTGGCAGTGTGCAGGGATCATCCTGCCTAAGTGGACAGAATTCTAAACTCCAAATGCATCTATTCGGCACTTGTACAACCAGGCCTTCCTGTAATTGAAAAGCCTAAGAGTAGAGATGTGGTAGAGTCAAAATGTAGCTGATAAATTAAAATTTCTATATTTGCAGGACAAATAGTAGCCTAGATCTTTCTTCATTTGTCTGCAGATGAGATAAACTACCCCTAGTTTCCACCTTTCCTCTGGCAGATAAACCTGAGCAATATTTATCTGGCAGTTCAACATTGAACTATAGAAGGTGAGATGGACAAGGGCTTTAAGGATGCCGCCATACTCTAAATTGCAGCTGTTTGTGCCAGTTTCTAGTTGTCTGGTTGTAGTAGGCCTGTTGTAGTATAGTAGTCACTAAAACTGGTGATTGTTTACTCAAGCTGCATAGAGTTAGGTCTTAATCTGTCCTCTTGCCACTTCCACCAGTCCCTTAATCATTTTTGCTGCTCCTCCCTGAATTCTTCCTTAAAGACTATGGTAATTTACTCTCTCTCTCTAGTAGTTCAGAAAGAAATCAGTGGTTCTCTCCATGTGCTGTATGACATCTGGTCCGAAAATATAGTTCTTCAGAAGGAGCTTGCGTATGCAGTTTAGCTGATCACCAGGGCATCTTTTCATTTGCTGAAGTCTCCCTCTGACTTCAGATTATAAAAATGAAGTTGGAACAAACCAGATGGGGGGAAACAAGAGTAATAGAAAGAGAAGGAAGTTGAAATCATCCTGTGCTCTGTAGAATAAGGCTAATCAACAGCAAGGTGTTAGCTGTGGTTTCCAGCTAAGCGGTCTCTGTGGAATTCCAGCATGTGGAATTTCAGTCACTTTAGGATAAAATTAGGCTCTATTCAATCAAATGCAGTGGGAGGAGAGAAAAAGCAAATAATGAAATGTAGAATCTCAAAATGCACGTACACATAATTCTCTTACCCAGTATCCAGCTCAGCCATTGCTGCTTTTCAGCCAAATTGAGCTGGCATGTAAGTAATTAATAACCTTTCCCTATAATATTAATAAGATCTGTTATTTTAAAAAAGTATTTTTTTTATTGGTTGATATAAGTGAATATAGCAACAACGTATTGAATAGTATGTTGATTTCAGCATAGGAAGATTTCATTTCCAAGACTGACTTCCTAGAATAAGCCAGGAGAATCACTGACAGGGATATAATATAAAATGTGAAACAACCATAACATCTAAAAGCTAAGCATCATAGTCTCTCTTGGTCACACAAACACAGAGTCTCTCTTTGTAGTCAAGAGCTCAGCAACCTCAAGAGTTTTTGGTAACAATCTTGAAAACCTGTCATGCACTGGCTAGCATGAATCTGCCACCTTGGAGAAGGTTTGAAGTTCTTACTACCTGAGGGCTGTTTAGCTGCCCATATAAAGTGTGCAGGTGTCCTACATCAGTTTTCTCATTGTACCTGGGAATCTGACTTGGAAGCAAAGCCAAATTCTAGTGTACTCGGGCAGTGAAGTGACTTCTCACCATCATGGTAGCGTTCCCTGTTGAGGCATGTAATTTGGTTCGTATGGGAAAGCTTGCACTTCTGTTGCTCCTGCTGTTCCTGCTCTTTGGACAGGGATAAACTAACACGTTTCACCAACATGGAATTTACATAAAAATTACCTTTTAAAATGTTTGTAGTCATAACTTTTAAACTTCCGTGGTTCAAATATGATCCCCTTCCCTTGAATTGGAATCGCACCAACTTCTGTCAAATCAGAACTTGTGAAAGGCATACATAAATTAGAAGAATAAGAAAAATAACAGGGGAGGGCATGAATGTGGCCTATTGTAAATTAACTGTTACAAAGATGAAGAGAAATCGCATCATGAAAAATCTGTGAGGTGTCCTTTGGTGTCACTGAGTTTTTCTTCTCCCAGGATGAAGAGGAAGAGATCAAACAGGAAATCAACATGTTAAAGAAATATTCTCATCACCGTAATATTGCTACATATTATGGTGCTTTTATTAAAAAGAACCCACCGGGAATGGATGATCAACTGTGGGTAAGTGTTTTTCTCTTTCCTGTAAACTCCAAAAGCTATTACTTTGTATCGATCTTTCCTGGAAACCATGCTTTAAAAAATGTTTTTCCATGCTTTTATAAAACTCTTGCAAGCTAAATTCAGAAAACTGCTCTGTTTTGCACAGTTAACAGCTGGGGACAGGATTATATCTTTGTTATAGGATGGGATGAAGACAAGCAAATGTGGTGAAATTTTGGGGGGCAGGAAGTTTGCCCAAAGCATTATCAGTTAAAAGATGGAAGTCGCATGCTTCGACTCTGGGAGTTCTAAACACTCGCGCTTCCCACCACCTGGGGTTGCAAATGCGAAACACCTCGCGCAGTCCGTTCAGAAGCCGCCTCTTCTGCTCCTCTGCACCTGAGTGCACAGCTTAGGATTCAGTGAGCATCTGTCATTTGGTTCCCCCTGACTTTGGGATTCAGATCGATTCCCCTAGAAAGGAAATGGTCATGATCTTAATCCAAAATCTAATCGATATTTGTCCAGCCCACATCTGGCAGCATCTGCTGCGGAAAGACCCAGGGCTGCAACATCAGCAAGCGTGTTGCTATTCAGGATTCCAGTCAGTGCTTTGACACTTTTACCTCTTGGAGACATTAAAAATTAATTAAAGAGGGTTGTGCCAGACTCTGCTCTTGGTTACACTGGGGTAAATCTGTGGTAACCCTGCAAGTAGCAACAGTGTTGCTGCGATCAGCCTTCTACCCAGTAATTACAGCTTCTGTTTTTATCTTGGCAGTTTTAGGGGAGGACACAGGGAGGTCATGTCAAAAAGGGTAAAGAGAATGAGATGAAAACCTAGCTTAAATACAGCACCCTGGGTATTATTCTCTATTCTAACTAACACTTATTTCCCCATAGAACAGCAAGTAACTAGAATTGTGCTTGTGCTGTGATCACCACGGACAGATATAAACATAGTAGTTGTCACGCTGGAGTCAACCTTTTGTAAGCTCAGGCCAGCATATCTTCCTTCAAGTTGTTTCTCCTCTGAAGTAATTAGACTGACTTTACTTTTCAAAAGTATGTGAGAGCCAAAGATTTTTTAGGGCTGTCTTTCGTTGGACTGGCTGTCTAGTTTGGATAAAATTAGACAAGCTTTTGAATGCAAGACATTCTTTGTCAGGTCCCTGGTCACAGGAAGATCAGCACAGCTATGCCTGGCTTCCAAATGTGCCTAGCTTCTTGTGATCACAGACCTGACTAAGAATGTCTTGCATTCAAAAGCTTGTCTAACTTTATCCCAACGACAGAGTTGGTACTAAAAGATCCTTGCTTGCTTCTTGCGTAAGTTCTTGACCATTATGGCTACAGCATCATGCTTACATTTAAAAAAAATAAATCACTACGTGCGAGTCTTATGATTTTTTGGGTGCTTGACTTGAGAAAGTGAAGGTACAATTCCAGTAGAAAGCAATGAAAAGCGTTGGTGGTGCCTAGCACTGGCAAATCAAATCCGTGGTGTTTTGTGGTTAATACCTTAAAAAAAACAAAAAACAAAACAAAACACTACTGGTTGCTCAGAGCTTAAAGCTATCACCAGTAGTCCCCTAGCCTGGTCTTCCATAGCCACATAACCCAACTGTGGAGCATTTGTTTTCTTAGATTTTCCTGCAGTCCAAGTCTTAACTTGGCAGCTCTTAAAGACTCCCAGTGAAATTGGTCCAGCTATGTTTTATAACATTCGCAGGCCAAAATGTCAACTACTCACAAGAACTGAAAATAGAGTGGGGGGGGGAGGCGGACCGAGAAATAGCAGAAGAGATATGCCTCCTAAACACCTGTGAAGAAAATGCAAAATAATCAGTGGGGGAGATGCTAAAGTCCCCTGTATTTCTGTTATAATGAGTTATTGTAACTTTCTTTTGCGAACATCTTTCTTATCCGTTCCTAGAAGCAGGCCTGCAAAATTGAGCTAGGAGAAGGCCATCAAGATACAAAAAATGCCTTTTTGCATTCCACGACGGTCTGTCCAGGTTGAGCTCTTAATGATCTGTTTTCTTTTCACTATCTTTCTTTCTTTCTTTTTTTGTACATTACTTGTGTTCCTCAGGAAGACTGTTGGCAGTGCACCAAAATAATAAATGCACACAACCTTTCTGAAGAGCTGGACTCTCACTACCACCAAAACATCCAACATCAGGTTCGGTATAGGGAATGCCTGTGAACTGCCAGAACAGCTGTAACAGCTGGACTTGGGGGGTGGGGAGAGCTGAGCTGTAACGTACAGAGCTAACCCTCTCCTGACAACACCCATTGCCTCAGCACCCTGTCCTTTTCCCTTAAATTCACAGGGTGCCAAGGCTGAATTCTTCCTGACTGCCCTCTTGACTCAGCACGTGGCATCAACAGTCCATCCCTTCTATGCAATGGTAGCTTTCTTCTGCTACCCATTTTGCTGTTAGCTCTCTAGCTGTAGCAGTAGCAGTCAGTCCTGAAATTTCTGCTGCTGGTGTATGTTGGTGTTGTATCTCCCTGACTAAAGCAATTATCTAACCAGGAGAGTTATTTTTGAATCTCCTGTTCAAAGACCTCTTGGCCCTGCTATGAACCAGCAGATTAAAAAAAAAAAACCCTTTAGTAGCTTAAAAAATACAATGACTTGCCCAAGTGACCAAAAGTCCCATGGAAACATCCCTCAGACATAGTATCTTGATCAAATAGTCACTTTTTTGAGGCTCTGGAATGGATACAGTCCACCTCTCAGACAGCTGGGACAAGAAGACATACAAGTCTGCCAAAGCATTCTGCTGACCCTCTCCACTGGTATAAAAAGAGAGACTTCTTATACCTTCCCTTCCCTTCCCTTTGCATTTGTTTGGGTCCTGCTTTAGCTAGATGTAACTCTATGAAGTGTTATGGCCTGTATTATGCAAAAGTAGGCAAAAAAAGCCTTTCATTTTCTTCTGCTTTTTAACTGTCTAATCTATGCATATGGCCAGAATTTAAAGCTCGCAGGCTATTGATGAAAGTAATTGGAAGTTGCATCCATCTAACGTTTGAAAGTGGTTGTGTTTGCATTTTGGAAAGTGAGGTTGCTTACAGACGTGAAAAACAAAACAACAAAGCACTTTACTTCTAGCTTGGTGCACCCCCGCGCCTAGGACAGTGCATACCCAGAAGAGGCATTGCATTAGTTTAACCTGGCTCGCCCTGATTGAATCATCTGTTAGATAAAAGCATCAAAAATCCCCACTGATGCCTCCGATCTATACATACTCTAGGGAGCTAGGTCAAGCTAATGCAATGCCTCTTCCAGGAAAGCACTGTTTTTGGTTTTCTTTTCATGTCTGTCAGTGCCCTGAATGTCCTGTGCTGGAGCTGAATGAGTTTTTCCATGGAATCCCTTTCAGAGGGGGGTGAGCGCATGCTTGTGTCTTCGCATTAAATCTCTGTTGTTCCTGGCATCTGATTGAATTGGAACATGTAAGAATTCTATCAGTCTTGCTTTGGAGATAAAGGCTTGTTTATTTTTCATTGGCTCTTTGTGGAAATAAAACTTTTTTCTGATAATGCCCAAGTAATTATTTTTATCGACATTCAAAGGGCTGATACGGAAATCAAAAAAGAAGCTCTTTCAATAGAGATTAAGATCTCTTGGAAACATGGCAAGCTTCTAACGTAAAGTATTATCGTTGCTCTTGCCACACACCTCAGATGAACGGGTCTTTCACTTTTACTACATCATATGAAATAAAAGCTACCAGAAATGAAATAATAGTTCGCTAAACCACCAAATTAGAAAGCAGCCCACAGGGTATTGTAGCGTCTCTCTCCATACTATATAGAGTAGATGCAGTTTCACAAACCTGATGCCTGGGTTAAAAGGGAATAATCGCCTCTTTACTAGAAAAAGGCAGAGAAAGGCAAGATGATGATTTTGTAAAGATTCAAATAGAAACATTTCACCTTTTATAACCAAGTATAGCTAAAATCAGGGTTCAAATTATACTTTGACTCTTGGAGTGGGGGGAAGGTGTCTGCGGGGAAAAAAGAAAAAAAAAAATTAAACCAGTTCTCTGATTAACAAGTCCACCTCAATGAAGGAGCAGTCTGCTTGGAGACCCCTGCTCCCAGGTTGATTTTTCACATCTTACAGAGGGGGCTGTAGTCTCTTACAGGGGACTCAGCCCCCCTGAGCTTCCCCTTAATTCACACCCTGGCTAAAATGTAGCTTTCACATCTGCATGATGGCTGTCTCTCCTCCGATGGTCTTAATTCCCTGCGTGTGCTGTTGATGTGTTAATGTGGGTCCCGTATATGCAGTTAAAGGGTAATACCTGAAAGAAAATTCACTGATGAGCAAAAAAGGGAGCTGTACCCCCTGGGATGGCCTACTATAGCAATGGGTATGAGGCAGTAGAGCTCTGCCAGCAGATGGACTAGGGTATTGGGTCACTCAGTACTGTGGAATGGTTTTTTTGGAAAACAAAGCTAGAGAAAATCTGAGAAATGTGAAAACATCTCTCTCATCTCACTAGGTGCCTTTGTTTGCTGGTCTGTTTTGTCAGCTGAAGTCTTCCTCCATTAATGCCAGTTTGTGCCTGTGTGGGTATGGAGACTATAAGGCACATACGAGTATCCTTTCCCCCTTCTCTGTCCCATTAATCACCAAGGACAAGCACTCCTCTCTGGGTGGGACATGGACTAGTCCCACAGGCCCCCTTCAGAAGGGGGAAATGTGACGGTGCCTCTATGTTGACCGGCTAATTAGCCATTGCCAAGTGTGGACAGCAGCAGCATGTGTGTTTCTGGTAAATGAGGGAACTTGGAGAGGAATTGGAGCTCTGTCTCTCCTGAACATAAAGAGAGACGGTCCTTGCCCAGGAGAACATGCAGTCTGAGAAGACACACCAGTGATGGGCCATGGTAATTAGCAAAGGGGTCAGAGGGATGGTAAGCACATAGCTTGCTGGCTACCAGGTTTTTTTTAAATAAGCCATCTGAAATTCCCCCTTTGCTCACCCTAAGCATTGGTTCCCAACCTTAACTCCAGTCATCTTATAACCGTATCTCTTATTGCTGGACTCCCTTCTCCATGTAAAAATAAACATTTATTATACAAAATGGCTAAAACAAATACATAAAGAGAAGGTGCCTGTAGGCTTAGTGTAAAGTGACTCTTTAAAGAGGATTGGAATGATGAGAGACTATTATGGAAGAAAATGTGGAGTCATTTGAGAGAGGCAGACATGGGGATGTTGAGGTTGGCATTGCTGGCAGGGAACCGAGAGAGCTGGTCTAAATGATGGATTTTAGGGAGAAGCACAAGTATGCAGGACCTGACAGGGGATAATAAATAATATTGAACTTGATAGGAAAGGTGATCTGATCAAAAAGAAACCCTTTCTGGGCACATTGATATTGTAAACCTGATTCTGAAAATGCTGGTGGAAGCTGTAGGGTCTCTTCTTAATTTCCATATGTTAACATATAGCATACGTCCACAGGGTAATATAGGTGCCACTTTGCAGGATGTTTGTCATCTGTCTTTATCATCTATAGTATTGAAGTGATTAACTGAAAAAGATCTGCCATGCATGTACAATAGTATTGGATTTTTCTGCTGCTTGTAGAATTGGATTTATGCGGCATGTAGACTAAGCTTCAGGCTGATGACAGCTGGGGGCAGAGCAGTGGTAAAGCAGCCATTCCCCAAGGGGAGAGAGGTACTTGCCTTCCTAGCTGGAGATGGATTGCTTCCATGGCAACCCTAACAATGAGCTGGAAGGTAGATTTATCAGGAAGATGAAAAAATTGCAAACATGCAGCCTTCAAAATACCTGTTCTTGATAAGTATCCTCAGAGTCCCCACACACATACCCAGCTTTGCTGGCCTGTGCCACAGCTGGGACAGAGGGTGAGTCAGTCAGCCTTCCCTAAGATGTAATATCACTTAAGACAGCTTGTTGGAGGGTGATTCGTCCAAGAATGACCCTAAATGCAGACAAACTCCAGCTGTAATCAGATTGCAGGGCAACAGATGCTTAGGGTTCAGAAGTGCAAATGTACAGGGAAATCATGGGAAAATGGAAAAGAAACGATTTTAAGATGTAACATTAATACCTGCAGCCATTGCTTTTTAATTACTGTGTATTTTCAGTGCTTATAATCTGAAAGGGTGAGCTTTCATCTCTAAAGTGATGATGTAAATCCAGCATAACACCCTCTGTACTTCAGATTTATACCGGAGGGCCTGGCCCATAAAAAAGCTAAATAATTGTGCCAAATCCTGCTCTTGCTTACATGCATGCAAAACCATCAGATTTAAGGGTGGCATTTGTGCTGCTGAGAGTAGATTGGTTTTGTTCTGGTTATGAGACCCCCCCCCCCCCAAAAAAAAAAAATCAGATGTTTAAACTTGGCAGGAAAATATTTAAAATGAGTCCATTCCTTCATGGCATGCATTTTGTGGTCTCAGTCCACAGGATCCGAGCACCTGATGAGAGTAAAATATGAAGGGAGTGTTTGGAGGGGAAAAAAAAGGCAGCTTAAAGCAGACTGGAGTGAAACAAACTTTTTTTTTTTTGGAGACTGACTGAGAGAACAGTGAGTTTGTCATAAAAAAGGTTTTCTGCCCCTTTGCAGCTAAGTAAGCCAAAGCAATTTAATTTTCACATCTGTTCAAAGCTGTTTCTGCAGGAACTATACATTTTATTGTCAACATAATGGACTCTCAATCTTGTGACTTTCTCCACTCATTTCTGTCTTGTTCCCAGAGTCCAAAGTCTGCTCAGAAGTTATGACAATACCTATTTGCAGGCTTTCTAAGCGACATGAATTGCTTTTCTGGCCTCATACTGTTCAAAGGCACTAACAGAAGGTAGCTAGGAAAATTACTTAAGTATGGAAGCCTACAAGGACTGTTTGTATTGTAGGCCACTTACTTCAAAGATAGGAGCCTGAAGTGTCAGCAGCTTACATTTCTGTACCCTCCTGGCTAAAGCAACTAGACATTTATATTTGTGGCTGTGGTGCCTATGCTTTAAAAGTTGAAGCCAGAAAGCTCCAGGTAATGCCACTTAATTTGCAGCCTTTTTCAGCTGTGGCACTTGCACAGTCAGTTAGTATCTGTTTGTCTCCTCCGTTCAGCATGCTGAATGGGAACATTCATTTCTACAGAATATTCTAATCGATGCTTAATACAAAATCAGTTGTTCTCTCACGTTCAGAAACAAGTTGCAGCTTTTCTGCAGAATTACGGGATGATAGTTATTGCATTTTTAATGTCCAGCTACTGGCTCCAGGTGTTAATAACTGTAGTATTAGTATAAAGTGTAATGATGTGTGTGATTGTAAAAAAGTGTGTCTTTATAAAGGAGTCATGAATGTACAGTGATCCCTTACGGGCTTCTGGGATCAAGAGACTGAAGGTGTCTGACCAGCTCCTCACATTGTACATCCAGGCACAGAAACGGTTCTTGGTGTGGCAGGGCCTTTTGCAGAGTGTGTGTGTGTAGGGGGGGAATCTATCCAGCTTGTTTCTCACCTGGTATCCACTTCTCCTGGACCTGGTATCCACGTCTCACCAAGTTCCTTACCTGTCTGTCAGTGGTGTAACTGGGACAGTGGCCCCTCCTGAAGAGGAGGGAGTCAAAATAACAATTGCTGCTGCAGCCACACAATCACAAGCGTGGCAGTGGAGGCAACCTCAAGTCATCAGCATCCCTGTAGGGCAGCTGTCCTGGCCACATTGTTTCTGCTCTCTGTACCTAAAGCGCACACCCTGGGACACTTCAGGCTGTGATAACTCCTGCCCCAGCACAGCTCTGTGCACCATCACACTGTGAACAAGTTCGTTTTGAGAGGCCTTTAACCAGTTTATCAGCAGGAAGCAGTAAGTGCCCTATTAATGGGGCAGGGATTCATAGTCAGATGTAGCCTGTGGTCACTAGAGATGGATAAGACCACGGTCAGGGAGCCTGCAATGGAACATGTGCTAATAAATTAAGGGGGGGAAGGTATTAATAGCACTCAGTGGGCATGTCAATATGTTCATTAAGTAACCAAGTATTAAATCAATACATAGTAACTTGTGCTACTGCAGTAGTGCCAGCACACGTTTTAGTGACAGTTACTGTACAGTAGGCTAATACTACTGCGTGGTACCGTATTAGCATAGTTTTTGCCTAGCATGCTACTGTGTGGTGTTGTTTCATAGTTTCTAGGGTCGGAAGGGACCTGAGCAGATCATCTAGTCCGACCCCCTGCCATGGCAGGAAAGAGTACTGGGGTCAAATGACCCCAGCAAGATGTTCATCCAGCCTCCTCCTAAACACCCCCAGGGCAGGAGCCTGCACCACTTCTCTTGGAAGCTGGTTCCAGACCCTAGCCGCCCTGACCGTGAAGTCGCGCCTCCTGATATCTAACCTAAACCTACCCTCTGCCAGCTTGTGACCGTTATTCCTGGTCACTCCTGGCGGTGCTCGGGGGAACAGGAACTCCCCTCGTGCCTGCTGGTCCCCCTGACTAGTTAGGCTACCGCGCAGTTAAGCCTCTCATGTAGACGCACCTGTTGTTTGCCTAATTTTGCTCCAGTTGATGTCGGTGGGAGTTTTAACATTAACAGCAGCGGAAACAAAGAACAAAACTGAGGACTTTTCAAAATCAACTAATAACTGAAAAACAAACAAAAAAACTGTCCCAGATCCTCACTCTTTTGATGGCTAGCGATCTGCTTTGAATTATTAGCCAAAAATTTAATTTCCCGTTCACGTGCTTTTCCTTATGCCAGCACAGTTGTTTCCTTTTATATCTCACTGGGGTGGCAAGCGCTGATCAGGTAGATTCAAAGCCATTACTGAGGCAGATCTGCTGGCTGGTCATGTAGTGCTACAAACACCCCAGGCTTAAGTACATTTGCTTTTTGTAGTACTATAGGGCTTACATTACTCAACTTCTTTATGGATCCCCTGGCTATCCTACTAGACCGTCTCTGAATTTGCTGCAATTTGCATTTGTTTTCCTGTGCTGTGGGTGACCACAGTTTTTCAGACAATTCCAGATGAGGTTTTACTAGTGCCATGTTTAACGGCATGAATACTTAACTATTCCTGCAACTGCTGCGGCATTTGTGGATAATATTGTACAAATTGCACTTGGCATTTAAATACCATGGCTTCTATTTAATGATCTCTGACAAAGGTGCGAATATGAGGGAATGAGTCCTCATAACCCACTCTGATGCATGCTGTCAGTTTTACCTTCGTTCTGCAGGTGAGGAAACTCAAGCTTGTGAAAGATCTGAGAGCAGAGCTGAGGTCTCTTGATGCTTGGTCCCCCAATTTTAGTTATGAATTTATTCTTTCCCCTCACAGTGACCACCGGCTTTTATTTGTCAGTGATTGAATCATAACTCAGACGGGTGCAGCTTCTCTTATTATACTAGGGAGGAATTTTTTGACTCCTCCAAGCCTATGCAAACAATGAAGGGAACGATAGGAGGATAGAAATGTTGCGATACATCATGCTAGTAGATTGTTGTGTGTGCAAACAACTATTGTGACTTGTCAGTGGGAGGCACAAATGGAAAAGGTGGTCACTGGTCCCCAGCTCTGTATTCAGTATCACCACCAGTTTAAAAAAAAAATCCTTAAGTGTTGAGCATTATGGGATAAAATGAATTTAATTTTTCAGAATTTAATTCATGAACTAAAACAACTCAAGAAATTCAAAGCTTCGTCTAAGAAAAAATTCAGTTTTTGCCCTTTTCTGTAGCAATTGCTTGCTTCCTTGCTCTTTCAGTTAAAAAGTCTTTGCTGGATTTTGTGGCTGGGATTTTTAGGTCTGTAATCCTTTTACTGTAGTCTAGGATTCTCTGACAAACTTGTTACCTTTCCTAGCCCCCGTCTCTTAGCAAGCTCATAGCACAGTTATCAGCAAATGTTCTTCATTAAGCCCCCTTGGCCCCCTCTTCAGTTAGATCACCATGCTGTTATTGCCAATTTCTGCTAGCGCTGGTTATTTTCTTATAAATGTTTATGAGATTACAAAAATGGAGTGGGGTACGACAGGCACTAGGGATTTTCCCTTTTTTTTAAATCTGAAGGACCCTGGGTGTTACAGGTCCATCATTAGCAGGTGGCCACACTGTACACACATTGCTACAAATTTGGTCTTTATTAGATGGGAATCAAGGACGTTAGTGTTAGACTGGGGGAGCTGCTAACACCATAGAGGCAATCCTTCAAATGATTGGCTGAATTGGGTACTTTTAATGATTTTGATCCACCTTTGTAATACTTTGTGATTTAAATTGAATGATATAATGTTCCTCCTTCCACTGCTTTGCTTTATTGTGACAGTATGGATGCAGTGAATGTCTGTCACCATTGGGAGAAAAGACGAATGGACCGTTGTTCTAGCTGAGTTCAACCCAATATTTTTGAGTTTCTTGCCATAACTTAGCCACACAAGATTGTGTGAACCTGCAGGTGAATTTAAGTCAGGGAATTAATAGGAATGTCTGAGGGACAAATGTAGCAAGATGGGAGGGAGGGGTGATGCTGGAAGTCATGTATGTACTTAGGTGAACAAGGAGCTTCCCTTTCACATGCATTTTTCCTCAGCCTCCATAGTTCAGTGAAACCCTCTAGTTTTGAGTCCTGTGTTGAACATTTACATTTAACTCATCTAGGGATGTTTTCTAGTTATCGTTGTTATAGTATTAAAACACCTTTAGTAATTGCTTCACCAGAAATGTGTACAGGTCTTGAAATTCCCCGGGTGTCAGTCAGGTAAGGAGCAATGAGAAAAAGAAAAGATGCTTTCAAACCAATGTGCAGTTATTCCCCCTTCAGGGAAATAATTAGTACCCCATGATTTTATCAGCTGAGCTTGGCGTTTTGACTGTTCTCATCTATTAGAAGGGAAAAGTTGCAAACTCAGCAGTAGTGCTAATTACCTGTGCAATCACATCATGGACTTGACCAATCACAGCTTTTTCACAAGACCAAACTTACAGCAAAACAATTTTGTTTCTTTATGGATGTACAAAGAATTTATCAGACTTGTAAAAACCTGAGGAACAGATGACCCTAGACATCAAAACTAGAGTTGTCAAGCTCTAGATGACTGGCTTCCTGTCTGCTCATAAAGCAATATTCTAGTCAAGCATTTTATCCAAGCTGCAAAACTATAACAGTATTTTGTCTTCATATTGTGGCTAAGGTTTAATAAGTTGGTTATTTTAACTTAATTAGCTGAGCTATTTGAGCAAGGCTAACTTTTCCACTTTTTCTTTCTTTTTGTTTCACATTGGCGCTCAGCTTTTACTATAGCATCACTTACTATGAAAATGCACATTATTGTTTAAGCCTTAAGTAATATGCAAAACAATTTTAGCAAAATGTAAACACATTTAAAGAAACACAACATGATCTAAGGATTTGAGTTCTGTGATTTTAGTTGTGAATTTATAGATATTGAACCCCAGTCCTACAAACCTGGTGTTCACAAGAGGGAATTCAAGATGCAGGATCAGGCCCACTGTGTTGGTTGTGTCTGTTTTACTACATGACTGATGACTGGTACTTTTAAGTCTGGATATGAGAAAGATACTCAAATCCATGCCCTCTTCCTGGAGGTCTTATATTTCCTTTAATAGACCAGTGTAAACAAATGATGAAGTGTGACAGAGAAGTATGCAGTCTAACCTGAAGCAACTCTAGCAACAGCCTTCGATCTGGTATCCCACGATCACCTCTTGGCTAAACTGGCTAACTGCGGCCTTGACATCACCACGATCCACTGGCTGGGGAACTGGCTCTGCAGTAGGACCCAGAGGGTGGTGGTCGATGGGAGCCAATCGTCTTGGTGCGCTGTGACCAGTGGGGTCCCACAAGGCTCTGTCCTAGGGCCTGTACTGTTTAACATCTTCATCAATGATGTGGACATTGGTGTCAGAAGCGGACTCACCAAATTTGCTGATAACACCAAACTTGGGTAAAGCATCCACACCTGAGGGTAGGAGGGTGATCCAGGCAGATCTGGACAGACTCGTGAAATGAGCGGACAAGAACCTGATGGTGTTCAACACCTTGGGAGGAAAAACCTGTGCCATGCTTATAGGCTTGATAGTGCTACGCTGGTTAGCACTACAGATGAAAGGGACTTGGGGGTCATCATTGACCACAAGATGAACATGAGCCTTCAGTGTGATGCTGCAGCTAGTAAAGCGAGCAAAACGCTGGCTTGCATCCATGGATGCTTCTCAAGCAGATCCTGGGACATCATTCTTCCGCTGTACTCGGCCTTGGACAGGCTGCAGCTGGAGTACTGAGTCCAGTTTTGGGCTCCACAATTCAAAAATGATGTGGAGAAGCTTGAGAGAGTCCAGAGGAGAGCCATGTGCATGATCAGAGGTAAGGAAAACAGATCTTATGATGAGCGGCTGAGAGCAATGGGGCTGTTTAGCCTGGAAAAGCACAGGCTCAGGGGTGATCTGATGGCCAACTATACGTTTATCGGGGTGCTCATCAGGATCTGGGGGAACGTTTGTTCACCAGAGCCCCCCAAGCGATGACAAGATTGAATGGTCACAAACTCACTGTGACCTATTCAGGCTGGACATAAGAAAGAACTTCTTCACTGTCCAAGCCCCCAAGGTTTGGAATAGACTGCCGCCGGAGGCAGTTCAAGCACCCACTTTGAATGCCTTCAAGACACATTTGGATGCTTATCTTGCTGGGATCCTATGATTCCTGCTGACTTCCGGCCCCTGGGGCAGGGGGCCAGACTCGATGATCCTCCAGGTCCCTTCCGGCCCAAATGTCTATGAAATCTATGAAACAGTGCATCAACAGCATCCTTTGGCTGAATATAAGAAAACCTAACACATTACACTATTAAGAGAGGTTTACTGATACAGAATGCAGCAAGAATGGAAATGAATTCACAGAACTGGAATTATAGGAAGAAATCCACTCACCCATTTAAGGGTATCTGTATACAAAGGATTTTAAAGCAAGAGGCTAAGTCTGGAATACCTATAAGTAGAGAGATAAAGTTAGCCATATGTACTTTGCATGTACTGATACAATACTAGACTCCTTTTCAGGAACATAGAATGTATAATACTGGGATTCGAGACTTCAGAACTGCTAATATTTTTCATTGCTTTTCAGTAATGAAGTTATTCCAGTTTCTTCTTTTGATTTTTCTGGGGGAGAAGGGTTGGGAACAGGCTTTTCAAGCATTCCAGTTTCTTTTTTTAAACGAATAAAAACTTGCAAGTTAAAAATGGATAGATGTAAAATTATTTAATGATCGCTTTCTGTTGCAGTGGCATTGCACCATAAATACATTTTCAACTGCAGTGTTCTACATTGGGTTATTGCAACCCAGAGGATGCTTTCAGTTTAATTACAGTAATTGCACTTTTGTTTCCTTTGCCAGCTGGTGATGGAATTCTGTGGTGCTGGCTCCGTCACTGATCTGATCAAGAACACAAAAGGGAACACTTTGAAAGAGGAATGGATTGCGTACATCTGCAGGGAGATTTTACGGGTACGTGTCTGTGTCCAAAGTGAGCTCCTGTCATTCTAAATGTCACCCGCTGGTTTGAATAGTCAATTTTTACACTTAAAAGACAAAACTTGTAAGATGGTTCATAAAGTATTATGGCTGCTGTACTGGTATAAAGTACAACTTCATAGGTGCCTGTAGATGTGAATGATTGTATGATGTATACTACATAAGTGCTACTTACTGACCCCTAGCTCCATTTAGTCTGACTTTTAACCCTGTTCTGCCCTTCCACAAAAATATAATTCCCTGTTTAATATTAATAGGCACAAAGATGCATTTAAATTAGAATTACATTTTCAGTTAACAGAAATGAATTGCCTAATAAAGTCTGCAGAAGGGAATCTGTGTTATAAAAAGGCATTTTATTAAGCACCCACTCAAACAGGGCATCAGCTTTATTTTTCAATTTGCATGGTGTGTCTAGCATAAGTGAGGACCTTGAAGTTTTTATATCGGTAAGATAAGAGTTTGAATGTCATTGGTGTAATGGCATGCCTATTTTCCATAGTAGTGAGAGATGTCTTCCTGGTATGTAGTTCATCTATATTTAATGCTGCCTTATTCCTGAAGTCAGTCTGTGATTACAAGGGAATAATTTTAGTATTGTTTTCTCTGTTTAAAAATCACAAATTCTTTGATAAAAATTGCAAATTGTCTGATTTAAAACCCCAGTATCCACAAGTAATGCTTCTCTATACATATTTTAGGCTATGCAAAGCTTCGGTTGTTGATTCAAATCAGTGGAGATTCAGCTCAAATCTCCAAATCTGAATTGAATCAGGAGACCCTTTAATTTCTCCAAAATGAATTGGAAACGTCCAAATCAATTTGGAGAGATTTGATGATTCGGCCATAGACACAGCTTTAAATGTTTTTTCTACATACATCAAGGTACCAGGTGGCTCGTGAACTCTGAGATGGTGGGGAGGATGGAGCATCCCATGGGGGGATCCCCCAGTGCTCTCAGCAGCGGACCCAGAAGTGGACCAGAAGCACTTCTGGGTCCTCCACTGAGCACATGTGGGGGGCACTCGTGTGGGACGCTTCATCCACCACACCATCTCAGCATTCACGAGCTGCACCTGGTGCCTCGAGGTATGTAGAAAAAACTTTTAAAGCTGTGTCTATGACCAAATTGCTGATTCTCTAAATCAGCATCAAATCTTCAGGTTCTGATTCGGCCAAATCAAATTGGGACAGTGATCCAAATCAGTTAATCGAATTGGGTCAAATCTGAATCAAATGCGGCCCACGTGGCACACCCCATATGTATATGTATCAATTGCACACAATATTTTATTGATATATTTACAATTTTAAAGCAATTGAGAAGCCAACCAGTGCCTCAGTCACTATAATAAAATAAATCGTAAGTACTTATACATTTGGTATTTGATTTTGGGTTTTTTATCGTGGAAAATCAGAGCTTCCCCTACCTCCTTTGCTCATTAGGACACAGATCCAGGCCCCTCATGCCCTTGCTTATTTATAGTAAACACCACCGTCTCCACCAACACTATCAATTTGATATGCAAAACAACAGGCACTAGCTTATCAGGTGTTGTACTGACATTTCTTTCATTCTTGGGAAACCACAGCTACGCAGGCTTAGTTTAACTGAACTGGTAAGCCTGTTTCTTCAAACAGGCCTCCCTGTGAGTTGGAACCTAGGCACTGTTACATGGGGAGGCTCAGCTTCTAGCTGGGTGTTGCATAAGCTCCTCTTCCTCTGTAGTCATACCGCAAGGGAGCTGTTTCTTGACCTGCAGGTCAAAAGGCTTATTGAAAAGGGCAGGTGAAAGACCTACTTAGCATTTAATTCTATCAATACCTTCATCTTTCCTCTGTAACAAGCAGGACCTAAGAAACATTGCTTAAGAATTTGAAGGCATGTTGCGATTTTATCACACCTGGGGTTTGATAGTGCACAGCTGAAGTCAGTGGAGGCATTGCTGTCGACTTCAGTGTACCGAGGATCAATGGGCAAGGGCCTAAAACTAGCAGTAATGCAGTTAAGAATGGGTATGCAGTAAGGAATCTGTGTCCCTCTATGAATTATTCCATGGAGTCGTCCCAAGGTAATAAGCATAAAATGACTAATAAGTGCCAGCAGTGATAGCAGAAATTATTTTCTTTTTAAAATATGAATGTCTAATATGAAACGTAAAATCAACACAAAATTAGTTTTTAAAGTAATCCATATTTTATTGGAGTGGCAGTATAGGTGGATATTACTTTTAATCTCTGAAATAGTAAATGGATGAAATAAAAATGCAGGTTACAAAAATAAATTAATGAACAAAGAAAAAACTCACAACAGAAAGCTAGTTTACCTCTAGTCTTCAAGATGGGCTTTTAATATGAGCTATAACTCTATTAGGATTATGTACATGTTCTGGTACTTGTATTTGCATGGTTTTCTTTTAAATGAGGCTTTTTATTGCATCAGAATACCATTTATTGGACCAACATAACACGAGGATTAGTATTTCAGTTCAAAGAGATGTGAAATACAGCGAGAGAGAGAGAGGGAGCGAGTGCCAAATTTTCAGTTATTTCTGCCGCACAGATGGCTCCCTAAGGCAAAAAACATGGCCATAGATATCAAGGTGTTGGGGTTAATATAGGTTCCTGAGGAAACTGAGTGCTTGACCTACTCCTCTATAGAATTTTTGGCTCATGTTCATGATGTAAAACATCTACTGTGATGCACATAGTAAATAAGCAGGTGTTTCATTTGCATGGGATGTAATTCCAGAGTGGAATGTGGGACATTATGTTGAAAGTATAATAAAAAATGGGTTTTGAAAGTATTAATTCCAACTGTGAATCTCCCACTTTGCTACCTAATTAGATGGGGAGGAATGTTACAAATTAATTCACTTTGAACTTGAGCTTTTCTAACCTTTCACTGAATTTTCTAGGGTTTGAGTCATCTACACCAGCACAAAGTAATTCATCGAGACATTAAGGGTCAGAATGTATTGCTGACAGAAAATGCAGAAGTTAAACTAGGTAAGAATGGATAAGATGATTTGGAGAATGTAAGGAAGTCTGGAATTATCCTGGCTGGAGTATTGGAACGAAATTAGTGAGGACGGTGTAGCTGATTTGTCACTTTTCAGAATGGGGATAGATCTGGGCATCTGCTGTATTTACTGTGTTGTGCTGGATTCATTAAAAGGATCTTGAGTCTTAACTAAATACTATGAACTACATTGTCAACAGGTGATGGCTGAGAGCTAAGTCCAAAAAAACACACGCACCTACTTTGCTGGGTTCCATTCTTAAATTTGGACATATAATCTGGGTATCTGTGTGTCCATACATGGATTTACATATTTATGTTCATTTCTGTATATCAAAGCTCTTTAAATAGAAAATCTTCAAGTACATGTTTTTACTCTGGACCTATCATAGTGTTTCCCATACCAGCTCAGTCAAGGCATACACTTAAGAGGAGGGCAAAGAAAGCACTTCAAGGACGTCCCCAAGGCCACATTGAAAAAAATGCAACATTGACATCAACTCATGGGAGGCTAATGCCCAAGACTGTCCCAAATGGAGGAAGAGCCTGCTGCAAGGACCTCTGTACTTTGAAGCCTTATGACAACAGAAGGAGGCAGAAAAGTGGGACAGCAGAAACAGCATGTTGTGGGCTGAACCAAGAACCCAGAGCCATCCACCCTGCATGGAAAAATGTGCCTGAGCTGCAACAGTCTCTCGATCCCAGATAGGCCTCATCACCCATCTTTGGGTCCACAGATAAGACAGTCATGGAAGACAGTCATCTTCAACTGCAAGGGACTGACATTTACGATGGTCATATGTCTTTTTCAGATTTAAGTTGAGGAAGATTTCATCACAATCCCATTGAACAATCATTCAATCAAACAATCTCTAATTATTTTAATGTGTTTTCTCTTTGTTGGTGCCACGATCAACATATTGAAAAAATTCAATTGGAAGACTGGTTCTGCATTCCTTTTCCAGTGTTACAGTCACCCATCACAATACTGCTGTTGTACATATCCCCTCCCCACATCACTGTAGTGAAGAAGACAACAGAGAAGACAGTTTGCTATTAAGCACAGATGACACAAGGCTCAGTTGTTCAGCACCAGTATGTTAAAGCTTCCTTCTGGCAACTGTAATTTTTGCCACTGACATAAAGTGCCTTTAACAGCTTACACAAGTGCAGAATCAGATTTAATGGAGTTTTCTTTTACTACTAAGTCCCTTACTTTATCCCAGAAAGGAAATTCCATATTAGGTGATGGTAGAGCTGGCTTATCCAGGTGTAACCACTCTCATGACAGGGTGCAGGCATGTGGCTGTGGTGACTCGGTTTCCCCAGCAGCACAGCAGTTCAACAGTAGAGTACAAACAAGTCAGATCTATTTATACCCATGGGCATAAGAACTGCAATCTATAATATAACCCACGAAACCCTGCATTGAAACCTGGTAACAGTTCAACTCAGCTGCCTGGGTCTAGTTTTCCTGGGCTTGGAGTAGCCTGGCTCCTCTCTGCTTAACCCTTCACAACCCAGGGGCAAGAGTTTCACAGGTTTATGCTGGTGGAGGTTTCCACTCAAGGAAATTCTCTAGTGCAAATTTCCAGCCATTTGTAAATTGTGCAATACAGAGTAGACCAGAGAATCTGACCCATAGAGTTTTCTCATTGATTAAATTACAGTTGCTGTGGTCCTTTGTCTTCAGCTTTTAATTTTCTTGGTTGAATATATCTTGTCACTTCCAACAATAGTATTAGTAAAAGGAGAATTTCCTTAATTCATGTGGAATAGTACAGAAAAAAGCTGTGGTTTGTTTCTGTTTCTAATCCTCTTTTCCAGTAGTGCTGGGGGTTGTGAGGGTGTTCTCACAACACCCTCACAACACCCTGGCAATGGATGATTTGTTCCCAACAATACCAAGAGATCAGAGTCAAATCCATCCTCAGTAGAGCTCTACTGAAATCAGTGCAGTTCAAATAAGAAAGACTTTGGTCCAGTGTCTCATTACTGAATGTGCACAATGAATAGACAGACTGCATGATCTCAGCCTGAGTTTGGATTTTTTTCCTTCTTCATACACTGCAGCTCAAAAGTATCTTTTAGTTTTGGCTCCCTGCCTAAGATGACATGTTGTTTTTTCTTTTTTGATGCACAGTGGATTTTGGTGTCAGTGCTCAGCTTGACAGGACGGTGGGAAGAAGAAACACCTTCATTGGAACTCCTTATTGGATGGCCCCTGAGGTCATTGCTTGTGATGAAAATCCAGATGCCACTTATGACTTCAAGGTAACCTAAAGAAGCACCATCATATTTATTTGCTTGCTACAAAGTAATATTTATGAGGTCTAAAAATGTTTACTAAGATGTCTGAATTAGTCAAGGTATTAAAACAGGCAAAGAGATTTAGGAAGTAAATATCTCAGATTAGGGGCCTTTTTATTTTCTTTTAGATAGATGCTGTTAGCATTTGAATTTAGGATCATGTTGATAGACATGATGAAGCTTGAGCTGATCACAAATGTCAGCTGGGTTACATCCCAGCACCAACAACATGAATGGTCTGGAATTGGATTAAGTATTTTGGCAGTTTCTCAAAGCTTTGAAGTGCAGAGGAAAGTGCAGAATCCTCTGCCTTTCACCCACAGATTCTGGGATGTCAGGTCTAAGGTGTTCTCTGTTGTGTTGTCCAACCACTTAAGTCTTTCCCCAAGCTCGAAGAGGTATGGAGGAGGTCCCCTATGTACTGTTTTATACTTATTTGCTGTGCTGTGTGCTTTCCTGTGTTTCTTTCTGGAGGGTACTGTCACGACAAGAGGAAATCATAGAGATGTAGAACTGGAAGGGACCTTCATAGATCATCTAGTGCAATCCCCTGCCTGTGGTGAAATGGAAGTTTTAAATCCAAATTGCCATGTTGATGCTGCTTTCCTGATGCCCTTGGCAATGGTCCTGTGTGGCATGCACCCAACCCAGGAATAAAGCAGTGAAGCAGTTCTGGGGCTGTCCTGCTGTCACTAGTGCTCTCTGTTTCCAACATGCTCAAAAACACCAGCAAGAAGAGTCCCCAGAGCAGCTTCACTGCCACGTTTTTGGGTATGCTTCTCAGTGGTGCTCCCCAGGGCAGTCATTTACCCAGTCCTCTTTACTCTTGGACAGTCATTAACCCAATAAATCTCCCAAATTTCCACTTTAAAAACCTCACATAAAACTACAAGGCACAATACCCAAACCACTGAGAACACCCTGTAAGATGCCATTAGTAAAACCAGAGAAGACAAGGACACTGCCAATATCTTGCTTCTCCAATGACAGGGAAGTAACTGGTTAACATATGCTCAGAAGAGTCTGAGAGTACCTGATGGTATTTCCACGGGTATGCTATATCATTGTCCAAACTCATGCATTAGTCAGAAACAGAAACTTGAAACCATCCAGGTTGCAGTTCAAACAAAAGTCAGTCAGTTCTGGTAGTTAGAGGAAGTCAAGGCTCCGGTACTTTTTTAATGACCATGACTTGCTTTAGCATAAGGCAAGGTGTTCAGAGATGCATGTCCAGAACTTTCCACTAATTCTGGTTGCCTCACTTCATGGCGTTTAGCTCGAAGGGTTTAGGATCTGATTTTTTTTAGCAGAGCTGAACACCCTTTTCTTTAATATATGCTTTATCAACATTGCAGAAACCCCCTAAGATGTCTTGAACTAGCATCCAAAATTCATAGATACTTACCTGCGGCGTGTGCCGGCAGTGGCATGGTCAACCTCTGTGTACAACTCATGACAGATCAGGAAGGGAGCAGGGAGAACAGCAACAGGTGGGGCAGGAGAAATGCCGGGATCAGCGTCCCTTGGGGAGAGTGCAGGGATTAGGTTGCAACATACCTGCCAAAACAGGTTGGCCACCAGTACTTTAGCCTCTATAAATTGTTACCAATAAATCCACTTGCAAATAGTTTGACCTGCAATTATTCAGTCCTCTTTGGTTAACCACTACAGCATGCCTTTGGTTAAGGCTACCAGGCACTCTCACATATAGAGTTTGTTTAAGGAATGTTCTTGACTTTTTGAGGAGTAACCCACAATATCTTCTTGTGGCATATTCATGTGTAAGCGTTTTAGCTCAGATTACAAAGCTTTCTGGGTGTTCTCAGTGGTTCTTTATGGAGGATGTCCTGTGTGCCTACTGGCTGAGAAAAAAGGAGCAGCATAGAACTTAACTCCTTGCATATCTGTACACTAAAAAAAAATGGCTTTTCAGGGAATGGCTGCTTAAGTGGTGTGGGTTTGGTTTCACCAAAATGGGCACAGGTAACTGTAAGTTACCGTTCCTTGTATCCCTGAGGGAGAATATTCCCTCCAGCAAAAGATGCATAGTGTTTCTGTCACCTTCCCTTGGAGATTTCCAGTGTGGGTGAGCAGTTTTACTCTTTAGCTACCAGCATATAAGAACCCATTTCTCTCTTCCCCTATCCCCAAACAGAGCGTACTGTTGATGCACTGAAGTTAGCAGTTCTCCAGGCTTCGCTGGCCCTTTTCAGCTGGCATGGGTCCACTTCCCAAAAAAACCCCAAAATCATATCTGCTTTTTGCCATTGCAGTCTCTTATCTGGCTCAGAACAGGTTTCCAGCAGCTGAGACTAGCCCAGGATTGTAAGACTAAGTGGTTCAATTGTCTGCCTGACTTTTCCCCTTGAAATGCTTTCTACTTTCTGGCTTGCCAGCACTAGCAAGATACCCTGTTGAATTTTGTATTCCTCCTACAGTCTGGAGAGGTTTAATTCCCATAAAGCAGTCAGTCACTGGAATGAGAATGTGGAATTCCAAGATGTGTTATTGTTGTGTAAGAACCATGGGTTTATATCCTCGTAGCCAGCTTTCTATCCTCAGAAATCCCTGAAGTTCTTTTCTCCTTCCAAAATAACTAGGGCACTTAATATTCAGTAGAGTGATGAGCAGTGGCAGGGATCAGAGTTCTTCCATTGTCCTCAAGGATCAAACCTTCTTAGCAAACTAGATGTTTTGTCTCTGAAGCTGGCATTAACAGGAGTTTTTTTGACTCTGGATGTAAAACAAAAGACTGATTGCCACTGACACTGAACTGCAAGGTGTTTTCAGAGCCCACTGAAATGTGGGGGCCACTGGACTCTATTACAGATGCAGGTTCGCAGGATTACAGCTAGTCTTCGTCCATCAGACAAAAAAAAGCCTCTGATCATTCGGTTTTCTTAGTTGAAGTGAGCTGGCTCTGTAGTAGACAGAATGATACAGTAAATAAATCACACCACAGAGGATGAATTTAAAACCCACATTGTCGAGGGTATTTTCTATTTCCTCCTAGCAGTTCCTCCTTTTTTGTTTATAAAGATCTTGTCAATGTATACAGTATCAAGGGAAACCAAGGTCGTTTACCCTTCTAAAATGAGATAATGCAAATATATAAGCATGTTTTCTCTTTGCCAGGTGGACTTTCCTAACTTAAATACAATTTGAAAATCATTATAAATTGTTCATTTTCTGGTGAGTTGTTGCCATCGTTGCCTGACGTATGGAGAAGAGGATTTCTTTTTAAACTTCTTAAAGATTGCTTGGGGTTTCTGTCTTTTCTCATGTCTCCCACATGCCCTCTACTCATCCATTCTCCCTGACTCAATTTCCTCAGCATATTGCAGTGAGCTGCTGAGTCAGAAAAAGGAAGCCTGCTGAAGAAATCTAAGGGCATATGTACATTGCCTTGGTACTTTACTAAGGAGAGCTGCAGTGAAGCATACTATGCCAAAATTGAGGTGATGTAGCTAAACTAGTAGAGAGAGAGAGAGCTTATTGGCTTGCATCCAGCACTCCATTAAGCCTGCTATATTACTTCCAATTTGGAAGTAGCACACGTTCAACAGATACAGCATGCCTTGCTCAGCTGTTGTATGGCACTGAGGTGGTAGAGATACGTCTTCACTTCCCCAGCATTTCTTGGGTTCCGTAGAATTGGATGTCTCCTTTTAAGTTACTTGCCCAGCTATCTGATCACTCCCTGATATGAAACTAATAACTCCAAAAACCTGCCTTGGTCACTGGAAAGCCTTCCCCTGCCCACTCTGTGGCCCTTGGGTTTTGGAGAGGTAGTTGGCAAGGTAAAAATGGAGGAGAGGAAGAACAAGGTGTTTTAGGTATGTGACAGGGGAATGAGTAAAGGAAAATACAAGGGGGAGATGAAGGAAGGGGAAGCAGAGGAGGAAAAGCAAACCGAGAAGGCGGAATTACACCTTTGCTAGTAAGGCCAGGAAAATTCTATCCAAATACAAGGAAGCCAGCATTTGAAGACAATGTCTCATAAACAGCCACTGAGAACCTTACAGGAACATAGTCTTTAAGAGACTACATTAAAATATATCCCCAAGGTTTCCAGTGAAAATTAATTTGAGCTGCAGTTGAAACCCCATTTCTATGGGGAAAACAGTTTGCGCTGACCGATCAGGTTTCTGCAGGTACCACTGTATTATGTTGTTGACTTCTTATCTTGCAACAGTTTTAATTTTTTGTGGTTGAAGGAAGCCTTTCAATTCACCTATAACACCAAAGTGACCTTGACTTTTTAGTCTGATGCCTCAGGACAACCAAAAAAGTTGTTAAAACATGGCCTGCTCAAAAAAGACCCAGTAGATATGGGCCGCTTAAGGAGTTGTCACAGGAGTGTGTGGGGAGGTGACTTTCCCAATGACATTTGTGATCACTGGTTTCATATCAATGAGAAGAAGAAATTAACTTAATGGAGTACAGAGTAGAAGTTATGGACCAAAAGGCGCCAGGCACTGAGGTGGTTGCCAATGGACTCTTCTCACTGGAGTACCTGAAAGTGCGCTCCGCAGCAGTGCAGAGGAATCGATGGGAAAGCTCTTTGGCTTTGCTGCAGCTGAATCTCTTCCTGGTGCCAGCTGGCTACTGACCAACCTGGGAGATGCCTCTGAAGCTGTACTTCAGATGAAGGCACTGAAATTAGTCTGTGTTCTGTTTTTAATACGAATGGTGCTAGGTTATTAATCATAACAGCTCTACCTACGCAGTGTCTGGAATAATGCATTACCCAACTTTTGCCAAAAATAAGTTGTACTATGGCCATTAAGGAAACTTGCCACTTTCTTTCTCTATCCATCTTTCGCTGCTGCGCATGCACTCCCCTTTTCTCTTTCCCATCTTGTAATGGGTTAAGCATTTTCTCCTGTATATAAGGACTTGAAGTTGCTTGGAGATCTGGTGATGGATCTAAAAGCTTAAGCAGAATGTTAGTGACTTCTGTACTCTCTAGCCCAGGCCTTTGGCTCATAGCTGACAAATTATTTCTGGTGAGAAGCAAGAGATATGAATGTTGCTACTTGAAAATAGGAGTATCCCAAGAGAAGTGGTACAAATATGATATCAAATGAACTTTAAAAAAAAATCCTCCCCCATTGCTCTAGATGTTTGTGGAATAAAAGAGAAATTGCCATGCTGGGAAACATATGAGCTGTGAAAGGTTTAGAAATAAAGTACATGGAAGTGTTTCTTTCTCAAAGAAATGTAGGTCTTTTATCTCCTGTTAAATCAACCAGTACTTCAAAAGATAAAACAGGGAGGCCTCATATTTTGACTCTGTCCTAAGAAGCCTGTTTCCCATGGGCACTATATTGAATCCATTTATGTATAATCAAATTTTAACTAGGAAGTCTGCACCTATCAATTGAGTATATAGATTTTGCTGAGGGCCAAAGTAATATGCTTAGGGTATGTATAATACCATTAGGGGCCAAAGTATCCATTGAACCTGAAGCCTGTAATACTGAAGCCCTGCCAGGAAGAATTACAGGAGAGCCATGATGTTACAACTTGTTGTGATGTCCAATCATTTGATGCAGTGCAGTGTTAAATTAGTTGTCATTTAGAGGGCAGCCTTGTGCTGCCCTCAAGATTGGAGTGCAGCCTTTGGCCACTGGTGCATCTGTTCAAGCCCAGCACGTTTCAGCTGTAACACAAAGGCATCTCTGGGAACTCTCCAGATTTCTACCTAACCAGCTTTGTTGGGTCTCAGTCCAATCCCTGTTGAAATCACTGATACTGGTATTTCAGCTTAGTGTCCATACCACACACCCATTGCATACAGCTCTTCAGTCTTTGCAGCCTAAGCAGACAAATAAAGGATTAAATGGACCTAAATGAGTTTTTCCCCTCTCCGCCAGCAGGGACCTCTCGTAGTAGGGATGAGATGTGTGTGAGTGGAAGAGACTGGGATTGAGCAGTACAGAGCTACTTTTGGAGCAGGATTTGGGACAAGCAAGAACCAAAGTTAGACTTGGAAGCAAAGTGAAGTCTTAGCTTTAGCAAGGTGGTAAGAGTGACAGTATCCTGCTCAGTGCTTTTGTGGCTGACTCTTGAGAAAGGGGCAGAGTTTCTTATGGGACATGGCCAAACCTGGTTACTTCTTCCCAAGAGTGTGGTTAGTCAGATATACTGGTTTCTTTGTAAGTGCTTATTACAAGATTTGGACTTTCCCATCCTTACCTGTGGGCAGGGCAGACTAGGGATCAGCCTATGCCCAAAGGGGCATTTGGCATACACAATTCACCTCCCTCGTGTGGTCATTGATCCAAACAAGTCCACCTCCTTGCAGACTGCATTACTGTTTCTACAGCTCTTCCACAGGGGTGGAAAAGATGATGATGCTCATAGAGAACATCTCTGCAGATGGTCCCTAAATCCAAGATATCCCCTGATATTTCAGGTCAGATTCAGTGCTGCTTCTGTAGAGGAAAGTTGGGGAAAGCCCAAGAGAAGCAATGAGATTTTCCTTTCCTGGGCCTTTTCTAGGAAAGGGTAGGAAAAGCAGCTGAAGCTGGAAGGATGCTTGGTCTGCACTTCCAGTTTTTACTGGTCTAAGTAGTCAGTGAAGAGTGAGGGTTTTTCCTGACTCTGTTGTATCAGTAACTCCCTAATGAAGTTGCAGTTATACCAACCTACAGATCTTGTACCTTAGAACGCTTATTGGTTGCCAAACCAGTACTGGCATAAGCACTTCTGACCAGCTGCAGCTACAGCCAGGAAGATTTGCAACATTTAACTGTGTTGATACAGATGAAGCAGAAATATAGTTTACTGCAGACAAGTCTGGGGAGATCCAAGTGCCCATATCTGGTCCTATTGCTGACCTCAGGTGATCCCTCAGTCTTGCGCTACTGCTGACCTCAGGCGACCCCTCTCCCTCAGTCTCCCCATCTGTGAAACAGGAACAGTTATGCTGTGATTTCTTACCTGCAACACACCCTTCCAATCCCCCCTGCAAAATACAGTTGCTAGAACTTGGAGGTGTGCATTATAATCAAGGAAATATGGTAACAACAACAACGTTAGTACTTAAGTCTCTGTCAGGGAAAAGCAAAAGTAAAGCTGCACCTGTTGCAGGCAAGGCTCTCTAGCTGCTAGCTGTGATGCTTCCCCTTCCCCTCCCCCTTTCCTACCCCCCCAGTCCAGAGGTGCTCAAAGGGAGAACTTTTTTTCTTCATTTCAGCTTTTAAAACAAAGTGTGTATTTTATTTGGGAGTGTGTTGTATGTGAGAAAATATGGTATGATGCTGGCTTATCAGAGCTGTGAGGATAAAGAAAAATGATAAATATGTATGAGGATTTCAGTTATGACTATAAGCGTGCCATGAATCTGTATGATCTGGCCTGCAGGTCAGTATGATGTTTTGCAGGTTTTGAGTCCATCCTAAGGAAATTCCGTACTAAAAGCCATGAAAGTTTTTCCTGAGTTACAGCTTCTGGTTTTGTCAATAGAAAAGCTTTAATCAATGAGGTTTCCAACTCGGCCTCTTTCACAAACATAAAACATTCCAATATAAATGTTTGAGATGTCTTAAAATAATAAAAGGGGTCCAGACAACACTGCAGAGGTTGGTATGAATTGAACAATATAGGGAGAAAGAATAACACACACTCTCTCTCTCTCTCCCAGAGAGGGAAAAATCTGTAGAGATTTGTGGGAGCACATTTATATTTCATTGACTTCCTATTTGATGTCAATGCCTCTGTCTGGAGAGTCCAGCTGTGTTTTGTATCTGCGTGGCCCATTACTGCCGTGGTCCAGTAAGGTTGCATGTAGAGGGTCACATGAGTTTGAAGCTGCCACAAGCCAGAACAGAATTGCCCAGCAAGGCTGCTGAACTACTACGTGGCTGTGGGTTTGAATTTTACACTTGAAAGATTTATTCATTTATTATTGAAAGAGGATCACATTGGATTATGTGGCTTTGGATTTGCTGATCTCATCACTGACAATTTGTTTTTCAGTCATTCAGAAAAAATAACTCCAGTGGGAGGGGAAACCCTTATTCCAAAGCACAAAAAATGAAAGCTGCTGATCTGGGAGTTCAAGGACATAAGATTTGAAGCATGATATGGATTTTTTGTGTTGGAAACCTTTCCCATGGAGTGCCATGCCGTACCACTTAGCTGACTCTACATCGTTATACAGTTCTGATTCGCTAGATATTTCCCTATGTTGTGTGTTCTCTGTTTCAGAGTGACTTATGGTCTTTGGGTATAACAGCCATAGAAATGGCAGAAGGCGCTCCTCGTAAGTAGATGCACTGCCTTGCTTTCGCTGTTGTTGTATTGGCTTCTACTGCTGTTTGCTTGTACCCATAAACTACATGCCAGAAATCCCTACCCCAAATCTCGAGAGGATGCACTAGGGAGCCCAGGGTAATAATAGGGAAAAAATTCTAGATGCCACAATAAGCCCTTGTGATTCAGTGAATAATGGGCTGAATTGCATTGGGTCTCTCTTTCTCCAAACAAAATACGTATGAATGGTCTGTGGAAAGTATGGATTGCTAATAACACTATTATTTTAAAGGACTTCCTTGTGATGTACGTAACTAGGCACTGGATTTAGCTGATGCATTTAAGTGAATCATAAGCTTGGTAAGAATCCTTTGGACCTTGTGCTAGGACATGCAGAGAGTCCAGTGACACCAGTATCACTTCACTGTACAACACGTTCTTAAGCTGTCCCTTATTTCTGTGCCCATCAGTGCCTTAACAGAAAGCTGTAAAGTTACAAGCTTCAGGGCTAGCCCTTAACTCCAAACCAAAATGCCAGATGCTCCCTCCATCTTTAGGGAGTTTAGCTCCTACCCACATTAGCAGCTCCAGCCAGCTATAGAGCTGTATCACTGTTTGGTTTATAGCATATTGGTTGTTCAGAGTCCTCAGTATCATGAGACCTGGAGCCTTTTTAATTCCAGTGAAATCCCATAGATATCAGTGCTCTCCATTCAGTCCCACCTGATGTTTATATATGTTCTATCTTTGAAATGCTCATTCCTTGTTATTCTCCCTGGTGTATCTAATGCTCTTGTACTTTCAGCTCTTTGCGACATGCATCCCATGAGAGCTCTGTTCCTCATTCCCCGGAACCCAGCCCCTAGACTGAAATCAAAGAAGTGGTGAGTCTTCCAAACTGAAATTCTGGTGCTGGAAAGTGTGTGTTTATAGGGGTTATAACTTATTTTTATTAGTAGTACTAAAAATTCTCTATACAGGTTTAAGGGCCTGGTCCTGTTCCTACTGAAGTCCTTAGCAAAATATCAGTAAGCACAAGACTGAGTTTTGATCTCCACGTTGTAGGGTGGAGATGCAAGTTGACTTGGAGAGTGAAAGGTTGGGAAGGAGGGAGGGGGAAAACTCACTAATGTTCCCATTTCATAAATGTTGCCATTGGATTTCTGAAGGGGTTTAAGCAGCCTGAAGCCACGTGATGCTTCACTTGGCTCCCACTTCTTTCCAGCAAAGTTCTGTTTTCAAGTGGAAATATTTAGACATGCCAGAAAGGGATAGTTTATCTTGAAGGCTCAGGAATGTGGAGATCTGAACATAGTTTGGAATTTATTTTAAAATTTTGGAGGAAAGAAAATGCAAAAGTATTTTGAAGAAAACCAGGACACTTCAATAAAAACCCTTCTTTTAAAAAAAAAAGGGGGGGGGGGGAAGAAGAAATAAAAAGAAGAATCCCTGAAGCCCAGCAGGTGTTGTGCACTGAACTTTAGTTTGTATAGTTTGCTCCTTCCAGACTCAGCAGTGGGTTAGCCCTAAAAGACCAGCAGAATTCTGCCACTTCATGTTAAAGATGCTGAGCGCCAGGGGTATGGAGTTGGAGGTGAGAGTGTTGTCTTGATGCCTGAAATTCTGCTGCTTAATGTCTGAAGACATGGAAAAAGGGAAGAATGGTTTGAGGTGGGTTTTGAAGAGGAATTAGGTCAAAATGGCAGGAATGCCAGAGTGTTTTCTGTGCTGCAGAGGGCAGATATCACTATTCCTTACTGCACATTAGTTTGAAACAAGAACATCCAATTAACAGGCCCCCTGAAAGGTGCACATAGGATCCAAAATAGGTTATTGAGTTTTGCCAGCTGAATCATCAACTAATTGGACTTTAATATAATGCCAGTACAAGGTGGATTTTTTTTTTATTCCTCTGAAACTGTAGCCACAGTAGCTAGAAGTCTTCACAGAGATGTTGGAACTATATGAACTACATACCCTTTGCACAGCTGCCTTTTGATACTTGTAGCTCTCTTGGCCCAGAATGCAGTCCTGACATGCACTTTCTGAGGTGCTGCCAATCTCTCATTTAATTTTGCTTGGAATTAGCTGCGATGATACAAAGCTGATTGTAGGATGTTAGCAAGGGGGGTTATTTTTTCATGATAATGCATTGTTTATTCATCAAAGGCAATCTGAGCCTCTGAACAGAAGGCATGCAGATGAAGGAAGAAAGCTCCGAACAAAAACATTTTTCTCCTTTACAGTGAAATTGGATTGAAGTAGGAGTTTTATTTTGTTCAACGTTCTGATAAGTCATAATCTCTGTCTCTGGAGTATTTTAATTCATGTTGCACAAACGAGAATTGTTAGAGACAAACCTTCCCTCCTATTCCAGCTAATACCTCTGTGTTTATGTATCTTAACTCTCCCTGCTCTTGAAGTCAGAAATTAGGAACAGCTGTAACAATTGTGCATCTCATGAGTAGGGAAGGTCTTGAACTGACACTGTAGATCTAAATGTCTCTAGACCATGGACTGTTGACAAATTTGCAGCCACCTCATATCTCGCATATCACCCCATATTGCTTATAGACACCACTGTCCTGACCCTTGGCAGCACTGACATGACACTCTGGAATCTTGATCTCGTTTCTGGATCCTTATGGTTAGAGTAAAATACTGTTTCTGTAATACTGCAATGTCATTTTGGTATTGTTTTCTCTTCCTGACAACATTAATACCTGCAGCCTCTTTTTCTTAAAGAGAAGACTAAGGCTATGTTTAGACTCAAGTCTGGCAGCAGACAGCAGCCACCATCACATAAAAGGCAATAAAAAGTAATTCTGCAAATATGTCAAGAGTAAGACCAAAGAAGCCATAGGTTCTCCATGGAATGCAGGAGGAAGTCTAGTTATAGATGATGCAGAGAAGGCTGAACTATTTAATGCCTTCCTTTTACTTCAGCTTCACATACAGGGGTAGCTACCAGATAAGTGCAATTGCCAGTAATGTTAGGTAGGGAAGGAGACAAACAGCCCACAGTAATGACAGAACAGGTTAGGGATAACTTAAAGAAGCTAGATACCTTCATGTTGGCAGGGCTGGATGAGATGCCCCCTAGAGTACTGAAGGAGTTCACTATGGTAATTTTGAAGCCATTCGTTATCTTCTTTGAGAACTTGTGGAGGTCAGGTAAGTTCCCAGATGATTGGAAAAGGGCAAATATAGTGCCCATATTTACAGACTAATCAGTCTGACCTCAATACCGTGAAAGATCATGGAGTAGGATTGTGAAGCAGCTAGAGGAAAACAAGGTGATATGGAACAACCACGTGGATTCACCAAGAGCAAGTTCTGCCTGACCAACTGGATTTCCTTCTATGATAAGGTGACAGGCTCTGTGGATGTGGGGACAACAGTGGGATGTGATATACCTTGATGTTACCAAAGCTTGTGACACTGTCTCTCTCAACATTGTCATTAACAAGCTAAGGAAATACAGGCTAGGCAAAAGTATTGTGAGGTGAATGCAAAACTGGCTGGATCATCATGTTCAACACAGTCATCAATGGTTCAGTATCTAGTTTGGAGAAGGTATCAAATGGGATTCCCCTGGGTTCTGTCCTGGGTCCAGTATTGCTTAATGTATCATCATTAATGATTTGGGTAATGGGACTGAGTGCACACTTAGGAAATCCACAGGACTCGGAGTTGGGTGTCACTAAAATGCAGTGTACTCTGAAAGGACTGTTCCACAATGAAACCCTACATGTGCCGGCTGTGTGCGCATTTAAGTACTCAGTTGAGAAAAATTCTATTTTGAAGGCTGTTTCTGGCCTGGGAGTGTAACCCTTGCCCTCTGACTAGATGACAGAGATCTGAGAAATGTACTGGAGGAAGCTCGAAGCTATACACATTTTTCAAGGTTTCCTAATGAATTTGAAATTCAGGTGAGGTTTGTGGCTAGGTTTCAGTAGGTTCATGCTTCTGGATTCAGCTCAGAGCAATGTAGGTTCACTGATGACTTTGAAACACAATAATCTGAAGGGTTTAACAAAGTTTTCTTAAGTACAAGTCAATAATTTTGATTAAAATTCTGATGTAATACTGGAGCCCAGTCAGTGACGGACTACGAGCTATGGGTACAGACCCCCACAAAGATTTTTGTCCAGTCTGCTGGGATGCAGGTTCTGGACAAATGCTCAAATATGACCTCTTTCACAAGCACTTAAATCACAAGAGAAAACCTCAAATGAGCGTCACTCTCATTTCTGTGCTTCCCTGCCTCAAGATAAGTAATGTTAAGTGGGCTTAGGACTGTCAGCCTCTCCATATGCCACTATATTCAACCCAGTTAGAGCACTAGTGTGAAGATCATTTTTTCCACAGGAAAAAATATGGCTGAAAAGCCCTTGATGGCTGAAGATGAAGTTAAGTCAGTGAAATGCCAGTGATAAGTGGCAAAGGATTTGGAATCTAGCCTGCTGTCCCAAACAAAAACACTGTTTTCTTGCTGAATCCGTGCACCTGTTTTTGAAATAGTCCTATTCCTATTTGGAATTAAAAGCCGGTTCCTTATAATTTTCTCTCTTCTGGTTAAAATCAGCATGAAATGGGAGATTAAATTTCTTCCTCTGAATTTCATAAGCAAATAGAGCTTGACATTTTTGTGCTGTTTGTTTCCATAAACAGTTCATTCTCCCACTAAGAAATGACAAACCTCTCTTTGTTAATGCTAATAGTGGTATTTGCACTGGCTAGGGCACTTTACAGCCAAGCATCTTAAAAGGCTTTGCAAACATTTATTCAAGCCACACAGCCCCACAAGCTGGGGAAGTAGCAGTGTTAGTGTTTATATACGGAGGGGAGCTGAGTGACTTGCCCTAAGGTGTCCTAGTGAATCGGAGCCAGACCCATAAACATGAACAACACCCATGCTTTTTCTCTGCAGTGCAGACTTCCAGGGTTTGCTTGTGCCATTCAAGCAGCCCTGGCTACCCAGCAGCAAGTATTGCACTGTGCTATAGTGAGCTCCAGGAGATATTCTGGCTCTGAGCTGTGATGGGCAGAACGGCTGTTGTGTCGCCCTTTTGGAAGGGTGCAACCATGCAGCCGGCTACCTCTCTGCTGAAACAGGTCCTCCCCTCCATTCTTCTTTTGGAGAAACTGATAACGGGAAGACTCAGGTCATGAGCAAGCTTTGTCCACTCGCGCAAAGTGGCAGTGCTCTCTTGTAAACTACATTCTGGCCCTTGAAACCATTTTAATTTGTACAAGGTGCTGGTGGTTCTTGGCAGGCCTGAGGCATATCTATCATGAATAATACACAAGGGTTGCAGACATATGGGCTCAACTGTTCTGGCATCACTTGACTGCATTATTGTGTGTCTGTGACTGAATAAGCACCAGCAGCCGGCAGCTGTTATTATACTGTGCTCTCTTTTTCAACACAGTGAGGGCTTACTTTAGCCAGAGCAGGATGAGGCTCACATAAGGGACTCTTGAAGCAAGACTCCTGAATGTTGTTTTCCTCTTTGTCTGTCAATGTCTGGGAGGGTGTCACCGTGGATGAGAGGGCATATAGACATGCTCAAATACAGCACTGCATGTTGTTTCGGTCATTCATAACAACTGAACATTCATCTGCTCCTGTTATTTGCTGTTCCTTCATCAAGGAAGCAGTAGGTGTAGCCAGGTATAGTCCCAGCTATGTGAATTACTCTGTCTTTCATTGTGATGCAACCATCCTTTCTGACCGTCCTTTTTTTTTTATCCCCTCTTCCACAGGAGATAGGGGAAAGAGGAAAGGAGAGAGAACATGGGGAAAGCCTACTGGTGGCCTGGTTAAATTACAGACTGCCCCAAGGTGATCCCAGCTGGGCCTGCTTCTGTTGATTTGCCTTCGGATGAGAACTCAGTGCCCATTTTTTGACTTGAGAGGTAGAGTCCTCTTGAGAATGGCATAAAGAGAAAACAGATCAAAGCAGGGAGGTGTGAATTCTGGTGGTTTTAGGTGCCAACTATTCCTAGTATTTAGTAAATTAATCTCTGTAATCTCAGGCAAGTCACTTACCTTCCCTGTCTTATTTCCTGCTTGGTAAGATAGTTTTAATTAGAGTTGTGCCAGAAGCATCTGGTTTGCTTCTGGTTACTTTGTGCAAGCAAGACCAGGTCTGTCTTTCTCCTTGATACTCCTGGGTTCACTTGCCCATGGTACCACCTTCCTTTCTGCAGCTGAAAGTTGCTATAATCTCAGAGTGAAAATCCATGTGAATCTCCTGCATTGCATGAGTCTTCCTGTTGGAAACATGCAAAACTGAGGGCCAAGCTCTTTGCTTGATTTGAAACTCCTTGACTTCAGCTGTTACACCAGCACATATTTGGCCCTGAAAAATGTGCATGGGTCAAGTGTTTAGCCATAAATTGCTGTGCTATGATGGTGCATAGTTATTCTCATATTTTGTATTTTCTTGAGTACCTAGAGTATCAGTTTAACCTGCTACTTACAGTTCTTTTAGCAGTTCCCAGAAGAGGGTCGGCATTCCATTATGGATGTAGTTGGTTGCGTTGGTCTTAAGTAGAAAGCAGGGTACATTTGCACCTTGTAGACTAACTAATGTTGGAGAGAGAGAGAGCGTATGAATGAGCTTCCACTCACTTCATCAGATGCTGTTAACGGATGTGCAAGGAACATTTTATAAGAAGGAGAGAGAGATTTGACTACAAGGGCAGAGGAGAGCGGGTGCTGGGGGGCAGTGCTGGGAGAAGCAAAACAAAGAAACCATATTAAAAACAACAAGTCACAAAAGCTAATCCAGGTAATGGGATAAGAATCCATAGTCCCTGTTTAAGCCATACTTTACACAGTCCAGTCTGTTCCACAAGTTCCCTTTCAGATTAGTTTTTAAAGGTTTGCTGCCTAAAAACAGCAACCCTGGGGTCAGTGATGGAGTGTCCAGGGAAGCTAGTGATGTGTCACAGGCCTGTGTGTTTGTCTACAGCCAAAGTCGATCGGTGTTCATTCATTCTTTGGCATAGGCATCACCCAGTCTGTCCAGTGTTGATGGCAGAAGCATACTGTAAAAGCAGGTGATGGTGTTGGTATGATATTGGTAGTTGCTAGTGAATGAACCTCAGATGTTATAATCCATGTTGTTTTGTCCAGTGATTGTGGTCTGTATCAGTGTTGAGGTACAGAAGGCTTCTGGATCCGTTGCTAGGCCTAATACCTCAGTGAGACTGGGAATTATGTATGCTTGTTGCTGATCTCCAGGTTGCTGCTGTTCTTAGAGGAGAAACCTTTAAAATCTCCTCTGAAATGCTCAAGTTTGTTGCCTTAAGATCAAAAATCAGGTGGGAGTAACAGGTTTTGAGACATTCCCCATCCTCCCCCACCCTGAATGAAGCCCAAATCCAGGTCTGGCTGGGTAGCTTCATAACTAGGCATGTGCATTTTACTACAAGCACATGTATATGTGTGGGGAATGCATGCACAGATTATTTTGCTCATGCTGACACAAAGGAAGGCTACTTTTTAACTGCTGTTGTAAGAAACTCCCTTCAAATTTAGACTGGCAATGCAAAACATGCATTTGATTTACAGCAGAAATCATCAGAATATAATCTGTTCCCCTGATGTTTGTGCTTTGGAGAAAATATGTCATTTGTTTTCTGACTTCCTTTATTTTTGTGTCGCAGAGCCCAGTGGCATATAGTGCCAGCACTTAACTAATTTGCATGTCTGTGTCAAAATACGTGCCCCACATGTAAGCAAACTGATTAAAACAGAAGGTGCTAATCCAAGGGAATGCACTGGAACACAAATGAACACATTACTGGTGACAGGGAAAATGGCCTATTGTTGTAGATGTGTGAATAAATTTTACAGAAGTGGTATCGGGCAGGTGGGTTCCTGTTCCCTTCCTGCTCCCTCTGGATGTCGTCATGTTCCTCCCCCTCCTCCTGCCCCAGCTCGGGAGCAGGTATGAGAGGGGGAACCCTCCAGCTACTGTTGCTGTCCAGGCTGAGCCCAGCATTTATGCAGCTCACATAGCTCCAGTTAAAGCATCATAGTCCGTGTCCCGCCCCCCCCCCCCCCTCCCCTCCCCCCCATAAAAGGCCTGCAGAACAAAATCCTGTTTAGAATGGGGCTGGCTAGTGCTTCACCTGGCCTGTTCACTCTGGCAGACAGCAAGACAATCTTTTCTTGACTACAAAGCAAGGCAAGGGCACTTGCTCGTTTAATACATCTAGAGGAGGGATTTAATTGGATCCAGTTGCGTGTTTTATTTTCTCATCTCAATTTGTATGGATTAATACTTAAAAGATCAATCATATTTAGTCTGGCAGTTTAAAAACAAAATCCCCAAAAGCTTATTGTTTTACCTCTCAATGCAATTCTGTAATATCTGTTGGCTTCTGACATTTAATTTACGTTAATTTTCCTATTTGCTAAAATAACACTCATTCTAGTGGTCTGTCAACATCTCTTTCTTGTAAAACCCTATTCTCTAGGGTTTACAGTGTGGCAAAAATTGTTCCAGGCCAACTTTTGATATACAAAATCTGAAGCCAAGAGAAATTTGTTTACTAAGACTTGGGTGGAATTGCTTTGTCTGGGGTTTAGTTTAACTGTTTGTAGGAAGGCAGGCAAGGGAGAACAGATGACTTCACTTAACTTTTCCATCCCACCAGTACTTCTGGAGTGGCATGCCATTCATTTTTGATCTGTGAGCACCTGAAGGTTGAAGCATACTTGCTGGTACAGCGCATTTCATGAACATGCTATAGCTAAGCAGTGATGCCCTGTAGGTCTTGTACATACTGTCCAAGCACACTATGAGAGTGAAATAGCTAAGAAAAACAAGAATTACTAAGAGATTCTACACAACTAAAAAACAATTAAAGATCCACATAATATCAATTGGTAACGTGTAAGCAACCACTTACCCAGAAATCTGTTACCTTAAATAAAAAGTACCATCATTGTAAAATAGAGTTAAAGAGGAAATAGTTCCTTAGAAAAGTATAGCTGTGCCTAAAAATGTTGTACCTACTGTTGCAACCCCTGAACATTGGGAGGTTAAATAAGGTGAAGTGTTTCTTTCCGAAAGGACTGTAGCTTGGATATTAGGAAGAACAGTCTAAGAAGGAAGGTTAAGTACTGGAAGAGATTGTTTAGGGAAGTTGTGGAATCCCCATTGTGGGAAACTTAAAACCTGTCAGACACATTTGACTGGGATGGATTACATGGAAATGATCCTGCCTGAAGTTGGGGGTTGAACTAGGTGACTTCAGACCTTACGGCCCTGTTTTTCTACAATTCTTTTGTTTGATGCTTTTTACAACCTCCTGCATACAGTCACTTTGACTGGAAAGTCAGTGGCGGCTTCCATTCTCCAGGCTTTTGGAGAAGGTATTTACTGGTAACCTACAAAGCTGAAATTGGAGAGGCAGGTGGCAAGAGTGTTTACAGAAAGTGAAGTTGAAAGGAGACTGAGGAATGACATGTCTTGCTCAAATGCCTCTCCAAGTAACTTCCACTAAAGAGCAGAAAGAAGAATTTCAGGCAAGATTGGGGACAGACAGAAGTTTTATATTTGTCATGTGATCAGCCCCCTGAAAGCACTGTACAGTCATGCCGTGACACATGACTGCAGAGTGCTTTAAAAGTGGCCAATCATGTGACAAATTAACCTCATCAAATGAGGAGTTAGTTGAAGGTTCCTTAATTTTGGAGCATGTTAAGGAACTTCTGTTCCCTAGGGTCAATCTATCATGAAATTGGGGCTGAGCTGATCCAGCCCCAGTACTGTCTGTGAGAAGGGAAATGAGTTGCAGGCTGGGGTTTGCCCAGCCTGAGCTGGGGGGGGTGGGGCGGGATGCTTGGTAGACTCCAAAGTGGAGTTTAAATCCCACCCCCCGCCAATAGGTCGAGTTGTGGTGGGGGGTATCTTTCTAACTCATAGCACTTTACATAAAGTGCTGTGAGTTAGAGTGGGGGCCCTGTACATCTGTCAGCACTCATCATTTAAAGGGTGTATTGAAAATTACTCAGCTGCAAAAAATTCAAGCTGACAGGATCCTTTTAATTACTCTGATATTCCTAATACTCTCTTTTTCCCCCCACTTGAGTGTAATTCCAGCCCCTCGCGTAAAACACATTTTTTTTCTATGCGTTCTTCTCTCTTGGTAGGTCTAAGAAATTCCAGTCATTCATTGAAAGCTGCCTTGTGAAGAACCACAGTCAGAGGCCAACAACTGAACAGCTGATGAAACATCCATTCATCCGAGATCAGCCTAATGAAAGGCAGGTTCGCATCCAGCTCAAGGACCACATTGACAGGACTAAAAAGAAGCGTGGAGAGAAAGGTTAGTAGCAATGCAGGATTATGAATTTATTATGTATACTGAGAGAGAGAGCTGAGAACATCAGTTGCAACCCAGCTCTTCCCCTTCCACTCCCCTACAGGTTAAACCCTGTAAAAGTACGTGAAAAAAAGAACAGAAACAAAAAAGTCCAGAAGAGAAATTCTGTCCCCCAAGAAGCTTCCAGTCTGTAGCTCATTTCCATAGCAGCATTAGTGCAAGTGTTGCCCCAACTTGACTCTCACTCAGACAGAAATCTGTCTCAGGTTGAATCGTGTTAAGTTCCAGCCATGTCACCTATCAAAGGTGCTGCTGATGCTCCCTTGGGCCTATAATGCCGTGGGGATACAACAGCTAAAGGTAAAACAACCTGCTGTCTGCTAATCCAGTCAGCGTGTAGAGCCCAACTATTGTTCCATAGTTTGTAGGGTCGGAAAGGACCTGAGCAGATCATCAAGTCTGACCCCCTGCCGTGGCAGGAAAGAGTACTGGGGTCAAACGACCCCAGCAAGGTGATTGTCTAGCCTTGTCTTAAAGACCCCCAAGGTAGGAGCCAGCACTACTTCTCTTGGAAGTTGGTTCCAGATCCTAGATGCCCTGACCGTGAAGTAACACCTCCTGATGTCTAATCTGAATCTACCTTCTGCCAGCTTGTGACTGTTATTTCTTGTCACTCCTAGTAGTGCTCGGGGGAACAGGGACTCCCCCAATGCCTGCTGGTCCCCTCTGACTAGTTTGCAACAGGCCACTAGATCCCCCCTCAGCC
>NW_017728910.1:14185207-14219804 GCF_001723895.1 Crocodylus porosus | reverse complement strand
GCTTGTCAGTGTTGAACCCCATTGTCTGAGTGTTCTTGCTCAAGGTAGCTGGAGTTCCCTCACTGAAGCTAACTGGTAGGGATGCATTGATATCGTAGCTGATACCAATAGCTGATTATTAATCAGCTGTATCGGTCGATGCTGATCTGATAACTGATGTACTTTAATTTGCATTTTAAAGTACTGACATAAATAAACCCTTTTTTTGGTGTGCTCCATCAGCCTCCTGCATCACATGCATCAGTGCTCCAGCACTTAAAAATGGCAGTGGGGGTGCTTGAACTAAAACCTATTGATTGAGCTTTAGTTCAAACACTGCCACCACTGTGCTGACTCTTTTTAAGTGAAGCAGAGCTGAGCAGGCCAAGGGTGGTTGCAGGCTGCCTGCTGTAAGCTCAGGGCTTTCCATCCTGCTATTTTTGCCCCAGGAGCCTTGTGTTGGCTGCACACCCCTTGCCTGCCTGGTAGTGGGGGGCGCACCTCGCCACCCTCGCTGCTGGGCAGGCAGGGGCATGTGGCCAGTGTGGGACTCCTGAGGGAAAGGCGGCAGAGCAGAGCCCCAAACCGGCAGTGAGCGGTCTGAAGGGACGCATGCCCCCTCCATGTCTCCCCCAAGGGGGTGCGTGCAGTGGTGGGGAGCTGCCCCCCATGCCTTCTGGATGAGCTGCCCATAGCTCCATCCTGCTCCCCACCTTGGCCCCGGGTCCCTTGCACTGCCCTGGCTGGGCAGTGTTCCCAGGCCCCACCCCACTCCCTCCTTCACCACAGGGGACTCTATCTTGCCCCCCCTTCCCCCCCAAGTCCCTTTGCCTCCATGGACTTACCTGCAGGGAACTGCTCTCCATGCTGCCCAGATGTATTCCTGGCCACGTGCATGCGTTCGGCTGCACACAGTGCTCCCTACGTCTCTCTCAGCAGCCCCAAGCAGGACCCCTTGCAGGCTAGAATGCTTCCCACTTGCAAGGGGAAACCCGCCATTTCCTGAGGGAACCCAGTCATCCAGGGGCTGTGGCCCCTTGGAGGAGAGGGAACCCAGGTCAGAAGGCATAATTATTGGTAAACGTTACCAGCTACAACGGCCAAAAAAAAGCAGATAGCCAATAATGTCATTTCCCCTTTTATCAGTACCGATCCAATAGGCCAGGTGTCTGGCCGCCGGGGGTACACTTCTCCATGTCCGGCTGCCAGGGGTACACTGATCCACAAAGGTTGAAAACCCCTGCAATGTGCACAGAGATATCGGTTGCCTCTCTACTAACTGAGTAAAGGCCCTAAGTCTGTTCCCACTGAGCCTTGCTGAGTTACTATTAAGATTGTGCTGCTTGGAACCTGTCTGCTTGCAGTCTGAGCTCCAGTTTAACTAGATCAACTTAACTCAGCTGAGTGGGGAGCTGATTCAATTAAGTGGGTGCAGCCCTCCAGTGCAGACCCTTGACTTGATGTTAAAGGGGACTTACCATATTTACTCAAATGCAAAATGACATTTTTCTCTAATCAGCATGGGAGGAAAATCCTCTTGTCTCACATTTGCACACAGCAAAACCTCATTAAATACATTGGCTGTCATTAAGCTGCTGCCAAAAGCAGCATGTGCTCAGTAGTGGAAGCCATCTATGAAGTTGATTAAATGTAGTCAACACTGAGCACAACTATATAACACATGAGCCATATTGGGCAAGGATGCTAATGGGAACCTACCCCAAGGATAGATTAGTGCCACACACCTAAATAAGATGTATGGTAGTGCCCATTACGCGCAGTCCCCCTTGGCACCAACTCAAGTTATGGTGAGCCAAAATATTTCATGCATTTTGACTTCCCCTTCACTCCCACAACTGAGATGTGCCTTTCTCTCCCATGTCCAATGATTTGTGTTTTTCACCAGCCATAAATGTGTAGCAAACAGGTGCCCAAACAGTTCACCCAGTATCTTCTCTCAGCCTGTCAAATATAGTTAGTGTTGTCGTGATCTCCATGAGATAAAGCTGGACCAGATTACCTTGCACATAAATTTGCATATAAATTTTTTGAGGATCCCCGGACTCGTGACATGAACACCTGGTTCCAGTCATGAGTGAGAGGCTAATTAGCACACAGATCCTTTTGGGGGGGTATCTGGAGTACACAGACATACTGAGCAGTGCTGAGCTGTGGGTCACTGTGACTGCTTTTGACTCTGGTGGGGCCCAGTTTTACTCATTCTGTCAGATTACTTAACCCTCAGCCTAGCTGGGAGGGATGAAGCATATATATCTAGGAAGAAGGAAGTTTATGCCTTCAAAACAGGACTGAAATCTAAATTTTAAAATCTTACTTCTCTAAAGTCTTGCAGTACACTTAGCTTGTTCATGCAAATGTGCTAGAAAGATTGTACTTTATACATTTGATATTTTTAGTGATATATTTTTAGATTAGCAAAGGGGATTGGCAGTTTCTATATTGAAATCAGTGCCTTTGCTCTATCAGTGTAGAGCCACATAGCATATCGACGCTGGCATGCTGGGCCCAGAATTTATGACCGAACTTCACCCTTAACTCATCCCATTGTTCAAGTAAATTCCCAGTAGATACTAGATCAGGAGTCAGCAACCCCTGGCACACATGCCAGGTGTGGCACATGAGACCGCGGGAAGCTGCTGCCAGCGACAGAGCCTGGGCTGCTCCCAGCAGGGCTTGCAGTGTCCCAGGAGCTTGCAGTGTCCCAGGATCTCGGCTGGCAGCAGCTCCCCAGAGCTGGGGCTGGCTGCAGCCGGGAGGCTCCAAACAGCTGTACCAGGCTCTGGCATCAGCTCCGCACTGGCGTGTGCGGGCACACCTTGGAGTGGGCGGTGGGGGCGGGGCCTGAGGCAGCACAGCCCAGTTCTCTCCCCCACTCCTGGCACAGGTGAGCCCAGCACAGCTGTTTGTAGCCTGCTTGCTGCAGCTGCCCAGAGTCCGGGCTGGCTAAAAAACAGCTGCACCGGGCTCATCACCTCCGTGCCAAGAGTGGGGGAGAGACGGGGCTGCGCTGCCTCAGGCCACGCCTGCACGCGCTGGTGCGGAGCTGATGCGGGAGCCTGGCACAGCTGTTTTGGAGCCTCCCAGCTGCAGCCGGCCCCGGCTCCGGGGCGCTGCAAGCCCTGCTGGGAGCAGTCCGGGCTGTGGGGCAGGGGCTTTGGGTGGGGGGCAAGGGGCACAAGCGGGGCATCCTGCCATGTACCTCTTGCCCTCATTTTGTTTTTCTGCCATGCCGGCACTCTGGCACCTTCCAAGGTAGGCATTGTGGTGTTTTTCGGTACTCCAGCCAAAAACCGTCATCTACCCCTGAACTAGATGGAGACCGCTTGTTGACCGCTGTGTGCATGGGCAGAACAGGGTGCACTGTGCTCGTGACCTGCATCCTCTTGCTTGTCTAGTCTGCATTCAGAGTCAGACCATGTCGGGGGGAAAACTTAAGAACATTGAGTCTCCACCTAAGTTTCTGTTCTCGCACCAGAGCCCTGGGTCTTCAACCCACAGAAAAATGAAAAATGAATGATTCTAGTAAAGGGAACTGACATTCAGTTATATTCCTAGATGAGACAGAGTACGAGTACAGTGGAAGTGAAGAGGAAGAAGAAGAAAATGACTCTGGCGAGCCCAGGTAAAAATCGAATGTTCATTTCTGCCCTTGTATCCCACTGACTGTGTAAAATTAGTTGGGATTATAGATCGTATGGGCCAGAGGTGGAAAAGACAAATTTGATCATTGAATGCAGCTTTTGCAAGGGCAAGACGTAGTCCCACCAATATGATGAATGGATATTGAATTGAAGCTGCAAATCACCTCAGCCAAAAAGCTGAAAAATGATACCTCTTTTTTTTTTTTTTTTGTGGTTTGCAGTATGGCCTATTAAAACCACAGGAAAAGGGTGGTCCCTCATACTAAATTGTTTACTGCTTGGCATCTGTTTCTTCTGTGTGTTTATTATTTGGCTGATATTTTATTATGCTCTTATTTAAAAATATATAAACCTGGAGGAATGACCAAAGGTTGTATATTTTTTGCTTCCATGTAATGGTACAGACAAGTGGATGACTTGTCAGCTTCAAGGCATGCCTCATACTTCGCTTTTGCCAGATTGTTACGGTTGTATCAATAGTTTCACTGGCTAGCATGCAAGACCTTTTATCACCTTATCTGCTGACTACCAATGATTGTCAATAAATAAATGATATTTCCATATACTTACTTGAATCAAGCCTCTAAAATTGCATCTATGCTGTTTTAAATAGTCCAAAACCATATATACAAATATTTGCATAAACAAATCAGGTTGTCAGAATAACTCCCCAGATTGTTTAGCTAGTGAATTCACATGTACAAAAGAATTTTGCCATCCCTCAAATGCTTACATTTGCAATAACTGTGATGGGAGAGAACCATGGGTGTGAGAACTCAGATGTGGAAAAATTGTAGGTTGCATCTCAGGACAGTTCCTGAAAATGTGGTTCTTGATTTCCAAGTATAGCTTCATAATTATATTTTAGTTTTTCACTCTGAAACTGTTCTGATTGCTTCCTCAAGCACGATAGCAGTAGAACTTTCTTTGATTTTTTTTTTTAATTAGTAATTCCATTGTAATAAGTGTTCCGTTCCACTGTAATTTAGTAGCAGGTTATTTCGTTATTTCTCTGAGATAGTATTTAAATAATTGGCAGTGTTTCACACTACGTCTGTTTTGTGAACTACTAAATACAGTACTTGCCACTTTAACGTAAGGGACTTTGATTTGGGGACCTTACAGAATTAAGTTATTATTGGGCTTGTGAACAGTGCAAGATTCCGTTGTATTCTCTTACGTGAACTAAGCCACAAATGCAAGGATGGTCCCTCACAAAAAGTTTGTTTTTTCTTGGATCACTGCGAAGACAGTGAGACTGAAGAGCAATGTGGGATAAATTTAAACTGCCCTCCCCACCTCTTATTGTAATCTTCTCCTTTCCTCTACCAGTTACTGTCCCAGCACTCTCCTGTCCACCCTGTTTTATCCAATGCTTTCACTGGTGAAGTACAAAAGCCAAAAGGGAAAGGGAGCTAAACTTAGAGAAACGGGCAGAATTTTCCCTTTTACTGTCATCAGAGGCTTAAAAACAGGCTTTCTAACTTGTCTGGTGCTTCTTCCCCATGAAGCTCCATCCTCAATCTGCCTGGAGAATCAACCCTGAGACGGGATTTCTTGAGGCTTCAACTAGCAAATAAGGAGCGCTCGGAGGCCTTGCGCCGGCAGCAGCTAGAACAGCAGCAGCGAGAGAATGAAGAGCACAAGAGGCAACTCCTGGCAGAGCGGCAGAAACGGATTGAGGAGCAGAAGGAGCAAAGACGAAGGCTGGAGGAGGTAATTGATCTGGGTCATGCAAGGGGACTTCTAATGCTGCTGTAAGGTTTTATGTGTAGCAATCGCTGAGATGCTGTTCTCCATCTGCTTTTTTAAAGACTATATTCTAACCTCATGCATAAACCCAAATGCTTTGTTATACTGAACGAGAAGCCTGTTCATCTGTTCCATATATGTCCTTAAACCACCCTCCTCTATGATGTTGAAGTACTTTCTATCTTCTCCATAGATAATGTAATAATAATATAGAAAAATAATAATATAATGAGCCCTTTGTTACAATGACCTGAAAAGAGTCCACAGAAGCTTTCATCAGGTTTAGGTTTTATTTATGTGATGTACATGCCACTTTTCCCAAAAGAGGCTCGGTACAGCTTACAATAAGATAAAAAATATACAGAAACAGAAAAAAAAATTAAAATAATGAGATAAAAGCAATGCTCCAAAAGCCTAATACTCAAAAGCACCCCCTCTTCCCCACTGCCTTGCCTCCAAACCAAGGAGGGCATCCCCTCATGCCCTTACTTCCCAGCCCACATTCACATACTCCATAAGGGAAAGAAATAACAACAACAAAAATGCCTTACTGCAGAGGCATTGGTTGCACCACATCTCTCACTTTTGATGGAAACCTAAATTTTGCCGTGCCAGACATACCAGTGATGCATCAAGCTCGTTATCCTTCCCTTTGCAGTAGCCTGTGTTTGATACGTATAAACCTGCAAGAAAACTCAAACCCACACCCCCCCCCCACCCCACACACACAGTGCTCGTCACCTCTCTTTGAATTTCAGTCTTAGCCAACTGCAGTTAGGTGCATGGAAGGGGGAGGAGCAAGTTATCTCCTGATTTCTCTAATAATCCATTTACATCCCTCAGTATGAGATTTAATTACCCTTGTCTTATGTACTGACTTCAGCCACTGTTGATCATAGAACTCCACCCTACTCTGAATCCAGCTGCAGTATATGTCTCTGTGGCTCTGTGTATCTGCAAATCCCCATGGACCAACTACTCACCATGCATGAACCACTTAATTTTGTTTTGAACCTACTTGCCATTAGTTTCCTGGGTTTTTGTTCGTTTTTTTACCTTTTGTGATTTGGCTTTGTACCAAGAAGTCTGTAATCCATTTCATCCCGAAGTCATCCCGGCAGCCTCATTTAAGGGTTCATGCATTAAATGCAATCAAGTGAGCTTTTCAGAGGTCACTGGTAGGTCTTGTGGGGTGGGGGGAACTTGCAGCAAATGAATGACCAGGGCATCCACGGCATTAATTTGAATCAGACAGCACATCTGATATATTTAACCTAAATCTCTGTATACTTTCTAGGTTTCTATTCAATATACCGTAGGCTAGAAGCTTAGATATGAAAGAATTTCAAGCAACTGATTGTGTGCCATGTTAGAGCAGCGAGTGGTTCTTCAAGGCAGTTCTGTTAACTTCCTTCAGGGCTAAAAACAGCAGAGGGGCAAATCACAAGCTAAGCATTTTTCAGTCTGGTAAATATGTAGGTCTGTAACATCATTAGTGTGCAGAATGTTCTGCACTCAATAAATTGTAGGTCAGGGTTGTTTTTCGCTCTGTACCATTGACAGTCAAAAGAGTGGCTTTGAAAAGAGAAATAAATTGGGCAAAAAAAGAAACAAAAAATCCACTGCAGCAGTAAATGATAATCTAAGGACTATCATAAGGAAAGCCAGTGCTGCCATTGTAAACTGATGTTGCTGCAAGCACTAGAGGAATGGAACAACAGAAGAATAAAAGCAGACACCAGATTAGCTGAAATCCTGTAATGAATACAATACTTGCTAGTGTATTAATATATTCCCTTCAAATTGAAGCAAATCGTTCCCTCTCCTCTCCTCTTCCCCAAACAAGGTTCGAGTTTAGAGCTCTTGGAAAAGTTCCAGGGGGCTCCATTCTGTGAGAAGCTGATTTCACTGGGAGCCAAGGCACTGAGTACCTTACAGGATAAAGCCTATAGTATGCACTTGGCTCTAGAGATATCAGCCATTTTTCTCTTTCCAGTCTTTCTCATCATTAAAAAGTAATTATCACTGCATCCAGCATTTGAAACTAATGCCTTTGTTCCACATGACTGTCCCCCCAGGCTCTTATTTCCTCCCTTTTGCATAACATGTTGCTATGAAATGTTAGATTTTAAAATAAAAGGGAAATATATTCTGTGCCAAAGGGATGGGGGAGAGTGGAGGGAAGAGAGAGGCCTTTAAGCTATTTTTGCCATGTCACACAGCAGAAGAGAAGAAAATGCAGCCGAAACTGAACATTGTCCTCAGCCCAAGACAGATTCAGATGTCAACATCACGTTTTGTTCCATGATCTTAAATAAAATTGCTGTAGAGTTTTACAAAGAACAGCGTGTTGCTGGGCTTTTTTTTCCTGTCTGAGACCTTACACTCAGCTTTCTGATGCAGGTCATGGTCTGGCATGACAGGAGCAAGAAGCTGTGCTTTGAGCAGTTGCTAACCTAATACCTGATAGTGCATGTTGTGCTTTTGGCTGATAGTTTGAGTACCAGCTTTCTTTTTCAGGAGTTTTCTCTCAACTTGCTAAATAAGAGCATGATAGTGAAAACATCTAGCCATTGGCAATTTAAGCCAGACAAAAAGAATCTATCATTTCAACTGTTTTTCATTTTTAAGTTTTTACAATTGCTGGTACTGCTGCTTTATACATTCCTATTGGCCATATTTGGAAATGTGAGTGTAATGGAAATACCCACAAAAATGCATGTGTGGCTAGAGTGTGCAGAAGGGTACTTAGTCCCATGGTATGGGAGCTTGCGGTTGCACATTGTTCTCCAAGTGGCACCGTTTGAATCAGACTTTTGAAGATGTATTTGCCTATATGCCAAGGGTTGGTTGTTCAGTGTATACGTGGTCCATTTACTGGATGCCATTAATATGGCTAGCAAGAAATCTAGAGATATTGTACTAAGGATTTTAAAATAAGGTGAATTTTTGGGGGAAGAAAATAAACCCTTGTACTTCAGGGCACAGGCCAACTTCAAACTAGTAAGGCTGAGAAGGAAAAGCAGGTTATTCCATAGCTGCCTACTGCAAGGTTGTTTGTATCTTCTTCTGAAGTATCTGACCCTGACTTCTGTACGAAACAGGATACTAGACTGTTGGGCTGATCATTGGGTTTATCCAGGTTAGCAATTTCTTTTGTTAACTTAAACATTGAATTAAATCCAAATATGTTAGCTGCAGCAGTACATTCTTACTTAAGACCTGACTCTTCACTTGCTTATGCCAGCTTAATACCACCTCCAGTCACATTATTCTTGATTTATGGTGATTAACTGAGAGCAATATTTGATTGAGAGAACTGGGTCAGGTGCATGCAAATGACTCTTGCATGATGCAGGAAAGTGAAATTGACTGAACATGCAGGCTACTGATAGATTTGCTGCTGCAAATTTTTACTCATATAAAATTGGTCTTTAAGACTCGGTGGAACATCTAAAGCAAATAAATGTGCTTTGTCTTTGGCTTTTGGGTGGCTTCAAAGTCATCTTGTCTTGTAGTACCAGACGTATCACAATGTTAATAGAGAAAGTCCAAATGCATAATAAAACCCCATCCACCAGGTCAACCGCATAAGAGAATGAGCCGGCTGGAAGTCAGAGCAGCACCAGGGGACCAGGGAAGAATGCTCTGGTCAGATTTCAGAATTGCAATGTTTATATGATAGAATTTTATTAATTAGAGATTATGAAAGGCCTATTAGGGTTCCAACGATGAAATGGATCTCTTCCGTCCTTCTGCCCTGCTCCTAGTAGAACTCGTCAACAAGAAATTCTTCCTGAGAACCATACTAGGCTTTTCCTTGTTTTGGTTTCATCTCATTACTTGTATGTTCTCCTCATTGGATGGTCCTAAACCAACCATTCTTGAACTTTCTCATAATGTCAACCACCCCTTAGTAAGCCTTCTCAAGACCACTTGGCCTTGTATCCGTAATCTCACAGCTTTCCTTTGGCAATGACCAGAAATACCTGCATAGAAAAGTTATCAGTAGAAAAGGTCTGAGTGCCATTAGTAGGCTTTTAGGCTGCTGACGTATGTGGGGAACCCCCCCTGTTGTACTAGAAGAAACAACACTTCCGTTTGACCCAGCTCCATACCATCTGTATAGATTGCACACTTCAGGTGGGCTTTTTGGCACTTTTATCTAATAGCTGACTAAATCAACTCTTGGATAAAAGCACCCAAAAGCCCTACTGAAGCACCCGGTTCATATAGACATTGGGAAAGCCAGGTCGAGCTAATACAATGCCTTTTCTGGGTATCTGCTGGGCTCAGCACGCGGGTGTGCTAAGTTTAAAGGTAAAGCACTGGTTTTCTTTTTTGTTTTGTTTTTCTGTTGTGTGTGGAGGTTTTTTATGGCTGCAAGCCTTAGTGTAGTTTAGCTGCTAAAACAATGAGGAGAGCTAGATGACAGCAGGCCACTACAAGAACTTTATGGACAATCAGTAGTCTCCAGACCGTAGTCTGAGAACTGCTGCCATCCTTGGTCCCTATACTTGTTGAATAGCCAGAGGGAGCTACTATATCCCCTTTAGCCATCAGTTAACATACCTGTATTTATATCTTGAGACTGAGATGCACAGGTCTCACTGTTATGAGTAGAAATAAAACCTTTAGCTAGCTTTAGAAATTTGTGCCTTATTCTGCAGTACCGAGGGCGTTTTCACACATGCTCCAGGAGGCATATGGCGGGGGGCACTTTAATTAGCAAGCCGTGCTAATTAAAAGCGCCCAAGCGTCATATGCATCAGCGTACCCTCAGTGAAAAATGATGGCAGGATGCTTTGAACTAAAGCTCATCAAATGAGCTTTAGTTCAAAGTGCCCCGTCACCATTTTTCAGCGTGGGGGATGCTGATACATGTGACACTAGAGTCTGCTGGAACGTGTTCATTTCCCTGACACGGTAGATTTCCAGTGCGTCGGAGCAGACTCCCTGCATGTGTATAGGAGCCCCTAGTCATTTCTGTGGCAATTCTGATTTCAGACTTCCCTCTCATCTCTTCTATATCTTTCTGAGACTGTTGGGCTCAGAATATGAATTGATTAGTGTAGGAATGATCTCTTCAGGATGGAATAATGTCAAAGCTGCATTCATCCAAGGTTATTGGCCTGGACTTCTGATCAAGGAGATGTGCACGGGAGAAAAATGTGAGTGAGAGTGGCATGCATTGTCACAAGGAATGGGAAGATGTGGCACCAAAAGGCCATAGGGAAGAGGGAAAGAAAGTAGTCAGCGCCTCAGAAAGAAACTTCTGCCTAACGTACCCCTGCATGACCTCTACTGGTGCTCATTGGGACCAGCCATAAACGTAGCAGGAAAGAAGTGCCCAGGAATACCAGGGTAAAAGACTGAGTCCTGGCTCCTCCTTAAATTAATTAAGATTCAAATAAACATTTGGAAAATATTTGAAATTTTTGCTTTGGTAGTGCAGGTGAGTGCACATTTCACTATTGTCTTAAGAAAGAACTGCTTAAAACCTGCTTAACTGAGGTTTTCTTACCTCTCTTCTCTACTGTGTTAAAAAATAAATAAATAAATAAAAAATATCTCAATTTATTAATTTTAAAAGGATTTGGTGACACTTAAAGCTGTAGCCCTTTGATTCGATGCAATTGAAGTTCAAATGATGTCCCAGGGACATAGAAAATGCTGTAACTTCATTCCTGGGACTCTGTCCTACAGGGATATAGCCAACGATCATAGGTGCCACTTAGCTTTATCAGTCTCCCCAGCAATGTTTGAAACAGAATCAGATTTTGTTCTGGAACATGGGGAAACTTTTAAGTCGATGGATATCATGTAACTGAGACGAGAATTTGGTCTAAGACCCCTATCTTCTGAAAATAAAACAAACAGGTGCAAGAATTGCTATAGAATTTTTGCATTGAAAACAGGCCTGAGATTTGTTTTCTAAGAGAAGTGTGACAGACCAAAGAGCATCAAAAATTATAATAGTATCAAAGAAAATATTCCTGTAATAAAGAGTATTTAGGGTTTTTTTGTCTGTATAAAGTAACTAATTGTTGCAGCAGAGACTGAACCTTGGATTTTCCATACACAAACACAAACCTCTGCCACTTAAAATAAAGGAACAACCAGCTAACCAGTATTGGTGATAGAAGTTCTAGCAATGTGAGGTAGTTTTCCTTTGTGCACCCCAACTGCTAGAAGGGGACACATATAACTGTAAAATAACTGTGTTCCAGGACCTTGTTGTTTTTTTTTTCTCTTCCCCTGTTCCCCTACATTCCCCCAGGCAGAAATTACTAAGGTCAAGTCTTTACAGTGAATATGCAAGGCAGATGTGAGCATCTTATTATTTGCAGGTGGACTTCAGTCCAGTTGTAGGGCTTGATCTTCAGCAAGTGTAAATTGTTGTAGCTCCATTATGGATTCCTTTAAATGTATGCTAACTACACAATTGAGAATTCATCACAAGCACTTAATAAGATCATGCATATGGAGTCCAGCAGTCATCCACTCACAGACTTGCACTATTTAAGGCTCTTGTCATAGGCCAACTCTGAGAGCTGCTCTAATTAAAGCACCCAGAGCATCTCACATACCAGCATTCCCACATGCAAAAATGGCAGTGGGAACACTTAACTAGGGTTACCGTATGTCCAGGTTTTCTCAGCCATGTCTTCTTTTTGGACCCTCCAATCTCTGAGTGTTTTTTGAAATATGAACCAATGTCCGGGATTTTGCTTCGGTCTGCTGGCGGGGTGGGAGCGATTAGAGGTAGTGGACACACATGTGGCCGGCATGCAGCCAGGCAGGGTTATGGGAGCAGCATTGGCAGCTAGATGCAGGTATGTTTGTGGGGGGTGCAGGGGCTGGAGGGCCAGGACTTGGGGACTGTTCGGGAGACTTGGGGAGGGGGGTGCTATGTGTCTGTGTCAAGGGTGTGTGGAGGGGATGGGTGTGTGGTGGGGGTGGTGCCTGCCAGCTTTGGGGGAAGCTGTTTGGGTGCCAGGGCTGCAGCAAAGCAGAGGTGTGGGGGGCCCCTCCAGTGAGCGAGTGGTAACAACAGAGATGGGAGGACGGGGTGGGGGCTGCAGGTTGGGAATGAGGTGTCCCCCAGACAGGTGTCCAGTCCTCTTTTTTGGAACTGGAAATATGGTAACCCAGCTTTAACTAAAGCTCATCATGGGGACACTGATACACAAGATGCTGGAGTCTGTTGGGGCATGGTAATTGCTACAGTTGAGCAAACTCGATTAATTGAGTGTGTTCCTAGGCGCTGTAATTACATGAGCAGCAAGGCTGTGCTGATGTGCTATATAGGTGCCCATAGTTTCCGTCTGTAACTGCAAGTAACACATGGCTTGTGGAAGTTAGGAGAATTTTCACAGATGCAACTGCATCAAATGCAAACTCTTACAGTAGAAATGTGGAACCATGGCAGCTTGCTTTGTTAATGTATAGGGTCTTGCATTGATGCAGGGCCCCTACATGGCCTTTTTTCTGTCTCTGGCTACCTGCGTACCAAAAATCTTGGTATAAACAGGATCATAGTTTTTAATGAATTTACAGGCCCAACTGGTGCCTTCTCTCTCTTAATTTCATTAAGTCAGAAACGTGGAGTAGATCTTTCACTCTTTCATAATGGTCAGTTTCCTTTCTCCCTTTAATTGGGGTTTAATTTCAGTTTTGCCCGCAAAAGCTTATATTGGAAGCAGCATTTTGGTATGGGAAGGGTCAGTTCGTAAAGTAGGGGCCTTCATTGTAATCTTTCAGCTTCAGTAGATGCAAGACTCTTGTTTGCAATAATGCAATAAATAGCTGACATCTCCAGGTATGAATGGGGAATTGCTATCTGTGTTGTAGTTCCCAGTCCATGCAAATAGATGATGCTTCATGCATGCTACCTCACTCAGTAGTGGCCTTGAAAGATGCCACAAAGACGTGGCCCCTCTGGAGCAGTTTGTAACTTGGAATTCCCCTCGTGCCTGTTCTCTCACTCAGATTCACCTTTGGGAGCAGGTGCCATTCTCCCCCCCAGGCTGTTTCACACACACACATTTGCCTTTCAGAATTTGCCTGCAGTTTGTGGAAAAGTTCTAACCTTGCAGAACTCGGATATTCTTGCTCTTTCCATACGAGTTTAGATGAGCAGAGTGAACAGTTGGTGGTCTTTTGAAGTGGTCTTTTTCATGCTAGGCCTCGGGGCCTTTCCTATCCATGGCTTTGCCACCTTATGACTTCCCTCATCAGTACTGAAAACCTGTCATTCCTAATGCAACATAAATAAGATCCTGTTGCAGTTTCCAATGATCTGCCTATAGCCTCACCTGTGAAGTTATATAAATGCCCTCAGTAACTGTGGTCTTGCCTTCTATGAATAATAGGTCTGGATAACAGAGCCAGGGCTTAGAGAAACTGGGGAAGCAATATCATGAGACGGAGAGGAAAAAAACTGAGATGGGCAGAGGAAAAAAGACAAGTGAAAAGGCATTTTCTAATCATTCACTCCATTTGCTGTCATGTTTCTGCTGCTCTGAATCCCTGATTGAAACAGGGGCTTCTCTGTCTCAGCTCCTGCAGCACCAGCTCAGCACTGCCGGAGCAGGGGAGACGGGCAGCAGCGTAGGCAGGGGTAGATGAGCAATCAGTGCAGTGCTGGAATCTTCACCCAGGCTGGGATGCGTCCAGATGTCTGCCGCCTGCAGAAACGGAGCAGCGAGTGGAAACAATTCCAGTCCCTCATGAGACCTGGGTTTTCTGGTAATTCATAGCAGCTATTGGGAAATGGCCTTTAATTCACTTAACTGATCACTTTATGTGAGCTGATAAATGGCTGTTGCGTTAGCAGAAAGGCAGGCAGTGGCTTGATGTTCTCAGGCTAGGTAAGCATACACATTTCAGTGCTGTCACATTATTTGACTGCAGGATTGGGCATTATGTATTTTATTCTGCAATGTATTATTGAAGGAACAAGTCATTTAAAAAGAGATGTCAGTGTGCAGTAATTAATTGGAAGTTTAGGGTTATGTATATTAAGTTAGTCAAAGGGTATGTTCTGTTCATAAAGATGGGGCGTGTGTGTACACATGTATGTGTGTGCACACAACAGACCATATATACCTATGGTTTGTTTGTGAATGTACGTAATGACAGTGGTTTCCAGTGGTAGAGTACTTTCATCAGAAGTATGTTTGAGTAATCAAGTGAATACTGTCAAACAAGGACTTTCACCCAAATTAATTCACCTACATTAAATAGTCTGTGCATTTTAGTAGCAGAGATCCCACAGTGCAAAGCGATACACTTAAGTGCACTAAAATAAGAGTATAAGATATATCTATAGTGCAACTAAATTTACATTGTTGTAGAAATCAGATTTTTAGAGGTAGGTTACTAGTGACTTAGAGAGAATAAAACCTGTGAAAATCTTCAGGAGTCTCCCATATGCTATAATAAAGGATGCATTAAAAAAAATTGTAAGTACACTGCAAGTGACAGAATGCATTATTTCCTCGCACAGATCAACCAGCTCCCAAGTATCAAGGGCAGCCAGCTGTATTATGAAGTCACTCATAGTGTTCATTTAGCAGAGTGCATTTCAGAGCCCCACCGTAGATTTCTAGCCCCTGCAGTCCACTCAGTCTCTCTGTATCTGCAGTGGCAAAACTGCCCAATGAAAACAATGCACATAATCGTGGAAGCTTGGGTTCGTTGCCTCCTTATTACAGCCATGTGTCTGTTGTGACTGGAATACCTGAAGTTGACAGGCCTGCAAGATCCATGTTCTCCTATGTTTGCATGCTACTGCCCTCTGTTGATCAATTTTTCGTACTGTCTCTGAAACTGACTGCTTTACATAATGTGAAAATAAAACAGGCAGATCACATACAGCTTTATCTATTATTATCTGCCCCTGATTCATAGCCTTCTTATAGGTCATGTCCCTAGGAAGCTCCTAGCAGAAGAAGAGTTGTCTAGCTTTTTAGTTGTACATTGTTCTGAGCAGAGCAGCCAAGTGCCAGTCATCTTCCTGTTGTTTGTTTGCCAAAGTAGCCTCGATGTCATGTGTCTGAGTTTATTTTTTTCCCCTCCTACAGGTGAAAATAAAATTGATAGTATTACACTAGAGTACAAGTAGCAGAAGGGAGAGCAGAATCAGGCTGCTCGAGTCTGAGGCTCACCCAGTTTCTTAGATTTATGACTGCTTCCTACTCCCTTGTCACATCACTCAAGCTGAGTGAGCTCACCATTGCTTTGTATTGGAGTGAGGATCTCCCATTATCTCAGGCTTAATCAGGTGCTGCAAGAAGTTTTCGGGCTGGTAAAGACTTCTCTTGCAGCTGATACATTACAACCCAGGCCATTTGTACTCAATCTTTCCTAAAAACCTGCCTAATTTGTTGCAGGTTGCCAAGTTAATAATGAGCTACACAGTTATTCAAATGCAATTTTTACTTTTGAGAGAACCACTTTTCTGGTCAGTTTAAGCACCTCAGCCATCCTGCACAGCTGTTTGATGCAGCTGGATATATCCCCACAAACCCTCCTCTTTGCAAGGGCTGAGAAACCTGAGTTTGCAAATTATCTAGTCTCTGTTGTATTGACCAATTCTCATGGGGGTGGCCTTGGTCTGAGGAAAGTGTTATACAAGAGTAACAGCTATTCCTCAAGGACCTGAGAGTAACCTGTCTCAACAGAGTTTGAGAGAGGTGCCCTGAATAACAGAAGGAATTAATTTATTTGTGTGAGGTGTAACACTCTTGCTACAGCCGTTATTATGAAGGAGGAGCTGAAAGTTCCTCCTTTGCCCTGTGAGATTTCATTGCAGGTGTCCCCACAAACACATGGGTATTTGTTGCCTCAGTGCTACTATTTTGAACCAATACAGTAAATGCCCATGACTCAAAGGTGCCTACCAGCAATCGATCCTTATTAAAATGAGTGTGTAAGGGAGAAGACCAAAAGAGAGACAAGGTCAGAAGACTTCAGAATCTTCTTCTGCTCCATAGTGTTGATACAGTCTATTTCTTCAGCAGTAGATCTCAAAGTGCTTTACCGGAGAAGTAACTTTATTCCTGTTTTACAAATGAGGAAACAGAAGCACAGGGAGAGGAAGCCACCCAAGTCCTCCAGCAGCAAAACTGAGAACAGAACTTGGGTCTCCTAAGTCCTTTGCAATGCTGGGTCCACTAGGCCACTCTTGCTTGGTGTCCCTGGTTAGAGATAAATTAGCTTTCCCAGAGACTTGTCATTTCTGCTTGTCCCTCTACCCTTTCTCTGTCTAAGGTAGCAGTAGAGAGTCTTCCATCCAAATATCTCTGCAAACTCTGGTAAGAAGACACTAAATAACTTAGTAACTGGTGGTATAAGCTGGGAAGATTTGGGAGACATTGAATGGCACATCAGAAGTTGAAAGCCAACCCATTATCTTTGCATCTGGAGGTGGATGAAGCAGCTGAGCCCATTACTAACTAATTATTTTTTTACACTTTTTAGCTTCTATCTAGGAGCACTTGGGGTGTATCGTGAGCTCATGTCAGCCTTAGCTGAGATCAATATTAGATATGCATTGCATGTAGGGCCTGAGCGGCATGTAATTATAGAAAGGTATTGATTTCTGGAAAGAGGTTGCAAATGTACAAATCCTTCTCATAAAAAGCAGTTTGATCTTCAAATGACTTGACTGAAAGTCTTATTTTTCTTAGTAAATAAGATAACTTGCCAAAAACAATTTTTTCAAGTATGATCTGGAATTTTGCTCAGGCTTTCCTACATATTGGATCAAGCGAAAATAACAGGCCAGCGTTTCCTCCTCAGGGAACAGACCGGTTCACTGTACAGTACACCAGTAAGACTTGTCTTGCAGCTCAGAGTCAGGTCTCCGCTTGCTCATTTTTTCCGCTCATTTTTACATAGACGTGGCATAGGTATTTATTCTGTTTGAGACAGAATGGAAGTATTTCCATGGCACTGAGGAAGCAGGAGCATTCTGTACATTACTGAGGATGGAAATGTGTCAGCACTGGTTGCCCTTTATCTAGCTCATGGTGATCAGCATGAGTCTAGGTTACAGCAGCCTCTCTGCTGCTATTACCTGCAACACATAGTCAGGAGGTTCATCCAGAGACATCCCGCAGACCTTCCAGATAGGTCTCAGAGCTCAGATATGTGCTCCTCTGTGATGCAACAACAAGCTGATGTCCTTTCGAAGTACTGACCTTTTTCCATGCAGTTCATCAGTTTTGCTTTGCTTCAGTATTTCTGTGGCCTGTCTTGCAATAGGAGCAATGTTCAAGCAGCCATATGGTATGGGGTGTCTGTGAATCACCAGGGTGATTGCACTTAGGTTTGACAGCAAAAATACAGTGGTCAGGTACATTATACCTTTCACTTCCTCTGTTCTGTCCTTGTGGTTCTGCTTTAGTCTGGGGAATCATGATCAGGACTGCCATCAATATCACCCATGTGTCTACGTCCTGAACCCTTCCTCCTCTCCCTCCTCCTGTACTAAATGTTTAAGTTCAGTTGAATTCAGTGGAAGTTTTATGTTCACCTGAAGGGATAACAGTGCACCTTGGTTTCTGGACTGGGACTGGTACAGCAATGGCCCCATTTTGGAGTCTTTGTTATCTGACTTGTTTGTACCGGTATCATGTAAAAAGCCTTCTGACGAGCCTGGAAAGAAATGTTTCTATTAGCAACTCGCAAGTCACTTAAGTACCCCCCTGCCTCCTTTGAATTTCTGCATGATAATATCATAATAGATTATCTTTGTGTGTTGCCCCAACAGCAACAGAGAAGAGAGAAGGAGATGAGGAAGCAGCAGGAAAGGGAGCAGAGGCGACATTATGAGGAGCAGATGCGCCGGGAGGAAGAGAGGCGACGTGCGGAGCATGAGCAGGTAACCCACTATGGGAACTGTACCTATTGGTCCTTGACCTCAAATGCTGAACTGGGAGGTTTGAACTGCATCTACTGAGGATTTCTGATAATGTGTTAGTACTTTGTGAGCAGGTGTCAGTTCATTAAATTAAATTCAAAGCTGCTCTTTACTCGCATTCTTCACCACCTTCACCACTAGGGAGCATATTGCTTAATTGCTTATCTTGGTTTGTTGCTTCTCACAATATTAATTCCGTTCTATGTTGATCTATTTGTTAGCTGTTAATTATGAAGCCTCTTGACCCACAGTTTCCTACCCCAGGGCTCCCTATGTAAAGTGTTTAATGTCTCCATTTACCATGCCCAGGCTTCCACAGTACCAATCTCTCCTCTCCTTGTAGTTCCTCTTTATAGCACTGGAAGCTCTTGGCCCCTTGGGACAGTGATGTCAAGAGAGTTGGAGAATATATGATGCTGATTTAACAGCACCAGCTTTAGAATAGGATATGTATGGTGCTTGCTCCCACTTCCTCTCCCCTCCCTCCCCAACCATTCACAAAAAAGAGACTCAATCCAAGCCCAAAGGCTGTTCCATAGCAACAATTCATATAATTAAGAATAGCCATAAACTTCATGCTATTCAAGCAATCATCATATGGAAATTATAGGAGTGCATTGTATCCTCAAACAATTGTACAGGCCTTAAGATCCCGTGGGAGCCCTGTGTGTGAAATTCCCACTGATTTCACTGGAGCTTCGAATTGACTTCAGTGACAGTTTCACGAGCAGGAGCTTATGGGTATCATCTCCAAGCTAATTGAGGCTTACAGCCGCTCTGCAAGGTACAAATGTATTATTCCCATTCTATAAGTAAGGGAGATGCAGAGAACTTAAATAAGCAGTTTTTCAGAGGCCCAAAGATAGATGGTTAGTCACTGGGAACTGGGTATATATGCACCCTAAATTACTTGTTCAAGGCCCACAGAGTCATTGCTCTTGGATGCGTGATACCTTTGTGGTGGCATAGTCGACCCTTATAATGTTATGAACAAGGAGCAGACACATGGCACAGTCCTACACTGACCAACTTACTTGAATCTAAGAATATCCTCAGGAAAAGTCAGGATAAAATTACACTTGGAAGATACGCCTGTGTAAGTGTTGTGTGTCTGCAGTTTACCCCATGATGACTGTTTATTGAGGGCAAGCAGGCCTTACCTGTTCCTCTGCAAAGCAAGGCAAGCAATAGCAGCCAACTGCATTTAGGTACTTGAGTTGCTTGCATGTTTGTTCATTGTGGGTCCTAGTTACTACACTGATCTAAATAGCACAGGGGTAAATGCCATGTGTCCAGGCAAACTGTGAATGACAACATTAGCACTGAAAAATTTCCTACTTGTTTTTCTGCTCTGACTACTAGCATGTCTCTTCCTCTGCTCACATTGAGCAGTTATCATTGAAGTCTCTAAGGGCCAAATTCAGTACCCACTTTCCCCGCTGGAAATCCAGACTATCTCCATAGGTTATAATGAAGTTGATCAGCATGTATGCTGGAGTAAGTCGAAACAAAATGCTTCCCTTCAATTATAGCTGTTCCTGTTCTTTAAAAAAGCAACAACAAAGCCAAAAACCACCAAAAAACAATTGTCTAAGTACAGGAAAGCTTTGTGTAACTTCATTCACCAGGAGGCAGGTGAAATGCTCAGGGCTTATAGCTTAAATGAACTGCGTATGATTCTGTTCAGCCAAAACTCTGTGGTTGAGCTAGGCATGAAATTTCTGCCCTTCATCTAGCAGCTCCTTCCTCTTCAGAATTACTGTTTCTTCTTCTCTTCTCTTTTCCCCTTTGATCCCTGCTTCCCATGCCTCCAAGGAATACATCAGACGACAGTTAGAGGAGGAGCAGAGACAGTTAGAGATCCTGCAGCAGCAGTTATTGCAGGAGCAAGCTCTACTTCTGGTAATGGGGAGACCTGCATCCCTACATACTCGCTTTCTGTCTGTAGTGTGCTTGCACATGTTTGCTTGTCTGTGCCTGCATCCTCTGAGTGGGCAAGATAATGTGGAGCTGTAGAGCCTGACTGCACGGGTAACTGCTACATGGATTTAATTTCTTTCATCCCATAAACCTCATAACCATCCAGTTCTCCATCACTTTGGTGTGCAAAGAAAAATGTGCTGAGCATTTTCTTTCATGATGCAAGTGGAGCCATGTTCCAAAATCTGTTTTGTTTTTTATCAGTTTTGTGACCTTTCGTTCAATAGCATTCACTGTGCATGCCTTCTCCCTTCCATCTGGTTCTGTAATGGCGGCATGCATTTGTCTTGATTATAAGAGGAGACCCTTTTTCAGTTCCTCTGTGTTTCTTGCCAGTTAATTTTTTCAAATTGTTTCCCGCGTGCCAGAATACAGTAAAACTGCACTTAACAAACTTGCTTAGCATTGTTGAATTTGATGGCAATATTTTATTTGCAGACTTCCAGTTTTTCATTCCTGACTGGAATATTTTATGTGCCCTCTACATGCTATTTTACCCTTCAGACATTACTTTTGAAATTCACTATTTCCTCAATTGTCCTCCCCACCCCCCAGTAAGAATTCTGTGTATAACAATTGTTTTGTTTTCTTTTCCAGTCTACAAAGCCTCTTATTTGTCTCTCTTTCCACTGGTTTTGTTTAGGCAAAAAGAACTCCTATAAATCCCTCCTTTTTAAAGACGCTTGTTAAGTATTAATGATTTATTAATTAAACCTTTAAAAGCCTGAGGGATTCAAAGAGAGAATTTAATTGTCTCAGCTGTGCCAGTGTTGCCACAATAAACTGATTTTATGAGGCTCTATGTGCCATCAAGTCCAATTGGCTTTGTATGAACTGAAGATACACGACACCTGTCTGGACTGGCCCGTTGCCCCCCTTCCCCCTCAAATACATACACATACTGAAAAATCTGGGGGGGAAATTGTTGTACCTTTAAGCTCAGTAAGGTTCATACATTGAGTAGCTTTGTTTGGTCAACTCTATACAAGCATTAACCTGCTTCTCTCTCTCTTTTGGGGTGGGGGGAAGCGTAAAGGCTGCTGAGGAGATCTCAAGGCAAAATCCCCATTTGAAATGTGGCTTTAAAAATGAGTGATTAAAGTTAAAGGACCTGGCGCCTATTTTTTTGTCCTTCAGCCAGGTTTAAACCCGATGGGGTTGTGGGGGGGGAGGTCTGAATTTGGATTTAAGTTCTCAAACTTCTTTAGAAGCCTGAACCTTTCATTCCCTGTGTGTAACAACTGCTTGCCCTGAGCATGCATCTGCCCAATACAGTGTACTGCTGTTTTGAAACCTAGGTGCTAGTTCTAAACAAGGTGCCACAGATAGCCATTTTAGCAAAATGCTCTGCCCAGGTTAATTTACCCTGTTTGGTTAGAGCCTGCTGTGTCCCACAATGTTGTGCCATGTATATAGGTCATGATTAACTCTGGCTGGGCTGCTTGTGTGAACAGCTGCTCACCAGTACAGGCAAGCAGTTTACAATCTTGTCCCAAGTAACTACTCTTTGCAGTGACTTTTAATAAGCTACATGTTGCTGTTACCAATTTCAATATCGGAAGCAGATGCAGAGAGACTAACTTAATATGTGCCTACTCTGATATTTAGGGTTGACTGGAAGGTCACCCAGAACTAGCCGAAGTTGGTGGATGTGAGCTCGAGGATGACCTTAAGGTCAACCCTAATTACCGGTGTAGATATAGACAAAATTAAAAGTCACATGCTAGGGTTTGGCTTCAGCCATATGTCTTTGTGGACCCACACTGTTGTATTGTTGTTCTGGGTAGGAGTATAAGCGCAAACAGTTAGAGGAACAGCGGCAAGCAGAGCGGCTGCAGCGGCAACTTCAGCAAGAGCGAGACTACCTGGTGTCCCTACAGCAACAGCAGCAGCAACAACAGCGACAAGAACAGAGACCAGGAGAGAAGAAGCCACTGTACCATTACAAGGAGGGGATAAATGCCAGTGAGAAGCCAGCTTGGGCCAAGGAGGTAGGAAAGTGTGATGCACTTGTTGGCACTAGATCTTTACTCATTTGTATTATCAAGTTAGCTCCTTATACATGAAGAACAGGGGCTGATCACAGTTCTGTCTGAAATTTTTTTCACGGCATTTCCTGGGTCAGATGCCAGATTGTCTTCCCCTGTGTCACTCTACTGGCCTGGTTTGGAGATGCTTGCAGTTAATTACACTGACAGGAGGTCTGGGTATGGAGAGAGGTTTCCATATAGAAACTCAACAGGATTCAGGAATGTCAACTGTAGTTATCTTTGTGCTTCAGTAATGGTCTACACGTCCTGCTGCCAGGCCAAGAATAGAGTCAGGAGGCTCTGTTCTGTGGTATAATTATTACTAGGGTGCCAGTTTTTGGATGAAAATTGACAAAGTACAAGTCAGTCGCTCTGAAAAGGATTCCTTTGCCCTGGTCAGACCTCAGTTACGTGCTGACCATGGAGCTACAAGGTGTGTACAGTGATTGCTGCAAGTGGAAGGGTTTTTTCTCTTGTTCCAGAGATTATGTATTGCAGTTTGTCTTGTAGAGCGACACTTGTTCTCTGCTTTCAGGAACATAAACTCTGATGACAGTCTTTTTTTCATAGAAAAATAGAGAATAGCATCAATTCCTGGTTGTTTTAGAATTTGTAAAATCTGCATGCTTAAGCACCACCTAACTGAACAGCCTTGAAGGAGATAACACACGCAGAGACAGTGGAATGCTTGGGATCGAATCCAGTCCTCTCCTCTTTTTCCCTATGCTTGCGTTCTCGTCGCATGCTAGCAGGAGCACTGTGCATTATTGCTGTTTGTTTGTCCTAGAATGCTTTGTTTTAATGGTTTAATTTTGTAATTCTACTCCCAGGTACAACAACGATTTCTTAATAACCCGCCTGTTCTTCCAGCTAAGCAGAATCATTCTTCTGTTGCCAGACAGTTGGCATCCTTCAGTCCTGGCAGAGATGCAGCTTCACAGTTCAACGTTAAGCAGCCTTTTGATCTTTCCAAGTCACAGCCCTCAGCTACACCAAATCCACAATACCTGCAAGCATCATATCCTCAGAAACTGAGGCAGTTAGCTACTGCTAAGCAACCACCAGTATTGCCAGTTATTACCATTTCTAAACCAACACCTCAGGTCCAGCAATACACCCAGAGGGGCAGAGAAGCTGTTCCAGCATATCGTCGAGATAGGCTTGGGCTTCGAAAACAATCCAGAAAGAAGGGCTCTGTTCTCTCCTTCAAAGGGTCCCGCTCTCAAGGATGCAGCCCAGTCAGGACATCAGAACTAGAGGCAAAGTGTGTTTCTTCTCCCAATATTTTAAAAGCAATGCATTCATGTTTGCCTCAACAAGGCGTAAAAAAGGACTTTAAGGAATGTAACGAGGACAGGAGATTGAAACTTAAACACTCACATGTGCCTAAAAATGCATTGGTTCCCTCAAGAAAAGGCAGCCCACAGGTGCATGATAACCTAGACTTAAGCCAGTCCAACCCAGAGCACCTGTTGAGAAAAATGAAGTATCAAGTATTCCATCAGAATCACACTTCTTCCAGGGAGGGTTCACCGGCATGGCTCCTGACGCCTACAGACCACTTGCATGCACAAATGCAAAAGAGAATAGGACGGAGCCTGGAACAACTTCCCCTCTCATCTCTGGGCTTTTCCTCACAAAGTTCTCATTTGAGTGTACCCATATCAGCTCCTTTAACTTCTGGCTCTCGTTCACCTTCTTTTGACTCTCTCATATCTCCCCTTAATTCCAGTTTAAGACAGTCTCCCAAAGCTTTCAGTAGCAGTAGCACATTTTCAGAGAGAACCCTGGGATCATTCTCCAACATTTCTGGTGGTTCTCCCAAGCTTTTTCCTCAAGTACATAATGGCAAAAGTTTTATCGATATGCCTGCGGACAAGACATTCCTGTCATCAAGTACTCCTGATCTGAGATATGCTAGGCAGCATAACCCTGAACCACCTCTGGTGGGTGACATCTTCTCTTGGTTCCAATGAGCAAGTGCTTGCCAAATATTTATAAAACTTGGTGCTTTCTTTTGGGCTTTGGTGGTGGTGGAAATATGTGGCAGCAAGCAGGGGAACAGGCTGAAATTGCATCTTTAGAAACCCTGTTTTAAATGAATATTTTACATATGCCTCTGGCATTTCAGTATTTTTAAATCCATCTACGAAAAGATTTCTAAAAACAAATCTTGAAATATCTGTTGCTGTTTGGGATAAGGGAGGACAATCCTAGTTAGGGCTTTCAGTTTCAAAGGCAAGGGCCTGATTCTGTTACTATTAATCTTGGACCTGGTGAGTAGTAGGGCTGTGCAAAATGGCTGTCTCTCATTTTGATTTTGAATTCGGCTGTTTCAGAAGACAGTGATTCGTTTCGGTGTTGCAGATCACTGTTACATTTCAATTCGGCCAAATTTGTTTTGGAGTTTGGACGCTGTTTCAGAGATTTCAGATTGTCTGGGGAGAGGCAGGCACAGCCAGGCAGCTGCAGGTGGCTCCTTCAGCTGTGCCTGCCTCTCCCCGAGCAGGGGGAGCTGCAGGAGAAGCCCCCATGGCTGCCCTGCCTGGCCCCATCCCCTGCCCAGCACTTGGGGGGAAAAAAAAAAAAAAATCAGTGGGCTGTGGGGATTGCCCCCTGCCTGGCACCCACACAGCAGCTGCCCCATGGCACAGGTGCAGTGCAGTTCACAGGGCACTGTGCGATGTCTGGGAGCTGGGGCTGAGCAGTACCTGGAGCCATCCCAGCTTCCAGACAACGCGCAGCACCTTGCCAAGCTGCGTTGCACCGGCGTGACGCAACAGCTGCTGCACAGGTGCCAAGCCAAGGGGGTGGGGGGGTTGTTATTTTTAATTGCCGGGCTCTGCCACATGGCACCAGAGCCCCCCCAGCTGCTGCCAGAGTTGGTGAGTGCGGTTTTTGCAGGGGACGGGGGGGTTGTTTTTTGAGTAGTAGCTTTTTTTTGTTTTATAAGGCACCCCATGTTCTAGCACATAAGCAAGTGCATAATGTGAGTAAAAGCAGCAGAATCTGCCCATCAGCCTCCTGCTGAATTGCACGCTGCAGGAAAATGGTGATTTACTCTTGCATTTAACGTTTCCACATTTCATGTATTTTTAATCACTAATTTGCCCATATGATAAGGTCAATTTTCTAACAAAAAGGAGAAAAATGACTAACCTACAGAACATGAGATGTATCTGATGTATTGTTACTTTAGAGCATACCCATGACACACATAGGCAGCAAAACTTAGATGTAAATTATGGATGTAGATACCAATATCTAGAGAATTTTCACTAGTACCTCCCTTCATTTTGTATTTTAAGAGGTAGCTTGGGCCACCCAAACTTATGAGAAGCACTAAGCTACTTGCTTCCTTAAGATCTACTGTTGTAGAGTGCATAATATGATAATGGATGACTCAGTCTAGTTGCAAGTGGTCTAGGCCTTTTCATAGTTTCTAGGGTCAGAAGGGACCTGAGTAGATCATCTACTCTGACCCCCTGCCATGGCAGGAAAGAGTACTGGGGTCAAATGACCCCAGCAAGGTGTTCATCCAGCCTCCTCTTAAAGACCCCCAGGGTAGGACCCTGCTCCACTTCTCTTGCAAGTTGGTTCCAGATCTTAGCCACCCTGACGGTGAAGTAGCATTTTCTATCGGTACACAAACTGGAAAGGTTCACTTCTTAACTATACCTACAAGGCATACAGCATGTGATATTTGCTGTCTCATGCTATTTGTTCCTTTGGTGCCTTGCATCACTAGTGCTCACAGGTTTTTTTGTTCTGTTTTTCCCCAGGCGCCCATTCTGTTGCATGCTGACAGAGATGCCCTTTTTTTTTTTTTTTGGTTGCTGCCAGGCACTCTGGTATTTCATGCTGTTGTGCCTGTTGGCTTTTGGACATGGGAGAAATTGTGCAACACACTGAACTGATTCTTTCATGTGACAAGTTAAATACAAACATTAACTCCTTGTTTCTTCATGATTTCCTGTCACGCTTTCTTGCTTTCTCCATAATTATTTTTGGGTTAAGAGCAGTAGGTTTAAGATGTTCAGGGCCATATTATCGCAGCCGGGCTCTTATCCACTTTTCCGATCATTTTCACAGCGTTTTTATAAGTGGGGTGATAACTGTTTTTAGGCACTGGTATAAAACGCTTCTAAATGCCATATGGTATGCTCCTTGGTGTTGTTTATAACACTTATATAGCACAGTAGATATAAAAAAAAAGGCTAATAAAAGACTCGGAAAATAAAATTTCTGCTGTAAATAGAGGCCTGAAGAAGTACAAAGCAAATAACAGATGGGACAAGAATGTGGATGTTCAGGAGTGTAGGCTTGACACAACAGCTGTTCTTTACAGGAACCCCGTACAGCATCCAAAATACAGCTTACACACAAGGTCTGAATTGGGTAACCACCCGCTGTTATAATATCCTATTCTACCCCAGCATAATCCCCTTCTTGTGCCAGTTGCTGTTACAGCAGATAGAAGATCCCTAAGGTGTCCAGTGTTAGCAGGTTCACTCCCTGCTATCCACAACCCTCCCAAATCAGGAGAAGAGGAGTAAATTTGAACTTCGGAATCGCAGCTCAAACCTGCTATACCAGTATATCAGCATTGATATAGCAGTATCAGTGCTTTACCCCTTTCTTATCAGAATGCACAATCACTTGGCTTAACGCTGTGCATTCTGGGATGTGTATATTTAAATTTGCTATATTATCAACACAGAGTTCTCCCCAGTTTCTGCTTCCTGGGTAGTTCTTTCATACTCCTCACTCATGTATTTAAAGCCTATTTATCTCCGCTTGCTGGTGAAACATCGTGCTTGTGTGTCAGTCACCTGAAACACCCTTGTGTCACAACCCTGACTGGAGCATTTCCTAGGCCCTTAACTGTCCCACAGATTAAGTGGTGTTCTACGCTAAACCTACCTGGATCTATTAGGGAATGGATCAAAAGTCCCTGGCGCTCGGGCTACTAATGCCTTGAGGGAGCAGTTATTGTGTGCTGCTCATCTAACCACTCTGTGCATCTGGAGTGGTGTTTTGCAGTATGATTGCTCCTACTCAACCTAAATTGAACTGACTGCATTTAAGACGAGCCCTGAGCTTGATCATGTAGTAGAAAAATTGGCACAAGAATGCAGGAGTGTGGGAAAGGTGGCCACATGCTGAATCTTTGGTCCTGCATTGGAGGGCTCAATTCAGTTGTTCCTGAGGGAGTCCAGATCAGCAGAAACTGGCCTTTATAGTGCTTTTACATATATTTATACTTCTCTTAGGGTTCATGGTTTCCACTGCAGCTGTGTGTCACTGTAAATACCAGTCTTTGCAGTATCAGACCGTGTCACTTAAATAATGCATCAAGCTTCCACTTTCCATCTCTCTGGGATGCTGCTGCCAGGGAAGCAGCTTTTTTGAGGGGATATTAAGAATCTTGAATTATGTAAGAAAAGGCCGGTGAATTGGATGGATATTAGATTCCCGGAGACTTGCATTGTGAGCACTTTTCCCCCCCTCTTTAATGAGATAATTGAATAGGATTCCTGAGCATGTGAACCGGGGAGTCCAAGAATGCCTCTTCTGATATGTTGTAGAAACAAAGTGTTTTGTAAAGTGCTGCTTGGAGGCAGAGGAAGACGTATCCTTGTCTCTCTCCTAGTCCATAGCTCCCTCTTTCACCCCTCATCCACCTCCTTCCTGCTTCACATGAGCTGTGAGATCCTCTATAATCAGCTCCACATTATGGCTCGGCACTGTCAACAAGCTCCCAGAGTTGGCTGGAGAACTCTCCGGTTTCATCGTTCTTGGCGGCTGTAGTTAGTGCTGAGGCTTGAATAATAGGTGGATTTACTGGAACTCCTTTCTGACAGATTGAAATAAGCTTGTTGTTGACTGGCCTGTATCCCAGTATTTATGCAGATACACATCCTTATTCAAAAGAAATGCTATTTCTCTCTCAGCTCTACTTCCTGCCTTTGTATACCCTGCTAACTCTCTTGCAGGAGTTGATGAACTGACCTCCAAACAGCCACTGATAAATTATGCACAATGTACCTCTAAGTGGGAAAGTTTTATTTGTACTGTTTGGACACTGAGATTAGGTATTATTCATTACCTTAGAAACGTCCTTTTACGTCCTTTTAGGACTTCAGTTTCTGAGCAGAGAAAATCCCCAAAGGACATAACGTTTCACTCCCTTCTTTCTCCCCCACTTTGGGCTCGTTGTTTTATTGTCTCTTATGGCCTTTGTACATGCCACAAAATTGGCCTTTAAAGCAACTTAAATGCCCTTTTGCTCTGCTTCAATGGCATTGCTGTCTGCACACTCGGCAGTATATTCCGCTTTAAATTACTTTGGTACGTAGCAAGGTAAAATACCTCCAAGATGTTTTAGTTTGCTACCTAACAAAGTGCAGCCATGCACGGGGTGCTGGAAGCTGATGTGCTCAAGGCTTGGTGAGCCCTGCGTGGCCCCGCGCAGTTCAGGGGCTGTGGGACCCAGCGGCAGCCTGTGCAGGCTGGCTCCACTGAAGGAAAAATAAAGTGGTGAGCTTGATTTTCTTTTTCTTTTCTTTCTTTCCCCTTTTTTTTTTCCCCCGGAGCCTGCCTGTCTGCCTGAGCTGTGCGGTGGCCCAGTGTTTCCCTCCATGGCTGCAGTGGGGTGTTGGTGCTTCCCTCTGCGGCTGCAGCGCCCCCCAGGACCACTTGCACTGAGTGCCGCCTGGAGGGTCCCCATGCAGGGACCGCTGGGCTTGCCGGCAGCTCGCCCCTTCACCCCCCACACCCCCTCTGCTGCCAGGGAGGCAGGTAAGGATCGGGCCTCCACCCTTGTGTACAAGCCACAGGAGTTTAGTTCAGTTTAATTCTCTCTAAATTGAAGTGGTGTTTTTAAAAACCCACCGTTTCAATTTAGGGAGCATGAAACTGACCTGTGGCGTGTACAAGCAACCTTACTCACCTGTCTGAAAGATGAGCTTCGAAGAGTAGTTTTTGCAATATATTGGAGCTTCTAAACATTTTATGCTGCGTTTCTTACTTGAAAAAGTTTCTGTTCCTTCCATATAGATGCATGCAATTTTTATTGTTTTAGAAGCTGATCTCTAACACCAGTTTATGCAGGCCACAGTTAACATGAAAGACAGGCAGCAGCTACATAGTCATAATTATACAAATATATGTTGTGTGGGTACTGTTGTCCACAGTATGCTGTACAACCAGATTTCAGTAACACTTCCACTGAGTGTCTGTCTGTATTTTCTGACTCTTCTCTATTTGCACCTGGATTAGCGGAAAGTAACTGGCTTTGCTTTAACATCTGTATTAGTAAATCACCTTTAGTGCACAATACATAAGCAGATGATAGAATCATTCTTTCTAGATCAAACAAAATGACCTTCTTGCTGCCATGTTCATTGCTTTTTTTTTCAAATCTAGTTTAAGCTCTCCCTTGGTTGCTCATGGCTAGAGGAAAGGGCACTCCTGTCCGTGGGAATGCACTGCTGATTGTTAGCACGGGGCTTTGAACTCCTAAAGCTTTTTTACAGGTGGCATCTGCTGGACACACCCTCTTGCAGCTGGCAATGTTTCCTTGAAGCTTTGTCTTTTTCCCCTTTCAGACTGAAAAGGACAGGTTATATGTGCAAAATATAAGTTGTCTTCTGGTTTCTTAAAAATGCATTTACTGTACTATCTGCCTGATCTTTTGGATTCCATACTCCATATGGTAGCCTACTATATTTAAAGGATATGGGTTTTTTTCTATATTTGCATGACTTGGTTTTCAGTTGCCTTTTACTATTTTCATGGGGCTTTCTATTCTTTCAGAAGCTGGAGCTACCATTAAGAGATTTCCTGGTGATATGATCAATTTATGATCTCAGATTTTGCAAGCACAAGTCGGATGATCAATGCTATATAACATGTTGCAAAACATATAATCTTTTCTTTAGCTATAATCTCTTGGAGCAATACCAAGTTATGCCTGTGATAAGCTTGGCAGGGCTGGGGAACTGCTTTCAAAGCAAACTTGTATAGCCATTTTGGAGGTTTTGTTCAAATAATACTAACGTATTTCAGATGCCCAGTGAAACAAAAATGGATGCCTTGGATACAGGTTAAGAAACTAACACTGAACTGCATTTAGAGGCATTCTAAGAAAACAGTTCAGTTTAGGCTTTGGAGAGGCAATAGGCATTTGGATACAACATACCCTTGGCACTTTTAAAATAACAATTGGACTTTTATAGTGGGGAACACATCCATATTAATAGGGGCAAAGTCTGTGCCGGGGAAAACCTGGCACAGCTCTACTGGCCTCAGACCGTGAAGATTAATAAGGATGTGATCTCAGATTAGGGTGCCCTTCAGAACATGGGTGCTTATCCAGGAGGCATCCATGGTGTTTCATTGGTGGCACAGTAGTTGCCCTCAGCTTTTCTGTCCAGCAAAGAAAATGAGCCAGTATGAATTACCTCTTCCTAGGCTTCCTTTTTACCCCTTATCTACTTCAAGCTTTCTCCTCTGACCCTGACTGTTGATCCAACAACTTACTCAATGCTCCACTTACATTGCAGGAAGCAAGTGGGATCTAATAGGTAGGCTGCAGAGAGGGAAGGAGTCTAGAAAGAGAAGGGAAAGAACATTGAGACATTAAATAAGTCGGAGAGAAAAATGGAAAGATGGGGAAGATTGGAGCAGGGTAGAAGAAGAGAGAAAATAGGTGAGACAGGAAAAGTAGAAGAGATATAGAAGATCCATTCCATTGGAAGGAGGGTATCAGCAAGGAGATGGTACCTCCAGAAGAAGTGGCAGAGGCAGTAGGAAGTGGAAAGGAGTCAACTGATGAGATCCAAGGTATGGAAGAGAATGTCATATTCAAAATGAATCCTATCTAGAAAGTTTAGAAGTGTGCTCACCTTGCCAAGTCAGCTTTGTTATTTGGACCTTTTCTTTTCTACCTCTTTCTCACCCTCCCACTCTGTGTTGTGTTTCTTTACATTTTTATTTCTACCTCAGCTGCAGTGCTAGTTTCTATCTATAGTTTCCTGCTTAGTTTCATTTAGTGTAACCCACTGAGGGACTAGGCAGCTTCCAGCTTCACCATCCCCACTCCCAGGCTTCTATTATTTAAATAGGTGGGTCTAGCTCCAGAATTACCACTTCCATTCATCTGCGTTCATAGAAGCACTTTCTTCTTTAAGTTTACCCCAGTATGCTACTTAGAATTAATTAATGCATCATTTGGTTCTGGGGTGTAGAAAAGTGCATAAAGTGTGTTGATTGGAAATAAAGAAAAATGGCTATACAAGTGCTTAGAGTATGCCCTGGGGAGGCAATAGGGTGACTTGTGTTTAATTTTTTACTCCTTTGTTACCACAGGTAGAGGAACGTTCCCGACTTAACCGGCAGAGCTCCCCTGCCATGCCTCACAAAGTGGCTAACAGGATATCTGATCCGAACCTGCCTCCTCGTTCAGAGTCATTTAGCATTAGTGGGGTGCAGCCAGCTCGGACACCACCTATGCTCAGACCAGTGGATCCGCAGGTATGATGCTTTAACTCTAGGTGCCAGCGAGTTTAATTACAGGAACCAAGAGGCTGGTTGGTCTGGTAAGATAGCCACAACAATTGTGGATCAAAACAAAATAAAATTTTCATACACAATTTTCAGTTCCAAATGTGCTTGTAAAAAAGGGCAACATCTGCATGTATACTACATGGAATACTTTTACAAGGATTAGGGATCTTGTAAGTGCTTTGTGGTATGATCGTGAATTGAGGACAGTGTTATACTCTTTTCCCTCCCCTCCCAGTATAACCTAAGATTGTAGGATACATTATGGTGGTCTGGGTCTTTCTTTGAAGCATCAGGTGTTGTCTATTGTTGAAGTAAAGTTGATGAACCATTGGTTTGGTCCAGTATGACAATCCCTCGGTTTCTTCTGGGAACGCTTTATACAAAGAATTAAAGTCAGAGGGTCTTGTATTGTGGACCAAGTCTGGCTTGAGTCTAAGGGTCATTGGTTTATAGAGTTTTCTTGTTTTCTTTTTTTTTTTTTCTTTTGTACTCTTTTCATGAAGATTTGCTTTTACATTTGATTAACATCAATGCATCATCACAAATACATGAACATGCATCTGGAAAGGGAATCAGTGGAATTGGGATAGGACTGTATGGGCAATCACCACTTTAAAAGCTAATGCCAGCCACAAGTTACAAAAGCACACTGCCATAAAAAGTAGTAAGAGTGTTGAGATAGGGACTATTTTGCTATCAGAAGTGCAAACACAGCTCCTTGTGCATCTGAAGCCAATACTGGATACAAAGTCTTTACCCCGGTTCTACAGAAGAATACCCAGATGACAAATTCTGTCCATATGTGGTATATGCATCCTCTTGACTCTTTAGTTATATCCATGTCACAGAACCTGAACTTTAACTAGCTAATGAAATCCGTGGGACAGAATATGACTCTTCAGTATCCATCTCTTACTGTTTTTAGATGGAGTCAAAATTAATACAGTTCCATTTCACATTTACCTTTGTGCCTGCCAAAATTGAATTATGCTTTGTCTGTCTCCTTTAACAGTTTCAAGTTATTTTGATTTTTTGGAAACAACCTGATGTTTGTGTCATTTTCAACCAATTTAAAATATAGATTTTTTCATTTACTAAGATGCTGCTGACAGACTGAACATTTTAACCATGAGGAGTAGTATATGAATATGTGCCCATGTGTTTATGGACATGCACACATACGCATGTAAATTCCATGTTCACCCTGATATAAAAAAAAGTCCGATTCTATGTTACATCAAAGGAGCCTTTGCTTAACTCTCTTCTGATCTTGTAAAGCACAAATGAGCTTATGAGGGCTATCTCTGTCTACACAAGGTTCATGAGAAAGATCTGAAGTGTTGCATTTGAAGAGTTCTCAGATGATCCTCGGTGTCTTCCCAACTCCAGAGCTTCTTCCTCCCACAGGTCTATGGGATAGGCTGCTTTCTGGCTAAATAACTGGATTGTGAAAATTCACATCATCATTGCTATTTTTTTTAAGACATCAGTCTCAGACTGCTTGGAAACTGAAGCAGTTTCCTTTGATTTATTTTTTCCATCTCTTTATCTTCAATTATTTTTACATACCTAAGAAACTCCATCTAAAACGCTGGTTACGATGTATTAAAGTTGCATGGTAAAGAAGGTAAAAGTCAAGGAATGCCAAAGTTAAGCTTTCATAAGCAACACAAGTGTACGTTACAGTATTTGAAAATACTAAGTGCATAAGCATAAGTTGCCAGTCAGCTTTTATGTGCAATCCTAACTTTGGCATTTCCTGTCTTTAAAGTGCTGAACTGTGCAACCTTACCATTCCTTTAACATAGCAGTTCATGCCAAACAGGCAAACAAAAAAACCTCTGTAAGTCAGAAGTTCCTGAAACCAACAGGCAGTGCTGATCTCGAACCCTAGGGCTCTTTTTTCAATGGATTTGACCTATTAATTGACTTTTTTAAAACTTTTTTTTTCATTTTGTACTGATAGTTTTGTTTTGACTTGGTGCTTAGATTCCACATCTGGTCACTGTGAAATCCCAAGGAAGCTCCTTGTCTGGCTCTCAGTCACTGCATGAACAGCCTGCAAAGGGGATGGCTGGGTTTCAGGAGGCTCTGACGGTGACCTCTCACCGCACTGAGATGCCAAGGCAGAACTCGGACCCCACCTCAGAAAACCCTCCTCTCCCCCCTCGTGTTGAAAAGTTTGACCGAAGTTCTTGGTTACGACAGGAGGAAGACATTCCACCAAAGGTAACATTTGTCTCGCTCCTAACTTTCAGAGCTAGAAAGAAGCCATCTCAGAGCTAGCCCCCCGTGGCACCTCAGCACTGCTTTGTGCTGCAGGACAGAGGGTGGAACTCTGGGGCTTCTTTCTTAGTTGGTGGAGTTCACATCCTGTTACACTCAGGGGCTGATCCTTTGAAGCTCTCGGGAGATGATCATCAGAAAGGAGCCTAGCCGCTCGCAGCTGGTCAGCAGTTTTCAGGTTCGACCCCAGTTGGCAGCAGTGTTCGTATAGGCAAGCCTAGGAGATGCACTAGGTTGACTTTTTAGTACAAGTTGCTGATTAGATGCTGTTAGCAAATCTCTGGCACATGCACACCACCACTAAATAATATTGCCTTGTGATAAATAGCAAAGAAAGTTCTCGAGCCTGATTTGAATCCAAAACAAATCAATGTCTCCCTTCCTGGGGGGGGGCTAGGTGGGAGGTG
>NW_017728910.1:14177106-14185107 GCF_001723895.1 Crocodylus porosus | reverse complement strand
GTTCTAGGCTGGTAAAATACTTTCTGCTTAAATTGAATTATTAGCAACATAAAATTTGTCATACTCAATAAGACTGGTCATTCTAGGTTATTATCCTGCCTGCAGTCATAATCAATACCTAATGGAAGACTTGTAAAGGTTCCAGCAGCTTTATTCTTTCATTGATATTACGGCAGCTGTTGGCAGACCTTCTTTAATTAAGACTCTCCTGGTACAGTATTTCAATCCTATTGTTTATACACCTTCTTTTGGGATGAATTATAACTTTGCTGTTAAGATTGCCCTTAGACTGAGCAAGCTCTAAGCCTAGGAGCATATTTACAAAGAAAAAAAATTTCTACAAATTGATTGTGACAGTGCAGTGAACAGTATTTTTCCATGATTTAGACGGAGTTTTGCCATGCTTTAGCAAATAAGTAGTTTGAATCTGAAAACAAAACATCAGCCACTTGGGCAAGGCACTCATAGTGGAACTCGTAGTCATGTGTTGCCTCAGCATTCAATATTACTTACATTTTTGGTTACTGTGTTGTGATTAGGATACATGAGTGCATACCTGAAGGGGAGAACAAACCGACTGCGATCTTTTAATATGGCGTGATACAACCCCTGTTCAGAGAAACGCAAATACCTTGAATAGTTCCCATGTTGCCTCTAGCCTTCCATTCCTGAGCTGTGCTGTTCTGAAGTTGAGAGCAGGACAGTTCCTGTAACAACTGCTGCCTGCCAGGATTTTTGGAATCTATGCAATAGAGATTCAGATCTAGGCAAAGGGCAGTTAGGTGATCTACCCAGGAACATAGACAATGATGATAGGATGACTAGAGACATCTTACCAGTATTCTTCAGTGTTCTGCTAGGAGATCCTACTGATCTGTTTGGAGTATCTGACAGGGTTGGGCGAGTGCTGTTTTGAGCTGGTGTTATTAATGTCCTTCAGTTGACTATCAGAGCATTATGTTAAGCAGTTGCTCATCTCAAGGGGTCTTGCTTACGGGGTTTTATGGCAGTTCTGCAGTTCACACCCTATTCAATCTGTACATGAAGATACTATGAGAGCTTATGAGATGAGTAACAGAGCCCTTTAATATGCTGTTGGTACTCGTTTCTTCTCATGGAGCCTGGACAGAACCATCTCCTTCATCTCGTAGTGTTTCTCCCCTAGTATATCCTGGAGATAATGACATATATGAAAGCTAGTGGATATAGGCTCAGTCCAGATAAGAGTGGGATGTTTGAGGATAGACAGGAGCTGTGTCTGTACCTTCAGCTGATGTCTGCCTGTTGTCAAAGTGCTGGGCAATTGGGGTCTTACTATATTTGTTACCATTCCTGAATTCCCAGATAATGGCAGTGCCTTCAAAAGTTCCTTTTCATCTATGTTCCTTTCTGTCAGAAGTCAGTCTTGAAAGCCACTCAGATATTTCATTTACAGGTTGCTCAAAAGGGTGGCTTGCTGCTTTTAGACAAGGCAAACTCAACTATTACATTAAGTTTGCAAACACATCACACCTGTGGGCATCATAACTGCCCCACCAGCCACAATTTTATTTCTTGGTGAAATTCAGGAAACTGGTTACAGTCTGCTACAGCCTAATTAATCTGGGGCACACAACAATCTAGTTCATGCAGAGAAAGCTTCTCATTCATGACACATTCAGCAAGGATGCTTCTGCTGTTGGACCCCAAAGAACCAGTAGCTGGGTGTTCTGAGTCCCAAACTCTTAGCCCTGAATTTGGAAGTCCATCGGAGATCCTACATAGGTCTCTAATTTCAGAAAACAACAAGAATGCACAGTGCTTTTCCTCTTTCAGGCATTTTCCTCACTGTGACTGTAGATCTGCGTGCAGCAATATTCAAGCTGGTAACACCACAGTTTCTGTTTCTTCCAAGAAAATTGGTTGGTCATTTCAGTTGTGCATAGAGTGTATGCTTCCAAATGTGGGGAAGATATCATTTACATCAATAGATTACATCTAGAGTGGCAATAGACCTGATATAAATCAATATGGTCAATAATTATTGTGAAAATTCTGGCTTGTATCAATAGTCACACTTGGGATTTACGCTCAAACCTACTGCAGAACCATAGGAATTGTCATACCATATTTGTACCAGAACCAGATGCTTCAGAGGAAGGTGAAAGATATTTCATTAAAGACAATGACAAAGTAATATATCCATACGGGAATTGTGTTTTTTAACCAGAACAGTTGTTGCCTAGGTATGCCCATGGATGTGATGTTCTCCTTCTCTCTGTTCCAAATTATTTTAGCCTCCCTAAAACAACTATGAATGTTCTCATTGTTACCTAAAAAAAAAATAATAATAATAATAATTTTTGGCCTTTATGCCATCTTGCAGCAGGCAGTTCCACAGGTAAGAATCATTCTTAGCTCTTTCCAAGGGGTCTAGGTATTGCATAACTTTCTGCACAGAGCATTGACTCTCTAAATGCAGTGGGATAAATCAGTGTCATATGTTCTGGCCTTGTAGAGAAAGTTCCTGAAAGTTCTGTTTTGTAACAAGAAAGGGCTTGCAAGGGGATGTTTTTAGGTTTGTGATTACAATAAGGTGAGCAATCCCAGCTGAACATCTGGGTTTCTGTGAGGTCTGGCTTTCAGCCATTATAGAGCTTCAGTAACTGAAGCACGGAAAATTCAAGACATTTGATCAAGGGAATTAAGCCTCTGCCTGGATTCCACCCTGTGGCTTCCTCTTCCCAACCCTTGTCTGTAACCACTGCATTGTATTGTATTGAACTGAACCGATATTGTCACAGCATAACTTATTTTTGCATGAACTCTTCTTTTTAATGGCTGCTGAAATGACCTTTCTGACTAGTCCGGAGTTTGGCCTTGCCACAGTTAAAACAACCATTCTGTCTTAGATGTGGATTTTTGTGAAATGTGGAGCTTATGCAATCCATGTTTGATAGTATATAAATCTCCCTGCTTGATATTAATGGATACATTTTGGGGATTTCATGAAGCTCTCTGCCTTCAGGAGCAGCCATACCTTGCAAAAGATGAAATAAAGACCCACTGAGGCATTTATCTCGTATTTCTGTGATGCATTGTAGGTGCCAAGAATTCTGTATTTCATAACCACTGTAAATATTTATTCTCTCTCCGTGGGAAATTAATTACCCATCAAATCAGAAAGCCTGCTGAAACCTGATCTCCCCGAATATTAGAAGAGAAGAGCCAGGTTGAATTGTCTAGTCTTAATAGCTTTGACTGTGCTGATTTTTCTTTCAGGTGCCTCAGCGAACAACTTCCATATCCCCTGCTCTAGCTAGAAAGAACTCTCCTGGAAATGGCAGTGCATTGGGAACTAGACTAGGATCACAACCGATCAGAGCAAGGTATAGAACAAGAGCAAAATTTCACTTACTCTTACATTTTAATTCCTGGTATGCCGGGTTTTCAAGACTTCCGAGTGGAGGGGAAACATCGGGGCACAATCTAGAGTCACCTGGAGTTCATGGGAGATGTACTGTTCATGGAGGTTTGCATGAAGTTTCTTTTACAACCATCTGTTTACCACTTTGGGTAGGGAGTGAGGAACAGGAGCCTGGAAATCAACCATCATAGTAATTGATTCTGCTAAGGGCAAAATAATGGTGAATTTTCCACTATACAACCTGTAGGCTGCAGCTATACTGCAATCCAGAGGCGTGATTGCAGCACCTTGTACTAGCTTGATGAGTACCAGTGACAGGAAAACCACAGTGGCAGAGGATTCAGCCAGTGAGTTACGTCCCAAGCTGTCGGGTGGGTGGGTACAGCCTATATTGACACCTGTGCTACAGCAGTTTCACTACCACTAGTGTTAACTAAAGCTAACTCAGCTACGTCTACCCATTCTCCTGCCAGATTAGAACTGTAGTGCAGATATAGCTGAATCTTTTATGTCTGATAACACAAGAAAAAACATGTATTTTCTTAAGTGCTTTATTTTCTCTCATCATATTTTAACTGATAAATTACAATTGCTTTCCACCTGGACTGCTTTCCTAGACCTAGGAAACAGTTGGTTTGTACTAATTAGTATTTTTTTCTTAACATCAGCACTGAAGGCTCTGAATGTTTGGACTCCATGTGCCTCATGCTGTTTGTGCAAATTGCCTAGTGAGCCGAGATTTTTTTGTGTTTTTAAACTTTCCAGGAAGTTAGAAGTGTCTTCAATTCCCTATTGAATCAAATAGGAATTTGGCCATTGACTTTAGCAGAACCAAGATTAGGTCCTCTCAGCTCCTTCCTGCTCCTTAGCACACTAGCTTGCCTATACATGAGCAGTGAGGCTCTGACATGCTGCAACTACTAATGATGTGCATTGGAACAGGCTCAATTAATCAAGTCTGCAGGAATGTGGTAATTTCAGCACTCTAGCATATCATGTATCTGTATCCCCCACTTAAAAATGGTGGTGGGGTGCTTGAACTAATGCTCATTAAACAAACTTTAGTTCAAGCACATCCCGCCGCCATTTTTAAGTGTGGGGACACTGATACACGAGATGCTCTGGGTGTTTTAGAGTGGCTCTTGGAGCCACTCCAATTATGCCTTCCTCCTTCCTCCTCTCCCCGCCTCCACTCCTGGAGCACATGTATAAATGCCCCTGGAAGTCAAATCCTGGCTGGAGCAGTGATGTGAGTGGGGAGCAGGGATGGCAGCAGACGTGTTGCAGTATTTCTGCTACCCAAAGATTTCCATGCGTGGTGCCAGGGGGAATGTGATGCGACAACTTCCCTGGTACTCAGAAAGTTGGATCATATTTAAATTCAAGTGAAGGAAAAAAAATGTCCTTGATGTTAGTGGATGTAGAATAAGTCTTACAGGAGTAGTGTGTACTTCTGGCTACCATGTACTGTGGACATTAGAGAACAATTAACTATACTACTCCTGGGAAAGAGCCTGACCTACTAACTGCACCCCAATGCCTGCCCTTGCTGTACTATCATCTCTTTCCCCCTGTGCACTGGCAGAACATGTTGCAGATGAACCATTTTAAAAGTAATATAAAATATGGCAGGCTTGTTCAGAATTGAAGGAAAAAGATGGAGCTTAGGCGTATGATAGCTTGTATTTGATCTGCAGACTGTGATAGTGTTGTGAACAGAACTACAGATCCTATCAAATGAAATGCCAGCTTAAATCGTATGGTAAATGTTTGTATCCTATATAACTTGCTTTGTGGAAATGTTTGAAGGTTTTCTTTGTTTCACTTTGTCTGTTAGGGTAAGGTCAAAGGCTTCAAATGACATGGGATATTCTAAGCTAAATTAATAATGACTTTCCGTATAAACCATTTTTCCAGTTTAATGTCTAAATTATGCAGAAGCAGCACTGCAGAGAGTGTACCAGGCTCATCTTGAAATAAGTAATATGGATATTATGATCTAGAAATAAAAAAAAAAAAAAGCTTTTTTTTCTGAATGGAAAGACTCTATATCCCTATCATGAACCTTTATTCATCTCTCTTACCTGTCATCCATAGCTAAATCATCATCAGTTCTCTAGCACAGAATCTCATGCCATTTATGAATGGCAGTCTAAAGCAACTCCTGTAAAAGCAATGACATTTCCATAAGTGTAATTATGACATGAGAGAAATAATAATAATAATAATGCTACTATTGGACTGTTTAATTCCAGGAAAGGCATCTTGCTTTTGAAACATATTTGAGGTATTGGTTATAGTTAATACAGATAATTGCATCTCTTGCTTCAATTTAAAAAAAAAATTCTTGACTAACCCCTTAGCCAAGGAAGCCCCAGCTAAACCATGTATTCTGTAGACCTACAATTGGTGAATCACAGTAGCACCAATGCGTCTTCTCTTCTTACTTTTCTTTATCAAACTACCTTTTTATTATGGATTCCTCCCTTGTATAAATTTTAATTTTGTATTAAATATTCTTTCCTTGTTTGTTACCCTTAGCAAACATGGGAAGTTGCTATGCTCAGAAAGTATGTTCTTTCTGCAATCATCTTAACTTTACGTGTAACTTACCATGTAGACGCAAGGTATGCTGGGCAGAAATACTTTCTAATACTCGTCCTTCTCGGTATCCAAACGATAATGCCAACAACTCAATTATGGCAATATGACGACTTATAATAAATGCCAGTTGTATTATTCTGCCCACTGGCTAAATTACTCTAGGTCGCTTATAATATTTGTACGACACACTTGAAGATTGATATTCAGTGCCAGTGTTAAAAATTACACGTTATATGATGCAGCACCTTAAATGAAAGCAATGGAATAAGCTTCCATTCATTTTCAGTAAGATTCTGAAGGATAAGCAAAAATATTGCAGAAAAATAAATTGTGTAAACCTGGGTGAATGTGTTTTTCGGTCTTATTGCAGTGCCAAATGAGGATTCTGTGCTGTAAATGAGGTTGCTGTGTGTAAACCAAAACCATTTTTTTGTTCCAGATTGAAAATGGCATAAGGGAGGGTGAGACAGAGGAAGAGGTAGTAATATATGGTTGGTAACTTGTGCAGTTTGCAATGCCTGAGAGATGAAACCATGAAAATCAAAGAATTAGAGTGCACAGCAAAAAAATAATTTGCAATCATATAGCAAACTGTAGCAGAGGCTTGAAACATAGCTAATCTGTGAACTGTGAGGACCAGCTTCTTAAACAGAATATTTTTAACCAATTCATAATAAATAAATCTAAAATTGTAGGAATGTCTTTTAATGAAAGAATTCTTTTAGTTAGAATTTGGCAAGAGCAAATGAATCTTATTTTAGCTGCTTTTAACCATTTAAATAGATAAAACTGTTTTACATAATATTTCTTGGAAGCAGTTTCAGCACAATGGAAAAAAATCCATTTTCACTCCTTAAAAACAGGAGTCCAAATTCTCAGTGGATATCAACTGGCATAGAACCATTGACATGAGTAGAATTCTGCTGATTTCCACCAACTGATGGTCTGATCCATAGTTCAGAATGAAAATGTTATTGACCTTTTAATTATAGAGGCACGAAAGGGTAATGGTATCAGCAATGGCTTTGGCATGCATAAGTTTTCCTATGACAGTCAAATATGAAGATCAGTAAAATGTCTGCCTAGGCTGAGGGAATGTGACCAATTTGTCTAGGGTAGCTGAAACTCTAAGGTGGGATGTATTAGCTGTTTGTTTCTTCCTTTACTGGAAGCGGGTTAGTGACAAGCAAAAGAATTTGCAAAAGTGCTTAGTTCTCGTCTGTACCAGGGAAAAAAAATAGTTCTTAACCTGAGTTACCTAAAACCTGGTTTCACTTGAATTATTAGATTTGATAAATGTTATAAGAGTTTTGCTTATCCTGCTAACTCGTGTGGAAACTACCAGCTGCTATGCCATCATAAGATTGTAAGGGTGAAGATGCACATTACACTTACACCATGCTAAGGTCATCTAAAACGCAAGCAGCTTCATGTGAAAGCTTTGTTAAATCAGTCTTAGTGTTCTCTGAACATCTCAAAATTCTGTCACTTGGAGCAAGGGTTAACTCTGGGCCATGCTACCTAGGTTGTGTTAGGGTGTCTTCTGTGTGTTCCTTGGAGATTAAAATGAGCATTTTGCAGTTCTCCACCATCCCAGGACGCACTGCTTCCAACCCCTCCCCCCAGCCAGAGCAGGGATAGAGTCCGTGTGTCCTGTCTCATAAATCCAGGGATCCTGGCTTTCTCTGATTTAAAAAAATCCCCAATCTTCAGTTAAAAAAAAGTAACCCTAAATTCACATTTTTTCCATAAAATGAACCTGCATTTTATTTATGTATTTATTTATTTTACACACGCACGCACACACATGATGCATCTTTACCCTAACTCACATTAGTAACATTGTTAGCTAGAATAGCAGAGATGCATCATGCCTAAATCTTGCTGATTTTTAGTGAGATTTAAGTTCCTGTGTCACTTAAGCACTTGTGAAAATGGGATTTAGGCTCTCACACTTTTTTTCGATAATATTACCCATAAAGCTGGGGTGC
>NW_017728910.1:14110743-14177095 GCF_001723895.1 Crocodylus porosus | reverse complement strand
CTGAATTTGGAAGTCCATCGGAGATCCTACATAGGTCTCTAATTTCAGAAAACAACAAGAATGCACAGTGCTTTTCCTCTTTCAGGCATTTTCCTCACTGTGACTGTAGATCTGCGTGCAGCAATATTCAAGCTGGTAACACCACAGTTTCTGTTTCTTCCAAGAAAATTGGTTGGTCATTTCAGTTGTGCATAGAGTGTATGCTTCCAAATGTGGGGAAGATATCATTTACATCAATAGATTACATCTAGAGTGGCAATAGACCTGATATAAATCAATATGGTCAATAATTATTGTGAAAATTCTGGCTTGTATCAATAGTCACACTTGGGATTTACGCTCAAACCTACTGCAGAACCATAGGAATTGTCATACCATATTTGTACCAGAACCAGATGCTTCAGAGGAAGGTGAAAGATATTTCATTAAAGACAATGACAAAGTAATATATCCATACGGGAATTGTGTTTTTTAACCAGAACAGTTGTTGCCTAGGTATGCCCATGGATGTGATGTTCTCCTTCTCTCTGTTCCAAATTATTTTAGCCTCCCTAAAACAACTATGAATGTTCTCATTGTTACCTAAAAAAAAAATAATAATAATAATAATTTTTGGCCTTTATGCCATCTTGCAGCAGGCAGTTCCACAGGTAAGAATCATTCTTAGCTCTTTCCAAGGGGTCTAGGTATTGCATAACTTTCTGCACAGAGCATTGACTCTCTAAATGCAGTGGGATAAATCAGTGTCATATGTTCTGGCCTTGTAGAGAAAGTTCCTGAAAGTTCTGTTTTGTAACAAGAAAGGGCTTGCAAGGGGATGTTTTTAGGTTTGTGATTACAATAAGGTGAGCAATCCCAGCTGAACATCTGGGTTTCTGTGAGGTCTGGCTTTCAGCCATTATAGAGCTTCAGTAACTGAAGCACGGAAAATTCAAGACATTTGATCAAGGGAATTAAGCCTCTGCCTGGATTCCACCCTGTGGCTTCCTCTTCCCAACCCTTGTCTGTAACCACTGCATTGTATTGTATTGAACTGAACCGATATTGTCACAGCATAACTTATTTTTGCATGAACTCTTCTTTTTAATGGCTGCTGAAATGACCTTTCTGACTAGTCCGGAGTTTGGCCTTGCCACAGTTAAAACAACCATTCTGTCTTAGATGTGGATTTTTGTGAAATGTGGAGCTTATGCAATCCATGTTTGATAGTATATAAATCTCCCTGCTTGATATTAATGGATACATTTTGGGGATTTCATGAAGCTCTCTGCCTTCAGGAGCAGCCATACCTTGCAAAAGATGAAATAAAGACCCACTGAGGCATTTATCTCGTATTTCTGTGATGCATTGTAGGTGCCAAGAATTCTGTATTTCATAACCACTGTAAATATTTATTCTCTCTCCGTGGGAAATTAATTACCCATCAAATCAGAAAGCCTGCTGAAACCTGATCTCCCCGAATATTAGAAGAGAAGAGCCAGGTTGAATTGTCTAGTCTTAATAGCTTTGACTGTGCTGATTTTTCTTTCAGGTGCCTCAGCGAACAACTTCCATATCCCCTGCTCTAGCTAGAAAGAACTCTCCTGGAAATGGCAGTGCATTGGGAACTAGACTAGGATCACAACCGATCAGAGCAAGGTATAGAACAAGAGCAAAATTTCACTTACTCTTACATTTTAATTCCTGGTATGCCGGGTTTTCAAGACTTCCGAGTGGAGGGGAAACATCGGGGCACAATCTAGAGTCACCTGGAGTTCATGGGAGATGTACTGTTCATGGAGGTTTGCATGAAGTTTCTTTTACAACCATCTGTTTACCACTTTGGGTAGGGAGTGAGGAACAGGAGCCTGGAAATCAACCATCATAGTAATTGATTCTGCTAAGGGCAAAATAATGGTGAATTTTCCACTATACAACCTGTAGGCTGCAGCTATACTGCAATCCAGAGGCGTGATTGCAGCACCTTGTACTAGCTTGATGAGTACCAGTGACAGGAAAACCACAGTGGCAGAGGATTCAGCCAGTGAGTTACGTCCCAAGCTGTCGGGTGGGTGGGTACAGCCTATATTGACACCTGTGCTACAGCAGTTTCACTACCACTAGTGTTAACTAAAGCTAACTCAGCTACGTCTACCCATTCTCCTGCCAGATTAGAACTGTAGTGCAGATATAGCTGAATCTTTTATGTCTGATAACACAAGAAAAAACATGTATTTTCTTAAGTGCTTTATTTTCTCTCATCATATTTTAACTGATAAATTACAATTGCTTTCCACCTGGACTGCTTTCCTAGACCTAGGAAACAGTTGGTTTGTACTAATTAGTATTTTTTTCTTAACATCAGCACTGAAGGCTCTGAATGTTTGGACTCCATGTGCCTCATGCTGTTTGTGCAAATTGCCTAGTGAGCCGAGATTTTTTTGTGTTTTTAAACTTTCCAGGAAGTTAGAAGTGTCTTCAATTCCCTATTGAATCAAATAGGAATTTGGCCATTGACTTTAGCAGAACCAAGATTAGGTCCTCTCAGCTCCTTCCTGCTCCTTAGCACACTAGCTTGCCTATACATGAGCAGTGAGGCTCTGACATGCTGCAACTACTAATGATGTGCATTGGAACAGGCTCAATTAATCAAGTCTGCAGGAATGTGGTAATTTCAGCACTCTAGCATATCATGTATCTGTATCCCCCACTTAAAAATGGTGGTGGGGTGCTTGAACTAATGCTCATTAAACAAACTTTAGTTCAAGCACATCCCGCCGCCATTTTTAAGTGTGGGGACACTGATACACGAGATGCTCTGGGTGTTTTAGAGTGGCTCTTGGAGCCACTCCAATTATGCCTTCCTCCTTCCTCCTCTCCCCGCCTCCACTCCTGGAGCACATGTATAAATGCCCCTGGAAGTCAAATCCTGGCTGGAGCAGTGATGTGAGTGGGGAGCAGGGATGGCAGCAGACGTGTTGCAGTATTTCTGCTACCCAAAGATTTCCATGCGTGGTGCCAGGGGGAATGTGATGCGACAACTTCCCTGGTACTCAGAAAGTTGGATCATATTTAAATTCAAGTGAAGGAAAAAAAATGTCCTTGATGTTAGTGGATGTAGAATAAGTCTTACAGGAGTAGTGTGTACTTCTGGCTACCATGTACTGTGGACATTAGAGAACAATTAACTATACTACTCCTGGGAAAGAGCCTGACCTACTAACTGCACCCCAATGCCTGCCCTTGCTGTACTATCATCTCTTTCCCCCTGTGCACTGGCAGAACATGTTGCAGATGAACCATTTTAAAAGTAATATAAAATATGGCAGGCTTGTTCAGAATTGAAGGAAAAAGATGGAGCTTAGGCGTATGATAGCTTGTATTTGATCTGCAGACTGTGATAGTGTTGTGAACAGAACTACAGATCCTATCAAATGAAATGCCAGCTTAAATCGTATGGTAAATGTTTGTATCCTATATAACTTGCTTTGTGGAAATGTTTGAAGGTTTTCTTTGTTTCACTTTGTCTGTTAGGGTAAGGTCAAAGGCTTCAAATGACATGGGATATTCTAAGCTAAATTAATAATGACTTTCCGTATAAACCATTTTTCCAGTTTAATGTCTAAATTATGCAGAAGCAGCACTGCAGAGAGTGTACCAGGCTCATCTTGAAATAAGTAATATGGATATTATGATCTAGAAATAAAAAAAAAAAAAAGCTTTTTTTTCTGAATGGAAAGACTCTATATCCCTATCATGAACCTTTATTCATCTCTCTTACCTGTCATCCATAGCTAAATCATCATCAGTTCTCTAGCACAGAATCTCATGCCATTTATGAATGGCAGTCTAAAGCAACTCCTGTAAAAGCAATGACATTTCCATAAGTGTAATTATGACATGAGAGAAATAATAATAATAATAATGCTACTATTGGACTGTTTAATTCCAGGAAAGGCATCTTGCTTTTGAAACATATTTGAGGTATTGGTTATAGTTAATACAGATAATTGCATCTCTTGCTTCAATTTAAAAAAAAAATTCTTGACTAACCCCTTAGCCAAGGAAGCCCCAGCTAAACCATGTATTCTGTAGACCTACAATTGGTGAATCACAGTAGCACCAATGCGTCTTCTCTTCTTACTTTTCTTTATCAAACTACCTTTTTATTATGGATTCCTCCCTTGTATAAATTTTAATTTTGTATTAAATATTCTTTCCTTGTTTGTTACCCTTAGCAAACATGGGAAGTTGCTATGCTCAGAAAGTATGTTCTTTCTGCAATCATCTTAACTTTACGTGTAACTTACCATGTAGACGCAAGGTATGCTGGGCAGAAATACTTTCTAATACTCGTCCTTCTCGGTATCCAAACGATAATGCCAACAACTCAATTATGGCAATATGACGACTTATAATAAATGCCAGTTGTATTATTCTGCCCACTGGCTAAATTACTCTAGGTCGCTTATAATATTTGTACGACACACTTGAAGATTGATATTCAGTGCCAGTGTTAAAAATTACACGTTATATGATGCAGCACCTTAAATGAAAGCAATGGAATAAGCTTCCATTCATTTTCAGTAAGATTCTGAAGGATAAGCAAAAATATTGCAGAAAAATAAATTGTGTAAACCTGGGTGAATGTGTTTTTCGGTCTTATTGCAGTGCCAAATGAGGATTCTGTGCTGTAAATGAGGTTGCTGTGTGTAAACCAAAACCATTTTTTTGTTCCAGATTGAAAATGGCATAAGGGAGGGTGAGACAGAGGAAGAGGTAGTAATATATGGTTGGTAACTTGTGCAGTTTGCAATGCCTGAGAGATGAAACCATGAAAATCAAAGAATTAGAGTGCACAGCAAAAAAATAATTTGCAATCATATAGCAAACTGTAGCAGAGGCTTGAAACATAGCTAATCTGTGAACTGTGAGGACCAGCTTCTTAAACAGAATATTTTTAACCAATTCATAATAAATAAATCTAAAATTGTAGGAATGTCTTTTAATGAAAGAATTCTTTTAGTTAGAATTTGGCAAGAGCAAATGAATCTTATTTTAGCTGCTTTTAACCATTTAAATAGATAAAACTGTTTTACATAATATTTCTTGGAAGCAGTTTCAGCACAATGGAAAAAAATCCATTTTCACTCCTTAAAAACAGGAGTCCAAATTCTCAGTGGATATCAACTGGCATAGAACCATTGACATGAGTAGAATTCTGCTGATTTCCACCAACTGATGGTCTGATCCATAGTTCAGAATGAAAATGTTATTGACCTTTTAATTATAGAGGCACGAAAGGGTAATGGTATCAGCAATGGCTTTGGCATGCATAAGTTTTCCTATGACAGTCAAATATGAAGATCAGTAAAATGTCTGCCTAGGCTGAGGGAATGTGACCAATTTGTCTAGGGTAGCTGAAACTCTAAGGTGGGATGTATTAGCTGTTTGTTTCTTCCTTTACTGGAAGCGGGTTAGTGACAAGCAAAAGAATTTGCAAAAGTGCTTAGTTCTCGTCTGTACCAGGGAAAAAAAATAGTTCTTAACCTGAGTTACCTAAAACCTGGTTTCACTTGAATTATTAGATTTGATAAATGTTATAAGAGTTTTGCTTATCCTGCTAACTCGTGTGGAAACTACCAGCTGCTATGCCATCATAAGATTGTAAGGGTGAAGATGCACATTACACTTACACCATGCTAAGGTCATCTAAAACGCAAGCAGCTTCATGTGAAAGCTTTGTTAAATCAGTCTTAGTGTTCTCTGAACATCTCAAAATTCTGTCACTTGGAGCAAGGGTTAACTCTGGGCCATGCTACCTAGGTTGTGTTAGGGTGTCTTCTGTGTGTTCCTTGGAGATTAAAATGAGCATTTTGCAGTTCTCCACCATCCCAGGACGCACTGCTTCCAACCCCTCCCCCCAGCCAGAGCAGGGATAGAGTCCGTGTGTCCTGTCTCATAAATCCAGGGATCCTGGCTTTCTCTGATTTAAAAAAATCCCCAATCTTCAGTTAAAAAAAAGTAACCCTAAATTCACATTTTTTCCATAAAATGAACCTGCATTTTATTTATGTATTTATTTATTTTACACACGCACGCACACACATGATGCATCTTTACCCTAACTCACATTAGTAACATTGTTAGCTAGAATAGCAGAGATGCATCATGCCTAAATCTTGCTGATTTTTAGTGAGATTTAAGTTCCTGTGTCACTTAAGCACTTGTGAAAATGGGATTTAGGCTCTCACACTTTTTTCCGATAATATTACCCATAAAGCTGGGGTGCAAAGTGCACACACCTACTGCTGTCATCTTGTATGGCATGTTGTAGTGGTAAGTTTGACCATCTTGTGTCAGCTTAGAAAGGATTTGTGAACCCGTAATGCTGTTTTGTCATTCAGACTTTCTCACAACTCTCCAGAAAATATCTGAAGTATGATGACAGCATCTGCTTTGTTGTAATGTGCGTTTAGCAATCCGGACCTGAGGAGAACAGAGCCCATCATTGAGAGTCCCCTGCAGAGGACCAGCAGTGGCAGCTCCTCAAGTTCCAGCACCCCCAGCTCTCAGCCTAGCTCCCAGGGAGGATCCCAGCCTGGATCCCAGGCTGGATCCAGTGAGCGTAACAGAGTCAGAGGTAAAATAATTTCTTTCTTCTTTTTCTTTTAGGCCACTGTTAAGACCTGATCTGTGGTTCTTCCCTACTAGCTGTATGACCTTTTGACAAGTCGCGTAGGGCGCCTATACACAAGCACTGAGGCTGCTCCAGTGCACTGGAACTCTAGCGCAGAGCAGGCTGGATTAATGGAGTCTGCGGGAGCATGAGAATTTCTGAGCCTCCTGCGTCTCATCTATCAGCATCCCCACACTTAAAAATGGCGGTGGGGGCCTTGAACTAAAGCTCATCGAACAAGCTTTAGTTTAAGCACCCCCCTGCCATTTTAAAGCGCAGACACGCTGATACACAAGACACAGAAGCACTTTAATTAGAGTAGCTCTCAGAGCCTAGTTAAAGCTCCGAGAGCCGCTCTAATTAAAGCTCCACCCTTGGAGCACATGTAAAAGTGCCCTTAACTTATAGGATTTTGGTCACGTAAGTGTGTAAAGCTGATTTGAGAAAACTTCGTAGTTTCTGTTGATCTACACCTGATTTAGGCAACTGGATTTCTGAAATTAGGCTCTAATAATTTCCTTCCATTTTCTCCCCTGTAAAACTGAGTTGATACTTGCTCCTTCATACCCAGCACATTCTGATGGTATGAAAGGGTGCTGTATTTGTTCACAGCAGTATTGTTGTCATGCCAGTACCCACAGATGCTATTTAGCATTTTGGGTGGTAAATGATCAGTCTGGTCCAGTATTCAGTGTGGTTTCCAAATACTTGTATGAAAAGAGGTGCCAGTTGTGATGGTGTTGTGTAAACTAATAGATCCTGGGCACACACTCTTCCTTTGTTACCCAAACTCAACTTTCTTTGTGGGTGGGTTTTTATTCTTTTTATTTCATCTGTGTTTAGAGAGTGCTCCTCCAGGGAGAAGAGAAATGAATTATCTCATAAGCTGTTTCCTCTGAAACTCTGTCAACACAGAACCATGTTTACACTGGATTTACGTTCCTAGCTGATTATTTCCTGGCATCTTCTAGCCATTCTTAAAGATCTTCTTTGTCCACATCTAATCACAGAAGGAGTTGCTAGAACACATTCAGCCAGTTTATCTGCATTTCTGTCCTGAAATATAAATCCACAGAGTTGAAGGGTGGTAAAACAAATGCTGTATCTATCCTTTGAATTTTTTATGATTCACCCGTAAGATGACATGCTTCTTGTTGAAATAATCAGTTCTCAAGTTAGTTGATTTATGAGCAATTGTCCTTTTGTGTTTGGGGTTTTTTTACTAATGAAGAATTCTCTGGCAAGTAATGTCCTAACTATGCTAGATCCTCCGGTATTTCTAATTAGTCGCCTGTCCCACTCTTTTTGCAGAGTGCATGTATGTGTTTCTTTAATAGAAGAAAAGATGGTAATGTTAAGTCAGCTATTAGATTTAGTTAGGTGTACTACTGCTACACTGAAGACAGTACAACACAACTATATTGCATGTAGTGCCTTTCAAATGACCTTCACAGCAGCAGGCTTTATGGTGTCTATTGCCTATACAATTACCAAATTATTATTTTTTTTTAATTATAGCAGAGTGGGAGAGAATATGATGTATATGTTTTCCATTGAGATGTAGAGGCAATTAAGCAGAGAGCTACAGGAAGGTTTTTCCAAACCACAGAAGAAATAAGAGAGGAAAGCATGGCAAGATGCATCAGAATGATGGAGAACACCAGTCCTAGGCTTGATAGACTTGGGGGGCAAATCATTTTCTGAGTTAATCACAGTCTTTCTGTGTGATCTGGGGCAAGTTCCTCAGGGGAAGACTGTCTGTCACCTGGGAATAGTGGTCAGGCACAAGAAGACTACTCCACACGTTATCCAAGGGCTATGAATAACTTGTGCAATGAGGAACACTTGCTATGGCTTCTGTACATCCCAGAAGCTACAAATTACCACAGATGGGGATGGGAAGGTGTCAACCGCTTGGTTGCCTCTTGCTGCACTGACCCATCCACCCTAAGACTGGTGTAGGTTGCTTACCTGGGGAAGAGGCTGACTTGTGGAGAGGAAGCAAAGTCTTTAGGCAGTCTTTCCCCACACTGCCCCAGCACCAGGGCACTTCCATATCAGCCAAAGACAGAGCTTTACCTAGATGGTACAATTTAACCTCTGAGACAAAGGCTTAACACTGCAGTGAGTGCAGTACTTTGGGATCTCCAATAGAGTAATAGAGGTGCTAAGTGTTGCTGTTGTGGGTTCAGTCTTCTTTCTTGTGTGACCAAGAAAGGTGAGATCTGTGACTAAATTTAACTCATGAAGTGTTTTAGGACCAGGAAAGGTAATACTAATTTTGAACTGGATCCCTAAAGAAACAGAAACTGGATTTCTCAGAGGTGCCACCTTGGATTTGTCACCTAGAAAAAGTTTTCGGTTCTGCTGCTGGATGAAAGTCTTAATTTCTCACTAATACCTATGTTTTGCTTTTGCCCAGGAAATGCCAAACCTGAGGGGTCACCTGTGCTGTCTCACGAGCCTTCTAAGATAAAACAGGAAGATAATAGGGATGTGACGCGTCCAAGCCGACCTGCTGTGAGTTTTAAAGTATTTCCTGATGGAGTGATGAAGACCTGGCTGGCCAGGTTTCCATTCCATTTACTTACCCAACTTTAGGGAGCAGTAGAAAGAGGAAAATTCAATCCCATCCCCACCATAAATCTACAGCACAGGAAGAGGCCATGGGAGATGGGAGTCCTTTGAGAGAGCATGGTTTTCAGTTACCTAAGTCCAGAAAATCACACCAGCACTTGCTTAAAGTTAAGCAGGAGCTTAAGTGTTTTGCTGGATCAGACCTGTTCTGTACCACATGGTAACCTCTGAAGCAATCTTGCAGAGGGGGTGTGCTGTTTGTAAAGGTTGGTTACCCAGTCACAGCTAGTCATCATGGCTTAAAAACAAACTTTGCAGTAATTTCAGTGCAGTTCTGTTTTAGTCCTACTTTGGCAAAGGCCCAGGAAAAATCCATCCAAGTGTTTCTTTCCAGTTGAATGTTATGTTTGCTGTTTGTATTTTAAAACTGCAGAGTGAGTTGGATTCAATAACAAAATGAATTTCCGCTGTTTCTCTATTTTAATGTGTATTGATGTTTTGTTGATGTTGTTTTTTTCTTTATACTTCACAGCATTGAGCTAACAATTCTAATTTTATTTCTAACCTGCTTGCCCTTCCTCTGGCTTTTTCCTGTCCTGATCTGTTTCCTCTGATGCTGATTAATCTTCCCTTACTCCCAGAGCTATAAGAAAGCTATAGATGAGGTTAGTGATATCTTTTCTTAGTTGGTCATGCCTTTGCAAGGTTGACTAGTTAGAACTTTATATCAAACCATGTTTTCTTGGTGCTGACATTACAGAAGGTGGTAATGCAATCCTGGTTCAGATTTCAGAACTGAAAGATTGTATTTAGATACAGTGAGCTAATCGAAAGGGCAAAATGGATCTGTAAATGCATTTTGCTCCGTACATTGCTTGACAAAATCCATATGCAGACCACTTGCATGGGGCCACCCCAACAATTCTGTCAACTTCTATAAGCAGAGCCAAATGTACTATAATATAAGACAAATATTGCTGTCCATTACACCCTCTGTGGCCCTGTTGATTCGACGGGAAGTACAAGCTTAACTTAGATCGGTATTTGTTCAGATTTCAAATAAAACCATTTATCTGATGACCACGGTTCATTTAGACACATGAGTTCAGGCTGATGTTCTGGTGCTACATTGCTCCGACTTTAGATGGATTCAGTGAGAGGCAGCAAAAGATGGAACTGCGGGAAGTAATTTAGGAGCCAGCCCCTCAGCTGATGTAAATTGGCAGGACTTCATTTTAGTTAACAAAGGTGGGCTGATTTTACACCAGCCCAGAACCAAGCTTTCTGACTTGAAGTCTGTGTATATATATTTTGGAACTCAGTTATCAGTGACTGTATGTGTTAACCCCAGCTGCAGCAAGGAAAGCCATCCTTGGTACGAGCTGCGTTTACCTCTGCTTGAAATTGGGGTAATCACTGCTTTTCTTGCCTGCATTTGGGGTTTTACAACAGCTGTCAACTGCTGACCATCAACGGGTGCAGTTCCTATTAATCTTGAATCTAGATGGAGAATTAATTACTACTCATGGAGGAAAAAGGGGCCAGATGCTAACATCCTTGCTTGCGAGGGGTAGTATCATACTCTGCCCTCTAATCTCAGATCTTGGAACTGGACCTCTAAATAGACATCCAGATGCCCTCATTTTCCCACGTGGGGAATATTTTTTCAATAAAATCAGTGTTTGAGAATAAAAGAAAAAAGAAAAAGAAGCAATGTTTACAAAATGGATGAAAGTCCATTGTGCTTTTGCTATTAGTGTAAACTCCCCTTGGTCCATATAAGCATTCCCTTAAAAATGTTTATTAGGCTTAGATTCAAGATGACTTGGGAATAATTGTGAAATATGGAATCCACACGTGCACACGTGGCAGGTGCCGATTTGAGGCAGGGTGGCAGGAGCAAGGTTTGAATTGGCAGGGATTCTGAACTCCCTTCCTCTCACTGGACAAGCAGCCACGGAGAATAAAATTTAAGACTGCAGTCATCATCTGTGCTATGGGTTACTGGGGGGCAAGAGAGGAGGAGGGGCTAATGAGACCTCAGCTCATTGCAGGTAGCACTTTAGATTGCTGTTTAACGTGGGTGTCATTCTGATTCTAGCAATTAATTCTAGCTAATGCAGAAGAGTAAGAGTGAATTGATGCTCTATAGATAAATGCAAAGTAAGGGTCAAATTCTGCAGTGGTGCTAAGCATTTCTGTTGCAGGGTGCTGAATGCCCTCAACTCTTAGGCTTCTGTAGGAGTTGAAAGCAATTAGCACTTAGCAGGATCTGGCACAAAGTTACAGAATGTGCTTTCAAAGAAATACAGGAAGTCTTTAGAGCGGGCTTGTGAGGTGACTGCCTCTTGCAATGTTCTTCACATGGATTTCATTAGTAATATAACTGATTAGAACACTACAGAGATATCTGGGTTGTCTGAGATCTGTGTGTCCATTTTTACGTTTAATAATGTTGCCTTTCAAATCTGTCTGTCACCTCAACAGTGATCACAGTGTAATGGCATTCAGATAACCACGCTGAATCTTGAAGGCTCAAAGCTAATGTTACTTTGGGTGTCGATTGGCAATGCCAGTCTTACATACTATCCAAAAAAAGCCATGAAAATTTTACATATTTCACCTTATGCTGATATTTTTAAAACCAGACTTGTATGTGGACAATGTTGAATTCTTAAATTTCTGGTGTGAAAAGAAAAACCCTTTTTGATCTAGTATTGATGAAATGTCTGATATATATCTGAACATGCACTATTCCAGTTAATGATAACTGTACTGGCAATGATGCCAAACACAGCTATAGTGGACCTCTTCCTAAAACCATTTCCTATTTAAAAAAAAAAAAAAAAAAAGAAAGAAAGGAAGAAATTGTAGCAGAAAAAAACCTAGCCAGTTACATACTTTGTTCTCTGAGATTTGAACCCAAGCAATGTATTTTGTTTAATGAGAGAGAGTGCTAATAAAAAAGTACATAAATCAATATCTAAACAGGGGTCATATTAACATAAAATTCACGTTATACTTTATGATTCTGGACTGTGAATGAACGTAATTCCAGAAAATATTAAATCTAAAGACGTCTAAATTGTAATTGTACTAATAATGTTATCTCTTGCATTATGTCACCTTCAATAATAACATTTTAAATATATTTGGAACAAAACAGCATTTCTTTTCTAGTTGTCTGATCACTTTTGTTCCAAGAGCAAGACAGTGAAGTAAAATAACCCTGTAAAGTGGTCATTATCCAGAGAAAATGATAGCATCAAAGAATTAATCATCCCAAAGCAAAGCCTGAACTGGAAAATATTGGTTTTCTCCTGATATGGTCTGGGGGTATTACTGGTATTATAATTTCCAAATTAGAAATGCAAATGTAATCAGAAGGCATTAAAAATATTTGACAATGACCATGGAAGACTGCTAATATAGTTATGTGAATCAACTGCATCTGATTGCAGGATTTTAACATGCCTACATTTTTCTACTATACAGTAGAAGCTACCGGCCTTTTTTGAAAAGCTAGATTATGACGTATTTAAGTTGTACTAACAGCGACCAACCTCATGCAGTTTGATGGGGCTCCCTGCAGAGCAAGTTACTTGTCAGTGGTTTTTAATGGTGTCATGGGAAGTAGAGAGAGCCTTGATGTAAATTTCCCTTGGCTATAGTTCGTGGGTAGAAAACTTACCAGTTTAATTTGGTATCCACAATTATTTTGGTTTGCGTATTGCAGATGTGAAATAGAAGGTCGGTTTCTCAGTCCCACCCTTTGATGTTTGGAAAAAGTTGGGACTAGTACTAAAATGCAAGAAGTACAGTTTTAAAGGGGATGTAATTTTCTTTTAAAATGCCTGAAAGTGGGAAAAGACCTAACTCAATTAAGTGAAAATTGATTAATCAATTAACCTGTGTTTTTTATATGGACTGAAAACAACTATAAACAGCTCTAGTCTTCATTGACTTTGTTGTGTGTTCTCAGTTTAGAAACACCAAGCAAGCAACCAGAGAATGAGCTTTAGCCTTAATCAAAACAAGTAGTTTTCATGACTACAGATTTGATTTGTATTTCAATCACAAATTTATCAGCACTGGAAGTAAATGTTTAAATATCATATTCGTAAAGGAATAAACAGTGTGTTGACAGGTTTTAATACATAACATGCCTGTCAGCTGAAGTGCCTGCCAAATAGAAACAGATTTTCAATGTACTCATATTTCCTTGTATACATAGGTCCTGATCTAAAGTGCAGTGAAGTCAATGGGAGTCTTACCTGTACTTCAGTGGGCTTTGAAACTGGCTGTCTCTTTTCAGATATGATATGAATCTCTAGCCATGCTCGTTCTTTAATATGGAATATGTTCTTATGTATTCCTTTAAGTATAGATAAGATGATGTATTTCAGTAATAGATTTATGTAAAAAATGTAACATAATCCTCAGGTTTCTCCTGTGGCCATGTTGATAGTGATTAATGAATGTCAGGGGAAAAAGAGAGAGAGAACTCTTCCTAGCTGGCAATGGCTTACTGCCAGACAAATGAGAAATGTATCTGCCTAAAATATGCTCTCAGATGCACAGACTCCTGGGCACCCATCTTGAATTAATTTAAAGTCAGTGGTTTTGCATGGGTTGTAACTGCCAGTCAGTAGGGTATACCTTGACAGTATATGCTACGCCTTTCCCCGTATTAAACAATAGCCCTGAAAACAACTGATGACTTCGAACCAGGTTCGTAATAAACCCCCTCTGAAAGTATAAAATGGTTAGTCTGTTTTTTCTTTTTCCTTCAAATGACTGATCAGTTAATTGCAACAGACACAATTAGGTGTGACTTTAGGGCAAGTTTAAATGTCAATAAAGCATTTGATTTGATCTGTGTGGAATTAGGGATGAAAGATTACTTACTCCATTTAAAGCTGTGAGGGCTTCATTTTGTGTTTCTAATCCAAATAGGACTGCAAGAGATTGTGATGTCTTTAAGATGAAAATAACAGAAGTACAGATTGCTCTGCAGAATATTACAGATTCTCTATTGAAAAATGAAATTGCTTTCAGTAGCAGTTATATATTTTTACATTTTTTTTTTCTTCTAATGAAAAGAGATAGGTTTTAAGACCTCCCTACACCGTCTTAATTAACATTATTCTAGTCACCCTGCTGGAATGGTAATCTGGAAAATTATGGAATGCAGTAAAGAGAGAATATGGCCATAAGAAAATTGTGGAATTTAGTATTTTTCAATGAGTTTCTTTCTCCCTAATCCTTTATCTCTGACCGAATGCACTGATGGCTACATCGGTCACTAATATAGGGAGAAATGGTAAGACTGACAATTGCAATGCTTTGTTCGTCATGTGCATGCATTGTGCAATAGAGTTCTCTAACCCATTCTAATTAGAGCTCTCATGCTTTTTTGCCCTACTGCTTCCCCCTGCATTGCTATAAAAGCATGTAAGATAAGAAACGGTCTATTTTCTACACGGTGCCTGCAATGTTTCTTGTATTTAAATAACGCTGTCTATTTTGTATAACTGTCAAATCTAAGGTTTCATCCAAATCATGGTAAACTGAAAAATTTATTTTGGGGGTTGGGACTTTGGGGTTCCCTCCACCCCAATTTTCTACTTTTTTCACTTTCTCCTTACCTTTCAGGCTGTGACACTTCACATAATGTGCTAAAGCTATTTCTGCCAAGAGAGTTTGTTTTTTTTAAATTTTATTCTACTTTAATTGTTGTGGTTGACTCAGAGTCATGACTCAAATTTAACAAAACATGATTCTGCATCAAGCGGAGCACTTTTTACTCTAATGATGTATCACTGCATCTTGGCAACAAGCTGCTGGCTTAGACTGATAATTGAAGTGGATCTTGCCTTGGGGATTGCACCATTTTGTGCGAGACTTTGTCATTGCTTTCTTTCCAATGGCATTTATAACACAGCAAACACCGATAGTGAGTTTTTTTCTTTTTTTTGAGAGAGAGGGTCCAAAGAAAAGTAAAAGCTTCAGGATAAATTCTCGAAACCTGTCTTTGAAATAACATTGTTTTCCAGTTTACTATGATAGTGACTGAATTTCACCTTTTCAACAAATATAATTTGTACATGTATATACATATCAGTGTGTATATATGCACTGACATGTGTGTTCAAAACAAAAAAATAGGTCAGCTCTTGATTTTCAGCAAACATGAAATCAGTTTTGTTTTGTTCAATAAATGCTACGTGCTACAAACATTGTTTTATGTTTGTCTTATGTTTGTAATAATTCTGTAAAGCTATTTCTTGTGGCTCGTGCTGTAACATTGGCTTTTGAAGAGATATGTGTAGCTTTTTCTCCTTGCTTTATATATAATTCACATTGGTTTCTCTCTTTTGCCCCCATTAGGACCTGACTGCATTAGCAAAAGAGTTGAGGGAGCTGCGTATTGAAGAAACCAATCGCCCTCTGAAAAAGGTGACTGACTACTCTTCGTCCAGCGAGGAATCAGAAAGCAGTGAAGAGGAAGAGGAAGATGGCGAAAATGAAACACAGGATGGGACAGTGCCTGTCAGTGACATCCCACGGCTTATGTAAGAGATCATTTCTTTAAAGGCATTATGGTGAAATTGCAGTGTGCTTCTTTTCCTTCTCACTACAAAAAAAATTATAACTATCTTGAGACAGCATTTCTGACATCTGTCTGTTATCTTCAGTCTGCAGAGCATTGGCAAGTTACAGATGGTGGGTCATTCTCTCTGCTTTTAGCTGCTTCTCTACAGGCAAGTAGGGCCACCAGTGAAAATGCTAAGTTTAAGGAAAACCCTTTCTTGTTGTTAACTGTTGTACGAGCAGCTGTTGTCAATATAGTTAAAGGGGAAGAGAGGTGACCTTAGGGCTTTTGCTTGTTTAAGGTGTGGTTCATACATTGGAAAAGGGACCTTTCTATTCCTTGTATTGTCCGGCCAACATTATAAGCTTCTAGATTCAATGTCTTGTATTAGAAATGTCACCGTAGCTTTGGTTGTTTAATTCACTTAGAAGATCAGTCATTTTCCAGGCTAACGTTGGAAGTAATTAATGGGAAAGATGAAATCTTCTACATTGTAGTCAAACTTATCTACCTAATGCCTCTGAGTGTGGTGGAAATCCAGTCGTGCCCAGTGATGTTGTTATTGTTGTAGATCTTTTTTGTCTTCTAACACCAACCTATAGCAGGGTAAATGCTTAGCAGATACTGAATGTTCCCTGCGAAATGCAGAGCTCCCTTGACTCTCATTATGTCTTCATCCACTTTTCTGCAGCATCTATTTTACTCAGGATCACAAAATGCTTTATGGACTTGTCTTCAAAATGCTTGTATGAAGTAGAGAATCAATATGTTCTCTGTTTCACAAATGGGCATCTGAGGCACAGAGAAATGAAGGACCAGGTCTTTCCTCCTCATAAGCTGGAATTGTGCTGATTTGACCAGTGCAAAATCATTCAAGAAGCTCTGCTGGAGTTGGTAGTAAAACCCAGTTCATTTTCTTAACTGCAGAATCCTGTATAATACAACATTAAGGTTTTGATCCCTTTTCAGCACCTCTCATTGTTTGTGCTAGGAGACTGCCATGTTACCAGGATGTCATATGCCTTACCAAGGTATGTCCTCACTATAGAATGAACCTGGGAGATCAGCACCTGGTTTAGCTTAGTCCAAGTTGAACCGCTGCACTGTAGAACCAGATCTGAGTTACCCTGTCTTTACTGGTGCTGCACTTGCTCATGTGACCCTTGGACTTCCAAGGTCATATTACATAGTTCTTTGTACTACAAGAAGCCAAGCCCCTCTGGAGTTCCTGAAGACCTTGCCTGCCTTTTTGGGCGTGCAAAGGAATTGTGGCAAAACGTTTTCAGACTACCAGTCCAGCCCTCAGGATATATAGCCTTATGCTCTTCCTAGAAAGTGGGTGGGTTTCTAGCCTGAATAACAGAGACATCTGAGTCCTAACCCACACCTGCAGCTGAGCCCTGCCTACTTAAGTTTACAAGTTGCATTTCAAACCTCAAATATAAGAGCAAGGCTGCTCTGTGTTCAAGAGCAGGTACTGAGAAACAGGACTTTATAGCACCTGAGCATAAGTGGGTGCATCCTTGGCCAGCTCCACTGGGTAAAGCTTTTTGTTTGCCATCTGCATCTGCTGTCCCACTCCAGTATGCCACCTGCCATATCTTGACCTTAGGGAGAGCTAGGTTGCCATTTTGTACAGAGTAGGAAATTAAAAGCTAGTGGCTTTAACTAGATAGCAGTAGAGACAGTAAGCTCATGGTCAGTGCAAAGACCCTAGAATTCAGGAATTCTGGCTGGCTAACTTCTCAGTTCAGCCACTTGCTTATAGTGATCTTGAGGCAGTCGCTTCCCCTTTTCTGGGCCTCAGGTCCTTATTTCTAAAACTGGCATAATTGTATGGTTGTGCCTCCCATGGTGAGGTAGTGATGCTTAGTTTGTTAATGACTGTAAAGTGCTCTGAACTTCTCACATGGAAAATGCTGCAGAAGCTCAATGAATTATTAAATGCCTTGGGTTGCCCTGGTTCCATTGTGTTCCTTTTATATTATAAAAATTCTGCATTGCAAGGCAAGGGTGTAATACTGCACCATGCTGTGCACCCACCTCTGCTGCTTTTCTAAGGGAGCTCCATGCATTGAGCCCCTGTGGTGTCAGACCCCTCATTAGGCCAGTGACAAGCTATATTCACTGACCTGCTTTGCCTTCCTCCAGTTATTGACAAGCAGTTGTGCACCTGAGTTGCACTTTTAAAAGTAAATTACCTCGTACTGATTGAGAACGACCAGTGAAAGTGCTTTAAATGAAAAATTACAGGACTTATCAACATCAGCTTCATTACAGCTGTTGACTTTTTTTCCCCCCTGGACCACAGACAGCCTTAGACAATCTGTGCCATTCACCTCCTGAGTCGTCCTGGATTTTTTTGGTCTGTATCAATAAGAATTGAGGGTGTCAGCATTGTGCAGAATGAAGTTGCAGGTACTCCAGGATTTAATATAATTAAAAATGAAGAAGAGCTTGTAGTTTGGCACATACGTACTTATCAAGTGCAGAAGCTAGCTTAGCACTGATTCTGAAGTTCTGATGTAAGCAATAAGGGAGGCTAGCATGCACATTACGTCCACATTAGTCATACCCTGTAGGGCACAAATACAAAGTCCCTTACTAAAAATACCTCACTATTCCAGCTATCTGTGTAACATAATTTTATAAAGTTGCATTTTTATCTGTAGAACCTAAGTATGTATTTTTCTAACAGAAAAATAAATTTAGGTCAAGCTGTGTCATTGAGGATGTATGGATAGACTTTGAGAGGCAGTTTTTTCAACATATTATGCTGCTTGCTTGTGGTAAAATGGAAAGTGGATACCCAAATACCTACCTACTTGCTTGTCCTCCTATGCCCTGGCCATATTGCGCTAATATTTATTTCGGCTGTATAAACAGTTTTACGAAAAATGCACGAGTCAGGCTACTAAGTGAATGTCAATTTGTATTTGTTTATGTATAAACATCCCATAATAGCTGCATCTATTTAGTACTAGGCCAGTTAAAGCCCCCAGCTCTTTCAGCTGCCTGTTTTCAACTTAGAATGAAATACTGTTTCTCAGTGCTCGTTTGCTGTCATTAGCCATTTCAGAGCCAAACCCTAACGACAGGCTCCACATACTTTTTGTTGTTCCCTCTGCAGCTAGAGTTTTTCAAGTGTAACAGTTACCCCCAGTCCTAGCTCCCTCAAAACTCAGTGTCTCAACTTCTCAGGCATTTTGGATACAGCATAAATTTATTGTATTGCACAAAGAGCATTCTTAGATCCATCTCTTCCAGCGACTTTGCCTTTAGCAGGACATGCTCCTGATGCTAATCGTTAGCAGAGGGCAATCCCAGCACATGCTGAATACATTGCTATTTCTGCAGCACTGACTTCTGTCTGTTCTGAGGTGGAAGAATTAAATGAGCCAGCATTTGGCTCCAGATCTGTTTCTAGAACTTGGTGGTGCAAAACACTCCTTACTGGAACAGCGATATTCTCTTTCGTGTATTGGAAGATCCAACACATCCTGTTGGAATTAAAAAGTAATGATTTATGGGCTTTTAAAAAATAACAAAGCTTCATGACAAAGCTAGAAATAGAACTCGTCTCTCCTGACTCCTGATATCTACTTTAACCAGTAAGCAATGCTCCTTCCCAGCATACAGTGGAATTAGTAAGGCCCTGCTCTGTTTATAAAGTTTTAGTGCTTTGTTTATAGTACATTTATAGGACCTTGTTGCTGTATTTCTTGCATTAGACAGTGTTTCCCTTGCTCTTTAGATGACACCAGAACAGAAATGCTTGTGGCTTCCAAGTCTATCCAAGCAACTCATGAAAGCCTTTTGGAAGATCGCTGTAGATGTACAGTATAGTTTCTACCATGGTATAAACATAAAGCAGTATAACTTGAATTTGCACTATAGATAGGCTCGTGTATCTCTCTTCTACTGCAAGAATCTTCTTCATCTCCCCACTGTTGAACATGCCTTCAGCTGCGCCCCCTCTGATTTTGTAAGGGGATCTGTGAGCCCAGTAGCATAGTAAATGTTTTGACCTTCCATTCAAAATGCATGATGGAGATGGTACCCACTTAAGCTCCTGAGTCCTTGGTTACCTTGCCCAGATGAAAGCTGGGGCAATGGAAGCCTTGTATCTTCTGTCACTGATGTAAGGCAATGGACCTTATCCCAGTGAAGGATCAGACATAATGGTGCTCTGCTCTACCATGCCCCACCCCGCAGAATGCTTTCCATGCTTCTGCAGTGCTTTCTGCTCGCACTCTTTCTTCTACATAGAAGAATGACTATCACTGTCTGGCTGCTTAGCATTCAGTCCATGACACCAAATGGCTTCGGCAGAGTAGAGAATCTAAATTTCTGTCTTTCTTTATCCTTTACATTTAAAAAGACTGAAGAAGTTCTTTTTGAGTGCCAGCAATAGTGTGTGCAAGAAAAGCTCAGCAAAATGTTGGGCTTGATTTCCTGCCCCCCAGTGTTATTGCTACTGTAGCATTAAGTGCTTTTCTAGATACCCAAGCCAACTCTGTCTAGAAATAGCATTGTATTGAAATACACGGATTCTATTTTATCTTTGTGAACTTCTGCCATTAATGTCTTTGATTCTGTCACCAGACCAACAGGAATTTCTGGAAGCAATGAGCCATACAACATAGGAATGGTGGCAACCCATGGTCTGGAAACGTCCCACACAGATACATTTAGCAATATTTCAAGGGAAGGAACTTTAATGGTAAGGGAGGTAAGTCAGAGTTAATCATTTCTATGTAACATGTTCAGGAGGGTTTTTGTCCACATAAGCATGCCAAGTAATCACACTCTGTGTTCTGAACACACAGTAATTGATTCAACTATGCTCATTAACAACTCAGTAATATAATTATGCAGTTAAACAAATATGACAAGCATATGTGATTTTTCAGAGCTACAAACAGCAGTGAATAGTAATACTAGAAGCCAGCAGTGTGAATTCTGATTTGATTTACTTTTCTGTAAAAACCAGGTACTGAAGTTTCCGTTGGTTTCTACAGTTATTAGCAAGGTTTGGAAGCTGCCCCAAAGTTTCCTCACTTTTGCATTTTCTACTTTTATCTCTATTAAGTCGATCTAATGGAATTGTTGCTGTTACAGCCTCTGTTCTGAATGCTTTAATGGTGAGACCTTGGTTCCTATATGGGAAGGACCATAGAAAAGTCCCTTGAAATGAATATCAATGGTATATCTTTTGTGAAGCACATAGAAGGCTGTTTGGATGGGAAGCATGCCTCTAAAAGCCAATGCACTTAACTTCTGGTTTATAAGATGGAGAAACTACTCTGTGTCTTCCTTGGTATATGAATGGAGCAAGACAGAGGAAGGCATATTAAAAAAAAAAAAAAAAGACCTTGGATAAGTCGCCTATTTCTCTTATGATGCTGCATATGTTCCCAACAGGCTGGTGGCATTTGCCTGAAAGGCCCACTCTGTTATCAGGTAGTCTTTCTGCTGGGAAAGGGTTGAGTGGGTTCTGCTGAGTTAACAAAGCAGGTGACTCAGTGTCCTGCAGATGAGGGCATCTGTAAAATGTTGGGTAGGGTTAGCCAACCTGCGGCACATGTGCCACAAGTGGCACAGGTAGCCTCTCTGTGCGGCTCACATAGGGAGGGTACAGGCAACCAAGTGGTAAATAGGGAAGGAAACAGAAAGCAAAGCAGCAAATCTGGCAGGGAGCACAAGGAAGGAAACAAAAGCAGAGTGGGAAAGGGATCACTGGCACCTGGGGTGCATTCAGGGCTAATTTGTGGCATGCCTGCCAAAAAGGTTGATTCCCACTAATGTACAGTATGGATTGAGCAGTTGAGGGAGCAGCCTTAAGAGCAGACAAATCTGTGGTGTAGGTCTGAGTGGCTCTCTTGTATATTATTGCTAATAGATAAAACCAAAGGCCAGGAAGAATGAGAGTTTGGTTTTCACATAGGGAAAGACTGGGGTTTTTTTTGAGTAGTTGGATTAGAATCATAGAAAACAAGGATTGGAAGGGACCTCAGGAGATCTAGTCCTACCCCTTGTTCAAAAAAGGAGTGTCCCCAACTAGATCATCCCAGCCAAGGCTTTGTATAGCCAGGTCTTAAAAACCTCCAAGGATGAAGGGTCCACAACTTCGTTGGGTAGCCTGTTCCAGTGTTTTACTATGGTCCTAGTTAGAGATTTTTCTAATATGTAACCTAAACTTCCCTTGCTGCAACTTGAGACCATTGCTCCTTGTTCTGTCATCTGCCACCACTGAGAACAGTCCATCTCCGTCCTCTTTGTAACCACCCTTCAGGTAGTTGAAGGCTGCTATTAAATCCCATCTCAGCTTTCTCTTATCCAGACTAAATAAGCCCAGTTTCCTCAGCTTCCCTAACCAATGTGCTCCAGTCCCCTAACCATTTTTGTTGCCCTTCACTGGACCCTCTTAAATTTGTTCACGTTCTTCCTGTAGTAGGGGGGCCCAAAACTGGACACAGTTTTGGATGGATGCTTTATTGCTATATTAATTCATCTTTCCTTTAACAGTCTCTCTGTGGACTAGCCTATGTGACCAGGTTCAGACACTTATCTTCCAAGAATAGATTATGTAGATTTTTGCTCTGGTCAGTTGTTGCATCATGCCATGACAGATCTAATCCTGAGTAATGCACAGGACCTTGTCCAAGATCTGCTCTGTAGTAATAATAATTATAGTAGAATCAAATTCAGCATCTTAGCTGGAGGGAGTGAGCAAAAACAAATAAACAAACAAAAAAAAACCCTGTCATGCTAATATTTAATGCTATGAAGGGGAAATCATACAAAAATGAGCAACATAGAAGTTTAAAAGGATCAGAAAGATGTTAAATGGGCCAATGTGAAAGCCACTAATGTAGAGAGGTACTATACTATGCCCGAGCATTCTCTGAATCATCTTTGGGGCTGGAAGAAGTCATGTGCAAGAAGAATATAAAAAATGACAGCCATTTCCTCACCTTCTAAAATAACCAGAAAAACCCACCCCTTGGGGACCAAAACTAAGAAAGAGAAATACTAGACAATTTCAGAGGAAAGGGAGTATATAGCAGAAGAAGCCTTACGATTAGTATTGCATCCTGCCACTGGGTCAGAAATGGGCAGTAATGCACAATGGCACACTGTATTATACTCATCTAATCCATCATTGTTCAGTAGAGATTTTTGGAGCATGGTGATACCTCTACAGCCTGTCCTGCCAGTGAAGTTAATTCAATTGATATAAACACAAGGTGCTACCATGATGAGTCAACCGCTTTTGGAATTATCTTGTTAAGTGTTGCTACTAAAATCCTTATGTGACTAGAAGCAGCTGAAAAATCTATCAGGCAATATGGTGTAGTGTCACAAGCAAATTTTCCTGTTACTTTCCCCAAAGCCCGTACAAATCCGTGAAAGGGATTTGTATGGGTCCTGGATACTCTTAGGCAGAAATGATGCAGATTCAAGGTAATGATATGTATGACTGGTAAAGGATTTGTGCGACAGAGCAAATATCAGCCTCAGCATTTGCCCAGGTTTGATTTGTTCTGAGGATTCTTTCTACATCCACTTTCAAATGGGCAGTTCTTAGCTATATGTACTGATATGCTGCAGGTGGAAAAGCGTCCCGGGTGCCAACTGACTAGTAAAAGTAAGGTTTGAGGAAGAAATTTCATCACAATACCTGTCCATATGGGAAAATCATAGGTTAGTGTGGGTTATTTGCATGTTTGCAAGGAAGAGCCCTTGTCTTCAGTGATACTTGAAATAAACTATGAGTTGGCAATCTATCCAGATCTATCCTGGAGTCTCACCTTGCATTTCCAATTTTGAGGCGTGCCAGAGGAGTTTCAGGTAAATCATTCCCTCCTTCCTCTGTCTTTGCTACATGACAACACTGAGAATTTAAGAGCTGTCAGGATCAGGCGGATGTGTCACCTTTCAGCTGCGTGTTACAATCCCGGCAGTCTTTCAGCTACAGTAGTATGTGCAGTCATTTCTTTGATAACTGCAATTTTAGCAGCAACTGGCTGGACTTACAAGGCCATGCTTGGCAGGTCTGTCAAATTTATAACTCTCCCAAAAGGTATTGAATATGATCTATATGGTCTGGAGAGGACATCTTTGTTGGGTGCAGTGAGAGCCGAAAGAAGAGGAAAGAATTAAATACAACTTTATTTCATTAGAGCATCTATCTAAAAATGTATGTGGAAGAGGGTTTTATCCTGTTCACAAAGGCATGTAAGCCTTGTTGATGCTAATGGGGCCTTTGTGTGCACAGCAGGATAATAGATTTGTTCATCTATATAAAGGAAATGTTAATGCTCTTCACTGCTGTTTTGTATCATAGAAACATGCTTTAGGACCTGTACTAGCAATTGTGAAAACCTATGATCAGGTTACTGCTGTAGCTATAGAGGCCAAATCTGCCATCTGCCTAGATCCCATGGAAGTCTGTGGGCTAGATTCTGTTCTCAGTGAAGTCAATGGCAAAGTGACCACCATGGCTGTCATGCTGACCAATGGGATTTGCACTTGCACACCAGAGGATAGAATTTGGGCCCTGGTTCCTTGTCACAAAAGATCAATGTAAAACAAATATAATGGCTTCTGTATTAATTCTGTTTGTGTAACGCAGCTAACGATGTCTTTATTTAACTTGTGATTCATTCTGTGTATTTCTTCTGTTTCAAATTTTCTGCTTGCCAGATTTGCATGGGGTGAATACAGCTGAGAGGGCTCCTGTTCTGTGCTTGCTTCGGTAACTGGGTTATTGGACTAGACTTGTAGGTTGGTTGGTTTGTTTCTCTTTTCTTTCTTCCTTATACCTTATATCTCTGCAGACCTCTGGTGAAAAAAAGCGCTCTGGCCACACAGCCAGCAATGGCTTTGCAGGCCACATCAATCTCCCTGATCTGGTGCAGCAAAGCCACTCACCTGCAGGCACACCGACCGAGGCCTTGGGGCGAGTCTCCACGCATGCTCAAGACATGGACTCGGTGGCGGAAGTAGGTGGTGGGGGCTCTTTGTTAATCTGGCTATCCCTCTCCTTTTGTGCTGCTTTTAATGGGTATTAACAACTTCTGATACAGGGTCTCCCCAGTACTGCCTCTAGCAATCTCGCTTTTCTTTTCTGGCACTCTGTGTTTATGACTATGGTTGTAACTGAAGAAGAACAAAATCCTTTGGGTAGTATGCGTATCATTATGGGTTTTAAATGTGGAAACCACCCCACACCTAATTTTCAGTTGCAGAAGCTGATTTAGCACCTGGAATAATGGGCCTAACCGAACCATTCCAGAAACTTGTGGAAGTCCAGATATGGGTCTGAACTTAGCACCTTGAGGAGGAATTCTGGTCCCAATGAAGTCATTGACATTACTGAGGCCAAGATTTTATCATATGGCTGATGCCTAATACTTAAAGGTGTCTAAAAATATAGCACATCCTTAACGTTGCATGGGTTTCTGTTCAGGATGCAAGTAACTGCCCTACTATGGAGTGAGGTGGCCAAATGTTCTTTGCATGAGAGAGAAAAAGGGTGTAATAAACTCAAGGCTGTTGGTGATTCTCTGAGGAAAAAATAAGACTTGTTTTTATTTTTAAGACATAGACTAAATGACTTACTGCTTTATTCTGATTTTTTTTAATTATTCAGCTGATTTTATTGGTTCCTTGTTGTTCATCATCATCATTGTCTCATCACTTGGACTTAAACATTTATAAAATGAGAAGAAAAAACGGTCATGCTTTGGCCCAAAATGTTTGGGTATTTGTTTTTTGTTTTTTTGAGTGAAAGAGGAGCCAACTGCTTATGTAAGCAAATCTTTCTTTGATTATTTGAGTCTCCGCTAAAAAAACAGAGCAAGAATTGTGTTTAACTGCATGTGTGTATGGTATAAAATACTAAGAACATCCTGCCAAGGGGCGAAGCTAGTGTTTGTTGAGCTGGACCAGTTGAGAATAGGTGCAAATTGAGTGTTTTGGTTACTGCTCAAAGACTCCCAAATGACTCGTGGTCCCCCTAGCAGTATTCTCCTGTGACAGCAGAGAACTGCACAGATGTCACCACAGCCTTGCCCTGTTTCATGGAGGTGGGCTATCCTACTTCTGTGTGGCTGGAGTAGATTTCACCATTGATGGGAAGGTCATGGGCAGGTATTTGAAGGGTAGCAGTCCTATAGCTAAAGAGAAACAGGATTTTTTTGCCTTACCTCCCCATCACACGTCTATTCTATTTGGCCTCTGCCAAACTCAGGCCGTGTCATAGCGATGACACAGCGTCAGTCATGCTGACTAATGCCAAAGGTAAAGCTGATGGACTGCAGAATGTACCTGTGTTGCGTAGGAAGGGAACTGTAATTACCTAGCTTGCTTTAATGTGAACCCTTTGTCAATCTCTGTTTAGAATTGGATTTCTTTTATGTTTTATTTTGTTCTTTTTTAATTGAGAACAGGTTTGAACCTAGGCAACGTAAGTGACAGGTCAGTAATTATTCCATCTCTGTAGCTGTACAGACCCAGCTGTGTTATGTCAGGGGTAAAGAGATTGGAAGGACCCTAGCATTATCTCATGCTGCAGCTTGGTAAGCTGAGACAGAAGTTTATAAAAGGTTGAACAGGACCTGCAGGAAGATGAGGTCTTAATATTTAAATAACAAATTTGGAAGTTATTAAAATGCCAGCTGCTTAGATGAAGAATAGCTGAGTCTGAGCAAAGAAAGGAAAAGATTGGTGCATGCGAATAGAGGATTTCATCCATCGTAAGTCATGCATTTGAAAGTGCGTTGTTCTTAGTTGGAAATGATCCCTGTAAATATTGAGTTTTCCCTTCTAGAGAAAAGCTGATGCTTCATGGAGAATTTTGAAAAAGACACTCTGCAGAACCAATTTTGCATGCATATATTTATTATAGATGTGTGTGTGCATACCCACAGGCACACACGTACACAAACCCACAGGCACACACGTGTGGCAGGGCACAAGCAGCGCCTCCCACTTTAGGAGGAGCTGGTAGGCTGCGGAGCAGCTGGCAGGTGGACTCAGGCCTAATTGGGCAGTCACCTGACAGGTAGGAGGCCACCTGATTGGAGGAAGGTTGGGCACTTAGGGAGCAGGGCTTGCATTGCAACTGGAGAGCTAAAGGACGAACATCACCCCATCTGAGGACTGCTGCTCTGGTAACACCTGGATGTTAGGGTGGGAACCTTAATGCTGCTGAGACCCTAGGGGGTGGGGAGGGCCTGGGGGTGGGGCCAAGGTCCACTAAGTGGAGCCTGAGGGGTGTAAGGCCCAGAGTCAGGGGCCAGAGTGTGACCAAGTGTGGGGCAGAATGAGCCTGAAGGGCCATGCAGGGTAGGACCTGGGTGGGACCTGAAGGGCAATGTAGAGTAGGACCTGACCAGAGAGTGGGTGACCCAGTGAGGGGTGGGATAGTGTGCCCCAGAGAAGGGGCCAGGGGCCAAGCCCACAGAGTGGGTTCTGAGGCCAGGTTTGGGCTAGAGACCAAGTTAAGCCCAGCAAAGGGGCCAGGGGAATTGTAGGCAATTTTGGATGCCATTTGTGAAGCATGGGACACAGTATTAGGGCGAGTTTGAAGCCATGCATTTTGGCCATAGGCATCAAGGCAACAAACGGACAGCCTCCCACAGGTAAACATCAATTTGTGGTAACATCGAAGGCATGGCAGACGAGCGAGGGCGGGCTGTCCTAGACGGGGCAGGCCAGTGATGTACTCAGCCCCAGGACAGCCCCCTGTTACCATATATTACCTATATAATATAGCCTATATACTTATTTCTTTAGAACTAATTTCCTCAGATTGTTAATTCCCTGTATGGCTCCTAATTATTTTTTACTTTGACAACACAACCAGTTACTATAGAGACAAACAGTGATGTCACAGAAGGTTTTTGGAAATGGATAGAAAGCAACAGAAGAACCATAGGAAGTAAACGGTGGAAACATCTACTAGATTATCTGATTTTTCCCTTTCCAGTGCAGGAATGTGCCCTTCAGTACTTTTCCAGGTACCTTCTCCAGTTAATTTTAAAAATCCTAAGCAAGAAGGCTGCCTTTGTTTCATTCTGGGGTGAATGTTGCCTGGTCAGGCATATCCTCCTGTCAAAAAGTTTCACCTGACACTAGGCCTAAATTTTCTCTTTGTAAATTTCATCTCCTTAGGCTTAATTATATTCTAAATTACCCGCCACAGAGAAACCCTTCAGTTGTTTGTAGGCTGTTAATATATTCCTGACATCTTTTAATCATTCCTTACCAAAGCTTTATATGAGGGTAATAGTTTCTAAGGTGTCTAAATGCCATTGGCTGTCACTAACTAATTCTTGCATCACTTCAGTGCCTTTGAAAATGTTACCCATAAAATTAAAGCCATCATCTCTAGGTTCCAAGTTGTTTTACTTCAGTTATAAGAATTATCATCTTTGTCTTTATATTTATCTAATATAAAATATGCTGTTGTCCTTTGTGGGTGAAGAGGACCACATCTGGGGGGGGGAAGATGGGGAGGGGAGGGGAGAAGAGAAAAGAAATGGGAAAGAAACAGGGTGGGAGAAAGAAGAAGAAAAAAAAAAAAGGAGACATAGAGGGGAAAGAGAGAGGAGGGGGTGGAGGCTAGGTCACGTGGGTACGTAGATGACTTACAAGCTTAATCTTTGCCTTGAACAATCTGCTGCAGCAGGGGCAGGAAAGCAATGAGGACTAAGTACAAGGGGTTTTGTTATCCTGACCACGTGTTTCTTCATTGCTTCTGCTGTGCGTTGCCATCCAAAGGCCAGTGTTTCATTCTGGATTGATGACCTCCAGATTGGATGGTTACGAGTGATTTGCTCCCACAACTCCAGGTTGATGCCCGAACTCTGTAGGGACACCTGTAGGGTATCCTTGTACTACTGCTTTGGTGCACCTTGAGACCGTATGCCATCTGACAGTTTGCCATAGATTTTCTTTGGCAGGCAAGTGTTGGGCATTCTTGGAAGGTGGCCGACCCATCTTAGTTGTACCAGTTTCAGTAGAGCGGGAATACTGGGGAGAGCTGATCTTCTGAGCCACCTCGGTATTAGTAGAAAGATACCAATATAAAATATATTTAGCTATAAAGAGCAGAGATTAGGGAAAATTTGACCAAGCAGAATTGTTTCTAAATAAATACCTTTCAGACTTTACCGAGTTAAACTTTAGGATAGCATTCATTCACTGAACCTTTTGAAAGAGAATTTTATAAGCTGAAATATCTGAATCATAAAAAAACTGCCAAGAACTCTTTCAACTACGTATTCACTTTTGCATTTATTAGTTTAATCCCTCCCCTGTATTCATAAGATCTTGCAGTCTTTCTTAAAACTCCAGCATCTTTCTTAGGGCATGGTAAGATGGTGCTAACCATGGGGAGAAGCATATACTTTTAGCTGAGTGGCTATTTTTTTTAATTCTCACTAAGTGTGATATATCAGTATGCATGCAATGGCCATGCATTTTGCCTTCAGGCATAGATAGCAGATTCGATTCTAGGCCTTAGTAGCTTAAAGGAAATCTGTGCTAAAGAAGAAAACTATGAATTTCTTCTGTGCTGGAAGATTTGACTCTTACTATTGTAACAGCTCTTAATATAGGTCATAAATGTAACATATCCTGAGTAAATACTGTAATAGAAAAATAAGCTGCTCAACTAGGGGAAAACTCATGCCATTACAATTCCCAAGATAAGAGTTTCATTTTGCTGGGGAGAAGGTCTTAGCCTCATTTTCTTGACCTAACAGAGCAGAGGCTTTAAAAAGAAAGCAGTGCAGTGTTAGAACTTTTTTCCAGAAGTGTATCAGCTTCATTATTCCCAGGTTAAATATTATTAGCTTAGAAAATGACCTTTTCATCCCTCTAACTTTAATTTTGCACTTTAATTGAATTCAAACTAAGTAGCCCAGTAAAGTAATCTACCGAGATGTATTATGCAGTTGATAACGTACATAGGAAATAAACAGAGGTTGGTATGGTAAACTGCAAAACAGCCATGGATAAAAACATCTGACCAATTCTATTTATTGTGCATACTTGTACGTCTCGTGTTGTTCTGTCCACTAATTCACTTCTTCCAGGAGTTGGAACTGCTTCTAAGATTTAGGTCTCTGGATTGTCAGCAAAAACCTGCATTAAAAATATTTACTAAAAACATTTACTTCCATCCTAAATGTTTGATTTCTTCCCAGAATTAAAGTAGCCAGGTGCACAAGATGAACAGTATTCAGTCCTGGATCAGGCATGCTTCTAATCTAAGATCTAGTAACTGCACAAGCTAACAGAGCTAGAAATGGGAATTGTATTAGACAGCCACCATGTGCCCCTTTACCAGTATTTTCTTTGTTCTGGCTAATCACAAGATGGTGGCTAGTCAAACTAGCAAAGTTATGCCTCCAAAATATGGCCTAGGTACATTTTAGAAACCTCTAAACATTTTTTCTGTCTCTTCGGGACAGTGCCATGAAATCCTTTTGAGGATGCCACACGACCTTAGCACTGTTAGGTGTGCCAGTGCATAGACACAATTCACACGTTAAACCCAGAGATTGCAAATAGGAATTGCGTAGTGTCAAACCATTCTGACCGATTGTGGTCTTTGCTGAATTCTTTGGAACAGAAGATTGCTCTATTATACTTCCATAGCCATAGAGTGAATGAAAGCTAAGAGGTGGCATTTTCTGAGTAATGGCTTGAGAAACACTGTTTTGAGAAGATACTTACAGTTGAAACTATGCTGATACAGGGAGCTTAGTTTTATGGGTGTACATATACCAAAAATCAGAGTTGCGAAGGGGAGGGAAGTCTTACCTGCCTGGGCTCTCTACACAGTGAAGGCAGCCACTATTGAAGCAGCATCAGCATGAATGGCAGCAGCACCATGGCATGGGCTCCCTGGGAGCTGCCGCTGGTGCCCTGTTCACTCCTCCTTCCCCGAGATATGCTGTTGGGTACAGGAGTGAACCTGTGTGGCAAAGACTTCCAGGAAGGAGAGGAAAGGGGGAAGCACCATTTTGCTTGCCCTCCACCCCTCCAAATACACAGTTGGATGCAGGGCTGTGCCTATAGCCGGGCAGCGTGCCTATAGCCAGGCAGCAGTTGGTGCCGAAGGCTGGTGCCCAGTCCCAGAACTCTGGGTTTGTTTCTTGCTCGTGGGCCCAGGCTCGGCAGGGCAGCGGTGTAAACATGGTGTAAAGTGCTCTCAAACATTTCTGCGCTTTGTTGTCTGTGGTATATGTGATGCACACCAGTTACGCAGCAGTGCAGGCCAGTGCAGTATAAAGTCATCTCTCACCCTTTTTAGAGAGATCCAGCAAAATTAACTGAGGATATCTCTGCTCATGAGCTACTCGGCCAGGCCAGGCTTCTGTCTTTAAACTTTTTACAGCATATTGCCACATGTGCCCTAGTCAGCCCTCATGCTGTGTATTATAGTCCTTTTTTTTTCAAAGTGCTGTACAGGCCTTCGTGGATTTGTTTGCTTATAATGTCTACAGAGATCATTTATTTTTGGAGGGGAAAATGTACATAAAAACCTGATATGATGTAACAGCAGGGAAGAGAGGTTTTGAACAGAAGGCTATGGGGAAGGGTGACTTTTTTGTGAACTAAAGGAAGAACATTGTTATATTCTTTCCTCTGAGCCATTACTCCATTGCTTACTTTATAGTATGGCATGGGAAGTAGCACCAAAGCCTCTTTCACGCCATTTGTGGATACCAGAGTTTACCAGACCTCCCCTACTGATGAAGATGAAGATGAGGATGAAGAGTCTTCTGCTACTGGTAGGAAGCAATGGGGCCAGTATTGGGACCAGTTAAAAAGTGGGCAACATGATTCATATAAGATCAAGATACATAACCCCAAAAAGTTAAAAAGTGGGCAACATGATTCATATAAGATCAAGATTCATATAACCCCAAAAAGTCTGTCAGGCTCCCAAAAGTTCATTTACTTTCTTTTTTGTTACCTTCATTTCCGCTTTCTGTTCGAATCCCAGAAATAGTGAAATGCTATGCAAGGGAACAGGAAGCAGGAAATTGTGAAAAGCTATCCATCCTTCTCTGACTTGAGAGGTCCTTTTGTAGGATCTCATAGAGATTTGTACAGTATTGAAACAGTGCTGTTTCTGCTGTTTATTTTATTTGTATTGCTGTAACAGCGCAGCCCTGGTTGTGGATCTGAACCACTTTGTGCTTGTCACCACAAACACAGAACAAAAAGGCAGACCCCAAAGAGCTTATACTCAAAAATAAACCATGAGACAATGGACTTGCCCAAAGAGACAGAGATGTAGCCCAAGAAAACAGGGCAATAATATTGGTGAATCTGACAGGCTGTGGGCTAAGCATACCATCTCCTCAAGCTTTTCCCAAAAAGTCCATTTCTAACTGAGTTCAGTCATCCCATAAATATGGATCTAGAATCAAACACCATTTGGTTTGTAGGTTCTTTAATATTCATTTTTCCTATATAAAAATGAAACATAACATGAATATTCCTGATTGGTGAAATGACTAGTTGCTTAAAGAGCTACTCTTTCTTTTTTTCAGCATTGTTTACCAGTGAGCTGCTCCGACAAGAACAGGCCAAGCTGAATGAGGCAAGAAAAATCTCTGTGGTAAATGTGAACCCAACAAATATCCGCCCCCACAGCGACACACCAGAGATCCGGAAGTACAAGAAGCGCTTCAATTCAGAAATACTCTGTGCTGCTTTATGGGGTAAACTTGTAACTACCTAATGTCTGTCACAAAGTTGTCTGGAGCCTATGACTGAAAATTTAAATGTGAATATTCTTAACGCTTCCTCATGCAACTGTGCCTCAGTCTGCAGCAGCCTTATGCTACACAATAGGCATGTTGGGCAGTTTATAGTTGATGGATGTTAAGCGATCAGCTGATTTTTATCCTTGAGCACCTGTGTTTGATGTTAAAGCACATGTATTGCCTCTTTTATATGGGTGCATAAAATTGCCTTGTTGCCATTTTAGAGCCGCCGGTTCCAGATTGGTGCTCAAAGGGTGTACAGCCACTCTTGAAAACCTGAGTTTTCCATTTGCAAATGCATTTCACCTTGTATTTGTTTTGTCAGCATAGTGCATCAGCCAGCAGCGTGCACTATGTGCACCTGCCTCCAGTGCTTATTACATTTTTGCAGCAGGATAATAAGAGGCAACATGTAAAATTTACAAAAATGCCAGAATGACTTAAGTGAAAGTCAGTGGGTCTCAAACTTTTTGAAAATGGAACTAGAGCAGGTGACAAGGAGTCAGCAATAGTGACTTCTCCTCGCCATCTGGGATAACATTGGCTAAATCAGTTAAGCTTCTTCACCTGAATCAGAAGGAGGGATAATATCATGTACCCCAACAGAGTAGGATCAGCTCTCAATAATTAAGATTCATTAAATGGTGGTTTTCATGTCCTTGGATGAAACGTTCTATCAAAGTGTAAATTATTACAATAACGCTTTTCATTATAAGAGTGATTGTTCATTGTAAGAGTGATTTTAATGTTTACAGTATTTCCCTATACCTTTCAGGTACATAATCTCTCAGTGATTTTTTGTTGTTGTGTTTACTTCCTTTCTGGGAGTCCAAGGGAGCAGAGAATGAGTCAGAGGAGCTGATCTATGGTCAAATGGGTTTGTAGCATTTGACAAACTAGGCTATATCCTACGAAAGCCTACATCTTTCTGAACAAGTTAGTCTTTAAGATGCCACTGCCTTCTACCTGACTTGAGACTAAGGCAGCTAACCGCCTTTGTCTGAAATGACTTGAAAAACTTGTTGTCTGTGGCAAGCTGTGGATGTGACACTTCAGGCAGCAACAATGGAGCCCTGCTTGAGCTGTCCTATTTGTTTGTTTCATATGCAGGTGTAAACCTATTAGTGGGTACAGAAAATGGTCTAATGCTATTGGATCGAAGTGGACAAGGGAAGGTCTACAACTTAATCAACAGGAGGCGATTTCAGCAGATGGATGTACTAGAAGGACTTAATGTCCTTGTAACAATATCTGGTATGTCTGTCATTTTGTTTTGGAGTTCATTAAACCTTTCTATTTTCATTTTTCTGAGAGCAGTTCAAGCTCAGAAGGAACCTGCTTCACTAGCATCAGAGTAAGAATAACAGGATTAACCTTGAGTTTATTAATACAGAATCAGAGATGTTCAATCTGCAAAACACTTATTGGGCATCTTTGTTCTATCTCATCGCAATTCAGCAGCATTCTCTATATTATATTTTCATTTACTGGAGAGGGAAGATACTACATATAGCCAATTTGCAGCTTGTATTCCTGCAACCAGAAAGAAGTGTAAGATTGTACACCCCGGCCCTGTGAATAAGCTTGATGATAGTGTGATTACTAGGGATCCTGGTTTTCTCATACATTTTCTGATAAGAATTGCAAATTCTGATTTAAAAAACCCCAAATCTTCAATGAAAATGGACTCACGTTCTATTTATATAGGTATCAACTCAACATAATATTTTATTGCTATATTTACAATTATAAAGCAATTTGGAAGCCTACTGGTGCTTCAGTCACTATAATAAAATACATTCTGAGTACTTATAAAATTTGGTATTTGATTTTGGGTTTCTTATCATGGAAAATCAAAGTTCCCCCTGCCCCCTTCACTCACAAGGACACAGGTGCAGGCCCCTCACTCCCAAGCCACAGCCCCCGCAGCCCTGCCAGAGTGGGCTCCTAGCTGCCAGGGCTACAGGGCCGGGGATCTGGGTCTGCAGCCCCCTTCCCCTGCAGCAGAGCCCAGGCTGCAGCTGCTGTCCAGAGGCAGCAGTGGCTGCTGCAGCCCAGGGAACAGAATGGGGATCCCAGCCCCCCCCCCCACAAAACGGGCAGCATGGCTGAGCAGAGCCCCTGGGGGGGGGGGGGGGGTGCAGGTGTGGGTTGCCTGCTATGGACTCGAGCTCCCCACTCTGCAGCCCAGTGGGTGAGACCCAGTGCAGCAGGGCAGAGCAGGGAAGTTCATTGCCACTGCTGGGAACTCTGCACTGCCACAGCGAAGCACCCCCCTGTCCATCTGGCAGCAGCAAGGGGCATAACTTCATGCTGCCACCTCGCTGCTGCTGGGTGAGCAGGGGGCATCTCACCAGGGCAGGGTGGGGCTTGTAGTGGCAAGGAGCTTCCCCGTCCAGCCCTGCTCTGCCTTGCCACGCTGGGTCCCACCCACTGGGCTGCAGAGGCCCTGGGGAGAAGGCAGCAGGGGAGGGAGCCCCCACCCCCAACACATCTGGCAGGAAGCCAGCCCCCCACATGCACATGGTGCCTCCTGCCTGGCAGCCCTCCTCCCATTCTCCCCAACCCCTTGCAGGCTAGAACTCTGCCTGCCTGCAGAGAGCTCCTTGCAAAAATGGAAATTGTGTACGTTTGTCTGTTAAAATGAAAAATCTGCGTTTTTCTCAGTTAATAGGGAAAATCCACGTTGTTTTCTGCTTTTCCATGGGAAATGGAAAACCCAGATCCCTGGTAATTGCATGGCAAGCAGACTGTGCTTTCCTTTTGAATACTTTTCCACCAGTTCTGTGGTGTGTTTAAATTACAAGAGTGCCCAAAAACAGCACTATAACTATAACTCAGTTTTCAACCAGTACCATTCTGTGTTATGATGGTAGTATAAGAGTGATGTTGTAGCCATGATAGTGTAGAAATTGTGAGGCAAGGATTTCTTAGGGTGATATGTTTTATTGAACTAGCCGTGTAGTTGGGATAGGAGCTTTCAGTGGTAAGACCTGACAAAGAATGTCTTGCCTTTCGAAAGCTTCTCTAGCTCTATCCCAACTATACAGCTAGTCCAATAAAAAAAAATCACCTCCTGAAACATGGACACTTACCAACAGCAATCTTAAGGTTTATATCCTACTTAAACTGTGACCACCAGAGGGCATGCTAATTGTGCAAATCTCACAATACATCTATACTCCAGAGCCAGACATGCACACTGAGCATATTGTTACCTCAAATGGTGATAGCTGGCTTGCAAGATTTAAAACTGCAGAGCTGCTTGGAAGACTTTGTGAATGAAGGTGTCAGAAAGATTTAGATGTGGGAGAAGTAAATGAGGACTGTTCATCTGGTGGTGACTGAAATATTATGTAGTGCATGGAAGCTATGATAGGTAGTGATCCTGAGGAAGTTGAGAATGGTAGAGGTTGAAAACAATACCTCTAGGTCCAAAAGCAAGGTCCATTTTGCCTGAGCTGAAAAACAGATCTGTCACCCAAATGCATAAATAGTGTGGTGGCTAGGAGAGCTGGTCAAAATATTTTTGTCAGAGCATTTTTTAAATTCATCAAAAGCACTATATTTTTGTGCAGAAACGTAAGTGTTTCAGTAAAACTTTCAGGGAGGCGCCTTGGTTCCAGAATAGGCTTTCATTTGAGAGACGGAGGCAAACACTACACAGAGGGTTTATACGTGTGCTCCTGGAGTGGGGAGGGAATTAGCTCATTGACCGAGCTTTATTTAAAGCACTTTCACCACTGTTTTTCAGCGTGAGGACACTGACACGTGAGACACTGGAGTCTGCTGGAGTGCAATAATTACCATGCTCCAGCAGACTCAATTGATTACGGTGCACCGGGGTGTCAGAGTAATGCGTCGTGTATTGGGGCAGCCTTGCTGCTTGTATATAGGCACCCATAGTCTGGTGGTTAGGGACCACTGCTGGTACGTGAGAGCCTGCTTTTCCCTCATTTCTTCTTGGCCAGTGAAAAGGTAGTTTTCCAACAGGAGAGAATGGTGTGATCAAGAGACCTTCTGTAGACTGGTATTTCAAGTATGCACCTGTGATGTTGAACACCTAAGTTCTGCTACTTATTCTGGTATGTAAGTGCATTATTTCAATGAAGACACATTTAAAGGTATCAGTTTCGTTCTGATGCATCAAAAATAAAAGAAATTCAAGTAACTCTAGCTCAGGTCATGCTGCTCCATTGTGCAGTATAGACCTACTCTCGAAGAGGCAGGGCACTGCATTAGATTGTAACTACATTGTGTTTTAAGTCTTAATAAGAATTTTAATTTTTCCAATAGGAAAAAAGAACAAACTGCGAGTTTACTACCTTTCATGGTTAAGAAATAGGATTTTACACAATGACCCTGAAGTAGAAAAGAAGCAAGGCTGGATCACTGTGGGGGACTTGGAAGGCTGCATACACTATAAAGTTGGTGAGTGGGACAGGATTTATATATTGTATCTAGCCCCTCTGGAAGATAAATTCAGCATAGTCCATACTACAAATTGTTACGTTTACTCTAGTATTGAAGAAAAAAGAGTAATGCATCAGTAGTCCTGAAGTTGATGGGCAACTGGGTTTGGTCTCTATATGACCCTTAAGGCCTGAATTCCCCATCTGCACTGGTGTAAATTGGGAGTAATGCTACCAAAGTATGTGATGCCTTAGCAGTATAAAACTAGGATAAACAATAGAAGAACAAGGCCCTCAGTTATTAATCTTCCAATTAATCTAAGTCTTGGAAGGACTTGATTCAGTTTTCCTTATTTCTCAACAACTGAAAATTTTGAAGACTGTTCTTGACCCTGGTTTCTTCTAAACTGTGCCAATAGGAGACTTTCTTTCCTTAGGCCCTCTCTACACATTGCCTGTATCATGCAATCATAGGGTTAATTGTGCAATTAATTTAGACTGCATGTGCAAATTAACTATCGCACCGTAAAAAAGTGCACCAGTTATAAAGATGTTGATCAAAAATGTGTACTAACTTTATAGCTGGTTGCTATCCAGCTTTAATTTGCATATGTAGCAGGGTCGGCTGACAAAACTCCCAGATGGAGGGGTGCACCATGCACAGCTGGGGCTGAGTCCTGCAGCTGAGGGGTCTCAGCCATAGCAGCACTGGGCATCTGCAGACTTTAGGTCCCAGTAACACCCTGGGGCTGCTGGGACAGAGACCCACAGCTGTGAACACTGGGTCCCGGCAGCTGTGGAGCACGGCTGCAATCTTCGGGTCCTGAGCACGCACCACCACCATAGGAACCTGCTTCTTGCCAGTGCAGGGGGAGCTTGGGATTGGGTGCTTCCTGCACAGCCAGTAAGGTTCAATGGGTTCTAATGCATGATCCCACAATCTTGCTTCCTGCCATGCACATGGCATTGTGTAGATCACACATTAGATACCATTGTGCCTTTACCTGCACATCTAGGGGACCCTTAATTACACATAGGCTGGAGACAGACACTATACATAAACTGGTGTAAGTGATCAGAAACTGGTTTAAACCTGTAACAGAACAGGTTATGTTCAGTGCACATAAACCAGTTGGAAAATGGCTGAAACCAGTTTGAGATAAACCTGGTTGAATGTAGTATCAGACTTAACTGATTTGGGTCAAACCGGTTTATGCAATGTCTGTCCCAGATCCCTTGCTGGTTTAAGTCAAATCAGACATCCCCAGCATCCTGGCATTCTCTCTGGGCTGGGTGGGGCTCTCTGCTCCACACAGCACTAGCCTCTCCCCTCTGCTCCCTGGCTTGAGCTTGGCACAGACTGCAGGCATCCCTGCTCCCCCTTCCTCTCCCTGTCCCCTCTGCCTTACAGACACCTCTCAGCATTAGCTAGCAGACTACATGCTGGCTACCATCCGTGCCGTGGCAAACAGGACAAAGGCAGAATCAACAGGTAGCTGGTAATGTCCCTCTGTTGTTTTCTTAATGGGGTGATGAACACTGTTATCAATTCCCTACTGGGCTGGTCAGAAGTGGGGCACCCCTTTGTAATCAAAGTGTCTTGCTGGGGCCTGGCCACGCCCCCCTCAGCTCAGCACTTTAGGAGGGAAGGGAGGGTTGTGCTAGGACCCCCCCAGCTTCTAGCCTGAGCCACTGCAGGCATGTGCCTGCATGTCTGGCATGTCTGTGCAGTTAGAGTGATTTAGCCAGGTTAGACTAACCTGCAAAGATTGAATCGATTCAGGCTCAGGCTGTTTGAATATCTGTCTTTAGCCATATTGAGCAGTTCAAGTTACCACCTGTCAGCACCTGGTAGTACTCCACTCTTCTGATGGGAATACCAGCATTGCCACACCAAAACTAACTAATAAACCGTGTAGTCTAAAATCCTGTCTTTGATGCTAGGTGCTTTGCATGATGATTTAAAACTTGTACCAGTATACAGTTGACTCCGTGCTCTTCCTAAACTTAGCTAGCAAATGGTGACCAACCTATGTATGCTATGAAGCATAAACACAAATGCCCCTTGAAATGTGATGCTGACTATTGTAACAACAGGTAGTAATTTAAATAAATGAATGAATGAATGAGCTGCTGCTTTCACAGTCCACAGTTCAGGAAGATTTAGTTTGATGGAAGTTTTTGAAAGAGAACTTTCTTAAAATATGTTATTATTAAATGATCTCTCCCTTTTAAATATGATTAACCTCAGATTAATTACCAGAGAAAGGTATCAAACTGTGTTTTTTGTTCTATAGTCTTACATCTGGCTTAATCAAGAAAAAAATGATTTTTCCCCTTTTATTTTTAGGTACTATTTGGCCTGACAGAATTCCAATTCACAAATAGTATTTTGAAAACAACTACAGGAATTGCGAAGGTGGTGGGGGGAATTCAGTATGCCACAGTAATAGTTAAACTTTAGATTCATCTGTATGTATCAGATGGAAACTTCTCTATTGGGAAGATAGCCTCAGAAGCCCTTCTTTGAGATACGTTGTTCAATCTTGCTTTAATTAAATGGATATTTTAAAAATCAGTTTTATTTTATTTTTAGTGAAATATGAAAGAATCAAGTTCTTGGTGATTGCCTTAAAGAATGCTGTAGAGATATATGCCTGGGCTCCTAAACCATATCACAAGTTTATGGCATTTAAGGTATGTTTAAAAAATTCTCCATAATTATAAAATGATTGGAATATAGTTATTATGCCGATTTATGCGTATTTATACGTCTTTTAGTTGTAGTCCACAGGCTTCTTACCAGGTCAGGGCAAGGAGAGGCAGCTCACTTATTTAATGATGTAATGAACCGACTAAAACATTACCTGGCAGATGTCTTAATGATATAACTCTTCCATGCTTCAGGCAAACAAAAGGATTCTTTGAGAACTGAGATATTGTATTTACTTGCCTTTGCAATTATAAATAAAAAATCATGGATTAAAGGTGCAAGATAAAGAGCTAAGAATCATTAGCACTTACTTGTGCTTAGTGGGTTTTTTTTTTTTGCTCAGTAGTTTGGCCATCTTACTTCTCAACTATTAATTTTGTCCTACAGATTAAATAAATTAGTTAATTTACCACTAATTTTTGTTTTTAATAATAATAATACAGTTTTGCATTTTAAGAAGTTTGTTTCCCCAATACAAATTTTATCTCGGTGTATAAAAATCCATATTAGAGGCCACCTTTTTTTTTTTTTTTAATCTCCTACCCCACAAGTTTTTTTTCACTGGTCTTTCATACATTGCTATCTGAACTTTAAAGCACTTTTCATGTTTGGATCTGTGCAAACACTATCTGCAAGGGAACAGCAAGTTCAGAGAATTTTTCATGCTCAGGGTCGGGCAGTTTGCACCCATCTACTGTAGGTGGCTCATTTAGGACAGGGTCATAGTATTCTTCCCTGAGCAAAGCCCAGCATAAGTGGGCTTCTTGCAAAGAATAAACCAGAATTGTAATGGGACAGGTTCTCCCCACACTTCAGGAGAGATATGAAGTTCCTGATTAGTTCAGTAGCCACTTTGCCAGTCTATGGGCTAAATAGTGTCCACCACCTTTCCTGGAACTATGCAAATAAAAAGCATCCTTGGGGGGGTGCAGTACAAAGCCCTTTTCTCTCCACCTTGGTTACTTTGCCTGCACCCTACTACAGGAGATGCATGGCATGGAGTTTCATAGTTTCTAGGGTCGGAAGGGACCTGAACAGATCAAGTCCGACCCCCTGCCCTGGGCAGGAACAAGTGCTGGGATCATAATACCCCAGTTAGATATCTGTCCAGCCTCCTCTTGAAGACCCCCAAGGCAGCAGAGAGCACCACCTCCCTTGGGAGTCCATTCCAGAGCCTGGCAGCCCTAACCGTGAAGTAATGTCTCCTGATATTGAGCCTGAGGCTGCTCTCAATCAATTTGTGGCTGTTATTCCTTGTTATACCAGGTGGTGCCCGGGGGAACAGAGCCTCACCTATTTTCTGCAGGTCCCCCTGGTGAGCTTATAGACTGTCACCAGATCCCCCTCTCAGTCTTTTCTTGTGGAGGCTGAATGGATTCAGTGATGGCTGGGGCCCGAGGAAACTGGAAATAAAACTAAGAGACCCTGTTTAAAGGACTAAATTCTAGAGCTTTTCTGAGGCACCTGTCAAAATGAAGGGACAGCAAGGGATGAGATTTGTTCAAGCCATAAGAAGAAAAGACAGAACATGAACTTATGGTGTCCTTGTGACTTATGGGGTTTTGTGACTTCAGGACCTCCAAATAGCCCTTGCCCATACTACCCTGTGCAGACTATTTGTACTTCTAGCACGACTATACCACAACGTAAGAGTGAGAGCTAACTGTTTTAAAACCCCAGTACAGGCAGAGTTTAGCTGTACTTTTGTGCTGTCTATGTGGGCATTTTAGGGTATTGTATCCCTAAGTTTGAAAAGCCCCTCTGCGAGGAAAAGACGAGGGATATGTATGGGACATATATTCTGAAGGTGAGGGAGGTGGTAGAGGAGTGTGACAGTCTTTGTATGGAGACGCACAGGCTTTCAAGCTTGTTCTGTATCTGAATCCCTATTTATAGCGTCTGCATGGCAAAATGCAGCATTTATGTAACATGTCAGACAGCCTGATGGTTACTTAAAAAGGCAAGGAAAAACATTAGAGCAGAACTTCACGGCTTCTTGTAAGATATATTGTTATAAAAAGAGCTGCAATAGCAAATCTGCTTAGACAGCTAAAGTGACCAAGAAATACTACTCCCCTTCCCAGGCATCTGAGATTAAAATAGGAATAGAACTAATGATACACTTAATAAGAGACAAATTCAAGGCAATATATTTCTATAACTGTAGCAAGCTGCCAGCATGGGGATCTGTTTGTGAAGTTGACTGAAGGGATTTTAAAAGTCTTTTGCAGATCTCCAGCACAAACCGTTGCTTGTTGATCTCACAGTGGAGGAGGGTCAAAGATTAAAGGTTATCTTTGGATCACACACTGGTTTCCATGTGATTGATGTGGATTCGGGGAACTCTTACGATATCTATATTCCATCTCATGTGAGTATATGAAAAAGCAATTTTACTGCATGACTAGCAGGACGCAGGTTTCCAGACAGTCTGGGAAGTAGTGTCAAGTGCTGGAAATGCTGATAACTTGCTGTACTTAGATGAATGAGGCAGGGAGATTCACTGCACCTCTAGTAAGGATTTGTTGCGCCATCTAACAACATGGCATCCCAAGTGTTTGGGTGTCCAGAGTGTGGCACCCTTCAGTGGGGTCCCAAATCCCATCTCTTCTGCTTTGCCCCTTTGTAGTATAATTTTCCTGAGCAAGTGCAACTGGGTTAGGCTATGGAGCCTTTACAAAATAACCTCAGAGTTCAGAATGTCCTGCAGGATTAACAGATAGAAACGGAACTTGAGCAAGAGAAGTTATGAGGAAACTAATCATTTCATAGTTTCATAGTAGATAGGGTCAGGAGGGACCTGAACAGAGATTTCTGCCACAAGCAGGAATGAATGCTGGGCTCACAAGACCCTGGACAAGTGATCATCTAACCCCTTGAATTTGGCGGCGGTAGGGGCGAGGACCACTTCCCTGGGAAGCTGGTTCCAGATTTTGGCCACCCTAACTAAAAAATTGCCTTCTGACCTCTGACCTAAACCTATTCTCCATCAACTTATTACCATTGTTCCTCATCACCCCAGGTGGTGCTGGGGAGAAAAGGGCTCTACCTATCTGCTGTTGACCTCCCTTGATGAGTTGGTAGGCAGCCACCAGGTCCCCCCTTAGCCTCCTCTTGCTGAGGCTGAACAGGTTTAGGTCCCTCAGTCTCTCCTTGAGGCCTGTCCTTCTGCCCTCTCACCAAGTGGGTGGCCCTCCTCTAAACCCTCTCCAGGCTGGCCACGTCCTTTTTGAAGTGCAGCGCCCAGTTCTATGGAAACCTACAGCCAGACTTTCCTGAACTCTACTAATGTTCGTTCAGTTCATTTCAACTACATTGGTTTAAGCATGTATTATTGACAAGGCAATGGTTTAAGTTTCATTTGGTTTCAGCCTGGTTTAGTTCCACTTCAAGCTGTTAGGGCAAACTGTATGAGAAACTGTATAGATGAACTTGTGTTTTAAATCTGCAAAAGATTTGTCAGGTCTGATCAGACCAATGGCCAGCCTTAGAGAGTGTCCTGTCTTGTACTTGAGTGGGAGACGGAAGAGGCACAGACGTGTAGCTTAGGATGATTATATTGTTTTAGCCACTGAAGAAAAGACGTGTCAGGGGAGTTGCTGCATCCTAGTTTCTGTCCTTTTTCCAAGTGTAATTATTCAAGAAACAAAACCATTTTCTCCCCAGTTCTGTACACAATATTCTTTATTTCTGCTCCTCTGTAATTTGAACATAAGGTATATTTATCAGTCAATTGCAGTTGGTTTGTATTGCTCTCAAATGTCAGCCACCGTTTTTTGGGGTGTATGTGAATGTTGCTGTCTCCTTGTAATTGCTGAAGCTGTTTCCCTTTGACACTTGAGACATTTTGATGATGGGGTAAATATGACAAATTACTCTTTTTTAAGCCTGTGCTTTAAATGTCTGTGCATAGTTGTTTAATGTCTGTGTACTGGGCTTTGGGGTTTTTTAAGGCTCTTATTCCCAATTCAATTTCATACTGATTCTTTGTTTTATTTTTACCTCAGATTCAGGGCAATATTACTCCTCACGCCATCGTCATCCTGCCTAAAACAGATGGGATGGAGATGCTTGTGTGCTATGAGGATGAAGGGGTGTATGTGAACACCTATGGACGAATAACTAAAGATGTGGTGCTCCAGTGGGGAGAAATGCCAACTTCTGTGGGTAGGTTAATCATTCTACCTCATCATAGGCAAATGAAAAGCAAGATGAGAGATCAAGGGAGCCATGGGGTCATTTGAACACCAGTCTAAAATATTCTTCTCCAGTCAGACAAAGGACATGTATATGCATTCATGGCTTGGTCCTGCACCATTAGACTCCTGGTTTAAAGCACTGTGGTCTAGTAGATAGGGCACAAGACGGGGACTCATAAGAAGCTGGGTTCTCCTTCTGATGCTGCCATTGTCCTGCTGTGTAACCTTGGGCAAGTTGCTTCCCCTTGCAATCTCACTTCCCCCATCCATAAAATGGGGGTAATGATGCTGACTTATTAAAAGGCAATAAGATTTATGAAAAACACTGTCCAAGAACTATTGCTGTTGAGTGCCTTCTCTCAATGTGGCTGGCTTTCCCCACCCCTGGTGAGCATATTGCTATGTGGTTCCTCTAGACCAGTGATTCTCAACCAGGATGCTATGGCAAAGCTGTGCAAACATGATTCACCAGCTAAACCCAGAAATTTCAAATAGGAATCCATAGTATTAAAAACATTCTGCCTTGTGGTGGTCTTGCTGAGTTCTTTGCAACAGAAGAATTGCTCTTTTGTTTTTCTTTTAGTCCAAAAACAAGTGAAAACTAAGAGTTGACATTTCCCAAGGGGTGCCTCAAACCTTAAAAGGTTGAGAACCACTGCTCTAGATGATCTGTGAGCAAGACTGGGGAGAACTGCTTTGCTCATTTTTGTAATTTCTAGGACAGCAAATGTTTTTAATGCAGTTGTTGGAAATTCCTTTTGACAGCCTACATTCATTCCAATCAAATCATGGGCTGGGGAGAGAAAGCTATTGAGATCCGTTCAGTGGAGACAGGACATTTGGATGGAGTATTTATGCACAAACGAGCCCAAAGGTTAAAGTTTCTATGTGAGAGGAATGATAAGGTAAGTCCACTCCAAAGCCTGCATCATCAGTGTGTTATGTTTTTTAAGATCCAGCCAGCTACCTTGAGACCTTAGGTCACATTTTATATTGAGGTTAATAAGTAATTAATTTGAAGGTCTTTTAATAAAACACCACCCACAGCCTACTCAAAGTCATTCTTTTAGGTAGATATGGCTTCCTGCCAGGAATGGGAAGAGAGGGACCGGCATTGATTTAGTCTGAATTTCTCCCAAGGGTGAATGATAAAGCAAATGGAAGTGTCAGCTTGGAATACAGCGGGACTATTTACTAATCTTTAATCAACCAAAGCAGATCAATTGTATTTCTGTACACAAAATTTATTATAGTGATTTTTCTATGCAACCCATCCCCCATCCATCATAGTAGAAATGCTTGAAACTAATAGTCCAGTACAAGCTGCCCCACCTAAGTAACTGGACTCTGAAATATCATACCATCACAAATCATCTCCTTTAAATCAGTTTAGAGTCTTTTCAGGTCAGTGTCAATCCCACACTAACACAACACTGAAAGTGTGTTCTTTGCTTTGCAAAGCCAAGTGTGCAAAAGTTGGAAATGCCAAAAGAAAGGTTGCCTCTGTCCACATTGTCAGAAGTCCTTAAATACATGGTAACATACTAGTTTTTTATCCAGAACCCCTGCCTCATTCACTGCACAAAATGAATTTGTTCTGGGGATGAATCAGGGCTGTGTACTAAAGGAGGCTCCTGTCTTTAGGGCCCCCACCTCATTTGCAGAAATTGGAAGGTCTGTAGTGAATGAGCTAATGGACTGCAGAAAGAGAGAGGATACTGTGAGGGTGAAGGCAAATAAGTTCTGCCCTGGAGAACTGGTTCTGTGCCTGCTTCTGCCACAGAGTTCATTTATGATGCTGGTCAAGTCACATAAGCCCAGCTTTTCACAGATGGTCCCAGTAATGGGTTCTGCATTTCCTCAGTGCCCAACCTATTACCTTAGGGGATGGTTTACAACAGTCCTGAGCAGTTGCGGTGTAGTTGAATTAATTCTCACGAATCAGGCCAAGGGGTCTCAAAATGGACATCCCAAATTAGTGGAAGCTTTTCACCTTTAATCTCTCTATGAGTCAATTCTTCACCTGTAAAATGAGGATAATGCATAATCCCTTTCTTCACGAGAGTTGTGAAGATCAGTGAGCTTTTATGAAGCACTTGAATTCCATTACAATGAAAGTCCTAGAAACATCCATGAAGAAATTCATTATTCTGTCTTCGGAGGAGATAGCCCAAGGGTCCCGTTGAAAACTGAGGAGGTTTGTTAAGGGCATACCATCAGTCTCAGACACGGACTGAGGTGGGGAGACTGGAGAAAAGGTCATCCATAATCATGTTGCTAAAGAATTTTTCATAATGCCTACATGCAAGAGTGACACAGTAAGGTTAAACAGGTTATCTCTGATTCTGGCATTTCCTAATTTTTCAATTATTTGATGTTGCAATCTTGATAATGTCCCTTCAACGTTTTTTCCAGCCATAATTTCTTGCGTGTTTTAAAATCAAACTGAATATACTCCAGCAACTCCCTCATATGACATAACATCAACACCCAGTGGATTGTGAGCAGAGTTGAACTGTTTAGACCCAGCACGGACATATTTTCCACCTGGTGGGGATGGTAGATGCTAATTGGTCTACACACAGGTTGCTCCCCCCCCTGGAGCTTATAACGTGGTCAAATTTGGGTGGACTTCCACAAGGACTGCAAAAAGGCACATCCTTGACACACATGCCACCTCCTTGTCAAATTTCTAGACTCTTCTGTAAAACATACAGGTGGCAGATAAGGACACCAGGTTTCTGTATCCTAGCAAAACAATCTAATTTGCCATAGTCTCATTCGCAAAAATAGTTGAACCATTGGTATTGGTCTACCCACCCTCTCCAAAATATTTAGCATAATTCAAGCTAAGGCAGTCAACTACCAAGTAAAGCACTGACCAAATGGTTAAAATCTAGTTACAAACAACAGAAAACAAAGCCGTATAAAGGGAACTGCTGAGCAGCCTTGTTAATAGGGACACTACCTGCCCTTTCTGTACTAAAAGTTGTATTTTTGCATTTCCCTCACCCTGGTATTGATGGGAAATCAGGAATGCCCCAACATTTTTTTTCACCCCATACATCAATTATATTCTGGCTCCTTGGGTCAGTCTTCACTGGCTTTGATTTTGCTTAGAACACAGCCAATGTCAGTTCACCGCAGAAGCAAATCGCCTTCCAGATTTCCTTTGACATTAACAATGGCTCTCTGTTGCCGTCTGATACTAGTTTCTCTACACTGTCATTTAAGGTTGTCCATCTGCATACCAAAAATATATAGGGATGAGTAGTGTCACCTACTTAGAGGGACTGTATTAAACCTCAGGCTGAGACAAATCCATTGTAAAATTTGATCGCCCTCTTGAGAAAACCAGCAACGTGTGAGGGTCAAGTATGGCACTGAAGAGACTGTATTCAATGTAAGTGATAAATAAAGATAAGCAAGATAATAAATAAAAGCTGGCCAGACTTCCTTAGAAATCAGGTGTCCTGTCTCTGTTTGGCTCTCCTAAGCAAATACATTGAAGAAAAATTGAAAATGCCTGAGGAGACTAGTTTTGGAAGTGGGGACCTTCCATCTCGAGGTTGCTGGTTTGTTGCTCATCCTGTGTGACTCCAAGAAAACTGATGGTTGGCAGAAATGAAATGAGTGACAAAATGGTCGCATGGTGGCAGTCAGAAAATCAGCTGTTTTATTCCCCCCCCCCCCCAAACAGGTATTTTTTGCATCGGTGAGATCTGGAGGAAGTAGCCAAGTTTTTTTCATGACCCTCAACAGAAATTCCATGATGAACTGGTAACAGAAGAGCACTTGGCACTTATCTTCATGGCATTATTTCTAGTTTAAAGGACATTAAACATGTGGACTAACACTCTAGAGGCAGATGTGGAAGGCCTTGTGGATCACACCGTCCCCTACACACTCTTACACAATACAGAACACCTTCATCGTTGCAGTCCGGTGATAGAGAGAGAGAGAAGATTTACTGGAGATCCCAAGAATGCAACACTGTGTTTGGTCAGAAATGGACATATTGCACTTGGAACTGGGGAAATGAACCTCTTGAGGTCTCCTGATTAAGCTGTGTTATAGTGGGTTATGATTTTTTTTTTTTTTTTTTTGTCCCCATGCTTTGTAAGAATGGGGAAGGAAATGGTGTCAAAAAGTCTGTTTTTAATTCTGTCTGCCTGCTAGCATCAAATATATAGTATGTTGTAAAGTTACCAATTAAAACTGGTGAGAGACAGCACAATAAATGTACCTTTTATCTTAGTGATGAAGGCCATAACCGTATAGCTGGGTAATTTTAGAAATCTTTTGCCTTCACCAACATTTACATGTTGCTTTTGGCAGCAACAGCTTAACAGATTTTTAAAGAAGAAAAAATAATAGTTTTTTCCCCTCTTTTGGGAAATGGATTTTAAATGGCTAAGCTACTAGCCTTAGACTAATAAAATCAACTACCATTTTTGTCAGTCTGTCAGTCCATATTTGTATATGGAACTTCACATAATGGTGTGTGTTGATAGGGACAGTAGTGCCATTTGTTGTTACTCCGGAAGACAGTGGGAGGGAGTATTTGCATATCTTCCCCTCTGCTACGTTGTGCAAGAGGGTAGGGCAAAAGACTGGAGTGGAACATGAGGCTGTGGGATGGGAATGGTGACCAAACTTTACGGAGGGATGGGCAGAGCCATTGGGATGACAGGGCTTCTAACTTTAGGTCCAGTCGCACTAAGGTCTTAAGAAGGTTCGGTCAGCTGCATGGTCAGATCTGCCACGAAAGTAGGCTCCTGTGAGAGTCTGAATTTTCAAGACTCCCACTGATCGCAAAAGGAGTGGAGTGTGTTTAGCTCTTTGAACGATTGTTTTTTGTGAAAAGATGGTTTCTGTTGACCTTGTCGCATGAGCCCATTCTCTAGATTCCAACACTGAGATGGACAAGTCAGAAACTTCTGAGAGGCCTGCGTCCCCTTAGCGCAGGGGAAAGAGGGAATGAGCTAGTAACCCAATTTGAGGAGGTGTATTACTGGAAATGGACTGTGAAGAGCTTAAAGACTAGAGTTTCTTTGGCCAAGATTCTGAAATCACTTTCTGCCCCATCCGCTCCCTATGAATTACCCAACATACAGTGAAAGATAACATCTGTGCAGAAATATGTGTGTATTTAGTTCAGGTTGAATTGTGTCCTTATAATCTCTGCTCAATTGATTTAAGTTTTAAGTGAGTATCTGGGATTATTTTTTCAATAGCTGCAAGCATGGCCGCCTGTGGTATTAGGGTGTTGCATAACGAGATCTGTGTTGCTGTTTTTAACCTACCTCGTTTTGTTTTTTTCATTTAGCTGTTCATCACAGCACTGTTGCCTTCAGGGACATATAGAGAACTCAGCTGGCAATCTCCAGTGTATTTAATAATAAGGAATTTTTAAAAAAATTAAGTCAACAGTAGTTGGCTAAATTTTAATCCTTCATTAATTGGGGTGGGGGTGGAATCCATCACTGAGCCAGTCTCTGCTGTACAGTAACAGACTACACAAAACCGTTATTGTACTGGTAGGTACCAGTTTGGTTTAAAGTCATTTTAAATGGCCAGTGAACAAAATAAAAACCTAAAACCCAAAGCAAACAAAGGTTGAGAACCCCTTTCCCCCTCCCATCCCACCTCAGTCCCCTTCCTAGGGGTTGGGGCCCCTGTGAAATAATGCAGGGAACAGATTGCTGGAGTTCCAGTTAGCGCACCACAACACTCCAATATGCATGGAAAGATATATAGATATCTTTTAAATATCTGTCTATATCTGTAAAGGAAATTCACGAGGTGCAGATTTGTGCACATATAAATAATAGGAGAATGTGCGCACCCTGTTCGTAGGGGTGGTTGTTCGAGTGAAATAAAAAACCAAACGGATTTACACATGAAATATAGTTTACTTGATGACATAGATATGGGGAAATAAAAAATAAGATAAGAAGAAAAATAAAGATATGAATGAAAATAATAAAAGTAAAACATTTTTAAAATATTGGGGAAAAAACTCAAATTTAGAAAAATGTGTAAAATACGTGTAAAAATGAAATTAATGTAAGTAATGAAATGACAATTAAATTACCTAAATTAATTAAACCGCACCACACAATCATCTGTACATACTAGCTTGCTGTGTGCTATAGGCACCCCCTGCTGTAAAATAGCATGAAGACCTCAGCAGGGTAGATCGTTATGTGGTGCCCCTTGCAGTAATTTACTGTGAATAGTGGATGGAGCATTTAATGAGCTTAACAGCAATGACATCTACACGGTGGCAGGGAAAATAAAATCCCCCTGTTTCAATTCAGGGGGCCCAGAATGGAAGCCTGAAGGACTAAACCCCCATCACGTGTACAAGCGTCCAATAAGATCATTCTTAAAACTTTTAGCAACGTGGCTTTCTAAGTTAGGAAAGCCAATCCATGTTTTAGAGTCTCACTTCTGAAGCTCTGATGCTGAGTCACAAAGAAGCTTTTTTAAAGAAAAGAAAAAAAAAATTTAAAAAAAACAGTGCATAGACCTTTATCTCAGTTCAATGTGCCATCCAGTGCTGTTGGTTTAATGGATTCATCTTCCGCATGAAGGATCTGTGCAAGGGTAATCACTCTGGGACCTCAGACTCAGTCGGTGGTGCTGCCCTGGTCCATTGTCGGCAGTTTGTGATATCACTGCAATTCCACTTGTGGCAGGAATGGTCAGAGGCCTCATTGAGACGGGGCTCCAAGGGCACTAGGCAGTCTGTTGGTACCGTCTTGTGCTGCTTTGCTCATGGCTGCCCAGCTCTGTGTGTGCTGCTAGCAGCTACCAGCACATTGTCTGTAATTGCAGTTCTCAGTGAGCCCACAGAGAAATTGTTTCTGAAAATGGTGAATTGCTGAGAAGTTTGCAGAGCACATTTCAGCGGGTGTCTCCAAGCAGCAATTGTGTTTTGCTGAACAGCCCAGTTTAGGCTTGCTTGTTCCTAAAAGGGCTCCAGAACAACTGTGCTAAGGCTTCAGTCTACCAGCCCCAGCAAAGCACTGGGGGCACTTTAAAAAGTGTCCTTAATTACAGAGCAGGTAAATAACTCAGGCATGCTATACTTTCAAACTAAAGCTGCCCTTGAATGGTCAGAAAAAAGACCTACCTCTTACCATCTCTTCAGCCCTGCTCTCCCTGCCATCTACACACCTCTAGTGCTTCTTTCTGTAGCAGTGGATACACAGTAGTACAACAATATGTGAAAGTCCAGTGTAACAAATTCAGCAATAACCAGGCTTATTAAATTTAGCAACTACTGTAATAGTCAGATACTGGAATTAAACCAGAGTGAGAATGAGTCTTATCATTGACAGCGATTGCCACCAGCTCTCTATATTTTCACTGTGGTTACGTTTAACCAGAATCTTCTTATTTAAATTATGTTGCAAACTGGTAACTTTTTTTTTTCTTTGAAGTGATGAGTTCAGAATACACAGCTTTAAATGATTTTTTTTATTGTGGGTTTTTGGGTACAGTTATGAAATAAAAGGGAATCATTGTGTTTAAACATAAGGTAGTTTGTGAATGTATTTTTTAAAACCATACAGTCATTGAAACAAAATCATGAGAAACCAATATTAATGCAGTCTTGTTTACAGCATATGTACATAAACATAACCTAGATCAAAAGCGTTCCTGGTGCCAACTACAATAAAACACAAAACTTCAACATGAGGTCATGCCTTTTATATTTTTGTACTAACACTTTCCCATGGGGTACTCCCCACTACCAAACCACAGAGGTAAAATAAACCGCGGTCCTTGTAGGGTACTTTGGGGATCAATGTTCCGTGACAGCAGAAGTTCTTAGGAAAATAGCATCCTCTGCACAAGATCAGATCATCATTGCTGCCAAGAATGATGTGGAAATAGCTCCTTGATTCCTGCAGGAGTCATTCAGTCCTTGAAACAAGAAATGCTGTTATTCTTTAATGTCACTTTTATGTGAAACTGGGAAAGGCCTAACCAGTGTGTCCCTCTGCATTCAAGAGATTTCTGCTCTCGCAGTATCATGCACACACCAGTTCTTAAACTGTTGGTCCTTTTTTAAACTATTTAGTCAAACTCTTTTCCCCACCCCACGCAATCCCCCCCTACTAACAATCAGTCAAAACAAAAATTCTGGAACGCCCTAGATTCCACATGGCCTCGCACCCCTGGGTCTGCGTAATCGCTTTTATGGAAGGTGCCCCTTGCTCAGCAGACCTGCGTGTAGTGCACCGTTGTGAGCTGCTTGTTACGCCACCCTGCCTGGTGCGAGACTTCATTGTGCACAGACTCGCAATGACATCCAGGGCAATTGTACTCAATGGGCTGCATTCAGCCTTGGGGTATACTGCCTTCTATGGGCTCAGGACAGCCAGAGGGGGCTGTGACATTGCAAAGTAGCTGCCAAGGCAGCCCCAAAATATGCATCACCAGCCAGGGAGGCCAGGATGCCACGTAGCTCTAAAGAAGCAGCAAAAGGGTGTTTATGGAGCCTACGCTCCTATAAGCCCCAGAGGCAGAGCTATAGTGCGTACAACCGCCACTTGCCTGCCACAGGGGGCAAATTTAGTCCTGGATGGCAAAGTGAGATGGCTCCAGTCCAGTGGTACCTTTAATCTAGAACCTTTCTGGCCCAGTGCACAGTACCGTATGCTGTAGGACAGGAAAGCTGTAGCTGCATTAGATTAGCAAAACCCTTTTTTCTGCCTTAAAAGAACATTTCTTGTTCTTGTAAGGAGGTTGTACTTAGCAATTCTGGGCTGTGCGATCCACAAGTGCACTCTTCTCTGCACTCCTGTTTGGGGAGGTAAGCGAGCGTTATTACCCTCAGTTCCATGAGGACGCTGAGGCAGAGAAGTCAAAAGACTTGCTCAACTCTGCACAACAGTTCAGTAGTAGAGCTTAGCCCCTAAAGTGTGTCTGCGTTGCATCTCGGATGCTACTTGAATTGTCAGTCCTGGGCATGCCCTGCCCACCCCCTCCATTTACAAGTGCCATTCCCAGAAATGAGGCAGAGGGGCCATGTCACGGGCACCCCTCAACATGAGTCTAAAGATCTACATCCTTCAGAGCATTGCAAGGGGTAAACCCCAGAGCAACTTCAGTGCCTCATTTCTGGGCTTGGTGCATGTGAGCAGAAGCAGGTGGGCAAAGCGTACTCAAGAACAGCACTCCCTGGAAGTACTGGAGGCCCAGTGTAGATATACCCCTGCCTCCCAGCCATGGGCCCATTTCATCAGCCCTACTGCTATTCTGCAGCATGAGCTTGTCCTGATCACTCCTCCCTGAACCGCTGCATTGCTTGGGAACGGGAGAACAATAGTAGGCTTCTGTCTTTCTTAAAAATACATTTAAATGGCAGCCCTAACGAACCTGTTTCCATGCTTAATGACTGGTAAAACAATTAGCAAAGATTAAGCAGCTTTGAATCAAAGCACCAGACCTGAATATTGGGGAAGTTCAAAACCAGATTTTTCAGACTGGGCCTTTCCGTTTCCTGCTCTCCAGGAGACATGGCTATATCTGCACTTGCGCGTGCACAGAAGGAATCCCCTTGTTTATTTTGTGATGCTGTGTTATCATGTATCCATCTTTTAGTCTGCGTACCCCTATCCCTACTCTTAGAATGTGACTGTGCTGGTTTCTAATGTGGTTGGGAAGCTCCTTGAAAAGTTTTCTGATTGGGACAGGTGTGGAAAGAAAAAAAGCAAATGCTATTCCTCCAGCAGTGGAAGTAAAATGTAACATGCAGTAGCTAATTGACTTGTGAAATGGAATGTGCTATACCAATATCTCTGTAGCATTGGTTTGAATTCCCTGTTTGCATTGTTAATAGAGATGTACAACTGCACAGCTCTGAGCATTAGCATTAAGTAAAGGTGTGTCTTTTTCTGCAATGGTAAAGATCACCTGATTTATTTATTTTTAATCCTTTCTCAAATTCCCGAGTTAATTCAAAACCTCCCATAGTCATTGCTTAGACTTTAAAAAAAATGCTTCATTGCAGAAAAACCTATACTGATTAGCTACATATTTAGAACCAATTCTTTTTGGTTTTAACACTCAAAAAAAAGGGATTCATGTTAGTACTCCCATTGGTTGATTCATCAGAGAAGTGTCCACTTACAATGTGGGGCCAAGCTGTGGAGTATAAAAAAGTTTATGTACATCTGCTGTGGTGGTGCATTCAGAGATACGGGCTTTGTAACCTGTAAAACATGTCTGGTTTTTTGTGTTTAGGAGTGTGTTAGTGCCATTAATTCTGTTACAAAATTGCTGCTACAAATGACAAGCAGAGTAAGCAAAAGCAACATGCTGTGGATTTGTGGGCATGAGCTCCCTTTCGCTTCTGCTAGCCAACCTCAGATTGGCTTCCACAGAAACAAGGGCAAGCCAATGCTAATCTTCCAGCCCTGATAAAAGCAAGAATCCTTTTGAGTTACCCTGATGTGCATTTACACTCTTTCATTTCTAACCAGTTCCTGTTAATTAAATCAGCAGGCATGGCAGCATCCCAAACTGGGCAAGAGCCTAAAACTTGTTGCTGTTTCGGAGAGTGCCTCCACATCTACCTAAGTGGTGCTGAGTCAGCAGAGCAGCTCATTTTTGGCAGCTCATTTTTTATCCTATCATAGCATCCAGTTCGAACTGGGGTCTTATTAGCTAGGTGCTGTACAAACACAGGAAAACAAGTGGATGGCAGCCCTGAGAGCCACTTTGAGGGCTCTAGTTCTGGGTAGAAATGAGTCTCTTCAAAATTGTTGGTATTTCAGGAAGTGGTCTGTATTATTATTTATTTATTTGTATTACCATAGCGTCTAGGATCCCTAGTCATGGACAGGGACCTGCATCGTGCTAGACGCTGTACAATATTATTATTATTATTATTATTATGTGTGAAATTTAAAGTTTTTCATTGGTAGCTTCCATGTCTTTTTAACACCAGGACTTGATTTTCACCAAGTGGCTTCAGCTGCCTGCCGAGTCAAGAAAGCTTGGGGTCAAGTCATTGCAGAAAAGCCACCTAACCAAGAGCTCAATCCTGCATTCAAAGGTTCAGTCATGTCCCTTCCTCCTCCATCTTGTTAATGTCCCTCTCAGAATGGCTACAGGACTTGGGCATTCTCAATTCTTGGTCCCCTTTGATTTCCTTAAATCTGGTTGCACCTTTGCCTGCATCCTTTGTGCATCCAAAATTTCCAGTGACATGAGCAGGAGTTTTGGGGATGTGCAGAGTACAGGATTGGGCTCAGATGTTGTGTTCTATATTTGATTCCAATGAAATGAGTGTGTTGCATGGAATTTCATTGTGGGGACTACAGCCCAGTCTCCTACAGGCTTAGTTGTCATCCTGGTGATTCCTATAAGGGACATGCATTGTGGTTCCATTTTGTTCGAGTCTGTATTTTCCTTCTAAACTTAATTTTAAAAACAAAATTAAAAATCTGAACTGAACACAAGCCATTTTCCCCCTGTTCTCTTTTGTGTCTCGGTGTACATGGAGCTGTGGGGGGGCAGGAGGGTGGGGAGCGCCTGTTCAACTTCAGCTGGGGGGCAATAGGGATCGATGCATGGAACCAAGAAAACTTGTCAGCTAATCAAAGTGTTTTTTCTCGATCTCATGCTCATCAATGTGGAGGATGAGCTCCTGCAATTGAACCCTGTTCTATAAAACAAATCTAGACTTGAAATCTATTTATAAAGGTCTGTGGACTTCCTCCTCCCCTACCCCCATCAAACCAAAGAGAAATGTTAGAGTGGTATCTCCACGTCAACTTACAATTCCCTCCCTGCCAGGACAGATCTGTTTGCACCCGCTAGTACGCAGTGGTTACAAACCGGGCTCTCCCAGGCCCACACTCCACCATCCTACTGTGTAGGAGACATATGAAGCTTGTAAGATGCATTCTCCTTATACCCTTGAAACCAAGCTCTGGATGGCCTTGTATGGGAACATGAGGTCGATTTTTATTCCCTCTTCCTCCTTCGGGAGTATGATCCAAGTCATTATCTCTAGTTTGATGCATTTTTCATTTGTCCACCTTGCACTCCTTTCTGACCTCTTACACAGGCTAAATAAATCTGGAATAAAATGTAGCCTACTTAGGTACTTTTAAACATCTGGGGTGTTTGAGTGCGAGAACGCTGAGCATCCAAAAATCAGTCTGCAGTCCTGTCAATAGCTTTCCAAAACCTTTCAACTTGGTTTGGCTCAGTAGTGATTCTCTCATTCCAGCAGGGGTTTTCCTTACTCCTGGACAGTCAGGTTGTGCTTGTGGAGGAGGATGACTAACATCTTTATGCTCCAGATTAACTTGAGTCTCTAATGGAACGAATGATTTACGTAGTTACTGTGAAATACTGCGTGGATTTTAGGGGTGGCCTGTAAAGTACATGGTAAATTAATGGCACCTCTACCAGGAGCCCAGCAAGGACTTTCTGAAATACCCATGTTAGTTGTATTAACTTCAGTAACTATAAAAGAGAGATGTTGGCCATTCACAAAAAGCCTGAAGTTAGATGATCCCACCTAGAGTTAAGGCCATAGCAGTTAATCAGTTGAACTGACTGTGTTTCCGGGCCCCTTTATAGCACTGATTATTCAAAGGTAAATTTTCCCATATCTAAGCAGCTCCTGTAATTTCTTTTATTATATAAAGGTAAGTGTACTTGTAAGAGCAGGCAGCCCAGGTGCAGAATAGGAATACCTATCTGTGATCGAAGGGATATGCCAGTTTTGGGGGAATGTTCTAATGCTCTTGATCTAACGAACCATAAAAGGGTTTCTTTGGGATGGAATTGAAATTTCCTGCCTCAGAGGCACCTTAAAACAAGAGTCCATTGCAGACAGAAAGGAAGTCATTTCCACACACCGTATAATAGCAAATTCCAACTATCTGCCTCAAAACACAAAGTAACACTGAAAGATGTTCATTTCCTCACCCTGACTCTCATTTAATTGACATGTTGACAGCTCATGCATCATAAATGAATTGTTCCAGCCTGGCGCGTTTGTTGAGAAGGGAGTTTTGCTTAACTAAACCTTTTTGCATTCTAAATTTGACAAGCAGCAAGTATGGGGGGAGGGAGGGGTAAGGAAGGGGAGGTGTGCAAGTGTCAAAGTTTAAAGGAGCACATTTATGCTATGCCTATCCCAAAGTTTAATGGATAATAAAATCCATGCATCACAACTTCCCAGGTGAATTTGGTAAAAGAGGATTCTTTTATAACCCACACGTAACACCAAATAATACATGATTAAGTGACGCTGAATGCAATTAAGATATATAAATGGTGCCTCTTATGGACAGGTGACTGAAAAGGTATGTCCCTACCTAAGGGGACTGGACATACCACTGAGAAATAAACCCACCCATTTGGGCCTGCCCAGGCTCACTGATCTGCAGATTAGATGACTTTGAGAACTGCAAATTCATGAGCTCAAGTACATGCAGTACAGGCACAAATGGGTAAGGATTACTTTTCGACAGCATGCCTGGTCTCTCGTAGGATGCAGTGCAGTCCTAAAATGGGAGGAGCAAACTGAGACTGGAATTGTATAGGCCTTTCATTATATAGCAGTGATGACTGAAATGCAGCAGTTAATCCCACATGTGGGCCTCCAAATCAAACAGAAATTTACCTTGTCTGCTTCTAGGATGATAAAATGAACACTTGAAGGCACTGCACACGTAAGGAGACCCTTGGGGTCTCCAGTTTATACCGACAACACTGGCTGTGCGGTTCCCCTGCTTTAACTGTGGCAGGTTAGGGTGTTAGGTCTGTGATGTGTCAGGGTTGATGGTGGTCTTATGTAGAATTTAGATTTGGGTTTGGATAAGGATGATCCTGCCTCAGGCAGGAGGTTGGACTAGATGGCTTCTGGAGATCCCTCCCCACCCTCCTTCTCCATGGCTCTGTGGCCAGGATTGTTTCAGTGGCACCCTGGAAATGAGTGGGATCCAAGCAAAAGTACTGAGAGTTGCCCCCAAAAAATCATCTTCACTAGCTTCCTAAATCACATATACTCATGGGGAGGGGGGAATATTCATAAACGACTCAAAACAAGTATCTTGTGATGACCGGATTTTATTCCAAAGCCCTTGTCCTGGAGCATGTCCTAAGATGCCGTGTCCTGGCCACAGCAGTCTACATTAATCCCGAGTCCAAAAAGTCTACTCATGGATCATTCGCCCTGCAATGTCTTTGTGGTGGAGGGAGAGGAAAAAAATGCAAATCGCTCTGTGAGTTAATGATGGCAAAAATAAATTGAGACACATTTGCAAAGAAACAGAATCAGCAATAGATGTAACCCTAAGCAATTATCATTGTCTAAGATGGTTTCTCTGCTATGGAAGAAATAATTAGTATAAGGTGAATTATAGGCTTGCACCTGACAGAACTGGGCTAAAATATCTCTTTTATGCATTCAAGATAGTTTTAGCTGTTAGCTGCACAGTTCTCCTTGGAGCAAGGGCAATGAATCATTAGAACAACCAACAAGGGTCGTGGTGAAAATGTTTATATCAAAACTAATTTTTTGGGGTGGGGGTTTCCCCTAAAAAAATGCTATAGTTCAAATGAGGAGGAATTCAAGGAAGCCCTACACCCTGCATCACACAGAGGGCTCACCTGGATGAGCACAATGCCTCCTTTGTGTTTCTGTTCTGGATACCTCAGCCTTGGAAGTGTTGCAGTATTGCGCATCCCATACATTCACCACCATCGCTCAGTCCCACCCGTAATTGGAGATTTGACTTTAAAATCAGGATGATGTTGTACAGGACTAATATGAAGTTCTCTTTCATTGCCTAGGGTTTCCCTGGGTTGCTAGCGTGCAGTTGGTCACATTTTCAAGCTGCCTTCTGCAGCTATGAGGATTTGACCTTTTTATTATACGGAACCTGAGATTCTCATGTAATAATTTCTCTCCCAGAGCAGGTTCTCCAGGAACACCAGGTGTCATCAGAGTCGCAATGCCTTGGTGGGCATTGACCAGGGCTGCTCTAGGGAGATCCCAGGCCCTGATTCCTGAGGTTCCTTGTCATGAAGTAACTTTACTAAGGATGCTGTTAGTGCTTTTGGCACACCCTAGATGGCAATGATTTCATTGTTTCTCTTCTTTGTAGACACTTATGACAATTCCTCCTTTCCTTAGTGTTCGATTACAGAGGATCATCATCTTGGTATTCTATGTATTGGCATAAAACCAGAGCAGTACAACCTTCCGTCTTCACTTCTTTTTCTACACACAAGCATGCACCTTTCTTTCTCCTTAGGCAATACCTTAAAAGTACAGTTCTTCAGGTTTCTACACATGACCCTATGCATAACAGTAATGTGTGTCAGCCTCCACTGAGATGTTTAGCAAAATACATGGTAGAGATTCTGCAGGCCTCTCTCAGCACCTGCCTCATTCCAATATTCTTTAATACAAATAATCCCCTCTTAAAACATTAACTGCATGTGGCGATTCAAAAATGTCCTGCCTATGTCAGCCAGAGGAGGAGCAGAGTGCAGAAGCACAATCCAGATGTTGAAGGCTGGGAACGTTTGCTGCAGCGGATGCTGATGTTAATGAAGAAGACTGCTTTAGCGAATATGGATGGTGTCTGCTCATGTTATCACATGCTCATATTAATGCATGGTAGGTTAAGCATTGCCTTCATGTAGCGTTGCAGCTGCAATACTTCCACCTTCTGCTTGTAATTATTCATCAACCTGCTTCCTTGTCCTGAACCCCTTTGTACTTTGTTATCCAAGGCCTCTGGGGTCATTCCCATGCTGACCTTTATCTTAATGACATCCTCCTCTCCTCTGGATCCTTTCCCTTTGCTTTTAAGCATACACTTGTGTCTATTATTACCTTGAAATTCTTGCACCAAATCCCTCTTCTAACCCCCTGACCTCCCTGCCTGCTTTTGTCTCCAGAATGTCCCTGAGGTCAGGGGGTTGGTAACACTGGGTTAGTATTCTTCACTCTTCAAAGAAATCTACTTCAGGGACACTGGTTCTGGTTAACGTATTCATCATGAATTTGGGGGAGTAAAGAGACCATCAAAGTTTGAACCATTTTTTTAAACTAGCAATAGCCTGTTCAGTAGCATAACTAGAATGGGATGAGCAGGGAACCAGAATGGGATGAGCCTGAGTAACATTAGAATAGGCACCGGTTAAGAGGGGGTGCCAGAATCACTTGCAAGAGTCTTTGCCACGGCAGGGGAGCTGGGTAGGGTAGCACCACACCAAGCAGTGTATCTTGGGAGACTGGATGGGGTTGGGGCACAGATGGGGTGAACAGAATGGTGTTTTTCCCCCTATCCCCCAAGAAGCCTCTGCCAGAGCAGGCACAGCTGTTCACCTCTTGCCGCCACTCTCTTCAGGGACAGAAATTACACACAAACTGGTACAAGTGATTGGAAACTGGTTCAAATCTGTAACACAACAGAAGTTCAGTGCACATAAACCACTTTCAAAATGTCCAAAACTGGTTTAAGCTAAACCTGGATAGACATAGTATCAGACCTAATGGATTTATAAATTGGTTTATTGAATTTCTGTCCCAGATCCCCTCTGGATTCAAGTTATCTCGCAGTCCCCCAGCATCCCGGATGCTTTGCATCACCCCCACAAACTCCCCGTTGCCAGGTGGGTGGGCTAGCCATGGCCCAAGCTGTCTGCTCCAGTTGAGCAGGGAGGCAAGCTTTAGCACCCCTCAGCTTCTGGCCTGGGCCACTGTGGACATATGGCTGCATTTCTGGAATCAAAAGTGAATGTCTCTTCACTTGCCTATCGCGTCAATCTGCGCAGCTTAGATTAACCTGCAGAGAGTGAATTGATTCAGCCTTGGGCTTTTTGACTGTCTATACTTAGCTTTTCTGTGCACTGGAGATATGCTTCTTTATGGGGCACTTTAATCTGGGAAGTTGTGACCCAATTTAGCCTGTTTCTCGTTTATACCACAGAGACTTTAAAATGACTCTGGTAAGGTAAGTCCCTACCAATGCAAAGAGGGCTGCTAGCATATATGAAAAGCAGACTCAAGTGTATCTTTAAAAGGCAAACAAACTTTAATAATTCGGATAATGGTTCCTTAGTTACAGGACTTTAGTTCATAAACAGAGGCTGAAAGCAAATGTTCATCCATTGCCCGCATTACAAATACTACAAGCTGGAAATTATGTCCATTGTGAAATAATTATCATTTACTGGAAAGGAGATATATCATGGAGATGAATACAAACATGTGAAGCAATGTGTAATTTTTGCCATTTAAATATTTTTAATATTCCAAAAAGGTTATGTTCAGGTAAATTGAAGAAAAGGTAGCCTTTAGCTATCATCAGTGTGACAGCTTTGAAACTAAAGAAAAGTAGCTAAAGTTTTAGTAACAACAACAAATGGAGAGCAAGACCGTGATTTCCTAGTTCACACTGAGGAGTCAATGGAAACTTCCATGAGAGGGGCTCATGCAACATGAGTCAGTAGCTGTTCATGCTGTCGTTTCCTCTGGTCCATTCAGACAAGATTAAACCATCGTTCCAAAAAACTGGCCTGTCTTTGGAAACAGATAAGAATTATTGTTTAGGGCTCTGCTATCCTACGTTCTTCAGTTACTCACGTATGTGACAGACCCATGACAGACATAGGCAAGACATATGAGCCTTTATACAGGTTCTTCACTGAATTGGACCATCCTAAATTAATGACGGAAATGTCTGATCATCTATTTCTTGGACTATTTTTTGTTTCAAAGATAAATGCTATCTAGCAACGAGTCTTTGCAGGTTCCTCTGCAGGTGGCTAGCCACTGATAACAGTAGATTTCTCCTGGAGACGATCCAAAGGCTATTCATTTTGGAGGAGCCATGCAATTACTGTTGTGATTGCTGAAACTGAGCTGCACTGATGGCATAGGCAGGGATCTTTTTCTTTATTTGCTTCATGGCCCCTAATTAGCAAAGGTATAAAACCCTACGGTAATCATCAAGCAGGTGATAAAATGATTTATTTCATCAAAACAATTCAATGGATCCTATTAGTTACGTAGGCTACTAATGCAACTTTTCCTTCTGTATTTAATATTTAAACCAATGGAAGTGGCAAATGCTCTGTGTCTCTGAAAAATCAGGCCGTGCTATTTAGTACTTGAGTCACTAACTTTGACAGTGTCACCTTCAGTTTACAAAGTCTGGGTGCAAGTGGTCAATTGGATTAATGCCAATACAAATAATGGGGAAATTAGATTTGACCATAGCTACCATTTTCTCTTTGCAAAACCCTTTGCAGAATTAACTATTGGTTTTGTCAGCTTCCCTGCAAATAGTTCAGTGTTTTTATTTTAAGGTGAAGTTAAGCGACAGGCCTGGAGCTACCAAGAAAGCCATCACTCTATGATTTTTTGGTTGCTAATAGCTCCTAAGTCTGCTCTTCGATAATTAGATCACACCCCTCCTGTCTTGCGTGCCTAAAAACCCTTCTTTAAAGTAACATTTCACATCCTATTAATACAAGACACCTGCTAGTATTTTATAAACTAATACATGAACTTAAGATATGACTGAACAGAAAAGGAGATTGCTGAAGGGACCTACAGTTGTGGAAAATAATAAAGTGTTTTAGCATCCTGATTTAGTAGTGATTCCTCGTGAGCCCATCATGCCTGGTTCTGAGCTTCGGTCTATTGTCTCCAGTTTAAACAAACAGGTCATCACCACTCTCAGCTGCACTTAGCTTAGTCTATTGGGTCAACAAGCATTTTTCAGTGACACAAGCATAAAAAGGTGAGAACAGATGGACACTGAATTCTGCGTCTGCTTGCTCTAATAGCAATCGAGAGTAATTTCATTGACCTAAAAATCTCTCAATATTTTGGGTTCCTACTAATTTTTTACTTGCCCTGTGTGCTCATTCAGGAAACCAAGGATGTACTAAGGTACCTTCTTAGGGTTCCCTTACATTGATGGTCAAAAGGAGGACACGTAAGAAAGCGGGCTTTCAAACCAACTTACACCCTAAGTGGGTCCCAAAGAGGTCCTAGAAGACTAGAAAAAAGCCAGTGTGCTACCTATCTTTATGAAAGAGAGAAGGGAGGACCCAGGAAACTACAGGTCAATTAGTTTGACCTCAATCCCAGGTAAAATCCTGGAGAAAATCATCCAAGAAACCATCACGCACAGGCTAACTGAAGGCAGTACTCTGAAGGATAGCTAACATGGCTTCATCACGGGCAAGTCATGCCAGACCAACCTCATGTCCTTCTACAACCAGGTTACTCACCACCTGGATAAAGGAAATGAGCTTGATGTCATATACTTGGACCTCAAAAAAGCCTTTGACCTGGTCTCCCATGATGTCCTCACAGTCAGACTGGGAAAATGCGGCTTCGGCTACTTCACAGTCTGGCGGCTAGGAAACCTAGCTCCGTGGTAGGACACAAAGGTACTGGTTGACAGAACTGAGTCTTCATGGTGGAGAGTGACCAGTGGCGTCCCTCAGGGGTCAGTACTCGGACAAGTGCTCTTCAACATGTTCGTTAACGGTTTGGATTCAAGTATAACAAGCAATCTGGCAAAGTTCGCTGACAACATCAAGCTATGGGGGAGTGTTGCCACGCTCGAAGACAGGAGGGCAGTACGGGCCAGGCTCATGAAGTGGGCAGACCTCAACCTGATGTTGCTTAATACAGAGAAATGGAAAGTGCTCCATCTGGGGAGAAATAACCCACAACACGCTTACAGGCTCAACAGTGCTCTGCTCGCCAGCACTGCAACTGAACAAGACCTGGGTGTCATGACTCGCAACAAAATGAACATGAGCCACCAATGCGATGCCGTAGCTGGCAGAGCTAACCATAACCAAAGACTGGCATGCATTCACCACGGCATCTAGAGCAAGGCAAAGGATGTCATCCTCCCACTTTACTCAGCCTTGTTGAGACCGCAACTGGAGTACTGTGTCCAGTTCTGGGCGTTGCACTTCAAGAAGGATGTGGAGAAGCTCGAGAGAGTCCAGAGGAGGGCCACATGCATTAGAGGCTTGGAGACCAAGACACATGAGGAGAGACTGAGGGACTTGGGATTGTTCAGCCTGGAGAAGACAAGACTCAGGGGGACTTGGTGGCAGCCTATAAGTATACAGGGGTGTACATCAGAGTTTGGGGGAGCATCTATTCGCCAAGGCCCGCCAGGGGAGGACAAGATATAATGGGCACAAGCTGACTGTAATAATGGGCAAAAACTTCCTTACAAGCTGAGCGCTGAGGGTTTGGAACAGGATCCCCGCAGAGGTGGTGCAGTCATCCACCCTGGCAATCTTCAAAAACTGGCTGGGCGCCCATCTTGCTGAGATCATCTGATGCCAGCAGTCTTTCCTGCCCATGTGCAGCGGGGCTGGACCCGATGATCTGTAAGGTCCCTTCCAGCCCCTAACATCTATGAAACTATGGGGGGGAATAGATGGACTACTTTCCCACAGCCTTGTACAGCTGAGATGCATGGAGGGTAAACCAGGCAGCTCCTGGTACAGGCTGGTCACAGATTGCATTTGGAGTTTGGTAGGGGAGGGGCTCAGGGTGAGACAACAATGTAAAAGTTGTTGGTATTACTGACTTGGTGCTTAATTATGGGCCAAACTCGGCAAAGTCACCTGGATGCATTCACCACTGATTTCAGAAAGGAGAGCAGAGTTGGCTCCACAGTGTGCTTCTCCCTCTGACTCTCGCTGTCTCACATTCATACTGTCACCAGCAATCTTTTTGCTCTCTTTTATGCTATAAATACAGGTATATCTACAGCAGAAGTGTAATTACAAGCCTCTGCATTACAGCATTGTTTGACTTACCGTGAGATAAATGTGTTCCTCCTGTATTTGTTGAAATGACACAGAAATTATTAATGATCAATTAGGTTCATTTCACATGCTTTGGCAATGGGGACAGCTTGAAAACCTTAATAGACTTTGCTTCAGATCCTTTCAGCTGAGGCAGTGGTGGCGCTCAGCCTCCAATCCACAGGCTGAATCTGGCCCACAGGGCTGCATCATCCAGCTTGTGGGTCTTCCCACACAGGTCCAGAAATGTGGCGGGGGGAAGCAGTAGCGGCATGAATCGCAGAGCCACAGTGATTAACACCGTCACTGCTCCCTTGCCTCCAAATTTCTGGACCGGGGGGGCTGTGGGCCAGATGGCACAGCCCTGCATGTCCATGCACGGAGTCACTCCGGGGCTGGATCAGGTGTGCTGAGGCGGGCCTGCGAACCAGCTCACACCTGCAGACTGACCCCACGTGTTAACGCACTGCTAGATCTGCCCTGTAGATTGGCCCCATGCCACTTATCCAGCCCCCTGGGCTGAAATCTTGAGTGCCACTGATCTAAAGGTCTTCACAGAGTTTTCCCCATGAAGCCAGATAACACAGCCCACTCTAGCGAGTCTTTCCTTCAGAGATTTCAACAAGATTCCCTTCAGGCCTTGTAAGAGCCGTTTCCACTCACTTTTCCTATGCCAAAACTAACATCAAGATTAGGTCAGTCCATGAAACCATCCATGGGCAATTGATTCGTGCTGCCAGTAAATATCCACCCCTTATACTATGTCTTATTTGGGGAAAGTTGATCAACTTCAACAAGTGGCTTGTGGAACCCAATTCTACATTATAATGAATCCTCCGAATGAGAGATTTTTTCCATACAGGCATAGGAGGTGGAGAGACGCATGCAGAGGGGTTATCAAAAGAGAGTCAAGTCCCAGTTCAGCAAATCATTTGTGTGTGTGCTTAAGTCCTCCTCATGCAGCTGAGCGTTTCAGCATGTGCTTAAGTCCCACGCGCTGAGCAGGCAAGCATGGATGAACGGCAGCTTGAGTGAGTTCTGTTCCCTCAGCGTACAACTTTCGCCGTTTTTGAGACTCCCTTGATCCCCATTTAGGTTTTGTCTGCACATATACCTGTTGAACTAGTGTTTTTTCATAGTTTCTAGGGTCGGAAGGGACCTGAGCAGATCATCGAGTCCGACCCCCTGCCAGGGCAGGAACAAGTACTGGGGTCAAACGACCCCAGCAAGATATACATCTAGCCTCCTCTTAAACACCCCCAGGGTAGCAGCCTGCACCACTTCTCTTGGAAGTTGGTTCCAGATCATAGCCGCCCTGACCGTGAAGTCGCACCTCCTGATATCTAGCCTAAATCTCCCCTCTGCCAGCTTTGACTGTTATTTCTTGTCACTCCTGGTAGTGCTCGGGGTAACAGGGACTCCCCCAATGCCTGCTGGTCCCCTCGGACTAGTTTGTAACAGGCCACTAGATCCCCCTCAGCCTTCTCTTGTGGAGGCTGAACAGGTTCAGGTCCCGCAGCCTCTCCTCATAGGGTCTGCCCTGCTG
>NW_017728910.1:14108461-14109721 GCF_001723895.1 Crocodylus porosus | reverse complement strand
ATCTAGGGCTGTTGCCTTGCTGCAGGCCTTTGCCACCTTGCGCTGGATGGTGAATTCCAGCAGGCGATGATCGCTGTCGCCCAGGTGGTCGAGCACCCGCAGCCCCCTCACCAGGTCGTCTCCTGTGGCCAGCACCAGGTCCAACCAGGCGTCTCCCCTGGTGGGGCTGTGCACCTCCTGGGTTAGATGGAGGTCCTGCGTTCGGGCTAGGGACTTATGTGAGTGGTCAGACCCGGCTGACTGCTCTTCCCAGTTTTCTAAGCTTGTATAGTTGAATCAGCATAAAGCCCTGTTTGTGGAATGTGGTCCTTCTTAAACTGATTTAAAGGTGGTTTTGCTTAAATTCAAAATTAAACTTCTGAAATTATATAACAAGAAATCTTCGGGGGTTGGACAGGGTCTCATACTCCCACTTCACCTCAGAAGCTGGGTGCGAGCTCCTCTTGACGTGGATGACCTAGAAGACGGTTCCACCTTTTTTTTGCATCCAAGGACATTGCTGCAAAAAAGTTATCAAGAGCTAAGCTACTTGCCGTGCATTAGCTCCTCCGCGGTAACTGCCCATGTGCGTGCTCTCGTCTCACAGTCATGGAAGTGGGGTAAGCTACCTCCCGTTGTCATGAGGGAAGGGCAGCTATCTCAAAGTTGCCAAAGAACCATAAACCCAGTGCCATAGCAAGGAAGTTTGGCGCCCGGGGCGAGCCTGTAGAGGTAGCCCACCCTTGCCTCATGCACAGATCCAGGAGGCAGAGGCCTCTGCATGCTCGGCCAGGAATGCACGCAGCGGTGGGAGCTGCCCCCACCCCAAGCGAGAGGTTCGTGGCCCCATCCCATGCCCTGGCTGGGCAGCGCCTGTTGGCACCTGTGGTGGTCACCCCACTCGCCCCCCCTCGCTGCAGCACTGTATAAACTCCCACCTTGGTTTACCTCCGGGTGACCTGTGTGTGTTGCCATGCCCTAAAATGAATCTAGGAGCACATCTGCACCTAAGTAGTTGCTGTGCTCTTTTTATACAATGCTACAGAAAAAAATACCATAAAAAAACTGACCAAGGCATGAAACTTCCTTAATCCTGCAACGTGCTAACCAATGCAAGCTCTCACTAGTCTGCCATGGTTTATGTCTCACCCTAGGCCCTACCCTGCGTCTTTCACATGTATTGACAACCATTCATAGATTCATAGATGCTAGGGTCGGAAGGGACCTCAATAGATCATCGAGTCCGACCCCCTGCATAAGCAGGAAAGAGTGCTGGGCCTA
>NW_017728910.1:14080133-14108448 GCF_001723895.1 Crocodylus porosus | reverse complement strand
CAAGGCCATTTTGCTCGGCACACCACTGCCAGCCTGGGCTCCAAGCAGCTGCTGCCCGCCACGGAGCCCAGACTGCTCCCAGCAGGCGGCTGGGAGGCTGCAAACAGCTGCTCCGGGGTCTGACATGTTGGCTCTCCAGCACCTTCCAGCATAGATATTGTGTTTTTTTCAACACTCCGGCCAAAAAACGTTGCCTACCCCTGCTGCAGAGGGAGAAAAATGAATCTCAACAAGTGGTTCTGCGCCTCCAGTGTGACACAGTTCAAAGGTGCATATTGGTTTGGGCCCGTCTCTAGTCTCCAATGAACTGCATTTGAAACTAATCTTGTAAACCTGTTAATTCCTGTATCCTGATAACCAGCTTTCAGGTAGGTACTTTGTAGGCCCTGAGTACAAAATGCAAAGAAAGGGTGTTTGTCAAACACACACTGTCCACACATGCAGAGGGAAGAATGGACAAATACAATGGAGACGACATACAAAAGCTAAAAATATGAGGAAGGCTTCAAAAGGCTGAGCCTAGCCTCCAGCTCCCTGTCAAATACATCTGCTCTTCAGTACATACCGTCCCTGTGGCGAAACCCCAGAGATCTTAGCAATCAACTGGAATAGATTAATGGCCTGAACCTTTCTCCTCAAGTTAAAGTTTTACTTGTAGCCAGTGCAAAGATTAGTGGTCTTTTTTTTCTTTCCCCTTTCTTCTTTGCAAAGCACCTTTTAGACCCCTGTGAAAGATGCCTGATTTATAGCAGCACTTCTCTCCACTGAGCAGGTAGGGCCTGAGTTTCCATCGTGTGAAATTCGTCAGGTCTCACCTCCAGACCCCCTCTGAGTGCAAAGGAATTGTTCACTCTTAGTCCCTCAGCCCTTGCCTCCCTGCCGTGGGTTGGTTTCAGTTATTGCAACGGTCTTTTAACGATGATATCACCAGTTTCTAAGCCAAAGATTGCGAATGCAGGTTTCGCTTGTGCATCCCCCATCACCCGCTACTGGCCCAGACCAGAATCACGCCAGTGACCTACAAGGACAAAGCTCATGATTAGTGTCTAATCACCTGAGCCAAAGGTTAATAATGCCAGTAAAGAAGGAAACAAGCACTGAACTGTTACTGAAAGGCCAGGGATAAGACCTTTTAAAATGAAAACTGATTTTTTTTAAAAATGATTAAGGCGACTTTTGTACAACATATGTGAAAATATATATAAATTATGAATATATAGCTGGATGCAAGGGATTTTTGTGTGCACGCATAGAGATCACTTTCTACGTTCCTAGGCAATACATGTATCGCTGACTTATAGTAAATCTTGGTAAATACATGTAGTTCTGCATATGAGTAAGAGATAGGTAGATAGATCTCTTGTTCTTTGTTCATGTATATGTTCACAAACATATACACACATATGCATATGTATTTTGGTATTTGTGTGTACAGAGAGATAGATGGAGAGATCTCTGTATATGTATACGGGTGTGTAAATAATAGCAGGTGTTTTGCTAATTAACAGTTCATTGCAGGTGTTTTGCTAATTAACAGTTCATTACAGGCACCTCTCCATTCCTTGCGTGACCCTTCTAGTACGCACATTACAATTTCATTCCAATCTCCCTATTGAAATTTGGTAACGGGCAAAAAGGGACTTTATAATTTATCAACCAAAAAAAATCCTCCACAACAGCCAAGCGAGGTCGTGAACATATCAGAGCTTCCTAGAACCCAGCAGCACCTGCTATAAATATATAACTATATTATAAGCCCTATGCTTTGCTGGCACACAGCACAATATACTTTCTTATTACTGGAGAAGTTCTCTCGTATAAGTACTCTGCTTATGAAGCTGAGCTGAGAGCAAGTTGAAGGCACTGTGCTTTCTCTACGAGGTGTTTTACATTCACAATATCATCTTCTCAATGTGCGTCTTGTTTGTCGATTTGTTTCCCAGCATAACAAATCTCTTTATCCTTTGCTGAGTTAAACAGTGTTAAAGCAACACGTCGTAATACTGTTGGGTTTTTCATTAACATTCAAACTGAATCCCATCTTCCTGACCAGCAAGATTTTTTCCTCCTATCCCTCCTGCCTGTATCTCCTTTCATCTGCCCCTCCTCTTAAACAGAGGATATAAACCTTGTCCTAAGGTTTAGGAAAGTTTCATAAGCCCAAAAGGAGGGGTTGCACCCGCAGAATCCCTTTGAAGACCAAAAGAATGGACAAGACCAGTAAAATGCAAGATAAGGTAAATCCGATTTAGTGATATTTTACTGTAGAGTCAGTCCTGGGCTGCCTTATGGGGAACACATACCAGGTATCACAAGGGTCGGGTTATTGACTGTCCAGAACAAGGGGGAAAAAAGGCTGAGCTTGGCATCTGCTTAGAAATACAGTTTTGAAGGGGTTTTCAGTTTATCTAAAATGTTTTAAAGTGTGATAGAAGCAATGGAAATGCAATACACTAACAGAGAAAACAGCTAAACATAGCTCGACAGTCAGTTTCTACCCAATTGATTTTGCAGCTGATTTCAGTGGGCTTTCATCCTGAGTTAAACCTGTGAAACTGAGCCTGCAATGATGTTTATTTACTTTTCTTTACAATTTTATGCACATTTGTTACGGAGGACACATGGACTACTGTTCTTTTTAGAGTAATTTGTTTAGGAGTGCAGGGGAATTTGGTTTTGTATATAAATCTGCCCGTCTGTGACCAATCTCTCTTCACAGTAAGGGTGTAATGAAAAGACCAAATCACAACCTGCACAACCTGGATACCTGTCTAATTGCTTTAGGCACCTAATGTCACTTTCTGTTTTGGGGCCCGATCCTGCTAGGTTTGATGTATGCGCATTTGTCCTCAAATCTCAATGAATTGAAAGGGCATTGAATGTGCTCAACCCCTCCCCAGAGGCACTCAGTAGCTCATAGGATCCCCATAGAAAACTACTGCTGGTAGCAGTCCATCCTGCATGGTGCCATGACCCTTGCACACTGATTTTAATGGTAGTTGGTGGTGCTCAGTAACTCCTAGGGTCTGCTCACATTACAATACCAGACACAAATAAGTATTCACTGTGGGTTCCTGTTCCCCAAACTGCAGCATTTTCCATTTTCTTTTGGAGTGAGATGAAGCTCAAGCATTGCTGTGAATGGCATCTTTCGCAGTCCCTGTTCTGCTTGTTACGAATGGTAAATCTGCTACTCTTATCAATGGGAGTAGGATCAAACCACACTGAGAGGTCTGATCTGTTGGGAGAAGCACCAAGATATTCCCTGCATATGTAGCCCCTGGAAGCTCTGCTTGCCGTGGTGCTAGGTCTGGCCGGTGAATTTTGTAAAAGCAGCACGCGTGATCTTTGGTGAAAGCTGCCTGTTCAAAATGTCTGCTGAGTCAGCAGAGTCGCCTTGGTCAATGCAGGACCTTTCTTGGTTGCTGACAGGTAGATCAGTCTTCTGCAAAAAAAAATGATGAAAACTCCTCTGTGGGACTCCAAACCAGCGATTCACAGATCAGGTCACTCCTTCAGTCAGAAAGGGCCAGGGAGACGGTGTGGCTAGCGAGCTACTTATGGTTCTCCCTCACGGCAGTGGGACTGGATTGGAAGATCATTGCTTACAAGAAGCAATGGTCTCAAGTTGCAGCAAGGGAAGTTTAGGTTGGATATTAGGGAAAAAATTCTCTTTAGGAGGGTAGTAAAACACTGGAACAGGCTACCCAGAGAGGTGGTGGAAGCTCCTTCCTTGGAGGTTTTTAAGACCCAGGTAGACAAAGTCAAGGCTGGGATGATCTAGTTGGGGATGGTCCTGCTTTGAGCAGGGGGTTGGGCTAGGTGACCTCCTAAGGTCCCTTCCAGCCCTAATTTTCTGTGTTTATGATAATATGATTCCCTCCTTGAGCTGCCTCCCCTCCCCAGCAGACTGGGTCCTCTGAGTTGTAAGGGGGACCCTGGCAGACATGGGTGAAAAAGCACCGGGGAACAAGATAGCAGGTCTTTTTACCTGACCAGGGGAGGAGCTATATTTAACAATAAGTTTAAATTTCTGAGATTAGGAAAAGTCCCGTATGGACACGTTACAAAAGCCCTCCTCCTATACCCAGTGTGTTATACTACAGTGACTGGGGCAGAAGGTGTTTAGTGACATGCGGTGCATACAGAGCAACCTTTGCACTCCCTAATGCTGGGGCCAGTTTGTCCCCTAGCACAGCGCAGAGCAATGCCAGGACTGCATAAAGCAGCGCCCGACCACAAAACTCTGCAGCCTTGTTCCAACAAGGTTCTGGCCACACTTTCTTCTCCAGACACCGTCCCTGGCATGTGCCCTTCTTACTTTATGAAGGTAGTAAATTGAACTGCCTTTGTCTGCATCATGATCCTGGGACTTGTGGGCATAAGACAAAGACAACTCAGGGTTGCTCTAAGCTACTCTTAGCTACAAAGCTCATTCTGGCTGCTGGATATCATCAGCCTCTGAACTGAACACAGTCCCCTCCTCCTAGAGGTATCCTGGCGGAAATCGGGGTGCCTCGGACCTGCAACAGTGGCTGCTCTCCACTGCATAATCACCCGTCGCGAGGAATGCCTCCATCAGCCAGTTCTCCTGCATTACAGCTCCTTAGAAAGACCAAGAAAATGAAGGGTACTGTGGGCATCCTCTTAGCTGGGTGAGGATCTGTGCTTTGATTTGAAACAACAGGTCATATTCTGCCCTCATTGATACCCTGCAAACCCTTCGGCTTCAGTGAAAGCAGGATCTAGGCCAGTCTCTTCAAGGTTTATACTGCAGAAATGTTGCTGATGCTGAAGAGCAGAAAAGTGACTCTGGTTTCTGTTTCCCGATCCTCTCCTAGCACCTCACAGGAACCTTGGTTCTCTCTGTCTTCACTGCAGTGCTGGGCTTCTTCCAGTACGGTTACAGCCTTGGCGTCATCAATGCCCCACAAAAGGCAAGTACAGAATATGCAGTTCCATGTGCAGTATCATTCCCAATTCCCCTTTCATCCCTAGGTTATTATTTCCATTAAATTAGTACCCCAGGGTCCAATGAGCATTAGCACTCTTAGATGCTGAAGCAATGTAGAGGTAAGCAGAAAGTCTTCCCCAAGCATTTGTAATTGATGGTGTAAGTGTTAAGCTAACAAATAACAAACAAATGCAAGGGCACGTGTCCATGACCGCTCCTTTCATAGGGGAAGGGGCCTGAATTCCTTGCTCCGTTCTCAAAAAACTCATCTAAAGAACAGAACGGGGATGACAGGATATGCCCCTGACCCAGCAATCGGTATGGTCGTGAGCTCTCACAATAATCTGAAAGTTTCCGTGACCGCTTTCCCCACTCTCTTCTCGGAGAGCATTAGAGGATAGCTGCCAGATTGTACTGTCCAAAACTTAGCAAGGATGCGTGATAGATATGGATATGCAAATGCCAGTGATCGCTCTGTTGTGGGGGGAGGAACGACTGACCTGTTTGCCGAAACCAGGTCACAGAAACCAGGCCGTAGGACAACTTCTGTATAGGAACACAGTTGAGGGGCAGAGTGAGAAAGACATCTTGCTGGAGGCTTTCTGATGTGCGATAAAGGTCACCATCAGTTGACCTAACTAAATGGATACTTGGTTATTTAGGCTGAGGACTTAAAAGTAGCTGGATGTAATGATAGTCATATCAATCTATTGTGGGCCACTAACTGGAGAAATTGCCTTAACTGTTTTAGTCCTCTGGATTTGTAGGTTCAGGACTTTTGACCTTTTTGGCTAATGTCAATGGCAAAACTGCAAAAAGGATTTGAAAGCGGCTGGGATTTTGTCCATAATGTATGAAGAGCCTCCATTTTCTGGACTGCTAAGCAGAAGAACTCTAACTAGGAAAAGAAAGCTTCTTGGGTAGTTAGGAGCAGAAGAACTAATACCTTGCTGTATTCCTTTCCCACCGCAGGTAATAGAGGCCCATTACAGACATGTGCTGGGCATTGCCCCCATGGACAGAAGTGCCATCAATTTCTCGGAGGCAGATGAAGGTACAGCCTTTCCAGACATAGAAGCAACAGATATCATCATGAGTACGGCAAGCGCACACAACACCCTCACCATGTATTGGTCCCTGTCTGTGTCCATTTTTGCCATTGGTGGGATGATTTCCTCCTTCACTGTTGGATGGATTGGAGACAAGTTAGGCAGGTGAGAAACTTTCTTGCTCTTTAAAATTCATCAGTGGCCAGAAAACATCTCAGAAGTTATCATCATCATCATCATCGTCATCAAAGCTGTGGGCAGGTGGAGGGGTGGGAGCCAGTGAAGACAAAACAGAACCAAGCAACTGGATCAAGGATCTGGATCACTGTCTTACATTTATATAAAAGGGGAGGGGGGTGTAATGTGTGCGGCTTTCTACACAGCGACAGTCTGATCAAGACGCCAGGTCAGAATTGGGCCCCCAAATCTCACTGTAAGCACGAAGTATTACACCAGCCTTTTTCCAAGTATTTCAAATGATTACACTCCAAATCCCTAGATTTGACTTTCCCTAGAAAACAACTCCCTCCAGAAGTTGTTCTTTTATTTTTTTTCCCAATTCAAAGGCACAGCAAGATTTTGGAGATTTTCTCCTAAAAACATTTAAGTTGGGTTTATTAAAATCTGAAATTAAAAAGCTGACTTTCTATTGTACTTTTTATCACTTCAGACAACCCACTGGTGAACAGCTTTTCTTAAGCTGTAATTCTGTCCTGCTTTGTCTTTTCATAACAAAAGGCAGTGCAGCATATGTGAAAGGAATTTGTGCAGGGATATATTTGTGCAGTTGCTTTTCTGATTGTACCCCTGCCATATGTTTTTCAGTACATGTGAACATTATTCTTTACCCTTTAGGTTTGACTCGGTCACTGACATTCGGTCTAATTTGGTACTACGGTGCCTATAAAGTAGGCATATTCCCTCGTTTAAGGGGCATGCAAGCTGACATGTAACACTCCTGCAAGTGACTTTGACTGACAGAAAATTATGTGAATAGCAAAGAGGTTTTAAATAAGTCCAGAATTAAATCCAGCACAGGCAAAGCAACAAGCCAGTCTTTCCCCCGAGCAGGTAGTTTACCAGTGTGAGTGTCCCCACATCACAGTGATTTCGGGGTGCCCTGGGGCCATTCAGAAGCAATGGGAGCCCTCCTGGTAAACGAGACAGTATTAAGACATTTTAAGCAGGACTCTTCTCTTAATTTCACAGCTGTAAATATAGAGCAACTCCAAGCATTGGCACTGCACAGGTTGTGCTCAGTACCTCTGCGAACTGGTCCCAGAGGTGTTTTTACACGTGTTTCTGATGCAGCGCTGGCCGCTTTTAATTAGCGAGCTGTGCGAATTAAAGGTGCCTGGTGCCCCATCGGAAACACGCGTGTCAGCGGCACAGCGCACCTCCATGCTGAGACAATGGCAGCGGTACACTTGGAACTAAAGCACACTGAACGCGTTTTAGTTCAAAGCGCGCCACTGCCGTGTCCTCAGCACAGAGATGCGCTGCGTCGTGTCACTGATGCATGTGCTGCGCGGGCAGGGTTTGAATTGGACTCCTGGGGGGTCTGCGGCAGTGGCAGCCACCGCTCCCTGGGCTGCTTGGAAAGGCATGGCATGGCTGGGGGGTGCTTATCTCTTATGAGGGGGCTCTCATCTCTTATGGAGGGGCTCAGCCCCCCAAGCTCCCCCGTAATTTGAACCCCGCGTGCACGGCAGCCAGAGCGCATCAACTTGCATGCTCCAGCAGACTCCTTTAATTGAGTCTGCTCCGACACCCTGGAAATCCTGCCCAGTGTGGAAGTGCTCAACTTCTACTTTGGGTTCATACCCTAATTTAATTTTAAAAATAATTTCTAGCTGTAAGGATGAAACTATGTTGGCAGAATTCATATAATGAAATTGTTATTATTCTTAGAGCAATTTCAAGCACTCTGGAATCATATAAAATATCTCGATCGTATAAGATGTAACGTATAATACATTGTATTGGATATACAACAATAATAATGATGATAATCACGGGGGTGATAACAATGGTAAATGTAAGCTGTGCAAGGAACATCTATCCGTACCTAGAATGCCAGAAAATCTAAAGCTTAATTGATCTGAGAGCTGGACTTACTATCCCAATGTAGCTTTGTTTTTAATGAATTGCAGAGTGAAAGCCATGCTGGCGGTGAATGTTCTCTCAATCATTGGAAGCCTCCTCATGGGGCTGGCAAAATTTGGCCCCTCTCACATCCTCATTATAACTGGAAGAGCAATCACAGGGCTCTACTGTGGTAAGTTAAGGCAAGCTCGAGAATCTCTCTCTGTAAGAAGCTTGCATGTCTGCTTGCATCTCTGAGGGGCTGCTCTGGAGGGAGAAGGGTATTAAGCAACCATCTGTAACTGCCAGGACGCATCACATTTTGACTACGAGGATTCACTTATATAATCAGTGCAAACAGGTCTCCAGGATAATGCAAGGTGATGCTCGGAAAGTGGAAAATGGATTGTTTCTTATTTAGGCCCCAATTCCACAAAGCAGTTGAATGCATGGCTAGCTTTAAGTCAGCCTGTGCTCAAATGCTTTGCCAGACAGGTACAGCTTCCTGCCTGGATACTTTCCTGAATGAAAGCCACGATTCAGCACTGCAGCTTGGGCTTAGAAGGAATGATGAACAGCCGTGTTGGCAGGTCAGAGCTCTTCAAGACATGGAAAGACTCGAGGAACCACAGACATTTGAAGCAAAATCATTTGTAGGCCATAAAAGGACAGCTGCTCTGTAAAGGTCTCACTGATGAAAAGTCTGTGCATCTTCTTTTGAGGAAAGGATCAAAAGAAAGTAGCGGAAAGGCATTCGGGGGCTGGGGGGGAGGCTCTGACTTACGGAGAGAATGTGAGAGGGCAAATAAAAAGTGAATGAGATGGAAGACAAAATTAAGAAGAGCAACGTACGTCAGGGGAACTAAAAGGTTAGCAGGAGTAAAGTAATGTTTGTAGCTGTGCTCTTCCCATGGAAACAAAGGATGTCACCATCCTGTATGCCGGAAATCGCATCACCCGCCTGCTTGAAAAGAACTTTGAACGAGTCTTTGAAGCTGAGTCATGTTGCTGAAAACCGCTGACTCGATTTGAGGATACGGCTGTCCCTCTGTGGAAACAGAGCTGTGAAAGAAAACCTGACCCTTTCATTTTTTTCTGAATTTCTTTTTTCATTTAAATAATTTTAAAAAGTGAGCTATTTTTCTTCTTTTTCATTAAAAAAAAAAAAAAGGGTGTTTACAATTTTGTAGGGTTCCCCCCTCTTATCACTGTTGTGCTTCTCATTCTGGGTAAAACCCCATTCTTCAATGTAAAAATATTTTATCAAGAGCCACCCCCATAATAAAGTGAGCTTATTTTACATCTGTTGGAAGGTCCTTGGCTTTGCTTCAGTGAGCTGTATTTTAATTACTGGGACTTCATCTAATCCATTTTTCTGTTCCTATTGTCGGTATTATGGCTACTACTATTACTATTTCTAGTCATAATGTGTACTTGGTGCTGTTGAAATCCTGGTCAGTAATACCTTAAATCTAGAGTGCAAACAGAAAGACAGTACCTTAGATTAAGAAATGCACTACTTTACAGAAAAAAACATATTATCCCTTAATTGGTTTATTATCACTGTTAAGTACCATACATTTGGCTTGATCCACAAAGTCAATGGACTAAGCAGAATCTTAGGTAGGAGCTTTGCACTGAAATACCATATCTCAGAAGGTGTTTTCTCAGAAGTAGAAAATGGAGCTTAAGTATTGATTGGGAATAGATCTATCCAAATTGTGAGCCCAATTCTGGTCCTGGTTCAGATGTATTTCATTATTCAGAGCACTCTTATGCACATGCTTACTCTAGTTTAAGTGGTCTGAATCAGGTGTGTCCTGAATTGGCAGCTTCTGCCAGGCTTTCCATTTCCATTAAGACAGAAGGGCATGGGAGGCACTCAAAACCCAGCAGGAGGTGATAAGCATCCAGCACTGTACCTGGACTCCTGGTGGCTCCGGGCAAACTTTTAGTATCGGGCCCCTCTTCACCGGTGATAATGATAATAATTATTATTATTTACACCATTTTCGGGCCCCCTTTCTGTCTGGGCAGCCCCCTAGTTCACCTGTGTCTGGCCCCATCAGCATCACATGGGTCTGATCCCCAGCCCTTTTCCTGGCAAGCTAGTTATGCTTTTACTGAGCTGTCATTTAGGGTAAGTGACTTGTACACTTTTTTCCAGGGCTTTCATCAGGACTTGTTCCAATGTATGTTGGTGAGGTATCACCCACAGCCCTTCGCGGAGCACTAGGAACACTTCACCAGCTGGCGATCGTCACCGGGATTCTCATCAGCCAGGTACATGAGAACGCAGGCAGAAGTAACGAGTGATGTACTGTTACTACCAGGGTCACACTGGTGATTTGCACCGGGGGTGCCGAGTGATCCCTTGTTAAAATTCCACTGACAAATGGAAACGGAGGTGATTTCCCTGCCTCTTACAGTGCTCACCTTCTTCCTGAATACTAAATCATCCCCAGCAAAGATGAATCTCCACCAAGAGATGAAAAATACTTCTGCAAGCAGCTTATCTCTCTTCCCTACAAGGTCCTCGTACACTTCTAATCACGCTTAACTTCAATACTGCATGTGTAATCCCCAGGGTCACTGAGAGCCAGAATGTCAGCTGAGATGACTTGGTATGGATCCTTGGCCCTCTGGGAGCGCGTTTACATGTGCACCGTTGCTACTGCGCGTTAAGTTTAGTACTTCTAATATGAGGTACTACATAAATGCACAGTAGCCAACGTTAATGTGCAGTAGTAATGGTCTTTTTGTGGTGCTTAATATGCAGTAGACTAATTCTACTAAATATTAGTGTATTAGCACAGTTTTTGCTGTGGCGTGCTAATGCGCGATAGAATTAGTCTACTGGACATTAAGCATCTTGTGTAGACATGCCCTGTCTTAACTTAATCTAGCTTCCTGTATAATCCAGGCCAAAAAATTTCACTCACCGTACCTTTCTGGAAAAGGCTTGAATGAAATGTTAGCAAAACGTGTTATTTCCTTTCTTGGTTGTAGCTATGAGAAGAGCTAAGATGACAGAGAACAGAGATATTTTTCCAATATTAGCTTGATTTAGAAAATGAATTTCAATCTGAAAGTATTTACAGTCCTTTGATGGTCACTTCTTAATGGCTCAAACACACACCCATGCAAACAAAACAGATTTTAAGCTTGAATATTTGCTGAAAGCAAATCTTGTATTCCAGTTTTGGAATTCACGTTGTGCTGGTTTGTGGTTCGGATATGTGTAACAAATCAATACAGTATGCACTTCATGGTTGTACTAGTTACAAAAAATGCTGCCCTTTGTAAAGTTTCTTAGGTTACCTACACAGGTACATTGAGATTTACATCGAGTAGTCGGTCGTGATTCTAACCAGAGAATGAAAGAAGTTGAGAGAAGGACTTCATGTGTGCACTTAAAGTGCAAACTTCATATCTGCAAACAAATTTTACTGCATTTCTATATTTCTTTGGTTATTCATCCAGAAGTTTAATTCCTCATTTGCTTCATGCATTCACTTCAGCAAGTGCCCCATTTATGGTGTGGCTGTAGAAGTGCAGTTTCCTCAGTAATACCTTGCCTAGGATGTCACTCATGTTGTCCTGTCTGTGCTAACAACATAAGCTAGCTTTACAGTATAAGCACTGTTGATTTGCCAGTGACACAGAAGACCAAATTCAACTGTGAGCTACACAAGTTTAAATATGGAGAAACTCCAGTGAAGTCCTGGTGTTTCTTCACCTTTTCAGTGATGTTGCTGAGAGCACAGCTTTGGTCACAGCATAAGCAAAGCGTTGAAAAAATTTGTCCAAGACATCATGCCATCTGTTAGCTTCTCTGTTCTGAGTATGGTCCATAATCTAGACTGGGAGCTCCAATTTTTTTCTAACTTCCGCTTCAGCTGTTTTCAGAAAGTGCAATATTACTCCTGAGTTTCTTGTTTTATGATATAATTTAATCTGCTATGTTTGACCCAGATGTGTCATTTCAGATCCTTGGACTAGACTTTCTGCTGGGCAATGATGACATGTGGCCTCTGCTCCTCAGCCTTTCTGGCGGTGCTGCTGTCCTTCAGTTTTTCCTTCTTCTACTGTGCCCAGAAAGCCCAAGATATCTTTACATTAAACTAGGAAAGGTGGAAGAAGCTAAAAAAAGTAAGAAACAGATTCTGAGTTGTATTTTGTATTTAAAACTGTGCCAGATTTGAGGATGAACCTGGCTGATTACTAACTAGTACGATTATTAGGCTTGTATCAGGCTTGTCCCATGCATCAGGCTTGTGCTGTTGGGAGCCCCAGACACCAAACTCCTGTGTATATTCACTGAATAATGCATTTGTGCTGAATAATGCATGCCTGACATATGTTACCGTTCATGTTCTCAGCAGTGGGAGCTGGTGAATATTTCCATAGAGTGGGTCATGTCTGAATGCAGATTAAGGTTAAAGGACCAATTTCCAGTTTTGTGTGAAATTCCTCAATTTCAAACTTGATTTTGATCTGACAAGTTGTCATTTTCGCAACCAGAAATGTTCTCTCAGAATTTTTTTTATCAATTCTAATATAGAGACGTTGTCCTATGAACAACTTTTGAAATTGCACAATATATGTGACAGCAAAGGAATTGCTTGCATGTGCTTGTTCGCGCACATAGAGGAGAAACAAGTGTCATGTTCCTTCCCTTCATGGAACAATGGTACGGGCCATAGTATGGGGACATTCACACGTGTAACACCGTTAACTTTCGTTCGTTCTCTCCTTGCTCTGACTGGAGAGATTTGCTTGTTGCTGAACTCTTAGTTGTTTGAAATTTCCTTTGAAAAGAAATCATGATCTTTTTTTCTCTCAAGGTTTGATAAGGCTTAGAGGAAACTATGACCCCATGAAAGAGATTGCTGAAATGGAGAAGGAAAAACAAGAAGCTGCCAGTGAAAAGAGAGTCTCCATAAAGAAGCTTTTTGCCTCTTCCAGTTACAGGCAGCCGATCCTCGTGGCTCTCATGGTTCAGGTGTCCCAACAGTTTTCAGGAATCAATGCAGTAAGTTCCCTAGCAACATTGGTTTCCTAAAGGCGTGTACAACATGGCGCTTGGATCTTGACTCAAAGCACGATGAGGTCAATAGGAGTCTCTTTTGACTTCACTGGATTTGGAAGTGGACCATCTGTGCGTAACTCAATATTATTAGTAACATGTAAGGCTAAATTACATCATCAGTATTTAAGAAAGAGTTAATCATTGAAATCATTTGTTGGGGAGGAAAGGTAAGGGTTGTGTATTCTGCATAAAGCCAAGGAGCTGTTTTAAATATGTATATGGACACAACGTCATCGTCACTGTTTTAAATATTTATATGGACACAACATCATAGTCAGTCTGCAAAGGACTTATCTTCACAGCACCAGGACTAGGGAGCGACTCTTACCCATTTTCTCCCCACATGCCTGGGAAATAGGACACTAGAGAGGGGGCACTGAGTGAGGCCTAACCCTTCATTTGATTGTGTTTGATAGATCTTTTACTACTCTACAAATATTTTTGAAAGAGCTGGAGTTCAGCAACCAGTTTATGCAACCATTGGCGTTGGTGTTGTGAACACTGTCTTCACCGTTATCTCTGTAAGTAAATATCTCTGTGCTGGATAGTTCAGTGAGCCAGTAAAAAGTATGTATGCTATCATTTCCATACAGGCTAAAGATTTCATTATGCTGCTGGGGCTGAGAGTGAGTAAAAAATGACTGACCCTGGAAACTTTATTGTACTTACTAGTATGAGTAGTGGCTCATACCATCAAAATGGACTAAGATTGGAGACTCCACGTCATTCCATCCAGACTCCAACCCTCTATTAGTTGGTTACTTCTATTACGCTAAAACTTATCAAAGTTCCCAAATTGAGTGAGGGAGACTGAAGCCCTCTTTAGTTTCTCCTCGTCTATAGAAGAGATTTAGCTTAGGCTGTGACAGTGAATGCTTTCCACTGCCATAGTATCAGTGTGCCACAACCATCTATCTTATCTTTTATCTTTAGACTTCACTACTGTATTTATATAGCACCTATTCTGGTAATGGCAAGATGCTATTCGATGGCAATAAAATTTATATAGTACTCATCCTGGCAATATCTAGATGCTGTTCTGTAGTGATACAGAACACCGCCAATCTCCACAGCCTATATTTGATTGTTTTTCTCTGGTGAGGGTACAGAAGAGCCCAGATCATTTGTATCCAGGTGGTTCACAAACCACATACTTCACAGCAATTGCTGAATGAAGGAGAAGCCATGCAACTCTTTCCTTGGCTTTTATTTAAAAGGCATCTCTTGTCCACTTGGTTGGAGAACCACCGTGGTCCCGTGCAGATATCCGCTGCAGCTGTATACATCCCTAATTGGTTCTCAAACCTTCAACCTTGTAGGGGCAAAACTCATCCCTGTGACTTATCTACAGTATCAACAACATTCCAATTACTTGCCAAATATGTTTAATTCAGGCATTCGCACAATAGAAAGTGAATATACACATTTAAATAATTTATCTTGTCTTTTATGCACTAACAACCAGGACTGGACTTCAACCAGTGATCTAAGGGTATACGCCAGTGTGTCCTCCATTAACAAATCTACCCACCAAGGTTTAGGCAAAGGTGCTTTAGTAGAATACATCAGCAACCCCCTTAAAGAAAAAGATTTGTTGAGGTTTGTTGGGAAATGAGACATTCAGCCCACGTTCCTGTGACCTGAAGATGTTCTACTGTCATTGGACAGCAGCAGCAGGCGTGTTTTCCTTCATATCTAGCAATGTTTGCTCTCCACTTCTTTGACCCTGAGCATTTAAATATTACCTAAAATTTGTCAATCAACTACAAACTGACTGTTCTGATCAACAGGCATGGCCTACAGAGCCTACTGACAGCTGTGCTGGACCCTGATATGGGGAGCAGAGATCATGATCAGACCCTGCTCTCTGCAAATCAGTGAGCCAGCAGGATGAACTGCCTGAGCTGAAAGTCCCACCTTAACTTTTAGAAAAGCCAGTGGCCCCCGCTGGTCTCCAGGGTCAGATCTATACCCTAGTGCTCCTTGGAGAATGCTGCTTCTGCGCACATCCTGCCCAACCACTCCCACTCGCATCACGCCAAGAAATGTGTCTGTCGAATGGATTTGGGGGTACCCTCCATGGCCAATCTTTAAACTCCCTGTTGGTTTGCATGACAGCAGCTGTGGCAGACATGCTGGAGTGGCTTCATTGTTGTGTTTCGGCATTTGGGATAGGCAAGTGTAAACAGGTGGGTGGAATGGGCTTAAGACCAGCCCTCCCCAGGAGTGCTAAGGGTGCATTGTGGACATATGCCAGGTATGCTATGTATAAAGGAAGGAAAGGTTTCTGGCAATTGGAAAGAGAATCTAGGTTGAGAGCTATCAAAAGAGACGTCCAGAGCCCACGTGCAGGAATCAGATGGTAACCGTGTGTGCATGTGTACAAACCCTAGGATGGACACAATTCATGGGTGCAAGCCATGATTTGCCTGCTGCATATTATCTGGCTTGAAACTTTCAGTAGTGTGGTTAGTCTGGGTGGATAAAAACCCCAGTGTGAACAAGGCCCAACTAGCAAACTCATCCTGAAACTTGTACTGGTCCTTCATTCCTGGGGAGTTCACTCCATCTCAAACCAGCCCCCAGTAAAGCTCTGCCTCACACACAGACACGAGTTATCTTTATCATAGAGAATGCCATTATGTCAGAGAAGCGTAAGTGCTCATGCCGTCTTCATCTTGGAGCTTCAGGTGACCTTTCCAGGCCATGGAAAACCTTGAAGAAAAGGACCAAGGCTTTGAACTTGATTCAAAATATGTGAATCGAATTCAGAAAGTGGAGGACAAGATTGGTCTGCTGAGGGCAGCCTGAATTGCCAACGATACACAATGTACTTGTTGGAGTTTGCTAAGTGCTGAAGGCTTCATGCCCAGGTATATCACATAGGTAGCCTAGCTACGTGATGACAAAATTGCATTGTTATAAGTTGCATTGTTGAGTGGTGATTGATGAGACCAGAGCTGGTAACTCCAATGTACTACTTGCATTTCTCCAGGTCTTCCTGGTGGATAAAGCAGGGAGACGGTCCCTCTTTATTGCTGGTTTGATTGGTATGTTAGGAAGTGCCATACTCATGACGGTTGGACTTGAACTTCTGGTAGGTTCTTCTTTTTTTCTTTCTGGTTTTGTTCCCCAATTCATAGACTAGGGAAGAAAAACTTCCCATGAATATTTAAAACGCAATATATAGCAAATTTATTTCAAGGAGCGTGATCTGAAAGCAATTCCCCTCACGCACAAGTTAAGAGCCATCATCTATGTCAGATAAAATACTCCCAACTTGTACTTTGGACAATTGTATATTGTTCCTTGTGGGATAATCTCGCTAGATGTAATCGAACACTGTAACTTGCACTTCAAACAAATATGAGACTGTTGGCACTACCATCACAGATATGCAACCCTCCAGGAAATCAAGATTATTCCTTGGAAGTGGAGAGCTGGCCAATTTGGAGACATTTCATAACATTTATAGATATGCACAGTAAGGCAGATACAGACAAATCACATGCATCAGAGCATGAGCAGAGGTCACGAGAGACCAAACACTTCTCTTGCACTCAGTATTATCACTTTCCTCTGGATCACTGTGACTTAACCTCCTACTATAAGACCTGCTGAATCAATGTCAGGAAAAAAATCAAATAAAGGGAGGGTGACTTCCTTTAATCACCACTTCCTTGCATTTTCCTGTTGCTTTTCCTGCTACTTTTTTGCATCTATCTGAAAACACAGCACATAAGTTTCACCAGCTTTGAGCCCCTGTGACTCAGCACCATTGGGTATAGCTACACTGCTTCCACGGGGCTCTCGGGCAGGTACGCTGCTGAGTATGCCCTCCTGCTCATGTGCACCAAATCCAGAAATGCCATGATGAAGCTCCTCAGGGGTGTCCATTAAGCTCTCAAATGTAATGGAGATGGAGGTCTTGAGAGCAGCTGTGATGGCTTCATCATTTCTGAGTTGGGTGGATGCAAGCAGAAGCAAGCGGATGGGACGTGCTCAGGAGCATCTTCATGGCATGCAGGGAACAACACATCCACTATAAGCCCGATCTACATCTGGTATCACTAGGTATCACTCCATCACTTCACTTCACTGGAGCTACACTGAATTGTGCATGTAACTACTCATGGTAAATTCACTATTCTTCACCTGTTTTTATAGGAAAGATTTGCTTGGATGAGCTATGTGAGCATGGTGGCAATCTTTCTCTTTGTAATCTTCTTTGAAGTTGGGCCTGGCCCAATCCCCTGGTTTATTGTTGCTGAACTCTTCAGTCAAGGGCCCCGTCCTGCCGCCATCGCTATGGCTGGGTTCTGCAACTGGACCTGCAACTTTATGATTGGCATGTGCTTCCAGTACATTGTGGTAAGAAACCCTCCTAAATCTTGCAAATGAGCATCAACAGTAATTGAAATTCCCAAGGAGGTCTACGGAGATGTACATCTACCTCCCAGGGAAATAAACGGAAAATATGTATCTAGATATGGCCCTCAGGCTGGATCTGGGCTGCGGGTTTTAGACTGAGCCCATGTACCACATGCAGTATGCATTGGACCTGCTGCTGTGGACACTGCACATGACACAGCACTTGGTCCAGGTCACCTACACTGGCTTGGCCCTATGCACTGGCTCTGAGACTGGGCTGGATTGGGCCCACAGGTTGTTCCTGAGTGGAAGAGCTACCACATAGGGCCTGTCTGGTGCAGGCGCCTTAGGTAGTATGCAACACAGGTAGCACATGCCCCTGCCTGGACCAGGCACGCACACTGCACCTGGCACTGGGGCTGGTGTTGCGGGGTGCACTACATGTGGTGCCCACCCGACCAGCTCTGCGTGAGATCATGGCTGGTCCGGATCAGCCACACACAGGGCCGGTCTGGTGGAAGCACCTCGTGCAGCACATGCCCCATGCACAAAGCCCCAGACCGGGCCCAGCAGACACTGCAGGTAGTGCTAAGGGCTGATCTGCGGTGCACACTGGACTGGCCCTGTGGGCTGCCTCCGGTGCATGGCGTTGGCCTGTGGGTCTGATGCAGCTACATGGGACCGGGCCCATGATCCTCATCTGGCCCACAGGTGAGTTTGACACCCCCGCTCTAGACTGCTTTGAAAATCTTAACAGATGCATTAAAAATGGTAAGCAAGCAATAGGTTGGTATTAATTATGGCTCTGTTTCACTTTGCCTCTGACAGGATCTGTGTGGATCTTACGCATTCGTGATCTTTGCTGCTCTGCTCCTAGGCTTCATTGTGTTTGCTATCTTTAAAGTGCCAGAAACCAAAGGGAAGTCTTTTGAAGAGATTTCGGCTGAGTTTCGCCGCAAGAGACGCTCGGCAACGAAAGGACCCAAAGCTGCTACTGAACTGGAGGACCTTCGAGGGACTGAAGAGGCATAAAACTCCCAGATGTCTACAAGAAGGAGATTAAAGACTCATGTTTTTCAAAGGCATCTCAAAGAACTTGCGTTGTTTTTTAAGGATATGGCAGCAAAAACACTAGTACGTTAAACCAGTATAATGCCTTCAGACCAACAGGACTGGCAGGTTGTACCCTACTGCCCTAAAGACTCAGATCCATATTACGCTCTCAGGAGCAATATATGTGTGCTGTACGAAGAGATATTTGGGAAAGAAAGGAAAGAATATATGGAGGTCGGTTTCTATGCTCCACTGCATTGATTCAGAAGGATAACATGCATTTGCAGAGTGAATAGGAGCATCATGCAGAAGGAACAGAAGAAAGGAAAGAGGGGATTTATGTTAAAGAAGAGATGATTTCTACTTGCAGTGATTCCACCCTTGTTTCTCGTGCCTGTTGATTCCTTCTGCTTAAATATGTGACACCTTGAGAAACTAAATATTACCGTAGAGGTCACATGAGCACAAAACAATAAGAAATGGAAGGGGCTAATGATAAAAGACTGAGTGTGTGCACATCCTAGTCTTATATGACAAATCCCTGCTGAGTGGCAGGACACCATTCCCATGAAAATGTGCTAGACCTAAACCTTGCTTGTTTGATTTACTATGAAATAGTCACAGAAATGCTGCTTAGTTCTGTAGGGGTTTTCCAACTGAACTGCTCATTTGAAGACAGATTTAATAAATCTTGGCCAGAGAAGTTGCCCATTGCTATTTGTGGATGAAAATTTTCCACTGCTCTTTCTTTTTTGGTGAGGAAATTGCTCAGAAGGAGACGTCAACATGTGGTAATGTAGCCTCACAGGCCTGCCTGTACCGGGAGTGAATAGATGTGGATTATTATGCCTATCTCTGTTAGAGGCTCCCCGTGTTACTCTGGGAAAGTCACTTAACCTCTCTGCTGCAGTTTCCCCTCCCCTCCTTGCCTGTCTTGCCTGCTTAGACTGTGAGCCCCTCAGGGCAGGGTCTCTCGTTCTTTTGGGCTTCAAGGCACTGTGGTAGGACAAGCATTAAACAGCTGTAAGTAGGGGCAGCTCCTCAGCTACTGTAAATATGTGTAGTATTATTAACTTCAAGCCTCATGGGCTCCATCAGAGCTGTGTGGCTTTTCCCTAACTGTAGATGTTCATCCCGGATATCCTTTAGTTCAGGAGGCGTTGCTCCAGCCTCTCAAGAGATGACCTGTGGGGCATTTTTGAAACCCTGACTCATGATTTATTTTAGTTTTTTGCTGCTCTATGAAATACCTACTCTATACCTCTTGAGGTCCTTGGACCAAGTCATCATGGTGGCATCTGAGCACATTATGCCACATGACCATTATTGTATTGCTGTGTGAAGCACAGGCTAACCTAAGTCAATAGTATTTATGGTTATAGCTGATGCAGTGAGACTAATCATACGTTTACTGAATCATATGTTCAGTGGATCAAACCTAATGAAAACTATCAGAGAGTGCACGACCAAGCGCTGGACCCCTTGCAGGTGCAGGTAGCTCCACTGAAAGCAAGGAGCTATGCCCATTCACACAGGAGACAATCGGTGTCCTCTCTGGATGTTACTCCTTCGGCTTTAAGACATTGAGTTAAATTCTGCTGCCATTCAAGTTAAGGGGAGTTTTGTCACTGACTTCAGTGGGACCTGGATTTAGCTCCAGATTGTACATCTGAGTAACAAGAAGCACATAACAGGCCAAATACATCCTTGGTGTAATATCAGTTGTCCTTACCAGAGTTATGCTTAGAGAGGAATTAATAGATATCATGTGATAAACTGGGAACCTATACCTGAAATTCAACGTGCTAGATCTTAAGAAAGCCAGAGCTGCTGACTGCCATTCAGTGTTCCCATGTCCCGGGCCTCGCAACTCTTGTTCACAAGTACGATAGTACAGCTAGCACATAGGGCACGCTGCTGAGACTGCCGACTCAAGAGTTTTACACTAGGGATATCTAGGGACAGTAAGTTAAATATTAAAACAGTTATTCTGAATGTAAAGAAAATGAGGTTGTGCCTTCAGTCACGTTATCTACATCTGTTACATAAAAGGGTCCATGATGTTTTCAGTGTGTTTTGGCTTTTGTTCCTGCTGTTTGTCCTCTGTCGATGGTGAAGGTAAGAGCTAGAGCCCCTGAGAACAGGGGCTAGTTTCTCAGGGTTGGTACCCTCCCTACATCGCAAACACTGCACTGGCTCGGAGCAAAATGTGTGGGCCAAAGGTTAAAGCTCAGGGCTGGGACTTGGGAATCCTGGGCTGATTACCCTGAAGTCCTCAGGAATTAGCTACATGTCCCCTTAATTTGTGTTCCAGGCTGTGCCACTGCCTCAAAGGGTATGTCTGGACTGCACTTCTTACCTATGGGTTAGCCCAATAGCTCTTCCATTGTATATCTTTCACTTCCTTATGTCTGTGGTTTGAATTCAAGCTTGCTTTTAAAGGCTTTAAACTGGGTCTGAGCCACCTTGTGGTATGGATACTGAGATCTTGTTTAGCCAATCCTCCAGTGCTGCTCCCATGGGCCTATGTATTTTGACCTTTCTATTTACTTCCCACTGGGCTCGTATGCATGGAAGCCGCCCACCCGGTTCTATGCACTTGTTTCACATTTAGCCCTTCATCCCCTGGGTCACGCAATGATCTGCATGGCTGAGCCAACACCGTTTGAACATGCCGAGCAGAGCACGGCTAGCTCGCTGGAGGATCATGCCCGGAGTCTGGTTCACCTGTAATGTAAGCACAGCAAGGCACATGATTTGGGGAGAAACAATCAAAATCTGTACTCAGATGAAAGCATCTTGAGGAGGCTGGCAGAAGCGGGCATCAAGCAGATGGAATACAATGCAGAAAGCACATTAAAGAGCACTTCCTGCAGGGCAAAAGATACCAATGTCAGGCCATGAAACTGCTCCTCCTCTACCTACCTCTGCAACAAGGATCTGACCAGGTGCTTACAGGCTTCTGAGGAAGCAATGATGGGGATCCCTTGAGGAGTTACTAGACAAGATCCTAGAGGAAAAGTTGGTGGAGGTGCAGGGATACACCCCAAAACAGACCATAGTGTTGTTAAGGGATAAACCTGAAGAGGTACCTTGGAGAAGAAGTGGCATCAAAGACAGAGCTGCAGCTGGCTGAGTGATGTCTACCATCTCTGTTGTATTATGGGAGGATTTGCAGCATTATAGGAAGGACTTGTGTGTTATGAATACAGTTATTGCTGTGGAGGTATTACATGCAATAAGATGACTTCATGGAGGGAAGAAGCCAGACCACGTCTCTGGTCCCTGTCTCTTGGCTATCGCAGGTTATCCAACAGAAAAAAACAAAACACCTAGTGATTAGTTCTCACTAAGTTAGCACTTCTTTAAAAGAAAACCAGGTTACAGATGTGGCACGCATAAGTACATCTTTCCTCATGTTTCAACCTACTGATCTCTTTGTAATTCTGTCAAGATAGTCATTGCATTCCAGCATTGCATCAGGCTGTATTAAATGGAAAAGTTTTTTGGGGACAGTACTAGTTTACTCCCTGGTCCTCCCAGTCTGGGTTGAGGAGAGAAAGACATGGAAGAGATCAGTTCTGCTGCTAGCAAACTTCTAAATCCTAGTTCAGCCTCCTGTTCATATTCATCTGATCCTGACCTGTCCCCTTTGCTCCCCAGTTCCCGGTAGGTGATGCTTTATAATTTTACATACGGTGGAAAATATGATAGTTTGTGAGATTCCTGGACAGGGCAAACTTCCAGCAGCTGCCTCTGTGGCTTACAAGCCCTCTCCTCATTGCTATGCTCATCAGCACGAGATGAAAACCCTCCACCAGGGGCGATGCCTAGGGGGTGCACACAGGTTCACATGCACCCCATAAGCGTGGCGGTGAACCCCTTACAAAAAGGCGCTGCTCACCACCCCCCCTCCCCCAACGGACAGCACCGGCAGTGTCTGTGGGTGGTTGCCAACCCCCGGCTGGCACTCGCCACCCCCCTCCCACTGCCGACAGCGCCGGTGGCTTCTGTGGGAGCTCCCGCCACCGCCAGCACCACCATGCCCTGCCAGCAACGCGTGGGGCAAGGGAACGGGATTAGAGTGGCGCTTGGGGAGGGTGTGAGGCTTACCTTGTGGTATCCCTGCCAGAAAAGATGGCCCTCACTGGGGCAGTATCATGAACCAGCCAGTCTCAGTTTTCCTGATTTAAGAGCATGTGTATTAAAACAAGAATGGCAATGAAAACACAGATTCGGTTACTGTAAATCAGAAAATGTATCAGATTAATAAATGACACTGATAAATGTATTCCTGAATTTTAAGTAACATCTTGTTGAGGAGCCCAAAACCTTTTTTTTAAAACGGTTCCTGAAATATCATTCTTAAAAGTGTTTTATACTTTTAAGCAATGTTTTCTCTTTTTTTATTTTACCCCTTGGTTATTGGGAAGCTTTACACTGAGATTAGAAGTTATGCCCATGTGTGTTGGAGTAGAAGTCCAACAGTATTGACTAGTTACAATAAATTTATTTGCATCTTTTGATATAGCTGATCTAAATAAGATTTACCTTGAGATATGCCCTCTGTTTTTTGGTTCAGAGCTCCACATCTCACTTCTTTAGCTCCCGTACTGCTGTATAAACCAAGGAAAGCATTTCAATTGTTTTACAGCCTGTGAGGTTTTTTAATTCCGTCTGTGCTCAAATAATATTCCTTGGTCAATTTTTACTAGCGTCCCTTCACTTGTCTTCAGATTCCTCGAGACGAGGGCTATGTTTACACTGGGGTTTTTCAATCCCATAATTGTTGTTGTGTGCATTTTTCCTACCAGTAACACTGACGCAGGCTGTAGTACAGAAAAGGCTCTGGATTCTACACAGTATACGGGCTTTAGCATGCAAGATGTTTTGCAAGTGTTAATATAAAGCTTTAGCTTAAGCTATTGCAAACGTACTTTACCATTTATGGTGACTTACAAAGGAAACGTTCATTAGCAAAACAATTCAAAAACATGTTTACTGCTCTCTCCTCGTATCAGTTTGGCAATTAGAACGGCTGTTTTATCTGCCCTCATTAAATGTTTAGCTCCAGTTAAAGCTTGTTCTTGAGATATAGCTTGTTCAATTGTTATTTTTATCTCGCACTGTTACAGTTTTACTAAGTTGCTAATCATTAAGAAAATGTAAAAGACCATGTCATACTTATTAGCTAAATGGTCGTTGCACTTTAGTTAACATGCAAAGGATGTTCCTGTACGGTGGTTAGCAAATAATGCGTTATAATTAATAATCCCTGGAAAAGTATTCTGTCAGCAAGAGCTTTGATGGTGTTTTCCTAATGTGCTGAGATTATTGCCATTAGGATTTTTCTGTTTTGTCAGATAAATGGCTGACAACATCCACTTTCCAACTCTCCAAGCATCATTTTAAAATTAGCCGAACTTCCCTATTCCAACAAGCTCAGGGGGTTTGGTTCCATTAACATTTTTCATATTATCTATCACAGACTTTTCTGCCCCACTTCATCCTGTTTACAAAGATTTCCTTTGAACTGGATATCCTCTCTCTGCTGAATGAAGCAGTTGATGAGAAACAAGCTGATTCAGTTCTGCTTTAAATTCAGGGTTTTCATCCTTTGAGCTGCTATGTATTTGTGAGGTGATGACTATCCTCATCTCCTTCTGAAGTCAGTGGGAGCTGAGGATGTACCAGGACCTTCTGAGATTGCAGCTTTAGGCTTTGATTCAGCAGAGCACCTAGACATTTGCTTCACTTTAAAAGAATTCGAGTGCATGCTCAGGAGGGCCCGGGAGTCTCAGGGCCATGCTGAGAAATCCTATTCCCCAGGCACACCCCACGTAACCAGACTGATACAGTCAGCCCAGATTGTAGAACAACAATAAATCCAGCCTGTAGCTCTAAATCAGCCTCAGGATTGAGGTAACTACTATGGTCACTATGTCCTTCCCTGCTTTATGGTGGAAACAGTCCCATATCATTTGGATTCCACCAGCCCTGCCTTTTTCCCCAGCTGCAGCCATGTTAAACTCCTCACTGCACTGATATGCAGGGAACCCACCTCCTAAAAGGTTACTTTGGCTAGGGACAGACATTCAAAAAGCATGAGCCTGAATGATTCAATCTTCACAGGTTAGTCTAATTTGGCTACACTAAATAAGTTTTGTAACTGGACAGACATTCCAGAAATGCAGGCACACGCCTGCAGTGGCTCAGGCTACAAGACGAGGAGGTGCTACAGCAGCCCTCCCTTCCCTTGTACGGTACGGGGGGGGGGCGTGGCCAGGCCCTGGGAGGACACTCTGATTAGCCCAGCAGGGACTTGATAACAGTGTTTATCACCCCTAACTCAGTGTTTATCACTCCACTAAAAAAACAACAGAGAGACATTACCAGCTACTTGTTGATTATGCCTATTGATTCAGCATGGACTGTAGCCAGCATGTGGTCTGCTAGCTAATACACAGACACCTCTCCACAAGGCGGGGGGTGGGGGGGGCGGAATTCCTGTGAGGGGGTGGGGAGAAGCAGCTCGCAGTCTTTGGAGCTGCAGCCAGGGAGCAGAGGGGAGGGGCCAGCTCTGCTGTGGAACAGAGAGCCCCACCCAGCTGGGGGTGGTGGGGGACTCTGATTTACCTTAAACCAGCAAGGGGTCTGGGACAGACATTGCATAAACCCGTTTTACCCAAATCAGTTAAGTCTGATACTACATTCAACCAGGTTTATTTCAAATTGGTTTCAGCCATTTTCAAACTGGTTTATGTGCATCGAACATCCTCTGTTACAGGTTTAAACCAGTTTCTGATCACTTAATGTGTAACATCGGTCCCTAGCCTTCGTGGTTAATCTATTCCTTTTAAGCTAGGGAGCGATGTTACACATAAACCGATTTAAGTGATCAGAAACTGGTTTAAAACTATAACACAACAGAAGCTCAGTGCACATAAACCGGTGTCAAAATGGCTGAAACTGGTTTAAGATAAACCTGGCTGAATGTAGTTTCAGACTTAACGATTTGGGTCAAACCAGTTTATGAAACACCTGTCCTAGACCCCTTCCTGGTTCAAATTAAATAATACTCCCCAGCATGTTTTGCAGCCCTGAGCTGGGATATGCCATCTGCTACAGAAAGCAGGGCTGGCCCTGCCCCTCTGCTTCCTAGCTGGAGCAGTGAGGGCTGGCTGACAATGGGTGGGAGGAGGGGAGGGGAGGGGGCAAGCCCAGCTGGGGATGCAGCCCAGTCCGCAGGGTGGGGGGAACTGCCCCCCCCCCAGGCAAACCCCAGCTGGAATCTGGGGCCACGGAGGGGAGTTATGTAGCCCTTCCCCCACTCAAATTTACAGCTGGGTGCGACTGTGGATTATAAATCCCAGAGGCACCTGGAAGAGGAAGTGATAATCAACTCTGCAGAATCCTGCTGCTGTGATTTTAGATTACAAATCTCAGATATCAGGGGCAGCAGGAAGAGAAGGCAACACCTGGCCCGTGCTGGCTACGTGCCAGACAGCTGTGCTCTAGTGCCCCCTGGCTTCTGGCCACAGCCACTGCAAGCACATGGCTGCATTTCGTTAATCAAAGGTAAATCTCTATTCACTTCTGTTTCAGTTTAATCTATGCAGTTTAGACTAACCTGCAAATACTCAATGAAGTCAGCCTTGGGCTTTTTTGACTGTCTGTACTTAGCCTTATTCTCCAAATCCTACTGCCACCAGCTCCCTTGTCTTGAGGCTGAGGCATGGAGTCAAAATTGTCCCTTATGCATTTAATTAATATTGGTCTGTTGAATTTAGTTCTGCTTCTCCTCTGTCGTTATTACCTCCTGCTGAAATGTATAACCAATGTACTGCAAGAAATCTAGTTCCCAGACTTCTGATGAGATTCTCAGTTGTGATTAGTTCATTACAATTTTTTTCCCTCCTATGTTTAACTGGTCAGGAGAGGCCATGTTAGAACCTCATGGTATGTAAATGTCAGAAAGGTAAGTAGCCGTGTTAGTCTGAAATCAGGTGGAAGGCAAGGTAGGGGTGCACCTTACAGATTAACTGAATCTTAGATGGTGACCAACTGACACCATTGAGGCTAAACACCATTGAGCAGTTACACACAAACTGGTTTAAGTGATCAGAAACTGGTTGAAACCTGTAACACGACAGAAGCTCAGTGCACATAAATCAGTTTCAAAACAGCTGAAATTGATTTAAGATAAGCCTGGTTGAATCTAGTTTCAGACTGAACTGGTTTGGGTCAAACCGATTTATGAAACTTCTGTCCCAGACCACTTCATGGTTCAAGTTAAATCAGAGTCCCCCAACATCCAAGCATGCTTTGCAGCTCCTCCCCTCTGCTCTCTAGCTGGAGCAGTGAGGGATGGCTGACCAGGAGGTGGATGGGGAAGGCTGGCAAGGGATGCAGCCTAGTCTGCAGCGAGGGAATGGGGCCAGGGAGAGAGGATTTCTTATCAGGAAGGCCATGTATTTGTTTCTTGCAAATCACTTGAGTACATATTTCTTAAAGCAACCAGTATCTGCAAGAGGTGCTCAGCAGGGGAAGTTTTCTGCTAAATCCAGGGGCAGATTGAGGGGGTGCACAGTGGTATACCCTCTTTGATTCCTATACCACCTGAACTTTAATATGAACTGCCTGCAAGGAGCAGCCATATTTCTATTCAGGTAGTGCTGAAAGAACCAGTTGACTTCATGGCTCATTAGCAGGCAAAGCGCTGCTCGACCTGGTACTGGCTACTGGGGTGACCTAATCGGTGACCTAGTGATCGATGGGAAGCTGGGTGACAGTGACCACAAGCTGATCACCTTCAGCATCCACCGTAAAGCTGGTAAGTCATTCAGCAACACAGAAGTCCTTGACTTCAGAAAAGCTGACTTTAACAAGCTCAGGAGGCTGGTCAGCGAGGCCCTAAGGGACCACAACCCCAGGGGGAGGGGAGTTCAGGAAGAGTGGTTGCTCCTCAAGGGAGCGATCCTCAATGCACAAGCTAAGTCTATTCCATCTCGGAGGAAAGGCAGCAAGAGGGCACAGCAGCCCTCCTGGCTCTCCAGGGATCTAGCAGACCTCCTGAGGCTAAAAACAAAGGCCTACAAAGGATGGAGGATGGGATTCACCTACAGGGAGGATTATTCTGCACTGGTCTGGTCCTGCAGGGAGCAAACCAGGAAAACCAAGGCTGCAACTGAACTCCAACTAGCTTCGAGAATCAAGGACAATAAAAAGTCCTTTTTCAGACGTGGGGAGCCAGAAGAAAAGCAAGGGCAACATTGGACCCCTGCTGAACCAGATGGGGCAACTGACGCCCAAGAAAAAGCCAACCTATTCAATGGGTGCTTTGCATCGGTCTTTTATTAGTCCCATGGGACGCCCATGCCCGCTACAGGACAGGAAGGTCCGGGTGAGGGAGATCCCCTGTCCTCCATTAATGTTGACCTCGTGAAGGAACACCTTGAGATGCTGGATACCTTCAAGTCAGCCGGCCCTGACAATCTGCACCCCAGGGTACTCCAAGGAGCTGGCGAGCGTCATAGCCCAGCACCCAGCACCAATCTTTGAGAACTCCTGGTGCTCTGGTGTAGTGCCCGAAGACTGGAAGAAGGCCAATGTGGTGCCGATCTTCAAGAAAGGGAGGAAAGTGGATCCGGGTAACTATAGGCCTATCAGCCTGACTTCTATCCCGGGAAAGATCTTAGAAAAGTTTATTAA
>NW_017728910.1:14042797-14080033 GCF_001723895.1 Crocodylus porosus | reverse complement strand
TTGAACACCTTCAAGAGCAAATTGGATGCTTATCTTGCTGGGATCCTATGACCCCAGCTGACTTCCTGCCCCTGGGGCAGGGGGCTGGACTCGATGATCTCCCGAGGTCCCTTCCAGCCCTAATGTCTACGAAATCACCTCCCTGATTCCTACTTAGCTCTCTCCACTCTGCAGGTGATAACAACCCTCTGATATTTTAATGGTTTTGATGTTCCATTGTTCAATCTATCCTTTTTTTTCCCTGTTATTTTGCCATTGGTTAGCCATTCCTGGTAATGCCTACTATTTCACAGCACTGAAGCCTGATTTTAGGTCTACCTAAAAATCGTAATTCAGGTGTGGTAATAATAACTGTAGAAATGACTGACAGTGAAGTATTGGAGGCACTGTCAAGACAGGAGGAATAGATTTTGTTTTGTGAATCTGAATGAGACGTACATTTAACTATAACGAATATGGGATTGATACAATATCTTTTGCACTATTTTGACTCTTTTTTGCCTTGTGTTTTTTAATTGTAGTACATATTTCAATAGGTATATTTGTTTTTGCTTTGCTATTAAACTGAATTATATAGAGCTAGCCCTGTAGCATATTAGTAAAGCATCTAGTTTCTCTTTAACTGGAGAAAAATGTGTTGTGTTACATGTTGATGATGTGCCACACCATCTGCACTCCCCTCTTCAAAATCCTAGATCTGCCCAGGGCCGAGTCTCCTCTTAGTTTCATTTGATTTTACCACAGTCTTTCCTGAGCTGAGCAGAATAACTGTTCTGAATTCACTGCTGAAGAGCTGGAAAGTCACAACACATGCACAATCTATAATGATTAGGAAGCTGAAATGCAGAAATACATCTTAACATGCAGAATAGGAACCATGGCAAACAGCTTAAAGATTATTGATTACCCTGCCACCTGCTAAGTCAACGCCTGAAAATACAAGGATTTGGTAATTCAGAAAACTGTAGAAGGAAGTCCTTCAGGGTTATAGTGAGACTCACACTTCTACTACAGCTCTGTTGCAAAGTCCTCATTAATTTGGTAGAGATTTAAATCTTGATTCACAAACTGTGTCACAGTTCCTTTAATTTTGAAAAATGTGTTTAAGAGTTTTGCTGAACTGGATCCATGGGAGAGACTTGGGGTGCTGGTAAAAAGATCTCTACCCCAGACAGTTGCATCTCATCTATGCTTCAAGTCTGATTTGGGTTTCCTTTAAGATATCAGACTCCTGTATTGATATCTAGAACTTAAAAGCCACCGCATGATACACTTACTCCTGCTTAATGAATTAAATCCCATGAGGGCAAAAAGATATGTGAAAGGCCCAACTGTTTAAAATTTTAACCACACGTGACCCAGAAAGAAATATTAAAAAGAAAAAAAAACCTGAAACATTTTCAGATAAGCTTTGAAATTGAATTGCTGTTGTTCTGTACATGTGAGAGAGAATACTTCAACAATATTAGAAAACGGATTTTAGAAAGTAAATGTTGATCCATCCAAGCAACAATTGGTGAAACCAAATTCCACTCTGTGCATATATAATATTTGTATTAACTCACTGATGAATAGATTGTCTTTGGCTAGTTCTGTTGCTTGTTTCAACAGTATATCACAGCTGAAATCAGTCATTTGCACATTAGCAAAGAAATTAATCTCTGAAGAGGAGCAATTTTCAAGTCATTAAAATGAAACTGCTAATTGTGAAAATCATCCTAATACATCATGTGATAACTCATCAAAGAAAATATCATTATTGCACAGCCATAGTCTATTGCAACTCAGGATTAGAGATATAAAATAATTTTTCAATCATTTGGCTAGCTATCGATATTTCAGGGGAAGTGAAGCGTGGGCAGCTAGCTATAGGCAGACACTTTTGCATACTGAGTGTACAGTACGCAAGTAAAATCCCTTAACAAATAGTCCAGACTCAGGCATCTGTTACAAATGATTTATGCTGCACCGGCCCAGACTCTGCTTATTGTAGAACATAAAGAGAAAAATACAGACCAGATCTGTGTCACGTAAAACCATCGATTTCCACATGCTATGAATGGACTCTGAGACTGTACGATAAAGCCGCTTTACAACCTATATGGAAGGAGGCGGGGGCGAAGTCGGAGGCCATGAGTCTAAGCCCCCCTCCCTGCCACCATCCACCAAGTTCTGGATGTCAACCAGACTGGGGCATCAAAGGCAGGCAGACCTGATGCTTCACTCCCTTGCGTACTACCAGTCTGCCCTAACCACGCTAGCCCAACGGGCTCAAAACCTTTGACCCAGGTATCATGGGATGAAACAAACAAGAATCTAACCAATTAAATTAACGCCTTTTTTAAGAGATTGGCAATGATCCATTAAAACATTAATGAAGATTGATCAGCTTAGCAGCCAGGACAGAAGAGAGGTTGTATGAAGCAAACAGAGCTCCCTGTAATAGGAAGTGTATAGCAGTTGGTCTAATAAAAGATATCAGATTTACCCAAAGAACCTAGTCTAGCAGTGGAGAACCCACTTTGTGATCACACCAGGGGGTGCCATTTAGATGGACATTTCACAACAACACTTGGCATAGTTATTCACCTGTTGTTTAGAGTCAGCTATAGAAATTGGATTGAAGGTGATCTCTCTAGCTCAGTAGTAATTAAGCGGGCATGCTCTTTACCAAGGGAGGGGAGGGGTTAGTGACTGGATTTTGCAGACTTGCTAATAGCAACTGATGTGGGAATTTGAAAAAAACCAAACCACCAAAAAACTAAGAGGCACTGCTCTGCTCTGGGTCCCATTGCTAGCTTCATGAGAGTGTTTCTGACATTATGGTGGTTGCTAGTACTTCCTCCCATGGGCAGCACAGCAGTGTGTACGAAACAGGATAATTAGGAGTATGCAATTCGTGAAGTTGGTGATGGGTAAGACACCACTGTGTTTGCTCTGTTAAGATAAGTGGATAAGGCGCACACTTTCCAGAGTCATCTGAAGCTTAATTTAATTAATTAAAATCAGCATGATCAGTTTAATCATTGCTTCTAAACAGTTTGTAGTGCCTTGGGCTGATAGATACTAGCAAAATGAGCTTGTTTCTGATTTTCTAACAATTAATAGTGAAGCTAAGGATATCACCTTACCATGGGCAGTTAAAACAATCCATAAAAAAGTCTAACCCAAACAGACTTTGGAAATATCCCCAAATTCTCCAGTGTATTTCAAAATTGCTGTACATTAGGGGTCAAAATGACTTGCCTTTCGATAGAAATATTTTGTTAAAACATCCTAGACAGACGCACAGTGATTGTAACAACTACACTGGAAAATGCGTCTCAAGATTATTAAGCTAATCAATATATCCAGGGGATGAGACTCCCACTGCTTTTACAGCCCCATAGGAACATGAACTGAAAAAGATATTTCTCCAACAGTCATACAGGAAAGAGTGCGTGTCTGTGTGCATGTGTGTGTAACTGCAAAGGAAGAAAGGAAAGCGTGGAAAGCGTGTCTGAGCTAACCGGCAAATTAAAGAGAAGTGCCAGCTCCTAGACTCACATTTCCATGCTTCTGAAATGTCACAGGCATCTCAAGTACATTAAAAACACAGGAATCTGCCCATTATGTTTAGAGGACATAAGCACCCACTTCAGATACAAGCACCGTGCGAGTAATTAGAGCTGCAGTCTTAATCAGTACTTACATATTAACTGATCACACCCATAGAAAAATGCAATCGAGACCTTAGCAGCCAGATCTTGGGCTCTGTTGAAGTTACTTCATGCCACCCGGGTGACACTTGGGTGTTCTTCAAAGATACGTCAGTAGAGAATCTGTGATTTTTTATCTAGCCTGGGGACGCCTGGGCTGGCAAAGTTTGGCCCTCCTGGATTATACAGGGCCAAGACTTATACAGGGCCAGCAGAAGAGGAAAAGGATTTGGTGGGAAGTCCCTTGGGGACTGTTCCAGCCAGCACCAGTTACGGCTGCTCTGCGACTGGCTTGCTTCTTGTTGGCCTAGGTCTGAGGGGAGGCATTAAGACTTCTTAGGGCTGCCTTTACCTCCTGCGCCCTCCTCACCCATACGCAGGATCTCCCTTCATCTGAAGACTGCAGTGTTCCTACTCGCACACAGGATATTTGACTGGTTTGTGTCAAAATGTCAAAGCTCTTGGGGGCTGCACATTGGGCTGGTTCTGGAGGCTCACACTGCAGCTCTGTGCATCTCTTATTCCTTTCAACAGGCTCCCCTGTGCCCCCCGCCACACACTGTTTTAGAAATGGACTGTAAGCCCCAAGCCCCACCTTCATGCCAGGGATATTTCCTCTCTCCCCCTCTTCCCATTCATAATCGGGTCTGCCACTCTCTGCACTCAAAAGCCAGGAGGGGCTGAGTACGACCCTTTCTTCCTCCCCTGCGCCACCTGCACCAGGTGTTTTGTGTGTGCTCCCACTCCACCCTGCCCTTCTCTTTCTTTTCTGTTTGGCAGGCAGGTCTCGTTACAGCGTGCTCAGCTGTATGGGAGGATGAGTGAAGCTGAGGTGGGGGGTACTGCTATGTTATGTTGGGATGCACTCAGGCAGGGGCGGGCAATTATTGCAACTGGCAGGTCCCTTGCAGTTCTGGTGAGCTCTGGAGGGCCACACATGTAAAATCTTTCAGAAGATGTCATTTTAGTAAATGAGAGATGAAAAAAGAACATATATTAAAAATCAAACATCTATTATAACATATTTTAATTTTATTGAAAAGTATATTTTTTCCTATGTTTTTTGGGTAGGGTATATACAGGCAAGTCCATAATAGCTCAGAATAAAGTCTTACTCTTGTACATTGTGTGCGGCAGGGGAGGTGGGTGTGGGAGGCTGCCCACATGCTGAGTCCTGGGAGCTGGCCAGGGGTGGGGGTTCGGGAGGAAAGTAGGGGGCAAAGGGCACGTGTAGCAGAGCGTACGTGGGTGGTACAACACAGGTACAGGTGTGGTCTGATCCCCTTCCCATTCAGCCTGAGGCTGCCCTCATGGTGCTCCATGTGGGGCTGAGCCCAACCCCAGGGCAGCCTGTGCCACACTCCTGCCTATACCCACCACGGGCACTGCCTCAGCCCTGGCCAGTGTGCACAGGTTCCTGGCATTTACTCAGCCGCCTGCAGGTGGTCACTCATCGCGCTGGGCAGCCGAGTGAGTGGTGGCCGGGATCTGAACCTGGAGCCCCATGCGCTGGGGCAGGAGCCATCTAGCTTCAGCTTCCCCCCTGCCTGGCTGTCCGTGTGGTGCCCAGCATGCATCCCCACCGCCGTTGCCACTTCCCTACGCTCCCAGCACACCCGGGGCAGGAGGAGGACGCACTGCAGGCAGAGCTGTACCCAGGCTGCTGCAGCAGTGGCGGGAGCTGGTCTGCTGGGAACGTGTGCGCGCTGGCCGGGGCTGGGGCTGGGAACGTGTGCGCGCTGGCCGGGGCCGGGGCCGGGGCCTGCTGGGAACGTGTGCGCGCTGGCCGGGGCTGGGGCTGGGGCGGCGTCATCGGTGGGTGCAGCTTGGAGAGCCGTGGGAACAGCCACAGGCTGGAGACAATCAGTTGGCGAGTTGGATCTGGGCTGCAGGCCGCATTTTGCCCACCCCTGCATTAAGGGCTACCTGTTTCTTTGATCTACAGGCTGTCCCTGAGGTGACTGAAGCTGCTGGGTCTCCAAGCCAGGAAGTGCACGCGTCCAGTTTTCCCCTTTCGTTGTTTCCTGTGTTCACCAAAGTCAACCAAGTTCTGCTCACTGAGGCCAAGAACATTGCCTAACATCTGGCAATTAAATGTTATCGCAGTTCCAGATGGACACCGGCAAGATCTCTGCATGGCCAGTTCTCCTTATCGCCGCCCTCTGCCTACTCCAAAATAGTTTTCCAGAGACCATTATATTTCAGCAAAGCATCTGAACTAAAGGGTTACACATTGTATTGCTTATGTAGCTTATAGGCGATGAAAGGGGCAGGAATGGGGTCTCTTTTCCTAAAGCAATGTTAGAGGGTCCCACCATTAGCTCCCCAACTGCAAGCAAGATGGCTACGCTGTTTCCATTTCAAGAGAGGAAGCTAGCGCAGGTATCTGCACGATGCATCTCGCAGGGTTTTTGACATATCCTGACAGTGCCCGCTGGCTGTTGCAGGCAGAGAAGCTGGGAAGCGTGGTGACCTCAGAGATCATTCAGTGTCATCATCACTGTCTCCCCTAGCAGCCCAAGTTTCAGCCCTCACCCTGCTGCCTGCCTTACTCACACTTCTTCTGATGGTGCTTGTTGGTGCTGAAGACAGAGAAATGTCTATGAAATCTATTCAGTTTTCCTTCTCAAGGCACGCAAGAGGCACTGTTCAGTTTAAAAGCTGGACAAAGATTAGTGATCTTGCCACCTTCACCCAGCACAATGCAGCAAGAGCCTCTATTCTCGCACCTATACTGTCACTCTGCTAATCCAGTCCTGAAACCCGATGTCCCCTCAGCTCTGAAGCCCCTCATACCTAACCTGCAGTTTTATTTGTTATGTGGCAATGAAGCTTGCTTAATGTTCCAGGGTTTTAATTATCATCCAAGTCAGTTGGGGTTTTCCAGCACTGCCTAAAACATTCCCTTAAATTTTGGAGTTGAACAGATGTGATCCTCAAAGGTGTCATGGTATAGATAAAAAATGCCACTGATTTCAATGTTAGATCTCCCCGCACATAGCCAACCAATAAAAGTGTCTACAAAATATCGTCAGGCTGCTTATGGCGATAGCCTCCTTGGCGTGAAGTCTATACCCACATCCAGCCATTACCTATACTGTGCTTGTTATTAATGCCCATAATAAATGGACAGGCTGTTATTTAGCTTAGATGTTCTCCATTACTTGAAATCACCAGCACCATCTGCAGGATCAAAACAGCAAACTGCATCTGCAAGCTTTCAACAGAGGCTTCTCTCACAGGGAGGCTGAAATGATGGGTGTCTTCCAAGAAACTGCAGCTTTTTTGTTCTAGATTCTGTTGCTTCATGTCTTTACTTGCGAGCGGTTCATGCTGGACAGGCACTATGCTATTTCAAAGAAGCTGACATATAATGCAACCCTAGCACCTCGGAGAATTCTCACTTTCTGCTCCCTGTGTGTAGGCACGCAGCTCTTACCTCGTTACCTATACTAATCTAACAAGCCCCCTAGCGTGCATGCATAGGCAAACTAACGTATGGGCCAGCTGGGCCTGGGCCCAGGGACTCTGCTAAACAGGGTCCCCGAATGCCTAGAGGGTGGGCACGTGGTGGGGAGAGTGGGCAGCTCTGTGTGGACGAAACTGGTGGCCAGGCCAGGCCGGGCCACGTATGTGACATGGCGGGCTGTGGCTGCTGAGTACCAGGCAGGGTGCAAGGTGTGGGAGTCACTGCGCCGGAGCCCTGGGAGTGGCTGGACCTGCCGGCGGCAGGCAGCAGAGCCGGGCACAGTGCGTGGCTGGGACCTGTTGGTGTCAAGGCAGCCCCAGCACAGCCAGGTCCTAGTCCAGCTGGCTGCGATCCTGCACATTGGCCGAGCACCACTGCAGCTGGACTGAGCTGCGATGGGGCGAGGGGCCACCCCTGGAGCTCGGTCCACGCTGCACATGCCTGGCAAGCAGTGGTTCTGGCGTCCTGGTGCTACCCGGCCATGTAGCAAAGTTGCGCGGGGCCCTGCATGACCAGCCCCAAGCTCCAACTCCAGTGCGGACCTGTGGATGGGGGCAGCTGCGGCTCCTGCCCTGGGCCTGGGGGGCAAGGCACAGGTTGAGGGGGCAGGAAGGGATGTTGGGGGGACCCAGCCATGTGAGGGGGAGCCCCAGGCCCCAGTGAATCTTAATCCACCTCATGTTGGTATAGATGTGCTAATATCATTAAGTGAATAAGCTACATCAATTTACAGTACCTTGATGATGGAACAATTATATCCATAGCGGGCACATCTACATGAGATGTTTACTGCGCAGTAGACTAATCAGCTCCACAGTAAACATCTGGGTGTCTACATGTGCACCCCATCAGACTGGAGTAAACTAATTTACTCTGCAGCAGTGCACATGTAGATGCTGCCCCAGCTGCCTGAGGCACAAGAGTGCTTCAGTGTGGAAAGCTGCCTGCTGGCTAGCCCAGCGCTGAAGCACCCTCATGCCCCAGCCAGCCCCTCTGTGGGACACTGAGGTGTGGGGGGAGCCTGGCAGGCTGATCCCATGTGCCAGCACATGCTGGGAGCAATAAACTCCAGAGCAATACCCTGGAACTAGAACTTTACTGGAACAAAATTGACGTCTAAGCCAGGCCTTGCACCAGAAAAATCCAATCTGTTTGAACTAACTTAATTTATTCACTGGGGTCTACAATGTGCTAGGTGAGCCTATCTGCCCTGGCATTATGTCATGCAAGTCCCTTTGTCTCTCTGGATAAATTCTGTTAGTGGCTGTAAGCAGATTGTTAGCACCTTACCCTAAGGAAGGTGGTGCTAAGTGATAGTTTGGACAAGCCCTTATTCCATCTGCTATTGACCTCTGCGGTACCTGCATTTTTCTGCAGAACCAAGTGTGAAGTAGAGAGATATATTAGACAAGAGTTTGGGCATGAAGTCCCCTCCCTCCCCTCAGGCATAAGAAAGAAGTAGATACAGCCTATGCTAAATACCAGATAAGATACAGACTTTTGTTTAACTTCTGTATGAAAATGGCCACTTTAAAGAAGTGGAGAATAAACCTGTGAAGCAAAAAGAAGACAATAGAAGCATCTACAAAACAAGTAGAAGACAACTAAAATACATCATCTAATTATGCAAAAGAGTAAGAGTATTCAAAATGGAAGCATCATGTTATTAGTTATGGAGTTCAAGGAGGTTAGCAGAGAGAACAGGTATATTGTAATGAGCATCACCCGTGGAGAGCTTTATGAGCAAACATAAAGACTGAAAATGAATTGCTCTTCTCAGCTTTAACTACAGTACTGTTAATGTTTTGCACTTCTTTAACACCTCTCATTAGAAGATCTGAATGAAGTTTGATTTCACTGTAGCACTGTCAACACAGATAGGGAAGGTGAAGCAAGCAAAGTCAACTGGCTTTTCTAGTCATACAGGAGGCCTGGCAGGGTTGGGATTAACACCCACTTTTCTTCATTCTGAATTACAAGTGTACTGCTTACTTTTAATTAGAAATGGAGTTTGGTTTAGCTTCTCTGAGGAAAAGTAATCCGGTGGTTGGGCAACTAGCTGAAGATTGTTTCAAATCCCTTCAACTCTAATCGAGAAACCTTAGTCAGTCATGACTAAATGGGATGGTAAGCAGTGACTACAGTTTACTGTGCAATACGCGTTTCAGCGTTACCAAGCATATTCTTCTTTTAGGCCCTTTTCTTTTCCCATCCCTTTGAATCTTATTGTAAGCTCTTCTGGGAGCTCTATGTCCTTGCTTAAATGTCTGTAGCGTCCCTGAGCTGCTTCCAGCTTCGTGGTGTACTGTGCTCGCTGCTGCAGCAGCATGCTGCCTCAGCACGTATCATTTCCTGGACACATACTGAGTCACCCTCCAAATTGTTCCCCCTACAACTCCTGTTCCAGCCTTCAGGTTCGTACAACTCCAGCCTTGCCTTCACTTGTCTCGCTTTGCTATTAGCTGCCTGAGTGTGCACACATCCCCCCCCAGCAACGGTATCAAATCTCTCACTTGCACCCTGGGAAAGCTCCCCGTCCTGTGCTTTCTGCCAGCTGCTGGACTGTGGCAGGTGGCTTCCTCTGCCCATCACAGGTGGTGAAACGGGGGAAGCTTTTTGCAGCTACAAAGCTTTGGGTTTGCTAGCAGAACTCTGCAGTGTAGACTACACCTAAGCCATTGTCTGAACGTTTGGCTGGGTCTTACGGGAGACTTGTCTGACCCTTCTGGAGATCACAGGCAGAAATGGTATGAGCTAGGAAACTAAACTAGTTTGCATACTAATTTCTTCCTGCAACCCATTTCCTAGCTGGTGGCAGGGAATGCGTGAGTCCTGCTGTAAGCCAGCACCAGCACTTGTTCAACTCTCATTTTCCTGGGAAGATGAAAATGTATAAGAGTATATAAAAGAGATGCCACAGGAAACCATTGAGGTGCTACCTTAAGAGACAAAGGCAGGGAGCAAAGCATACAGGAAGTGGAGCCCGGGGTGAACGCATCGATTCCTCATGGTGACAAAATACCTCTCCACATGCTTGGCAGTGGTTCTGGATCAGGCTCACGTTAATGAGGTGATAAGACCACAAGACAGGGGATGATCACCAGAGGTAGGCCCAGAATGTATCAGACAGGTCAGTTCCCCAACCGGAGCCAGGAGCTTCCCCCGCTCAGGAACAGAGGAAGATGCAAAGATTAGATCCGTGCTTCTCAACCTTTTTAGGCAGGAGGCACCCCTTGGAAAATGCCAGCTCTTACTTTTAAGAGTAGTTTCTGTTGCAAAAAAAATTAACGAAGCAGTAGTTTCTGTTGCAGAGGACTCAGAAAGGTCACAACTATGGATTTCTATTTGAAATCTCTGGGTTTATCTTGTGAATCACGTTTGCAAACCTAACAGTGCTAACAACATTGTGTGGCACCCAGAGGCACCCATGAAAGGCTTTCAAGGCACACCTGGGATCACTGGAGTCAAGGGACAACAGCAGTCCTGAAGTGGGTGGCTACTGCCCGCTGGAAGCTTCCTTGTCCGGATCATTACAGATCTGTGGCTAATCAGCTCAGAGCCGACAAGCCAACTGGTGACTGAATGTCTGCTAACCAAGGATGGTTTCATTCAGCCACATTGGATCCACGATGGGGATGCCCCCAAATAACTGCAGGTTGCAGTGATTGGGTCTTGGCCGGGGTGGTCACTGGCATACATTTGCCTGCTCCACAGTCCCTTCCCTTTTGATGGCAATGCTGATGTACAAACATATGGAAAGAGAGATATCCTCTGGGTGTCTCCCATGCTCCTGGGTTTTGCTGGCTCCCACTTGGGGCAGGGCATGAATTTCCCCTCCCGCAGCTACAGGTGCTAGGATTTTTAAGGGATGCGTTTGGTGACCATGTTGGTCTGAGACAAAAAGAAATGCAAAACTCCAGAACTGTTGGTTCAGGGATGATGCCTTCTGTTAGACTAAGAAACTGCCAAAAAAAAAAAAAAAAAAAGATCTTTTCCTGCAAGCTTTTGGGCACACACACGTACCCTTCTTCAGGCCCAAGGAAAATTAAAGGTGGTAAAAAAGTCTCCAGGGGCAGAAAAGAAAAAGTGCAAAAATGAAGTTGCCCGAAAGCTTGGGGAAAAAGATGATTTATTTTTTGCAATTTCTTAGTCTAATAAAAGGGGTCACCTCTGAACCAAGAGCTCTAGGCTTCTGCATTTCTTTTGGGATGTTTCAAAGCCTTTTTCAGGGCAATGCAGGGCGTTGCAGCCAAGGCTGGGATGGGGCCAATGCCCCTGCAGTGCCTTAAACCCCAGGGGTCCTGGCTAGGGGGCAACCCTGGTATTTGGGGTCAGGCAGGACTTTCCCCCGTAGTCAGGTGGTTTGTGCCTTGCTCTGCAGCGGGGGGGGGGCGGGGTGCACCGCAGATCCCCCGAGCCCCGCTCTCAGCCTCCTGCGGACCCTGGCGGCTGACGCAGCACAGGAAACCCCCATGGCTGCCCGCATCACGTGACGCGGCGGGACTATTATGACCCACCCTGCTCTCCGTAGTAAGGGCGACATGGCGCAGCCGAGCCACGTGCTTGGGGAGGAAAGGGGAGCCACCCTAGAGCAGCGCCGACGCGGGGAGGAAACGAACGTCCTCGCCACGCGACTGGGCCACAGCCAATGCCGCAGCTCGGCGGAGGGGGAGAAAGACTGCAACCCGGAAGTGAGTGCGCCCCGAGCCACATGGAGGGGGAGGAGGGCGGTGGAGCCCCGCCCCCCGCCGGGGGAAGGCGGCGCAGCCAATCAGGGCCGCGCCTGAGGGTTCAAAGCGGAAGTGGGGGGGGGGCTGAAAGCCGTGGGCGCTCCTCCCCCCTCCCCTCCCCGTCTCTTCCCTTCTCGCCGGCGCCGTAGCCAGGTAAGGCGGGCGGTCTGTCGGGCTGGTGCGCGGCGACACTCCTGGGCTTGGTGGGAGGTGCGGGTTGGGCCGGGCCGGGTGGGGTGGAGGGACTGGGACTGGGACTGAGGCTGCGCCGGGGCTGCGCCGGGGTGGGGGCGGGGCGGCGCACGTGGCTGACCCCCGCCGCCCGCAGGCCCCGCCGGACCCCGCGCTGCTGCCATGGCCGACGACCTGGACTTCACCACGGGCGATGCGGGCGCCTCGTCCACCTACCCCATGCAGTGCTCGGCGCTGCGCAAGAACGGCTTCGTGGTGCTCAAGGGCCGCCCCTGCAAGATCGTCGAGATGTCCACGTCCAAGACCGGCAAGCACGGCCACGCCAAGGTAGGGCCGCCCGCCGCCACCTCGGGGCGCCCTGGTGGCACGGGAGCTCGGAGGGGTGGTTCTAGCCAGGCCTTGCCCTCAGGGCTTTGCCTTCGCTCTCTGGCTCTCACCTTCCCGCGGGTCGTGTTGGCCAGGCGCTGGCTTCATGTGACCCCCTGGGGCCTGCCGTCTGGCTGCTGCTCTGCTCGACCCTCAGGGAGCAGACTCACTGAGTCTCGGGGCCACTTACTGAGGCTTAACAAGCTATCGAGGACTGCGTGACGGGCAGTTGGGCAGATAAATATTTATCTTCTAATTTTTTTAGGGGACCCACAGGCTGGATGGAATGTGGGCCGCATCCAGCCTGCAGGCCACTTTTTTGCCCACTCCTGACCGTCGCTAACCCAGACTGCTTAGCTAGCTAGCAGGCTATGCTGTAGCTTTACTAGACATCTTTACTAGCCATCTCTGGGAGTGGTGAGACTGTATTGCCAGTCTCTCAAAGTTGTAGTCTTCAGACCCCCAGCTTTCTCTTGATAAAGATGGTAGTTGTTTTTAAAGCTAATTCTGATATCAAAATACTGCCAGTGGTGGCGAGTGGGAGGTTAGGTCCTTGTTAGAAGTGTGTTTGAAGCTACAAGACCCAAACATTGGTAGAACTTCTTAGGTCGAGCCTGGAGGGGCATTTGGCTGGAAGAGGCATCTTGCTTGTGTTTTGAGGTTTATCCAAATAATTTAGTTCAATGTTACTTTCTTTGCCTACCGAACTCAAGAATTACTTTTTGCATTGCAGTAAATAAGCCTGTGCTTGCCTGGGGGCTCTATTCTTGTTTCTAGCTAATGTTCTTATATTAGCTGCAGTTCTAACAAATAGATCAAGTGGAAGGGGGTGCTCATTCCTCTGCTTGGCCAAACTAGAAAACTTGCTGGTACAGCTACACTGATAGAAGGACTTTGTAGTTATATTGTGTAGACTAGACCTCTATCTAATCTAGCGATGCCATTGTAACCAGCCCTCAAGGAATTTCTTTTCACAGAAAATAGTTTGTTTCTAAAAACTTTGCTTTCCCCTCTCTCCCACCAGAAGCACCCAGCTAAATTTCAAATTTGCCAGAGAATCAAGAAATTATGTGCATCTAGGTGGAATTAAAGATGCCTCCATAGCATAAAATAACACTTTTTTCCATCTCTCCATTCCTCCCCCCCCCCCACTGGCATTTTGCCAGTGAAAGCTCTTATTCTTTGTTTCAATATTAATTACTTCTTGCAGGTCCACCTGGTTGGTATTGACATCTTTACCGGTAAAAAATATGAGGATATCTGCCCATCAACTCACAACATGGATGTTCCAAATATCAAGAGGAGTGACTATCAAGTGAGTTGGTGAACTGACTACAGAATTTCTTAACTGTAACCACAATAAACCTGGATACCAAGACAAGTAAACTAATACTGTTCTTAAGCTAAATTAATGTAACCTTCTGGATATTAAAAACTTGGTTAGCAGTGCTGATGACCTAGAAGTACAGCAAATTTTGTGTTGAGACCTGGCATTAATTAGCTCATAACACTTAGTTTCTGGTGTTGCTTCAGTCCGTTAAGCTCATGCATGTTCAACAATTTTATTAGCAGAAAACTTATAATGGGGTCTGTGTTTTCTTGAAATGAAGTTACTTTTCCTAGTTCTTGGGGATGATAACCTTTTCTTGGTTATGTTGGCAGTATAAGGAAAACACTATATAAAACCTTCCCCTGAAATCTGAGGAGTCTTCATCTTGCTGTCAGCCAATACAAGCTGGTAACATGAGCTTAGAATTTGGACATGAGCTTCCATGCTCACTAAAGAGCATAGGGGACTAGTCTGACTACATGGTCTACAGAGGAAAAATGACTCCTCTCTTCTGAGAGTAGGACTTAATTTGCCTTTAGCCTTTAACTTCTGTATGTAACGTAGTTCTTCTAAAGGGATTCTGTTGTTCCTGAAACCAACCTTCAAAGTGTAGAAAAGGGACTATGATCACAAACTGCTGTCATAGTAGCTGTAACACTCGTCTGAAATGGGGGGGACTTTCCTTTGCTTGTTGAATAGATTCACATAACTGAAAGAACTACACTTAGCAGAGGTGATCACTTAATCTGTCAATTGCCCATAAATCCAATATGACATAATTGCTCTCGATTTAAAACTGGTTTCTAAGAAAAGGCAAGTAACTTGGCCTCAGTTACTGAGAATTTAACACTGGAGTATTGGGTTGGGAGATGGACAGAGCCAGCTTGGTTTATGATCAACATGAATTACTGTACCATCTAATCTGGACAGAGACTACCAACATCTACTGATGGACTCGAGGCCAGATGGGCATAGCGGATGGACAAGTAAACCTCTCCCCACCAGTGTGAAATGAGAGTTGTATTGCTCCAATGCACATCATGTATTGTGCCCTGTGGAGTGGACACGCACCCTTTTGAAACAGTTTTAAAGAGTTAATGCTTCAAACAGGTCGGCAGCTGTTATGTGGATTAACTGGGAAGGATACAAATGTAGCAAAACCACCTCTACTTCTAACACTGCTTCATCCAGTGTTAAAGTTAGAAATTTTGTTAATTTTGTATCCTTCTCAGCTTGTCCAAGGAACTCCCTAGAATTCAACAGCTCCTGTCTTTTTGAAAAAGCCCCAAATGGTACATATAAATATATTTAGGGTACGGCCCTCTGTCACTTGCATGACCTGGCTCTGTGCTTGCATGGTGCTTTTTTGAGCGGGGGGGGGCAGTGCTTGAGGTGTTTAAACTTGAAATTTCCTGTTTCAATATTACTCCTCCACTTTGTTTTTTTCCCCCTTTTGGTTTGATTCATAGGTCCCCTCTTTTTTAACTCTAAAGGCTTATAAGCCCATAAGTGTGCCAAATATAAAATGCCAATGCTTAATGTGTGACGTGCAACTCCTGGCCCGCTGTGTCCAAAACGAGCTGCTTACTGTTCCTGCTTAAATAGGAGAACTTAATGTTTGGTATAAAAATCAACTTTTTGATTAAAAGTGGCCCAGAACTTTACCAGACAAATTTACATATTGCTTGCATCATCTGCCCCTTGTCATAGGCCTCTAAGATGTTTTAGTTAACAGTGCTATCCAGCTCTTCCATGAAGGATCAGTATACAGAATAAGCAGTTGACTAAAACTACAGCAGTGAGACTCGTAAATAGTAATTGCTTTCTAGAAGTTTAAAAAACAAACTTGAGCTATTGAAGTGGTTTTCAGATCATCATCACATCAGGTTACATTGATTCCAAGAGTTGCCTAGCTAACTTGGGATGTAAAATTGTCATGGTGCCACCTACAAAGTGCTTTGTAAATGAGTCTGAAAGTTGACCGCTGATGTCAGACTTGCAACTCTAGTTTAGGAGATGCTTGTAATTCTCAGTCTTAAAAATAGCCCTTTTTTAGAAGATTGTAAAATGAAATGGCTTGTGCTTAGCAACCTAGTGCTTGGTGCTTAAAGAGGTCTCCAATCTGTTTTGCTAGAGGACACTTGGACTCAACACAAGACAGACTAATCTATTGTCAAACAGCAAATCTATGGTGCACAAATAAGTGGCAAAGTTTTATAAAGTGCAACTTTCCTTTGTAGCTGATTGGTATTCAGGATGGGTACCTCTCCCTGCTAACAGAAAGTGGTGAAGTTCGTGAGGATCTGAAGTTGCCAGAAGGTGACCTGGGCAAAGAAATAGAAGGGAAATTCAATGCAAGTGAAGATGTGCAGGTAAGAAAACAAAGTGGTAGAAGAGCCAGCAGAGTCACTTTCAAGTTCAGAAAGCAGCCAGGACCTCCTTAAGGTTCTGCAGGATTTCCCACTTGGATTCAGTATACCCATCATCTGATGGGGCATTGATGTTGCAGTGTGCACTTTGTGTTTCTTGGGGATCTTATCTCCATCTCTAACCCAGCTCTGCTTAGCAGTTAAGTCCACTTAAGTGGTCCACAATGCATAGAGCTTACTGGTTTTCCTTTTCTAGCTACATTTACACACTTCAATGGGGATATTTTCTGCAAAACTTCTATAAAACTTTCAGAAGTTGAAAGTGAGTTGAGCTACTATCTGATTGAAATGCATTTCTCCAGTGAAATTAGGGGTGTAAAAGAATCTTGCATGCCTGTTAACATTGGCAGCAGAAGCCCACCCTTTTGGGGCATGTGGCCACTTCTGTATAGCATGATTTCTTTTGGGGGCAACTACAAGCTGGACTGGCAACAAAAATAAAGACGCACAAACCTTTTTCTGAGCTGTACAAACCCCTCCTAATAACTTTCTAGCACAGGCAGGCTAGCTGCATCCATTATGGCCTCTGACAGATATGGAAAAGAAACCCAGTACTTCTCCAAAAGAGGAAGCACATCAGTTTGACCCATCTCCCCAGTGTCTGTATAAAGCAGGCACTTCAGCAGGGCATTTTGGTGCTTTTCATCTAAAGCTGATTCAGTGAGCTGTTGGATACAAGCACTAAAAAGCCCCAATGAAACAAACATGCAATCTATACAGACATTGGTTGAGCCCAGTCAAACTAATGTGATGTTACTCTTGGGCATGTGCTGTCGCACTGAACTGGAAGTAAAGTACTGGATTTTTTGTCGTCTTTTTCTCATCGGTACGGAGTATTCTCTTCCCCCACCCCCTCCAAAAAGCGGGTATCAAGGAAGGAAAGAAACAAGGCAACAGAAAAAAGACCATGGGGGTGGTGGGGAAATGGTTCTGTACCCAGTTCTTGAGTTTTTATATACTTCATTGTTAACACTTTTTTTTTTTTTCTTTTTTCTCTTCTAGATATCAGTTATATGTGCAATGAATGAAGAATGTGCTGTAGCCATAAAGCCTTGCAAATAAACAAGATCACCAGGCTCGAGCAACTGCTTAGGTCTGGACAAACTACAGGTCTTTACATTTTGGTTCTGATTGTCACCAAAGCTGTGGCCTTCACAAGCAACCTCATTTCTTTTTTCCTCTTTTTTTTTTTTTTTTTTAATTGTTTCAGAATAGTGCTGGATCTAGATTTAATGTTGCAAGCTAACTGGCAGTTTTCAAAATCACTGAGGTTTTAATTCCTTATGACTTGTGTGACTGTCTGTCCTTTTTAACATTCCTGTGGGTTTCAGTTCATAGGTCTAAGAAACCTGATCAGGTGTCACTAGTGGGTATATTTTATTTGCTTGAGCAAAACGTTTTGTCTGTCCAAACAGACAAAGTACAGTATTCAGGGGGCTTTTAGATGGAGGGTATCTAGGATTAAAAACTAACCTAGAGCACAAATAGTACTTTTTTGACATGATCTTTAGGTAGAACTGACATAATAAATGTAGGGGGTTTTGTTTATTTTTGTTTGGTTTGTGAGGTGGTTTTTGTTTGTTTTTGGGGTTTGTTTTTTTTAACTTAAATGTTATTTTGTGATGTGGGACTTTCACTGACCTGTAGGTGCCAATCACAAGTTTTAGACCAAGAAACTCAAGTGATCAAAAATGCCAGCTTGCTTGACAAAGTCCTGGTGGCCATGTGCAACTAACTGTATTACCTCTGTACTCTTCTTTGCCAACTTGTTGGCTTACTTATTGTAATGTTATATATTAAAAAGGTGTCAAAGCCTACCTGTGGTCGAGGCAGGCAGTCAGAATGTTGGGTAGTTATTGCATAGTTGGGTCAAGCAGACACAAAGGTGAGAATGGATGTTAAAGCTACAGACTTTCACTTGAGGCCTTTGTCAGACTTGGAAAAATAAAAATAGAAAAATGCAGTTCAATTGCTCTCTTCTATTGTATTTCTCTTGGTCTATAAAAGGGGTAACACACTCCCCAGGAATCAGTTGCAGTGCTTCCAGTGTTAGGTGTAAACCTTCAGGTTAAACTTGCTTTTTGTAGCACATGGACTGAAAATATTTGAAAACAAAATAAACTGTAGCATCAAACTAAATGCACAGCCTTTTCATGTAAAGGAAACGAAGCTGGATCTTGGGCAACTGAAATGCCAACTCCAGGCTTGGCAGACTACACCACTAAACAGTTATGGCTCAACTTAGAAGTTAGTTACTCTGTCTATGAGTACACAACAAATTCTCTGGTTTCTGCCATCAGCAGAGTAGTTTTCCTGATTCGCCAAGAATATGTATGCATGATATGCTTAACAAACCTGAAAAGCTTTGCAAAAGTGGTAACAGTCGCTAGCTTGCTTTGTCTATATCTTACACCTGAAAACTTCATCCCTCTGTTTTTAAATTGAGGTTTTTTTCCCCCTTTCTAACACCACCATTTAGCTTGTGGCTTAAACCTCACAAGTAACACTTCAGTTGACAGACTGATTTACGAACTTGCCTTAAAGTTTTAATGGCTGTTTAACTAATTGGGGACAACTTGTAAACATTTAGACTGCTGCCATACGAAAAAGAATGCATGCTTCTCTTTGGTAGTAGGAGCCAGACTTTATGCTGCTATAAATTAACTTTAAAAAAAAATAAACAAAAAAACCCCACCCAGAGTAGTAATTCTTCATCTCTCACAAGTTGTCAGAGCAGCTATTCTGAGACACTTGTACATACAACTCATCTTGGTTAGTCAATTTGAAGTGTGCCTCTACAAGATGCACCCATTTGCCAGTCTCTTCATGACATGGGGAGAAGCACAATGCAGCTTAAAGCCAGCCATTAGTAGCTGCCTTGTCCATAATTAAAGCACAGTGAACTGTAACTAAATCTTAGCAGCGTGTAAATATTGCTACCTACTTGCCTCTCATATAGGCTTTGTAACTGAACCTTATAGACACTGCCTTCTTTCTAACACGGTGGTAAATCTGATTTATAAGGCAAGGCTCTGGACCCATTTCAATCTGTAGTCGGGTCCAAACTAAAGTGGGTTTAAAAGTGCTTTCGTAATAGCTAAAGCCACTTTGCATCACTCTACTCTTTTTGCTGGCCCCTTTTAATACGAAGCTGTGTGGAAGGGGCAGTGTATTCTGAAAGACGGGTATCACATGGCTCAAATGTGACTCATGCTATTGATATTGTCAATGACGAGTTGAGGTGCCTGATATCAACTGGAAAGTCTAACAGTGATATAACCTAGTTAGTGCAAGTTCCAGACGCTATCACTGTTATAAATGTTGCAGTTTAAAGGTTGGACAAATTCAAGTCTTTTCTGTTCTCTTTGTGCTTTAGTACAAATCTTAAATGTATATCAGCCTTCAAAACGACATTTGATGCAGTCAAATATTGGATGCAAGTTGCTCGCAACTCTTGTTTTTTTACTTCAGTTGTCTTTAATGCTCTCCATTTCCGCCCCTTTTCCCTGCCTGCCTTGGTTTGTACACGAGTAGGGTCTTGGGCTTCTGGGTACCTTATGATGCACCTAAATAAATTGAAATCTAGAAGTTCTAAAGACTTATTTCTCAAGTAGTCAGAAATGCCTTCCTAAGGGGTAAAACTGACCTCAGTTCTGCAAGACTTAGGTTTTTGATTTGGTACCTCCAAAAGAATCAGTTTGGTTCTGTATGAATCTAGTTGCATGTGATAATTTTACCTGTTGTTTATCCACCTTGTAATGCACTTAAAGATCGATGAAAGTTCGAAGTATTGGGTTATCGTATACATGGAATTGCCTGTAGATCATGCATAAACCTGTGTGCTAAATCATCTTACAGATGCTTCACCAGTTAAGTTATGGTATTATGTTAAAGGGTTCCTATTGAATTCAAGACAAACATTTGAACCATGTATTTCGTAGCAACATCTCTTAGCTCACTGTCATATTTACAGCACACTTTAAAAAAAAAAAAAAAAAAAAAAAAAAAAATGCTGACTAGCTCCAGTAAAATATTTCATGAAAAATGTAGCAATTTAATAAAACTTGATTGGGGAGAGTTTCTTTCCTCTCACAGCTCCACTCTAAAACTAATGGCATGTTTGCGTGGTTTGTAATACTAGCTTCTAAATTTTAACTTCTAAGGTGATATTTGTAGTATTGGGACATAAACTGCAAGTTCTAGTAGTTGCTGTAACTTGCTTAAGTTAAGACTTTGAAAACTGGGAAGGAGTAGAGTTAGGAAGTAATTTACTCCTATTTTGTTTTTTGTTTTATTGTTCTGGGGTTTTTGTTTTTTCAGGGGTTTTTTTTCCTCTGTCTTTCCAGTTCTTCAGAGTACTGTAGGCTGTTACTTGCCTCAAATATTGGTAAATATTATTTAACAACTTTAAATGGATCCTCCTAATTTTTGCTTGATTATGGTGGTTTTTCAACTAGACTTGCTAGTTGAGCCATGTTCTCAGGGCTGTTTTTGCTAAAAAAAAATTTAATTAATTGAAGTTCATTGTGTTAACAGTAACTCCATGTAAGTCTCTTGCAGGGTTTTTCTAATTCATAAATCTATAACATGCCCAAAATAGTGCATAGTCTGCAATCTCAGAATATTGTATTTTGCATAATCTGTTCAAGAATCAAAACTGGTGACAGGTCAACTGGTAGTTACTGAAGGTTAAGCATGTTAAATATTAGACTTGGCTTCAAAATTCAGAAAGTTTTTTTTTTTTTTTTTTGGCTTGAATTATTAGAATGAAGTGTCACAGTAGGATTAATCTCTGGTTAAAAAAATTACACTTACTAAGGCTTTGGGGGGGCAATATAGCAATGAACATGTATCGCGAGACAGTTTTAATGAAGGCATAAATCTTAAAAGGCATTATGTTACGTATATGGTGGATTTGTAAAAATATTTTGCAGGGTACATGTAAAACATCAGAAGTCTCACTTTAATATCTCTAGTCTACCCCCTAAAGTAGTTAGCTTATGAGAATGATTCTGTATTGTGGTTTACAGCCAGTGTGAAATTGGAAGTAAGTATTTTTGCTTAGTTTAAATGTTAGCCACATAATACTAAATATCCAATACCTGTTGTTCGCACGTTAAATTGTAAACATACCAACTGCTATTCAGTGTACCTTTCTTTTTAAAAAAAAAAAAAAAAAAAAAAAAAGCTTGGGGAAGAAGAGAGATGTTTCTTAATGAAACTCTACCTGCAAGGTCATTTTACTGACCATGGGGGAGAAAAATTCCTTGTATGCTATTTTATTTAGTCTTGGAGATAAGTGAGCAATGGACCTGTTGGTCAGCTGGAAGGGTTCAAATGTTTATATGTTGAAGATATATTTGCTTTCTAAGTCGCAAACAGTAATTTGAAAGATGTAACTGTACATTACCCTTCTGTAATAGCAAAGTATTCAAAGTTACTAAGAGTAAAAGATGTTAAGGTTACAGATACTTGTTTTAAAGAAAGCCTTTAACACTTAAAGTTCACTAAAATGCTTTTATAAAATGTTCGTGAACTTTGACTTTTTAATTACAATAAGGAAAAAATAAAGCTAAATTTTAAGGTCCAGTCTTAAAGCATTGGGTTTTTTTTGGTGGTTTTTCATCTTTGTTCAATACCTTTTAGCAATATCTGTTTTTGCCACAAATATTTTCTGGAAAGGCTTGTCATAGTAGTTGTATGGGGGAAAATGTTTCCCTTCCTATCAAAAGAAATAAATTTTCATTCTTGCCACAAGCTGTGATTGTTGTACGTTCCTTCAAGAAAAAAGTCAGTCAAACTGTGGTGAAAAATCATGGGGTAAAAACTAGATTTAATGAAGAAATGTTCTTCTACTTGGGCAGTATAAAAGTTTGTTTCCTCATGCTGGAAGGATAAATGCCCTTACCAAACTTGATGTCAGATCAGAAAGGCTATAACCTGTCATTTTGGAGAAACACTAAATTAGTTTTAATAGAGCTGTTTTCTTCTCAATGTGGAGAAGGCAATAATTTTACTTTGTCAGGAAGCTAGCCTACTTCCACACTTTCTGACCCAAGTACAGACAGCAAAGTTCTAAAAGCTGATACTTTTTCTCTAATTGAACTGTTCATAATGTTATCATGTGTATGTTGGGTATCTCTCTCAAGTTGGTTCTATATTCCCCTGTATAGCAGTTTTGAGGATCCAAGTAAGTTATAGCTCACCAAAGACTGACTTAAATTTTATGCATTAAAGTGATTGCAGAATTCTCACTGGATTTGATGCTTTTTGTTACTGTGTTGTCCATCTTGCAAGGAAACAGAGCTCGGAATAAGCCCACTGGTTCTTGTGAGATGTAAAAGAAAAAAAAAAGATATATTTTTTTTTTACGAGGAAGATGGTATTTGCTGAAGCAGATGCCAACCCCTGGTCCAGACAGCTCTGGTGTAGTCAAGTGACAGCCTGCAGGCCATTTGATCTGGCCCATGGAGGTGGAGTTTTGGTGATGGTAGCTGTCTTTGCTGTCATGGGGAGGGGAGCGGCAGCTGCAGAGCCAAGAGAAAAGAAGTGGCAGCAGTCGCTAAAATGGTTGCAACTGCTGCTGTGAGCTATCTAGCCTTTGTTACAAGTATGTAGGAACCCAATCTATTTACATTCAAACTCAGATGGCAAATGAAAAGAGTATGTGCGGGGGAGAGTTAGAGGTTGATGGTTGCCTTATTTTACTGGGCTAAAATAAGTCCATATTTTATCCCTTCAGACACTGAAGATGGTGAAGGAATAGGTCACAGTGAATTTTAACCCCAGGGTTAATAAGGAGGTGATCAGTGAATGCTTAATGAGGTTAGATGTAGTTTTAATTCTCAAACTGTCAATGTGCATGTACAAATGATTAGCAGCTGAAAGCTATCCTGAAGAAAAACCTATTGTAGCTTAACCTGTCAGAGGATGGCACAGACTTGGAATCAGAAAATTAGGGTAGGAAGCAACCTCAGGAGGGTATCTAGTCCAACCCCCTGCTCTAAAGCAGAACCACCCCCAACTGGATCACCCTAGCCAAGGCTTTGTCTAGCTGGGTCATAAAAACCTCCAACCAGGGGGAGTCCACAACACTGTTCCAGTGTTTACTATCTTCCTAAAATGAGAGGGTGTTTTGTTTTGGGGGTTTTTTTTTTTTTGTTTGTTTGTTTTTCCCCCCTCTCCAACCTAAACTTCCCTTGCTGCAACTTGAGACCGTTGCTCCTTGTTCTATCATCTACCACCACTGAGAACAGTCCAGCTCCATCCTCTTTTGAACCCCCCTGCATGTAGTTGAAGGCTACTATTAAACCCCCTCTGTTTTGTCTTTCCCAGACTAAATAAGCCCAGTTTCCTTAGCCTCTCCTCAGAAACCATGTGCCTGAACCATTTTTATTGCTCTCTGCTGGGCTCTCCAATTTGTCCACATCCTTCTGTAGTAGGGGGGCCCAAAACTGAACAGAGTACTCCAGATGTGGCCTCACCAGTGCTGAATAGAGAGGAATAATCACTTCTGACCTACTGGCAGCACACCTACCACACAGCCCAGGATGCTGTTAACCTTGGTGCCAAGGCCACACTGCTGGCTCATATTCAACTTATTGTCCACTGTAACCCCCAGGTCCTTTTCTGCAGAGCTGCTGCGCAGGCAGTCAGCCCCCAGCATGCACTGGTGCATGGGATTTTTCTGTCCTAAGCACAGGCCTTTGTCCTTATTGAACTTCATGCTTGGCAACTTTATGCCAATATAACATTTAACTTCATGCTTCATTTCTTTTGGCCTAATCCTCTAATTTGTCTAGGTCAGGGGCTTCCAACATTTTTTAAGGAGTATACCCCTTCTAGATACACTTCTGGTGGAGTGGGGGGTGGAGCAGCAGCTGGAGGTGGAGTGGGAGTGGGGCTTGCACAGGGTGGCGGTGGCCACTGTGTGCAAACTTTCCCCACCTCTGCCGCTGGCTGGGTGGCCCCTATGTAGCCCACAGAGGGGAGCCACTGCCCTTGCTTCCCCCCCTGTTCCTGGGGGGCAGTGAGGTGGGGTGGTATGTGGTGGTACTCTGTCCCTGCTTGCCCATGCATACCCCCTAGCCCCTTTCCAAGTACCCCCTGGTCTAGGTCACTCTGAATCCTGACCCTACTTTCCAGTATATCTACTATTTTTCCCCCCACCCACCGTAGCTTGGTATCATCTGCAAGCTCGCTGAGGGCACACTGCCTTCTTCCAGGTCATTGATGAAGATGTTGAACAAAACCAGCCCCAGGACAGTCCCCTGGCGCACTCCACTTGATACTGGCTGCCAGCTAGACATCAACCCATTGATTACTACCCTGTAAGCCTGATGCTCCAGCCAGTTTTCTATCCATGTTTCAATCCATTCATCTAGCCCCTACTTCCTTAGCTCGTTTGTGAGAATGTTGTGAGAGACTGTATCAAAAGCTTTGCTAAAAATCAAAGTATACCACATCCATCAGTCTCCCTGTGTCCACAGAGCCAATTATCACATAATAGAAAGCAGTTGGGTTGTTCAGGCATGACTTGCCCTTGGTGAATCCAGGCTAACTGTTCCTAATCACCAGGGATCCAGGTTTTCCATTTCCCATGGAAAAATGGAGTAAACAGTGGATTTTACCTCTTGCCAGAGGCAAACATGAATATCTTGTTTTGCCACAGAAACCAGTGGATTTTCCAGTTTTCCAATGAGCTCTCTGCAAGCTGGCAGGCCCCTGGAGGGAGGGAGCTGAGCCGGGCTGGGGCTGCTCCCCAGCTTGGAGGAGGTGGGGGAGCAGGCCCACACTTCATAGCTGCATGGCTCCAGCAGGCAGCAGGATGGGGGCCCAGGCAGCTTGTCTGGGGAGGGGGGGTGGCTCTCTGCCATGGTGCGCACTGCCAAAGGGGATGGGGGACCTGTACCCCTTAGATCTGTGCATGGGGAAGGGATCAGCTGCAGGTGTGGGCTGCTGCCCTTCCCTGGGGCCTCTGCAGCCTGGTGGGTGCAACTGAGTGCAGCAGAGCACAGCAGCACCACACAGAGAAGCTGTTTGCTGCTGTGAGCTCCCCACTGCCCTGGCGATGTGCCTTCTGCATGGAGGGCTGCAGTGAGGGCAGCAGCACAAAGCTGTGCCCCTCAAAGCAGTCCTGCTTGCAGGTGGCGCATTGCCAGGGCAATGCAGAGCTCACAGTGGGGAGCAGCTGTTCTGCGCAGCCCTGTTTTGCCCTGCTGTGCCAGATCATGTCTGCTGGGCTGTGGAGGCCTGGGGAGAGGGAGGCAGGGCACAGCAGGGCCATGTGGAAAAGCTGCTGAAAGCTCCCCACTGTCCTGGTGACATGCCTCCTGCATGTGGGGCTGCTTTGAGGGGTACAACCCCATGCCCCAGCCCTTACTGCAGCCCTGCGTGCAGGAAGCGCGTTGCCAGATCTGCAGGGAGCTCCCAGCAGCTTCTCCATGCAGCCCCACTGTGCCCTGCTGTGCCAGATCGCACCCACTGGGCTGCGGAGGCCCTGGGGGAGGGCAGCAGGGTGGGAGCCCATGCCTACAGCCTGTGCCTGCCCCACACAGATCTGGGGGGTGCAGGTCCCCCCTGCCCCTCTTGGGAGTGCGTACAGCAGTCAGGAGCCAGCACCTCACCCTGCAACAGGCAGCAGGGGGAAGTGGGGGTAGGGGCTGTGGATCTGGGTCCATAGCCCTGGCAGCTGGGGGAGCAGGGGCTGTGGGTGGGGGGCAAGGGGCACCAGCAAAGCTATTGGAGTGAATGAGGAGTAAGTGGGGGGGAGCTGTGGGGAGCCTTTAATTTTAATAATGGATTTTAGGATTTTTATTAGAGAATTTGCAATTTTATATTGGAAAACCAGGATCCCTACTAATCACCTTCTTTTCTCCCAAGTGCTTAGAAATGGATTCCTTGAGGATCTGCTCCATGATTTTTCCAGGGACTGAAGTGAAGCTGATTGGTCTATAGTTCCCTTGATCCTCCTTTCTCCCTCTCTTAAATATGGGCACTATGTTTGCCCTTTTCCAATCATCCAGGACCTCCCTGATTGCCCTGAGTTTTCAGAGATGATGGTCAATGGTTCTGCAGTCACATCAGCCAACTCCCTCAGCACCCTTGGGTGCATCCTGTCTGGCTCCATGGAAGTGTACATGTCCAGCTTTTTTAAATAGTCCCTAACCTGTTCTTTTCCCACTGTGGACTGCTCACCTCCTCCCCAAACTGTGCTGCCCAGTGCAATAGTCTGGGAGCTGACCTTGCCTATGGAGACAGGTGAAAAAGGCATCGAGCACTTCAGCCTTTTCTGCATCCTTTGTCTCAAGGTTACCTCCACGAATGGCAGGCCGTGCCCCTGGCGGCTGTGGGGGAACGGCTGTGGCGGCTAGCAGGGAGCTCCCACAGATGCTGTTGATGTTGTTGGCAGGGGTGGCAAGCGCCGACTAGGGGTCGGTGACCACCCACAGGCACCACTGGCTGTGACTGGGGGCAATGGTGAACCGCCTGCAGGCACCAAGTGTTGGTGGCGCCTTTTTGCAGGTGGTGCACCACCATGTGCACCCCCTACGTGTTGCCCCTGGTTACCTCCCCATTCAGTAAGGAACTCATACTTTCCCTGATCCTCCTCTTGCTACCAACATACTTGTTGAAACCCTTCTTGTTACCCTTCACATCCCGGGCTAGCTGCAACTCCAACTGCACTTTGGCCTTCCTGACTTCATCCCTACATGCCTGAGCAATACTCTTATAGTTCTCCCTACTTTTGTGCAAGTTTCCACTGCTTATAAGCTTACTTTTGGTGATTTAGTTTCCTGAAGAGTTCCCTGCTAAGTCAAGCTGGTCTTGTGCATTGGGATGGCTTGTTCCTGCACTCTCAGTAAGGCTTCTTTCTAGTACAGCCAGCTCTCCCGGACTCCTCTCCCCCACCGACTGGCTTCCCAGGGGATCCTGCCCTTTCTCCTTCCTCTCCGTGCAGGTACTTCCTGTGGCCACAGGCAAGGCTGGAGCGGACTTTTTGCCAGGTAGATAAATTGCCGCTGCCTTTTGTCATTCCGTGTGCCTCCCTCATTCCTGGTCCCGTCTCCCCTTTCCCTTGTGCTTTCCAGCTTCCTATGTTTCTGCTAGGGTTGGTATCAATCTCCCAGTGACTACTGAAAGCAACCCAGGAGATTTTCATAGGATATTTTAAGAAAATAAATTCAAGTAATGACATACATCACGGGCGGGGGGGGGAAATCTCCCAGAACAGCTTCCTTCAGAGTTGGCAGCTGTAGTTTCTCCCAGGCTTCAACCCCCTCCTGAGTCTAGCCTCCCTGCGCTGCGCTGGCCACGGCAGCTGTGGGAGGGTGCAGGCGGGAACTCGGAAAGAGCCGAGACACCCCACCTGAACGCACAACCTCTGCCTGCCCCCCTCTGACAGCTGGGCGCGGGGGGGCAGGAACGTTGCACTGTGGGACGCTGGAGGACCGCGTCCCTAACGGCACCGCACAGCCTCATGCAAGCACAGGGACACCCACCCACCCCCACGTGACAGAGGTTGCGACGTCTCAGGCCCCGCCCCTGCTCGCTCAGAACGCGCTCGCGTTTCTGCGTGATGACGTAACTCAAGGCAACTCTATAAAGGTCCTGCCTGGGGACCACGCCAACCTTTTCCATCAGCCTCCGCGCTGGTAAGATGGCGCCGGTAAGTGAGCGAGCGGGCTCTTAAACGGGCCGCGCCTGTCCCCCCTCCCTCCAGCGGGCGCGGTGGCCAGGGGCGCTCCGTTCTCCCTCCCCCACCCCTCGCTCGGTCTAGAGGGGCCGCGGCCCGAGTCCGGCCGCACATGTGTCCGCCTGACGCGGGCGGGAGTGCGGGGCGGCTCCGCCCCGGGCCCAGGCCCTAGCTTCGCGGCTCTGTAGCTGGCGGGGCCTTGGCCGGCGCGTCCCGCTCCAGCGCGGTGCGCCCCTAGCGTCACGTGTGTCCGCGGCGCCGGCCGTGACGTCGCGCCCATCTCTTCCCACAGAAGGACAGGAAGGCCAAGCGGGCGGCCTGGAAGTTCAGCCTGGACCTCACCCACCCCGTGGAAGACGGGATCTTCGACTCGGGCAGCTTTGTAAGTACTTTGATTTATGATTTTTTTTAACTTTGTAAAATTAACGTGGTTTTTAGAGAAAAATGGTATGGACTTGAAATCAAGTTGGTTGGCTCCTGCATTATTTTTGATGTGGTGGTTTTGGTTGGGGTTGGCCCACTGACCACTCTCATACTGTCAGTCGAGTGCTTGGTTGACCGCATATTTTTTGAGAAATGGCAATCTTGCAAAAGAAAGTTTTGTTTTTTTGTAGCTGGTCTGACAGGAATACTTTTTTAAAATTGTTTTTTGACATGCTGCATTTTTTGTGCAGTATTTGGACATATTGGTCATTTTTTACAGGTTTGACCAATATTTGGTCAGTTGACTGAACTTTATTTGATGGCTCCAATACCCAGCCCTAGTTTTAGTTGCAGGTGGCATGACGTTACTGCAATGTATACATGTACGTGGCCTGTTAAATTAAACCTTGTTTTTAACATGTATCCCGTGGCTAGGGTCACTTCCCTAGCACACACCTAGGGCACCATTCCCTAGTGTTTTCTTTCTTGTTGGAATAGGAGCAGTTCCTGAAGGAGAAGGTGAAGGTCAATGGAAAAACTGGAAACCTGGGGAACATTGTTCACATTGAACGTTTTAAGAACAAGATCACAGTGACATCTGAGAAGCAGTTCTCGAAAAGGTGGGCATCTTTTTCTGCCTCTAAAGATGATGATTTACTTTTTTGTGATTTAGCTGATTCTGAATTATAATTAATTGGTGAGGCTATTTTGAAGGTAATTTTTGTGACATAGGCATGTTAGTACCACTCCTGTACCAATTTAACTATTTTGTCTGCATGTTATGGAATAGGTTCATAGATGCTAGGGTCAGAAGGGACCTCAACAGATCATGGAGTCCAACCCCCTGCATAGGCAGAAAAGAGTGCTGGGGTCGGATGACCCCAGCCAGATGCCTATTTAGCTTTCTCTTAAAGACCCCCAAGATAGGGGAGAACACCACCTCCCTTGGAAGCCCATTCCAAATTTTGGCCACCCTTACCATAAAGAAGTTTTTCTTGATATCAAGGCTAGATCTGCTCTCTGTATGCTGTTTATTTACTAAAATAGCTAAATTAGTGCAACACTGAATGGAGTCTCTGTTCTACTGCTACAAAAGGTAGCTTATATTAATGCATCTTGTATCTCTCAGATTATAAAACATCTGTGCTTGTCTAACCATCCAGCTCGTAGTACATTCAAGGGTGATTCTCAAGCCCTTAGGCTAGAGAGTGCACTTAAACATGTTAAGGACTTGTTTAGATAATACCATACCAAAAAAGGAGCAATGAGTCCCAATAGGAGATGGCATTTACAGTTTATGCCATTTCTCTGAATTAAACATCCTGTCCTAGCAATAAGACTTTGGTGTGCCAGCAACTACTATAGGGTTTGTGGATTTTTCACTTCTATCAATCATAGATAACTAATTGTAGATAAAACTTTGGTGTTAAGTAGTGTCAAGTCACTGGAGAATAGCTTGACTTCATAGCAGACCATCAAATACTGTAAAAAGTTTATCCATCAGAAATGAAATTATGTATGTGAATTGATACATTTATATAATCAATAACTTGAATTACTTCTAGTGTTAAGTATGGTAACCACCAAAAGGAAATGCAGTGTTACTTGTAGCATTCATTGCTGCAAAATTCAGAATTGTTGCATTGCGTCTCACAGGTGACACAATCCTGATAGAATGTTAATATATATATATATATTTTTTTTTAAAGGTACCTGAAATACCTCACAAAGAAATACCTCAAAAAGAACAATCTTCGTGACTGGCTTCGTGTGGTTGCATCTGATAAGGAGACTTATGAGCTGCGCTATTTCCAGATCAGTCAAGATGAGGAGGGATCAGAATCTGAGGAATGAATTAAGCTCTTACTTTATCATCTTAAACACAGTGTACAAAAGACTAAACCTGTATTTATGAGAGCACTTTAACTTATTGATGAATAAAGAATTTGTACCTTGTTTAGGAAAATCCTTCCTATTCAAGTGCGGTTCAGTTTACTAACCTTTCCAGTACTTTACTGGCTTTTTACTGAGACTGCTAGAGTGAGTTATACGATTTATAAATCTTTCATCGGTGCATACTAGAGTAACTCCTCTGAAGTTTAGGGGAAGAGATGGCACAGTAGGGTCCTCTTGTAGTAGAATCTCAGTGATCCAGAAAAATCAGTGTCACGGTCAATCTGGATTGATAATCAAACACTACAGTATAAAGCATTGAAAACTGTATTTAATTAAAAAAAAATAAAACCAAAGAAACCAAAAGCAACAAAAAACCCCAAAAGGTATTTTTGAAAAAACATCTTTCCGTCAACACCCTATTGCTTAGAAGTAATATTCAGTTATATTATGGGCTGTAGTAGAAAAAGCAGATCTTGATGGCCAACATTTGTTTACATGGAAACAGCAAGTCTGAAATTACGTTCCAGGCGTGGGGTTGCTTTTTAATTGGAATAAATAGATCCCATAATGTTTCAGTATCTTCAAGTTATCTAAATCTATATTTTGAGGTAGAAAACTGAAAATACCGGCTTTCGCTTAGGTTTAGCAGTCTTTAAAAAAACAGAATAAATGTTAGTGTATATACAAACTTCTCCAGTGAAATAAACTAAAGAAATCCCTACTGATTCTCATCTAAAGCATGTTACATTTTAGTTATTAATATTTTCACATTTTAATTCCTTGATCTTGACAAGGGGTGGGCAATTATTTTGGGCAGAGGGCCGCTTACTGGGTTTTGGAAAGCAATCGAGGGCTGCATGACAGGCAGCCCAGGGTAGATTAATATTAATTTTTAAAATTTTTTTAGGGGCCCTATGGGCCAGATAGAATGACCTGGAGGGCTGCATCCGGCCCCCAAGCTGTGTTTTGCCCACCCTTGATCTTGACTATACTGGTTTTGTGCTAAACAGGGAGCCAATATAGTTCTGCATTTAAAACTAAGATTTCAAATCCCAGAACTAAATAATTTAAATAAGCCCCACAGGAATATAAAACAGGTATGCTGTGTTCTTATTACAAGCAAAATATAGCTGCAAGTCTTACATGATTGAAGCTCCGTGGTAAAGGCAGGGGGCACAGCAGGGGGTGTCCTGAGTTATGGTTCCCTGTGAGAGACAGGATTTAAGATGCATCTTACCTTAAGTCCCTTTGTGACACCCTAAATATTCAGTTTACATTATTTTAATATGTATATATTTACTAGACTGAACATCCCTGAGATAGAGGCATAATTCAGCTGGCTTGATCTCCCTTGGGTCCTATTAACTTCTGTATTCTGACTGCAGTTGACCAACTCCTATAAGATGGGGTGCAGATTCCTCTGTCCTAGCCCTGGGCAGTTGGGTCACTTTCTAAGGAAGAAATGTTCTGAAGCCCTCAGGCTGAGGGCCTTGAACCCAACTGTCCCATTTTTCTGAGTGCTGTAACCATAAAAATATGCAAAAAGTGGCCATCACAGTATTAACTCAATGAGGTCTGAGTGCTTACTATATCAGGGTCCTCCGGGAACTTAAGCATGGGGATGCCCAGCATGTAAATTCCAAATGGGAAATTGGCACCTAGCTAGAGAAGATGGTAGCACCTGTGGGGATGCACATGCTGAGAACTTCAGGGTACCCTGTGTTTCAGAATTAGTAGAAGATTGCTGAAGCCTAGCAGGCCATCAAGCTGGTATGGATAAGGCATGCATACAAAGGAGAGCTAGCGTCATGCCCCTTTGACTCTCAGCCCAAATGGTTAGGTATCCATTTTAGAGCTGGATCAGTGGGAAGCAGCCCTCGGGCTGAGTTTACAGTACTGTTTGAATTCAGACACCTTTTCCACTGCCACCACTCTCCTGTTTCAAAATAAGTTTTTCTAACTCAGACAGTGAATATGGTATTAGCTGTGCAAGTAGAATATTTGCTTTCTCATATTTGTATTGCAGGTTAATGGTGGGGTAGATAAAATGTTGCTATTTCAAGAAGACTTCATCCTCCACAATAAGAAAAGATAGGTATGGGATCTACATAGTATTTCCTGTAAACACACTTACAAAGTAAGCTCAACATGAGGTAACCATGTACTATATATGGACTTAACAATGCAGTATTTATCCTTACTGCAAAATAGGAGGTTGTAGTATAATATTGAAATTTTCTGCTTGCCTAACAGGTGTGAATGCTATGAGTAAGTAGCTGGTGAAGGCTGAGCTTCCTGGTGCACTTATGAATGTCAGCACTATTTTTTGCTGACGTTTTGTGCAGAAATTACCTACTGAAAAAAAAATGCTACAAATTCCAAGCCATGCATTTTTAAAGTTCTACTTGACATCTGTTTGCACCATGTAAATCCAAATGAAGTGAACAGCAGGGAGACTACATTGTTGAAAATGTGCAGCTCAGTCATCATTTCTCAATTACACTGAACCAAAACTTTCTGAGTTCCAGGCAACAAGGAAAAATGAGGAAGATGAAGTTAGAAAACATCCACTGCCTAACTTTTACATTTTTGTTCTCATTTGTTTTTAATTGCATCATAAAACTAGCAAAACCCTGACAGCAGGTCCTTACCTGCTGAAATAACTTTATTTCCTTCATAGGAACTACAGCAACTTAAATAAGGCTAAGAGCTGCAAGCTAAATTGGGCAATTGTAAATCATCAGCTGCAATTGCTCTGAGCTGCTTTTTGGACAAGTTAATTATATTTAAAATAAAATACCTCAAGCAAGATAGTATAATTTACTGCAGGCATACAGGTAGGTCACAACTATCCTGGAAGTTGTATGGTCCTTTGGTATGGTGACGAGGAGTATTTTCTTTCTCTGTCTTGGATCCTGAAAGATACAAATCTTACAAGACTTTAAGGGAGGGTATGATAAGGATTACCTACTACCAAACTTAATTCCCTTCCTGCTTCTGAATAGGCTTGGTATATATGGATGCAGCACTGAGGAAAGCAACAAAAATCATTGCGATAGTCCTTAAATATGTGCTGATTACTCCCTGACTATCTGGTCCCTTCTGGGCATCTCAAACTAGGCAGTCAAAAATTGAGATGCCAACTTACTGGTCAGCTTTGAAAATGTTAGTCCAAGTGCCTCTTCAGGATGAGGGACTGCTCTTGTATTGGACAAGATTTCAGGTTGGTTGGTACCTAAAGACAAATATTTTTGCTACAAAATGTGTAACAACGTAGCTTAAGAGAACCTAAAATATCTTGCCAGCCCAGCTGATCCAAGTTTAATCAGAAATCCAGGCAAAGTTTCTTAGGTTCTCCTTCAACTTTAATTCAGAGCAACATAAATCTGCAGTAACTCACGTGAGGTCAGTTGCATTCTTTATTTACAAAGCCAAAGATCTTTAGGTGTTTTCACAGGAATATACCATTTGGGATCTAACATTGACTAGGAGGGAAAAAACTGTCTTTTGATGGTAAAGTACCAGTGTTACATACAGGAACATGCCAGTCTCTTTTTATTGCTGCATTTAGGTTAAACAAGAAGTGACATGATTATATCCCAAAATACATCCCCACCTAGTATTCAAAGGGTTACACTTCCAGGCAATAATAGGTCCTTCAAAACAGACTGACACAACAAAAACATTCCACTTAAATAGTATACCCCTGAATCAAATGAAGCCCAATAACAACATTGCTATGTTTTCTTTCCTTCCTTTCAAATCACGGTGCTGTTCAGCCCAAGTGCAATAGTTTACCATTAGTCAAAAGCTATGAAAACAGGGCTAGGATTTCACAGCAAATGCAGCTTCACTCTGCAGATATGGCTGGGTACAGACTGGCAGCAGACTCATTTCAGGTTTTAAACCTGATATTTAAAAAAAAAGGTACAACAATTCCATGAAACCTGATTGTGTGCCCTGACTGATACCTCAGTGAAATTTTCAAATGCTCACCTTTTTTATGGCTTTCACCTGTGTGCACTTCTTGCATTGTTAAACTAAACGGCCATGTTCCAGTCAGCATTTGAAACAAACTGCTTTCAAATCTACCACCATATGAGAAGTTTGTATCCTTTAAAGTTCTGACCTGTATATTCACTGCATTTTCACGCTGCCTTCTTAGCACACTAGTTGGAATGGAGGAGGGCTGAAGCCTCAAATAAATGTGGGCTCATTTCAACATCCGTGTGATGCAGGGCAACCAAGGCACATAACTGTTAAGTGATCTGCCCAAAGTTAAACTAAATGAAATTCACTTCTGGTGCACAGAGCTAGCATAAGACCTATGGATCACTCAAGGACATGAGCAACAGTAAATTTATAAGTAGAAGTGAGCATCTTAATTTAGCTCTCTATTGGGAGTCTTGCCCAGACAATCTCTGGTAACACAGCTCAGCATACAATCCAGTGCAAGCACTCCAGGGGGAAAAAAGCTTAGCAGAATTACCTTTCACAATGCAAATGAACTTTGTATTTGAATATAATTTTTAACCTAGTGTTAAAATAAAAATGTATTCTACTTGGAAGAGAATAGGCTCATTTAAATACAAATGGGTTTATTTGCAAGATTAGTGGCACTCATTAAAGCCATAAGAAAGATGCCACTGTACATAATAAAGTGAAAAGGCATGTCTGAAAACCCTGAGAAGAGTAATAGTGCTTTTATAATTTTACATAGACTTTACTTTCAAACAGACCAGGTGTGGTATGAAACAGGACCTGAAGTGGTTGGCCAGGAAGGTGTCCTTCTTTAAGGAATTAACAAGATTAGAATCAAGCTGAGCTGTCCACTCACAAAATGCAAGTCTGAAGGTTCACCCAGTGGCTAGATCTTTTCCCAAACCAAAAAAAAAAAAAGCACAGTTGGAGTGATGGCAGTTAGAGTTTAAGGTCTGTCCACTCACAAATCAGACTGCTTCTCCCACAGCAGGGGCCGAGGGATTTGTGGCAGTCTTTGATCATCATGTGAAATACCAGCAGCTGCTTTCTGGAGCTGCACTAGACCTGCAGAGAGCAGGTGAAATCCTATCACTCGGGATGTCATTGGGAGTCTTGCTATTGACTTTAATGGAGTAAAGCCCTTCAACTTTACTCACCTTCATGGCCTGGAATCCTAGCTCTCTGGCACTATGCCATAGTCAGGGCCAGATGGTTCCCAGAGGCCTGTTTTAGCACATGAAAAGTGAGAAGGGGTAGAGAAAGGCTTATGCAGACTTTCAGGAAATAGCTCTGTACTGGATCAGAGCAGGGATTTCCCCATCTAAGATGATACAAAACACCCACTGTGGACAATTAGGCCATAATGTACCTTAATGGGAAGAGATTTCTTTTTAACCCCAGGCACTTACTAACTGGCACCCGATGATGCACAAAGCTTGCTTGCTCTGCATTGATTTTTTTTTTTAAACTTTGGCTAATATGATTGTGGACAGCATGCATATCTGTTAATAGTCCCCCTTGGTTTGTTGAGTCTCCTAGGAACCCACATAGTGAACAAAGTCACTCACACTCGCAATCCATGCCTGCCTCTACAGGTGGCTGTTACAGTTAGCCGCACTCCTTGGCATTTGGAAATTTATGGAGACAGACAAAATAGAAATGGTGTCCTGTGCCCAAAGTTTAACACACAAGTTCAGGTGCTTCTCTCTACAGGAGTATGTCCACCAGTAGAAGACACGGAGCCCATGATTCAGAAGTAATGATTCATTATTGCACATTCACACTAGCTAGTCCACTGCAATACAGCATTAGTGTTGTTTAACTTTCAGATATATAGTAGGTGCCTGTTTCCTATGCAGCTGTCAAGACAGAGCAGTTTAACATTATTATGCAGCTTTAGCTAGAATCTCAGGTTGTTTTCTGACATCCTTCTGTTTTCAATTTGGCAGGTTGATGCTAGAAGCAGTAGCTCCCCAGCAAGATGTTGGAAACTGAAAAAGGGTTAGATTCTTATCATCCACCAGGAGGGCTGCCATGTGCAACTCCCATTAGTGGGCATGGGAGCCACATGCAGAAATGCTGAGGCATGTCCATGATAACATGACCTCTGGTTCACACTGTAACTCAAGAACACACTGCTATGTGGCTACTCTCTTTCAGCTCTGACCAGGCACACTCCTCTTTATAGTCAAGGCCTTACTTAGATCAGTGGTTTTCAACCTTTTTAGACTCAAGGCACCCCTTAGCCAAGATCTTAGCTTCCACTCATTTTCTTGGCTACAGAAAAATAACAGAGCAATTCTACCATTGCAAAGAACTCAGAAAGACCGCAGCAGCTCAGAATGTGTTTGACACTATGGATTCCTATTGGGTTTATCTTCCAAGTCATCTATAGGTGTTTGCACACCCACCAATGCTAAGGTTGCACGGCACCCTTAAAAGGATCTCATGGACCCTGCAGCACCCTGATGGAGAATACTGCTGTAGACCATGGGTGCTCAGCCCCTGGCCTGTGGTCCGGATCCACCCCCCAGAATTGTGTCATTTGGCCCATGTGACTCCCCACAGGTCCAGAAAATTGGCAGCAGTGGCTATCCCACTGCCAAATTTCTGGACCTGTGGGGAGGCCCACAGGTCGGATAACATAGCCCTGAGCTATATATCAGGTGCACAGGGAAGTGCAGGGCCTGATCCTGGCACATAGGGTCTGACTACTGCATGGGGAGGTGGTGCAGGGTTCCCAGGCCAGGTGGGACCAAAGCAGAGCGGGGCCAAGCAAGGCCCTGCTGGTCCTAATTCTGCTCACTGACTGGCCCTGGGCCACTCATTTGACTTGCAGACCCAGAAGTTTGAGCATCACTTTTTTAGACCATATCTGTACTATCATGTAGGCCTTAAGGACTAAAGAGCAGAACTGATTCAGGAGACTGTACTTCCCAGTGTCTTGTGTGCAACTGGCTCTGTACGTGGGTAGCAAGTCAAATAACTGACTAGTTTATAACAGGCCACAAGATCCCCCCTCAGCCT
>NW_017728910.1:14026786-14042576 GCF_001723895.1 Crocodylus porosus | reverse complement strand
AGGAATAACGGTCCCAAGCTGGCAGAGGGCAGATTTAGGCTAGACATCAGGAGGTGCTACTTCACGGTCAGGGCGGTTAGGGTCTGGAACCAACTTCCAAGAGAAGTGGTGCAGGCTGCTACCCTGGGGGTGTTTAAGACGAGGTTAGATGCTCATCTTGCTGGGGTCCTTTGACCTCAGTACTCTTTCCTGCCGTGGCAGGGGGTCGGACTAGATGATCTGCTCAGGTCCCTTCCGACCCTAGAAACCATGAAACTATAAATAGGAAACAGGGGAAAATAAAGCCAGAGGCCCTTACATCAACTGATCCACAGGTTTCTGTATTTACTGGCTGTTCCACCCATCCACCCACAGGGAGGCAAGGAAAGCTGGCAAAATTGGCCTTACACTAATGGGATAATCTGAGGCGCTATTACTGCTAAGAAACACATCTGCTGGAAGATTTCACTTGTGCAATGGATTTGAACTTCAAACTCCAACCAGTTCCTGATACTTCCCCTCTGCACCTGCCCCATATTCCCTCATGCTCCCTAATTTCTGCCGTTTCCCTCACCCCTGTGCTCCCTCCTCTGCAGTCCACTTAAGTGCATTGCCTTCATGCTGGCTGCAGGAGCAGCTTCAGGAGGGGAAATTAGTGCTTCAAGGAGGGAGGGAGAATAGCTTATTCCTGACAGCTCACCCTGCTGAGGAGAGCTGTTAAAGACCTTGGATCCCTGCTGCCTGCACCATGGTGGGGACAGTGGGAAGAGCTACTTTTCCTGCAGCGGCACAAAGAGCCACAACCACCATTGCAAGAACACCAGGAAAAGCCCCTGTTTCCCATGGCAGGAAAACCAGTCCATCTCCCTCTGGTGCTTTTGAGGGAAACGTTATGGGAGCCAGGATGTTTGATGATCCCACAGACCTATATTTTTATAGCGCTACAAAGGGCTGAGACATGTCGTAGCACCACAAACACCTGCCTACGCCCTGAGCTTTCTGCCCCCCAAGACTGAGCACTTAGCCAAACTGTAGTGGCTATGCCAAAGGGCAATAATAAGCTCCCCCCCAGTACTAGGGTAAATGCTCTCCTCCCATCACGCCGCAAGAATGATTCCTCACCATCCACATCAGCCGGGGTCAAATTCCCCATCTCCTTTTTCCCTTCAGCCTTTTGGTTCTTCATATTCATGTTCCTCACATCCTGCCTTCCTGTTCTCTCTACTTTTTCTGTCACTAGCCCTTTTCATAGGCACTTGAACACATGCAACAGCATGCTAGTATCTATTTTAAGTGTGTCCCAAGTGTATGGAAATTGTCATTTCCTGACAACCATTAGGTACTAACCTTCACTTCCCACCAAGGGCAGAGAGCTACACTGCGCCCTTGAGTCACTAGCTCAGTGGGGGAAAGCAGGAGGTGCTATTGTTATTCCTAGTTAGCCTTGTATAACCTCCTGCCTGGTGTGAAACATGGTGATTCACAGAACGCTACTTTATATATTGGGTTTTTTTCTAAAAGAGGAAAACAAATCTTGAGCAGCAAACAATTGCCATGAGATTTGCTCTGAAAGAAATGATGGAAAACAGTTTGCACATGTCAGCCAATCACAGGCAGCTTCACTGTAGCTATAATGATAAATGAGACATTTACTCATGTCTAAGGGGCAGAATGAGCCCCTGGAGCAGGCACTGGACTGTGACCGAGCTCCTGAGTGGCTCATGCTGTGCTGTGTGATGCTAGGCAGTTGCTTTACTTCTCTGTGCTTTGGTTTCCACATCCACCCTTAACTATTTACAGTGTATGCTTTTTAGGGAAGGAACTCTGCAGCACTGTGTCTGGACTAGCATGATCCTGTCCCAATCTCAGCTGGGTCCTCAGACTAATTATAGATTTCATAGACATCAGGGCTGGAAGGGACCTTGGGAGATCATCGAGTCCAGCCCCTTATTTATAATTTAATTATAAAGCAGCTCCTTAAATTCCCAGCTAACTACAGCAAGCAAACCGATAAAGAAGAAATCAAAGCACAGTCTCCCTAACTCAGTTCTGAATTTCAGTTCTCATAACAATGCCTGACAAATAATGGTAGTGTAAGAGTGATGTTGTAGGTGTGATGGCCCAGAAATTATCCAAGAAGCAAGGATTTCTTAGGGTGATAACTTTTATTGGACCACCTATGTGGCTGATGCTTGTACTTCAGCTAGTACTTAAGTTCTGCGGTTTCTCTGGTTTCATACATGGCAGGGAGGCAAGTGACTTCAAATGGTTTAGTTAAACAGCCAAGTGATGGGGCATATCTGAGCAGCAGAAAGGCTAGGGATAGAAATTGCACATCAACTGGTATAAGTGATTAGAAACCTGTTCAAATCTGTAACACAACAGAAGTTCAGTGCACATAAGCTACTTTCAAATTGACTGAAACCAGTTTAATATAAACCTGGATGGCTGTAGTATCAGACTTAACTGATTTAGACTAAATCAGCTTATTGAACTTCTGTCCCAGATCCCCTCCAGATTCAAGTTAACTCACGGTACCCCAGCATCCCAGGATGCTTTGCATTGCCCCTGCAAACCCCCATTGCAGAGCAGGCGTTATTCTTGGCCCAAGCTGTTGGCCCCAGCTGAGCAGGGAAGCATGCTATAGCCCCCCCACCCCGCTTGTGGCCTGAGCCATTACAGGTATGTGTCTGCATTTCCAAAATCAAAGGTGAACAGTCTTCACTTACTTATCAGTTCAATCTATGCAGTTTAACACCAATCTGCAAAAACTGAATCAATTCAGCCTCAGGCTTTTTGACTGCCTGTACTTAGCCCTGGTGTTTGCCTAATCCTCCTCTTGTCGCCATTTGTATTGTTATTTGCTGAGACATGACGTAAAGTTTTATTCAGACTTGCAAGTGGATTGATGTGCCAGTAGATGGCGTGCTATATCTAAATTACCAGTGAATATTTTGCTTTTCACAGACCTTGCCTGGGACTTCACTTGTTTCCATGGAATGGGAAATATTATTTCTTGAGTATAATTTGCCAGAATTTCTGAATGCCACGTTGTCAGTCTCTGGTTTATATAAGACTGTCTTTAAGTGTGGTGCATAGGATGGCATCTGGAAGGCAATGCTTTGTCGCTGTTAACATTCATCATACGTGCTTCCAGGCTCAAGGGAATACAATACAAATTATTGTTCTTATTCTATAACAGCATGCTAGAACCTGCTCAGTACTCAGTGGATGATAGTCCCTGTCCCAGGGCCTTCGATGAGACAAACAAACAATGCAGTTCCTCAGACTGAGAAATGCTTGCTGAAGTCAAAGATCATCCTTAGGATTGGGGAGAGCAGGCCTGGACTTTATTCCATTAAGTGTCTTTCATAACTGCTGCAGCTATGACTTAAAATTAATAGAACAAAGGAAAAGAGAGATTTACAGGCACAAACCAAGGATAATGATGGGTTCAATCCTCAACTGGTGTAAACAGAGACAGTTCCACTGAATTCACTATAACAGAGAAACTAAAACTGGGAGAAGCTGAAGAATGGTCCTAAAGCAGGACAAGACTGAGCAGGAGGCAGCTGTGCAGCTAGACATTAATTTACGGATGCTGAGGCCTGGAGACACAACCTTGAGAGAAAAGCTCAAGCTGGAGAGTGCCACTGTCTTCACTGGCAGGGATCATCATGAGGTGCCATGTAACGGTAACATGCAGCAGGGGAAAATCAAAAGGGATGTTCATACGGGATGAACACCCCAAAGCTCCACAAGCAGCTTGTGTTAGCGTGGATCTGCACATGTGAACTGCAGCTTATGGAGATATTTGAGTTCAGTAAAGACCCAGATATGCAGAAAAGAACACAAAGAGGTTTGGCCTCCCCATAGTCCATTCAGGGTCTTACCCCATCCTGTCTAAGGCCCAGATCCTCAAGCATATTGAGGCATCTGCCTCTTTAGCACCAGTAGCCACCATTTAGAAATGCCTCTGTCAGTGCCAAAAATCACCACTCAACTGTAACCGAACAAGTGGGATTCTCAGAGCAGGTGTTCACCTTGCCTGTCTTGTTAGCGTGGCCCAGTTCTGCAGGTGTATTCAGCACGTGCCACTGCCAGCCCCAAAAAAGAGCCAGGGGATGAGTGGTATGTGTCCACCAGAATGGCCAATGGCCTAGCAGTTAGATCAGTCCCCTGGGATGTGGGTGTTTTGGCTCCAATCTCTTCTCTGTCTGATTAAAACTAGAATCTGAATCCTTATTCCAAGGGAATGCTCAAACCACTTTTGGATATTATAGAGAAGGGGAGGGCAATTTATTTTCTATAGATGGGAAAACTGGCTTTAGGTACCTAATTCTAGGAAATGATTCAAAGGCCAGGAGCCTGAACAGTGGGATGCACCACTGACTTCAGCTAGGCCTGTCTTTGCAGATGCATTTTCTTCTCCTCTATCTTTCATTCCCACCTAGCCTGGGTAGTTCCACACTCAGCTGGTTTGTGGAGGGGCCCTCCTAATGTACTTTCTCTTGCCAGGCATTGTTTGGGAAGCTTGGAGACTTAATGCGGCGCTGAGAATTGCACTGCAACACTGAAGGATCTTTGAGGATCTAGACCAAAATACCTTCCACAAGCATACTAAGCAAAGAAAATAGCATTTGTCAGTGCAGCTCTCCTGGATCAAAGATGTAGATACCTACTATAGCAGTGAAGCAGCACCTTTGTACAAAGCCCATGTGCTTCCAGCCTGTAATTTAGATCTTATCTTCTCCCAAGCTCAGAGCCATTTGGGTCCAGGGTTTTAGGTTAGTCCCACATATGTGAATCTAATATTTAGGAGCAGGCTGCAGCAACACTTAATGAAACACTGTCAGCAGGGACAATTATAGCACTAAAAAAGGCCCTGCATGGTAGGATGGATGCACTAAATCTTTGTAATGTATGGATGTAGAAGCAGGTCTTCAGTGAGAGCAAACTTCAAGGAACACAAGTAACTTGCTGTGAACTATGCATAGGAAAGGTGCTGAATAGTAGTTTCTGAGACTAGTGGCCTTGGGTTGGTTATTCACAGGTACAGCACCAACTGTGACCTAATAAATCAGTCCTAAGCTAGAGAGTCCCTACAATTTTCCTGGATCACTCATGTGTTAGCCTCCCTACTGAAAATGTCAGTCACATTTTTACCTTCTTTGCTCACCTTCTGAAAATGGGATGGGGACCATCCTCTCGTGAATGCTACTAGCTATGGGGAAAGTGGTGGTGCAGAAAGGTCACTTTCCTCTGAGGCACTGGGACATTGGCCATAGCTCAGGCTGGGAGTTTTTGGCTAGTGTGAGCTGATGCTCTTGCCAGTACTTGGAAAACCCAGAGGTTCCTGGCTTGGGGGACTTGCATTTCTGCTCACTGTCATAATCATTGCCAAATTTGGGGTCAGGAAGCAATTTTCGCCTAGGTCAGACTGGCACAGCTGGTGAGGGCACTGGGCTTCCTTTGTTGCATGGATGATCATGTTCTGAGCATTCCTCCAGGTTCTTAAGGGACCATCTGAACTGAGTCACCAGATGCCAAAGACAATAAGTGGATCAGCAGTTTCTCATAAGTTACTGGAACATGGGGCAAGGAGAAGAAACTAGGAATTCAATAATAAATACAACAAGGTGCACAAAGAGTGGAATTGAAAACAGATGAAAAAGGAGCCTTCATTTTTGGTACAGAAGGTCAAAAAACATTTTCCCACATGGACAGCACTACTCACAAAGCATTAAAATAAGCCCTTCCTTGTATTCACAAGTGAGCCTGCAACATACCACTGAGTTAGTTTTGGAATATTTACATGGCAGATTTAAGGATTCAGCATAGATCTGCAGAATTAGCGCAGTTTATTTTAGTGCACTTCAGCCTCTACCTCTCTGCACAGTGGTGGGGAAAATGGCTTTTATTTTATTTTTTAAGTGCTGCTGAGAGCATGATGCAAAAAGATTATCCTTGTGCTAGCAATTATCATTTTTATCTTTTAATATTATAACACCAAGAAACAGCAAACTCTAAAATAACATAGGCAAAAGATGTCTATGCATTTCAAAAGTAAGAGATCCTGACCTCAGAGAAGAAGGGTGATCCCGATGGGAGGGCATTAGCATGGCTTCCAGGAGATCTGGGTTCAAAAATCCTGGCTCTGCCCCTGACTTCCAGGGTGTTAAGGTCAGGTGTGAAGATAAGTACTTTAAAACCTGTCGGGAGCTCACTTGCTATGGTAATGGAGTGCACATAAGAATCTGAAATAGAGTTTTCTGCTTTGCTGATTCTGAGCTCAGCACTGCTTAAGGGAAGACACAAAGGTGGCTGGAAGGACTTGATTCTCCATGCTCTCGTGCCCTTTAGGTGGATCATTTGGTGTAACAAAAGGGGAGAATCAAGCCCTTAAGCCCCAATTTCCCTCCTATGTAAAATGAAACAGGCCAGGAAACAACATGGCCTTATATCTCTGTGGAGTCCCAGGTATGGCTAGATGGCACTCTTCCTCACCCAACTTTTGCTTGACTGAACTGGTGTGTGTGCAGCATGGGAACAGTTGCAGCATCTAGGAAGAGTTTGGGGAAAAACAGTCTCAACTTGACAGAAGCAAGCCAGGCATGCAGACTTTCTCTCTCCTCCAGATTCTTCATTCACTCTCCAGCACTGGCAGCAGAGCCAACAGATATACCTTGATGTTGTTGGCTGCTAGACAGACCTTGGATCCTGACTCCTCCAGTGCGGATGGTGACTCAAGAAGGAGATTAGGTTAGTGCTACTCTTCATTTCACTGTTATTTCTGTCCTTGATGCCTTATGGTTGCTTAGAAGCATATTTGACATCTTCATATACTGCTGCTACTATTGTAGACCCTTTACGTTCTGTTACAGTGATGATCTGGGGGAAGTAATACTCCTGCTCTCCTATTTTTCTGCCCCTCACCTTACTACTTTGTCCCCTGTGAAATGAATCTGAAGTGCTTTCTTTAGCTCCCCTCCTTCATCCTGCCACTTCATTTAACAATATTTACACACTGGGAAGAAAAAGTCTCTGGGATGTTGATAATATTTATTGGCACTAACAGTTGGGAGCTGTAAAGATTCCAAGCATTTTTCACATGAGTCATTTCAGGGATCTTCTTGCTGTTATCAGCTCATGGGATCAGTTCAGGTTGCTTGAAAATGATGGAGGATGCAAGTCTCCTTCTCCCCTGGTATCTGGCTGAAATGGAGTACTTGATTTAAAAGAGCATTAGCCTTCTGCTGAAGGCTCTAGACCTAATAAAATCCTTGAACTATGGACAAGGAACACAGGAACAAGAGACAAAATCCATCTTGTTGCTGCAAAAAACCAGCAGGAATTTATAGGCCTAGTTTGATATTAAATGTACATTTATCTTTTCTATGTCTATGGCTCATGCTTCATGAAAGCTAATGTCTGGCTCTTCTTTTCTGAGAAGAAGTGTGTTGTAATTAACATCTGGGAACAAGGAGATCTGAGTTGTAGTCATGCCTTTGCCAAAGATCTTGGGAAAGTCAAATAGGGCAGAAGCAAATATGCAGATAGTAGGATTTTCACACTCACAGGCTGTCTGCCATTGAAGTCAATAGTGGTCTAGGTTGTAGCCGTGTTGGTTTAAGGACATAGGCAGACAAGGTTCTTTGGATAAATCTGATACCTTTTATTAGACCAACTCAATTGGTTGACTCCAACTGTGTTGATTCATCAACCTTTAATAATCCTACTGGGTGGCCAATTTGCATCTTAGAGTCTCAGAGAAATGTAGATGCCTAAATCTATTTCGGGATGTGGGTCCTAAATACCTTTAACATTCTGGCCCTTACAAATAAAATAGGGAAAGAAGCTCTGCTTAATCTGCTTCCATGGAAACAAATGGGAGTTTCACCAATGATCTGAGCAAGCCATATTTTGAAAAGTCCATCCTCTGTACCTCAAGTACCCAGAAATCTTTGCAAAGCATTTTGAGGTTATGAGATGAAGCACCCCAAATAAATGCAAGGTATAATTCTAATTAGCTTACAGTTAGACCTCCCAGTGGATGGCAAGTGCTTTTGCAAGCACTTCGTTGCAAGAAAGGCCTTAGTAACCTGGAAGAATGAGAACTGCTTTGGGCCGTGATGTATCCATAGAGATACAGGAAAATGTCTTTCCTTCTACTCACATGCATATAATCATACTATTTTTGCTCTGATGTACATGAACAAGGTTATTTTTATGAAAAAAACAAGCTCATAGCTGCTATAATTCAAGTTATGGTCACTGAGAGAACTTTGTGCTATGGGTTCACATCAAGATCATAACTAGACTGGAGATTTTAGACCAAAGCATACCAGAATGAATTTGTATTTTAGTTTGCTTGCATTAGAGGGCTAAGTGGCAGAGGGGCTAAGGTGTTTCGATGTAGGTGAAGTTACACGTTACACGTTACACGTTACAGTTAGACAATACTAAGGGCACTTAGAATATGAGCACCTGCATGTTAAAGCTTGCTAACTTGTGCTAAGTGCCCTCTGAGTGTCTCAAAGTTATGCCATTTCAGGTGAGGGCTATGCCACCTGGCTCATGTTAGGATAACTTCAGTCTGCTCCACAGAAATAACACGAGCAATTTGCAGTCCTCCAACATCTGAGGATGCACTAGTCCCTGCCAGCCCCACTAGCCAGAGCAGGGACAGAGCCTGGGTGTCCTAAAGTAGCCATGCCCCTGCTTGCCAGCCCTCTATGGCAAGTCAGAGCTGTGCAGTCAAGAAAAGGTATTAACCCTTCATGTGCAACTGCTCAGAGCACATTCTGACTTTAACACTGCTTAGCCTTCCACAGACTTAGTATGGGCGAAGTGTAATGTGTAACTGTACCCAATGGCTCCAGAAGCATGAGTCTAAACCTTACTCTGGACTTGTGCTAAAGGCTATCCCCATCAGCAAAAAGGTATGTGGCCATTTCGCCTGGAGAATCAAAAGGCTGAACACATTATATATAGTTTCATCATTCCTGTGTCTGCTGCTAGTGATAGAAAGGGCTTTGCCCTGACCATGCTAGCCAATTGGGTTAGACTTTTACTTTATCCCAATGGTGGGCCAGTCTTTGTTCTTTTGAAGTATCTTTCCTATTTTTCTTGGGTTTTATTTTTACTGCATGCTATTTGCTTTGTGAAACATGAGTTTATATATAGTCTGCTGAGTGTAAGATCTCAGCTTTCCTTTCTCCATGCCAGCAACAAATCCAGTACAGGGAGTTTTCTGTAGCACAATGGGGACTATTAACTATTTGGAAGTGACTTTGTGGATTGTCCATGGGTTTCACACTAACATGATGTATGGGATGTTTTCACGGGATGCTGTATTGGAGAGGAAAGAGACTAATGAAAACAAAACAAAGATGACACCCATCGTTATGGAGATTTTGTTATTACAGTTAGATTGACCCAAGGTTTGTTTTTAGTATGAGTAGGCCCCATTGACCCAACTGAACTGTTAAAAAGAATTCAATGCTAAAATGCTTGTTATTAGGTCTCTGACTGTGGGATATTCAGACTGCAATGAACATTTAAACAAAAGCAGAGAATTCTTGCTTTAGCTGCCAGGGTATTTGTGATGAAACATAAACATGTGTATGCAGACATTTTCATTTATAGTATTGCCAAACCAAAGCATTCTAAAAAAGCATGAATTGGACTCCAAAAATGATTATATTGGCTTACAAATCACACACACGTACATATATATAATATAAAACCCTCATGAGAGAGAGAGAGAGGGGTTCTTTTTATTTTGTCTTTTGTTTTGGGGGCCTTTGGGATTGCACTTTCCCTTTTCTCTGCAACCAGGTAGGCTAGAAAACCAAGAGGTGCTAGTAGCAATATATCCTTGCAGGAAAGATATATAGCAAAGAAGTTTATGATGGCATTACCCACTATGGACCTTATCCAAAGCCCAATGAATTCGTTCAAAGACCTATACACTTCACAAAGCTTTAGATGCAGCCCTCTGGGAGTCATTTGTGAACTGATGCTACTGCAAGAATGGAGTGCATTTGTATGGTGCTCAGCATCTGTCTGGAGCAAGCTACTGATTATCCCTGGCTGGTTCAATATGTCCCAAACCTTCTTTGTGCTGTTTGAGGATATGAAGGAATCGGTAGAACCTTAAGTGAAATTCTAGAACAGATAGTCTTTCACACCATTTATTACCTGTGCTCTCAGCTCTCAGTTGAAAGTAGCTGAAATAATAATAAACACAGAGCAGAACTGAACAGAAGCTAATACCCAATGTAAAAGCATATAAACCTGTTTGGAAAAAAAAACAAATGGAGTCCTGACCCCCACTAATAATAATGTCAGTGTCCTTATTAGGAGCTTCTCTGCTGTGCAGGCTGCTAGCTTAAATCTAGTCTCTCAAAACTCCCGTGTTCCTTTCAAGGGAAAAGACCTTCATTAATTTTCCATATAAACAACATGAGAACCTAAACCCCACAGAAAAGATCTTGGTTTATCATCAAATACAATAGATAGCAGAGCTCAAAGTTTAACGCCATGTTCTCAGCATTGTGTGGGAGCCCACTTCCCAGTATGAGGCTTGAAAGCATCCGACTTCTTTATCCTGAAGGCAGAGGGGCCATGAAGCTAGGCTGCCACGCTCCTGTTACAAAAGTCACAGAGTATAGCCAGTTCATTTTAATCAAGCATAAAGAAGTCAAGAATGCACAAGGTCACTTTGCTCTGGCAAAATTTCACTGCACAAGGCAGTTACCTAGAATACCCAAATACCCATATCATACTCAGGAAAACTAAATTTCACTTGAAACTAAATGATACAGGAATTAGAAAAACCAAAGACTAAGAACAAACAGATCTGTACCACATCAAAGCTCATAATAAGAGATCTGCTTTTAAAAGGCGAACCCATCCTAACCCCTCATTTCCTTTATTGTCTTTTCTTTTGGAGGATAATCACAGTCATTACATTCTGAAGATTGGGAGTATGTATATTTTGGTAGTAATTCTGGGTAATTTAGAGATACATCTGGAGTCAGAGTGCATTTCTTTGGTATATGCCTTAACCTGCATGTGCTGAGCCAATTGCGCTTCACCTGTGGAGAGCAATGAAAAGCGGTCACATCTGTTTTAGTCGCATCTTGCTCTAAAGTATAAACAATCAATACTAGATGCATCCTAGGAGAGCAGGAGCTGCAGCTGAGGAGAAGGGTCAACAAAGCTGGCTCCTCTGTGTTATACAAGGGCTCCTTCCTCAGCTGAGCTAACCAACTGAGTGTGGGCACAAGGAGTAATTAGCTTTGCAGACTCTAGGTCTGGTTCTAAACATGCACAATCCCAGGGCAGTTTTCAAAGTCCATGCCATTATTTTTGAAGAACCTTCTGGTTCATGTGCACCAGTAATGATGGCAAGCAGCTGGCAGAGTTTTCACCCTCCTGGGTGGAAAAGGAAGTGGAGGTGGTGTCGGTGTGCCCTATGGGTGCTGACAGATCCTGTAGGCTTGCTTCGCTTTTTACACCTTTATACAAATCCATGGTGCGCCCACATCTTGAATACTGTGTGCAGTACTGGTCTCTAGTCTCCACATCTCCAAAAGGTTGTAGTAGAATATGAAAAGGTACGGAGAAGGGCAACCATAATGATCAAGGGCCTGGAGGAGTTTCCAGATGAGGAGAGACTAAAAAGACTCCTCTGGAAGTTTGGAAAGGTCAGTTTGGAAAAAAGACAGCTTAGGAGGAATATGATAGAGGTCTATAAACTCATGAAGGGTGTGGACAAAGTGTTGTTCTCCAAGTTTCAGAGTACTAGAACTAGGGGGCACCAACTGAAATTAGTAGAAGACAGGTTTAAAACTAATGAAAGAAAGTAGTTTATTATTACACCGTGCATGGTTAACTTGTGGAATTCATTGCCACAGGAGGTGACAGAAGCAGATAGCATAGCCAGGTTCAAAAAGGGACTAGACAAATTCATGGCTGTTGAACTGAACGGTTGGAGATGTTTCCTCTGGTATCTCTAAACCAATATTGGTGGATGCCAGGAATGGTAACAAATAGGGGATAAATCACTCTCAGTCAGTGGTTTCCAACCTTTTTTTTATTGGTGGACGCCTAAAACATTTTGAATGGAGGTGCAGACCCCTTTGGAAATTTTGAATGGAGGCGCAGACCCCTTTGGATTGTAAGTGTGGATATTCACATACTTTTGTTTGATCAGACTCACCTGTCGCAGACCACTTAGCTATAGTCTATGGACTCCCATGGGTCTGCAGACCACAGGTTAAAAACCACTGCTCTAGATATATTGGGTACAATTCTTTTCCTCTAAAGCATCTACCCCTGCCACTGTGAGAGACAGTATAATGGGCTAGATGAACTATTGATCTGACCCAGCATGGCACTTCTTCCCTCTCTATGTTCTTATCAATTTAATGTTGCTGTAACTCCACTGATTTCTGAAGCCTTAGACCTGGCTTCAACCAGTGCAGGCAAGTTCAGCATCACTGCAGTTCTTTAAAAATAATAAAGTGATGCAAAGCGACTGGCATTTTTTCACTTGCTTCTACGTCTGTTACAAAAGCAACATTCAGAACCCGCAAGACAAAGCTGAAACCTTTCTGCTCGTCTTTGGTAGGGAGCCTGGTTTTCCCATCAACATCAAATGATTGACATTCACTTAGTGCTGTGAAATCAGAAGTAGAGCATGAAAAATGGCATTGGTTCCAGAGCACTTTCAGCCTTTCTTTGAGTCTTTTCATTCCTCCAAGTACATTCCCCCAGTAACGCTATCTTCTTGGAGTATGAAAGGCATCTTAAATAGGGAATTCAGTATGCTGTTTAAGTCCTCACTACATCGTCCCAATGTGAAATCAGTGTGAGACGGAGCCCAATGGATGAAAAAGTCACTTTGCAATTATAGATATGAAAACATTGGATGGGCTCCCTGGAATGTTATAAGAGGAGACACATAAGCCTGGAAACTAGTACTGGGACTTTGTAATCCCAGTGGATCTTTGTGGCTTCTGAGTTACATGGAGCTGGGCAGAAAATTATAACAATTCTAGGAATAATATTTACAACACGTATACATGTTATGGTTGAGATGTGTAAAGCTGACAAATGGGATTGGAGATCTGATTTCCTATCAAGAGGTTGGAAATTAAAGCCTGAGTATGAAAATCCTCAGACAGTTTTGAAAATCACAGTGCATGTCTTTGTAGGGCTTTGAAAACATTAACCAAATAGATAATCCTCATGTCTTCCTTGGGAGGTACATGCAGTCGGTATCATTACCCCACATATGTTGAGAAACGGAGGCAGAGAAGATAAGTCCAACTCAAACTTGGGTTCCTAACCTTAGGCCCTTGTTCCCCTAGCTGGGTACCTGTGTAAGTTGGCCCATTTTCAGGTGGGCTGACTTTACACATGACTGGGGGGGAGTTAAGTGTACAACTGCAATCTGAAGACCCTTTTTCAGGCTCCAAGCATACATGAATTATGTTCCTGTTTTGGAAATTGGCCTCTGTGCATATGTGCATAAATATAGGGGAGGGCTGTTCAACTTCTAAGCAGGTGGGGATTGCAGCCACGCCCCAATCCGGTACCTCCCTCTCTCTTCACTCCATACCACACACAGGCAGGCTCCTTCCTCTGCTCCCCTGGCACTGTGAGCTGTGCTTGCTGCACTGCACCATGCCACCCCTTGTGGCAGGGGCAAGAATCAAAAGCTGGAAGAGGGAGGAGGAGCCTAGAGACCAGCCAGAGCAACGAGGGGAGCGACAACTGGGTGGGAGCTCAGGGACTTCAGGTTAATCCCTCGTGGACTTCAAGTTGCCAATAGGCTGCCAGTTGGATAGCTTGATAAGGAGATAAAATATCAAGTATGCTTGCATAATTAGGACTTCTGGTCCTTCAGCAAAGCTTTTCCAGCTCTACTTCTCTCTCCTCGCTGTAATCAGGGTCAAGCACAAGAAGAGAGATACACTAGCTGCCCGATTGATTGCAAAAAGGGAGACCTAGAGGAACTCAAGGACAACAGTCTGGGAATCAGTCTGCCCACCACTTGTCTTTCTCTTACTTGTCTTGGTGTGCACCAAGATAAAATCCACTGAGGGGCAGAATCAACCCTTAAAAGTAGTATGTACATCTCAATTAGGACAATTAATATGAGTATATGCATGAAGGATGAGACCCAGAGATCATTTTCAGACAAATTCAGCAACATGCATTAGAAAGGTTATGTTGAACAAGTATAAACCCTTGTTATCACAAGTATTTGTTCCAGGAACATGATTCTAAGAGTTATTTAACCAGTTAGAAGTCTATACCATGAAATGTGTAGGCCCAATCAGCTAATCAGACGCTTTCGTTTCAGATTTAGTATGCTGAATGCTTACAAAACTGTTCCCAAACAACATACAGACAGATGACGTACTGAAATCAACTAGTGAATAATATCAAGCAGTACATTTATGGAAATTGTAAATGGCTTTTGGGCAATCCCTAAGCAGCAAAGAGGACTGATTGAATTCCTTATTTGCAAAAGAATTCATAATTTGTAAAGAAGACTGACTGAATGCATTACTTGCTACAGAACATTTGGCCAGCTTGATTTATTTTTTACTTTGTAATTCAATACGTAAGTCTTTCTTTTTCTACGGTACAGAGGTTAAGCTATGCTGCATTCATTTTTCATAATTTTTTCTAGTAGTTTGATTACATATTTGATACATTTCTCATTGTCAGTATTTCATAAACAAATTGCTCATTTCCCACATTTACAGGAGAGCAGCAAGCTCAGTCACTGCTGGGGTATAGAATATTTTGATATGAAGAGGGAAAGCTCAGTTCTGCTCTCCATCTACACTACAGACAGGTAGTGTCAGTGCAGCTTGGGCAGGCATATCCAGTTTGACTTTATTCATGGTAGTACATCTCATAATGGCAGTGAAGACATGGCAGCATAGGCTTCTCCACAGGCTAGCGATAAAGGGCTGAAGCTATACCCAGGGTCCAGGGCAGGTTTCTATAATCTGTGTTGAATCCCAGGTCACACATGCAGCTTTCTTCAGTATTCACATGTTTCCTGTTATCCGTACTAAAAACACATTTGTCGGTAAATTTTCCACACTGGTTAAGAATGATGGTTACATTGATTAGCTACACATAATCAGTGTGCTGAATAGATTAGTAATAAAAAACAGGATTCAGTGAATCTTTGGGTATTGTATTTTTGATCATAAATGTAAATTCAAAATCCTTCTGACTTGACAGAAAAAAAATTAGGTTAGCTCAGAAGTGTAATAATTAGCAGAAAAATGGAAGTGCACATCTGAAAACTGAAAGCTAATAATTAACATAGAAAGCTTTCAGAAGGTCTCACAGGGATTTACAAGGAATGAATATCAAATACTGCTCAGATTATCCTGAATTAATATAAAAATTTATTGATGTAGCCAAGTACGATTTTCTGATAATTTGAAAATATTGATCATAGAAACATAGAAGTCGGGTCGGAAGGGACCTTATAGGTCTTCAAGTCCGACCCCCTGCCAGGACAGGAGAAAAAACTGGGCTCAAATGACTCCAGCCAGGTAGGCATGGAGCCTCCTCTTAAAGGTCCCCAGGGTAGGAGCCAGCACCACTTCGCTTGGAAGTTGGTTCCAGACCCTAGCTGCCCTGACTGTGAAGTAGTTCTTGTGGATGTCTAATCTAAACCTCCTCTCCAACAACTTGTGGCCGTTATTCCTTGTCATGCCCGGGGGGCGCTAGGGGAAACAGGGTCTCTCCCAAACCCTTCTGGTCC
>NW_017728910.1:14014049-14024941 GCF_001723895.1 Crocodylus porosus | reverse complement strand
CTTCATCCTCCCTATATATTTGAAAAAGGACTTTTTGTTATCTTTGATTTTGGACTAAAGTCCTAGCTCTATGTCCGCCTTAGTTTTCCTGACAGCCCCCCTACAGGCCCGAGCAGAGGAGGTATACTCCTCTTTGGAGATAGCACCCCCTTCCACCGGTTGTACGCCGCCTTTTTGGCAATCAGGCATTCCCGGACGCCCTTGGTGAGCCAGGGGGGCTTTTGAGCACTCCTGCCCCCTTTGCTTTTTGTTGGGATGGCCACCCCTTGGGGCCTGAGTATCATCTCCTTAAGGCACTGAGTTCCCCTTCCCTTGAGAACCCCAGTGCCTCTCCCACTCATCTCCTCAGCTCGTTGAAGTTGGCCCTTTTGAAGTCTAGGGCTATTGCCTTGCTGCTGGCCCTTGATACCCTGCTCTGGATGGTAAACTCCAGCAAGAGATGATCGCTATCACCCAGGTGGTCAAGGACCTGGAGGCCCCTTATCAGGTCGTCGCCTGTGGCCAGGACCAGGTCCAACAGGGCATTTCCTCTGGCGGGGCTGTGCACTTCCTGAATTAAGTGGAGGTCCTGTATCTCGGAACGGTCCGACCTGGCTGACTGTTCCTCCCAGCAGATGTCCGGGTAATTGAAGTCACCCATGACAACTACATCCCTTGCCTTAAATGCCTCTGCAAGCTGGCCCGAAAATTCCCGGTCCAGTTCCTCCCCTTGGTTGGGGGGTCTGTAGTAGACCCCCACTGTTAAATCCCTCCCCCCATGACCCCCTTGTATCTTGACCCAGAGCACTTCAGCTTGCCACTCCTCTGACCCCATTTTGCTGGCAAGGGATATGTATTGGTCCTTGACATAGAGCGCCACACCCCACCTTTCCTTCCTTCTCTATCCCGCCTGTAAAGCCTATAGCCCCTAATGCTAACTGCCCAGTCGTGGGTTGAATCCCACCAAGTCTCTGTTGACCCTATTATGTCTGGGTCTGAACTGGCTATTCTGAGGGCAAGTTCCTCCTGCTTATTCCCCAAACTACAAGCACTGGTATATAGGCATTTAAGGCCCTGCCTAGCTGCGTGTGCCACCTCCTGATTTGGGAGACTGTTTGGACCCCTGTTTCTTACCTGGGCACTCCTAGCATTTGTTACCTGTCTTGCTCGGGTGGTGTCTCCTTGTCTTCCTGCGGCCCCCTCCCCCAGTGATGCTAGTTTAAATGTTATTTTATCTAGTGTTGATCTAAAAGTATCTGGCTTTGAATTCCTCTCTTAAAGCTCTGGGCAGGACACTTAGGGGGAGATATGTCTTGCAGCTTCAGCTAAGTCTATGTCTGCATTCTTACTTGTCCAAGTTTTTGATCACCCAGCTTTTAATATGCAAAGGTAAGATCCTCAACTGGTACAAACTGCAAACTGATGCAGTGATACCCATAGAACTCAGTTGATTTGCATCAGCTACAGATTTGATGTTTTGAATGCAAACTGTTCATTTAAGCATCACAAATGTTTCATCTGCATTATGGAACAACAAATATTTAAAATATTTATCCAAAAGAGGATCAATTCTTGCCTTAGAAACAATGTGACATATGCCATTGGTATTGGTGGGAACAGGAATGGGTACAAAAGCTATTTTTTTCATACCACTGCTAAATTCAAAGACAAACCATTTAGAAAGAAAAGAAGCACAAAAAGGCAATGAGGAGCCTAACTAAGTTATTGGGGTTGGCACCAAATGTAAATACTGACTGCCTACATGAACACGAGACTGTAACTTCTGAGGTACCACTTCAGCAGTTCCTCAATGCCTGTCCTGACACTGGGTCTTAATATTTCAAAACCTAACCAAGTTTAAGTATGAAGTGAATTGTTGTGCCTATTACATAATCCCTGAAGCTGTAGGGGCCAATCTAGCTTTGAGGAGTTAGCCACTGCAAAATTGGCCCGTGATTTACAAGTTAAATATTGAACGTTTTCTACCCACAGGTACACAAAATGTTCTATCTAAATAACATTAATGTCATCGCAACAAAGCCATCTTGTCACGTCATGTCAAAAATTCACATAATTTTCTTGTATTGTTTGTACTGAAGTAGATATGAGGAAGCAGCTTTGCTCAGTTTTGATCAGAAGACCCTAAATTCCTAGATTTTTAAAGTTCGGAAGAAATAAACACTTAATAGACTGTCCATATATAACAGGTCAGCTCTGAGTGATACGCTGGAGTTCCTACAAAGCAAAGGCCCTGCTGTCAAGGGGAAGGCACCTGGGAACTTGTGCAGTGCTGTCTTGAAGACCAAGGCTTAGGACTGCCCGTGGGCCTTATTTCCTTTCATTTCATGTAGAGCCCAAGTATCTCACAGCACTATCTGGTCTATGATGCGTGCTCCCTGCCAGACAGTTTAAGGAGTACCGGATTATACTTGCAAGACAATTAGAAATGAAGCATGAATCCCAAGTACTTCATTCTCGTCAGTTAAAATAACATAGGTTGATGAATATGTAAGTGTTCCTTCCCCCTAAGCGTTTCTCAGCTGGCCCCTTTCAGATCCTAAATCAGCAATGTTATTTCAAGAATAATTAGCTTCAATCGTTGAGTATTTTTGAGTAACTATTTTAACAATTTCCACAAGGAACTCCCTTTTTTGGCATCTTGGTAGAACAACGGCATAAAATGCCTTTCCTCGCTTCGTGTCATTTGCAGAATGATGGATGACTTCTACCCAGAAGCTTATTTCCCTACCTATTCATTTTTTTACTGCTCATTAACCTGGTAAGTGAAGCAGTTGAGCTAGATGAACTTTGCTTCACTAAAAACAGATCAAACCCTGGGAAATTAAGAATCAAGTCTCAGGCAATGAAAACTCTCATAAAATACAGTGCTGCTCTGAAAGATGAACGTCATTTGATACTCAGCAGACCTGCTCCCTTTGCAGATTCGGAAATGTATTGTTACTACTCTTGTCATCCCTTGAAAGCCAATGCAGCTGGAAGGGGAGTAAGCTGGTGTCTGTTCTGGCTCATGCACTACCAACAGACTTGCTCTCATTGTTGGGCATGGGCAATTCAGAAAGATCCCATTCTGATTTGCAAATGCTAAATTGCAAGGAAAGATTTTGTCTGGAAAATAAAGGGTAATAAGCACAAAGCTCTAGGATACCAGTTTTATGAAAGAGCTTTTTGGAATTAGGACTGGGATTTAAGCATTTAACATTCAAAATGACTGGAACCAACCAATCGGTGTCATGCAGACGACTGAAGGTGGAAGAAAGGACTGCCTCGGAAAATAACTTGATTGATTGAGAGTGAAGGACAATCCCCTCAGGGTTTTTACCTAAGGCCTTTAGAGTCTGGGAAGCTGGATTAGTTGCTCTAGGAGCTATAGATCAGACCCAAGATGCTAAAACCAGGGGACGTGTCTACATGAGACAGTAGCATTGGAAAAAAACCGTGCAGCAACAGTACTGTGCAGTAATGCCGATTACTGCGCAGTCATTTAGTACTTGCTTATGCATGTACTTAACGAGTACTTATGCAAGTACTTAACAACTGCGCAGTCTGCCACTCGCGTAGACATGGCCATGTTTCCTAGCATTGCTACATCAGGTCTAAAGAACTGGTGCAGACATAATTATATCAATAAATTTCATGTCTTACTGCTAGGCAACAATGAAATATTTTCATGCTGTGGTGAGGAAACACATCATGAGAAGGGAAGTAGCAGTTATTTGCTCTCACTAAGCTATGTGCACTTTCCATGGAACAGAATAAGGTAGAGCACATATGAATTCCTTTTTGAAACATGATCATTTTATATTATATGATCATAAAAAGATTACCTCTGCCAGTATTTCAAGCTTATGATTAAATGAAGGTCAATTAAAATCTTGTACAATCAGTGCACCTATTAGCTCCCATAGCCTGCACAGCTAGATACCAACTACTGGGTCATCAATATACTGGATTTGATGAATTTTCCCTGCCCTTACTCATTCAACATGAGGGAAAAAAAGACCCTCACCCTGGATTCAGGTACAAGGCTATGTGGTGGGGGGAGAGACAGCAGGCAGCCGTGGTTGTGGCTCTGGCCCCAACCTGAGCTCAGGATCAGAGCTGTAGCCACGGCCCCCACTTTGTTTTCAGTCCCCCTATGTGGTCCCTCCTGCTGTCTCCTTTCCCCGCCCCAACCCAGACGCTTACCCCCAGTCGTGCCTCCAGCCCTTGCTCCAGACCCACTTCAGCTCAGCGGCATGGAGCACACGGTGGCTCTAACTTCCACCCAGCCTAGCAGCAGAGCTGGCAGCGGCAATAGCTCTGGCCCCAGCTCTGGTTCTGACCAGCTCCAGGCTGGGATCAGGGCCAGAGTTTTTACCGCTGTTAGTGCTGCCTATTGGCGTTTTGGGCCAGAACCACCAGGTGTTCGGTGCCCCAGGCTGGAGCTGGACCCAGAACCGCAACTGAGAGTTAGTGACAGTGCAGGGTAGAGGGCAGGCAGCAGAGGGAACCAAGTGCGGTGTGGGGGAAGCCGGTGCAAGGTCCTGGGGGAGCAGGCGGGAAAGCAAGTGGCAGGGCTCACGCTGCTTGACTCGCCCACCACTGGCTCCCCTACTGCCTGCCCCCTAACACCTGCTTGCCTCCCTGCAGCTGCTTTTTCCACTGCAGTAGTGGGGAAGAGGGAGGGAGGAGGGACAAATTTAGGATGACTCTTCAATAATCAGATGCTATACATGGAAAATTATAACAAAGTTATACATTTTCCATGTCTAGAATCAAATTCAAAATCACCTTGGATTCAGGTAAATGGGAAATAGTAGCAAAGCAAGGACTAAAATCATGAACATATGAAACATTCATTAGCACGTGAGATCTTCCAGTAATAATTGCCAGGGATCCTTCTATGGACTTTGAACTCTAGTCCTTAATGTAATTAAACAGTAATAATTAAATGAATGAGCTGAATGAAACCACATCTGCTCAACTGTACATCACCTATGGGTTGCGGATGGGGTGAGCCTGAACATTGAAGTGGTTTAAAAATTTTCCATTGGACCACTCTTTTCTTCAGAGCATTATGTGCCAAGCTGAGAGAGAAGAGCTGATAGATGTGGCCCACCAGAAAAGCGAAAAATTCACCGCAGGAAGGAAAAACTACAAGCCAAAGATTGCAGAGGGCACTCCTCAGCCTGGGACCAGAGGACAGGGGGCTGTGGAAGCAACTAATGGAAACTAATGGCGACTTCTTCCCACTACAGCATTTTCACTGACATGCATGATCCAGCTACTGACCCCATCACAGACTCCTTGCCACTAAATTGTCACCAAAGTGCTGCATTGCTGAAATGACACCAATATCCAGGCTTTGCAAACTGGATGAAATGCTAAATGGATTGAATCCAGCCCATGGGCCATAGGTTGCCAGTCTTTAGGGCTAAATAGGCTAAGTGCTACTTACATCACAAGGAAAAACAGAGATGTCCTTGCTAACTTCCCTAGAAAGAGAGCCCTGAAGAGTCCCTCCTTCAGCTGAAAAGGACACTTGTTACATAACCCAGATTTTTTGTTAGTAAAATTATTGTTGGTTTTCTTCCTTGTCCTTTTTGCGTACTCCAGCCTGACAGCAGTTCTAATGTAGGCCCTTTGCTAATAACTACTGCTGAAAAGTCCCCTTTAGGTCAAAAAGTAGGAACTAGTGTTTCAGGTGCTTTACTTTGTCCATGGAGATCCAAGTGACTGCTATATCATGATTGTGGAGTCCTGTTCTAGATTATGTTTTCCCTGTTCTCTGATCATCTGCCTACCTTGGTGTCTCTGCAGACACATGTACTTCTCTGGACATGCTGGAAAATGGTACAAATGGCCTGCTTGCAGTTCTCAGCAAAAAAGGATGACCAAGATTACTGTGAAAACTGCTGAAGACGTGCTGAAAACAATTCCATGCTCGAAAAAAGCCTGACTCCTTTAAGGCCAGAGGAAGTAGAGGGACTACATTTTTGTTGCAGATTAGATTTTTTGAGGCCACTACTTACCACTGGGGTGTGTGTAGATGAAATGGGGGCCCTAAATTGAAGTGGTGAATTTTAAAAAACGCTGCTTCAATTTAGGGCCAATTAACCCCCTGTGTCATGCACACACCCCGCTGACTTACCCGCCTCTTTGGCGGGGCGGGGAGGGGAGGAGAGGGGAAGGGAGGGCAAGCTGCTGGCAGGTGGAGTGGTCCCTGGGCTGCAGGAGGGGCTGGTACTTCCCTCCACGGCAGCAGCAGCCCCCACCTGCAGGCACGTGTCTCAGGTGGTCCCAGGGGCACTGTAGCCATGGAGGGGGGCACAAGGCACCGGGCTTCCATGCAGCTCAGGCAGGCAGGCTCCAGGGAAGATCAGTCTCGCTGCTTTTCTTGGGCAGAGCCTGCCTTCCTGGGCTGCTGCCAGGCTGCCTGCAGGGCTTCCTGCAGAGCATCTGAGCTGCATTGAGCCCGGTGCTTTGCTCTGTAGCTGTAGGGGCTGCATCCTAAGTCATTTAAGGTGCATTACACCACCAAATTTCCTACAGTGGCTGGAATTAATGCGCAATACGCCACCGAGGCGTGCAAACACCAACACCATTAAAGTGGTGCAAAAGCGTTTGGCTCGCTTTAAAGTGTTGTGCACACATGCCCCTCATTTTGTCTACACAGGGCACTAATCCAGGGCACATATATATTAGCGGTGTTCCATTTTAATAATGAAAAAATATGGATTCTGGGTTACTTTTTTAAATCCGAAAATAGAGGATTTTTTTTATCAGAGAAAACCAGAATCCCTGTTTATCACCCATTCTCCTTGGATTGGTAGAAAGAGCGAACTGTTAGTTAAAAACTATGACTCAGAAATTTATTTTGATCAATGGGGAGGATTGGGATAGTTTTTTACTTTTATTGTTGCTGGCCCATAGGCAACACCCTCAAATTCCACTTCTGAAGTAATAACAGGGCAGTACTCAAGAACATAGATGGTGTTTCCGTCAGGATCAAGAGAAAGGGTAACCTTTGTAGAGGGACTGAAGTTCATATAATAAGAAAAATGCATTTGTTTGTAGCAGAGTAGTTAGGACATTGACAGCAAAAAGGCCTTTCTGTTTTGATTCTGGGTATCAAAAAGCAAAGACAGATAGGTGACAAGGTAATGGCTTTGTGATCACAACCTGTGCAGTAAATGGTAGGGGCTGTACGTCCTCGTTCATACATGAAGTCCTCAATGTATAAGTGAGAATTACAGGGAACAAAAAGAAAATGAACAAATATTTCTGTGCAAGTCAATTGAGTCCATTCAAGGGAAACTGCGGTGTTTGCCTTATAGCCTGAGATAAACACCAACTGGTGGATACTGCTTTCTGGGCTACTCATCCAGAAGGGTGAAGGAAGCATTACACCTGGACCCATTCTGGGAAAAAATGTCCAGGTCAAACATCAGGTCGTCCAAGTGAATATGTCATTAATATAATACCAGGGTATTTGGCAAATGACATCCAAAGCATACATATAACAGTAATGGTAAATATGTCACAGTGGGCCATGTTGCCTCCCTGCATTATAAGAAAAACTAAGGCCACAACACGTGTTGATGAAATGTTGCACATCATTTCATAGCAATGCCCAAAAATGCACTGGCAAAATGGTATGAGAGGAAAAGACTTCTCGTGGTACTTTTTATTGCACCAACTATAGTTGGGAGAGCTGTCCGACAAGCTTTAGAGCCAAGTGTCCTCTAGTGAAATGGCTGATCCTTTCAAAGCTCACAAACTGAAGACTATTATTGACTCTACAACAGTAAAATTATGACAGTAATAATTCTTAAGTGTGAAATAAGGCTAATAATAAGTTGTTTGCTTGTCAGGAGCTTAAAGGGAAAAAAATTAAGTTGGTGTGACTGGGCGCATCATACATGAGATGCTATGGCTCAGAGGCAATGAGCTACTGTGCTGTAGCTTGTTGTGTCCATGCAGTAGTGTTGCCAGGCACTAACCATGCAATGATGATACTCCACAGTAGTAACGAGTTACCGCGCAGTAGCTTGTTGCTATTGTGCTTTAGCTTTGGGAAAAAAATTGTGCGGCGATGGTACTGGGGTTACTGTGCAGTCCACCGCTCATGTAGACGCAGCCACTGAAAGGAAACCTTCCCAGGTTCTAGCACATGAGGAAATAAATACAGATTTACACTGTAGATCATATATTACAGGCTATGATAAAACATATTTCACTTTTAGTGTTTTGACTTTGGGCGGAAAGCCTGGACTTCATTAGCGAGCTCTAATTCTGCTTGGGGGGTCAAGAAAGGATTTGGCAAGGGACAGAACAGGAGATGTGGTGAGAGCCAACAGGATAACCGATACATGCCAGCTGCTCATGCATGTGTCCGCAAGGATGCCGTTTCAGGCAGAGAAAATGAACTTGAATACATGTTGCAACTGGACTTCAGCCACTTGCTGCTGCAAAACAATTAGTGGTAAAAGCACCTACATTGAACACCTTCAAGAGTAAATTGGATGCTTATCTTGCTGGGGTCCTTTGACCCTAGCTGACTTCCTGCCCCTGGGGCAGGAGGCTGGACTCGATGATCTTCTGAGGTCCCTTCCAGCCCTAATGTCTATGAAATCTATATAAGAAAAAACCCAAAATAAAAAAACCCAGTGTGTCAGGCTGCGGGACAATATGTATTACAAAATATCAAAGCTGTATTTTGGTGTATTAACTAACAGAGCCCTAGAGTATATATTTCCAGAAGAATTTATAATTGGAAATGTAGACATCAATCAACAAAACACATCTCTGAATTGCTTATTCCCTTTTTGACATGCTGTGATCTTTCTGTGGCACGCCCAGCGCCAGCTGGACTGGCATTAATCTTTTCAAGGGAGTTCTCCAGTGGCATTTCATGGGTCAGAAAATAGCTATGATCTGGTTACCCCTGATTTATTACAGATGGTGGAAGGGAGTGATCTCAACATCTCCTTGGTTATGCCTTATGTGATACTGATCTTTTAATCACATTCATCATACTTTTAACCCCTTCTATTTTTATTCTTAATGTCTCTATCAACATCTATTCTCAACCGGCCCAGAACTGGGGTATCTGAAAGCAGTGTGCTGAAGTTCGCTTGTTAGTGGTCAGACAAAGGAAAACCTCAGAGTGGTGGCACCTGATTTCCATTGCTGTCAGAAGATGGGATTCAGGCTCATGTGCCTATGCCATGCTCTCACTAAATGACAAGATCTGGGCAGATCTATAATGCTCCTCAGTCCCTAGTGAAGTTCTCAGCTAGCACCCAAATTTCCCAGATTAGTCTATCTGACTGATAAAGTGTACTGTCGCCACTTACTTGATTGTTTCCAGTTTAGCCTCAAGCTTTATTGCCTTGCCTTTCTCTTCTTCAGCTGGTTGTACTAAATGAGCAATCAATACAGTGAAAGGGGCTGTGACCTTAGAACTGGCGCTGACTTGCTTGTGAGAAGGCATGATGTGCATTCTGATCCAAGCTTTGACACCTACGTGCCTGAATTTAATGTGCCTAAACACATCTAGATCAGAAATTACAGCGCCTCGCCTAATGGATTGGAAGCCTGAGCTTTTGTTATTTGTTATAAATACAGTGGATAAATTAAAGGAGGAATTACAAAAAACCATGTCCTCGGGGAGAATAGATTTTAGTAAGGAAGTATAATGTAGGACTTTAGCTTCCAGGGATTCATTATTTCACAAGTAGTTTGATTTTAAGAGTAGTTGTATTAACTTGTTATTAAGATGTTTGCTTGCAGCTTTGTCTATACAGTGTGAAGCAAGGGACTCATTACTTATGTTTGTAGCATGCAGGAAGTGGGGGACTGTCACTAAATCATAACTGACTTGTCAAATTACAGTCGTCAGTTTAACTGCAGTTAGGCTAATGGAAACTATTGGTGAACAGTTTCTAACCTGCATGCACTGGGTATAATTGTTAGTCTGTGAAGTACGTAAGGAGATAATGCCTGGGCATGTCTTGATTACCTCCATGTTCAGCTCCAAGAGCACAGTTGAGAAGACCACCCCACCTACTCGTTCCCACTCTGCTTGCACTAAATCCTGGAAATTTGGCAATGCAGCTACTTTAGAGCAATGCTGGATACACCCTCAGACCTAGTCTTGGGCCTTCTGTCTCTGGTACATATTCTACACTACCCCTAAGAGACAACGTGGTCATTACCCAGGATGGGGTGTGCATGGAGCAGGCACGAGCGGGTGGGACATGCTTCTCAGGATGACATCTGAGGAGCAAACTGTAGAGCATGAAAAGGAAAAGGGGAGTGGCAAGCAGAGCAGTAAGGGAAGCTGCTGTGTATCTTCTCTCCCCATGGTCCCATTCTGTCATGTGTAAGCCCTGAATCATACTCTGGTTTCTGAGCAACAAGTCTGGTTATTTTGGGTTTCTCAAAATAAAACAATATTTGGGCAAAATCTATTCAGCATTCTCAGAGCAGGCCTCACAGAAAACACGGCAGGAGAGGAGGAGCTACTGGTGCTCCTTTATTGCCAACAACAGGAAGACTTGCCTGTGATGCAGGAGACCCAGGGCTAAATCATCCTCTGCCCAGCAGGGAGAGTTCCCCAAGCACAAGGCTAGACATATTTTTGGTGGCTCTCTCAGACTCTCCTGCTGAAGCTGTTCTACTTTTAGACCCTTAAATATTCATTGGGCCAGGGGGGTCATCAACAAACACATGTGGGAGACCTTGGTTTCAATCTCTGCTCCCACGAATAAAGGAGAGACCGTATATATAGTTTCATAGTTTCTAGGGTCAGAAGGGACCTGAGCAGATCATCTAGTCCGACCCCCTGCCACGGCGGGAAAGAGTACTGGGGTCAAATGACCCCAGCAAGGTGTTCATCCAGCCTCCTC
>NW_017728910.1:13948721-14014038 GCF_001723895.1 Crocodylus porosus | reverse complement strand
CTGGGCTGGGCTGTAGTTGTGGGTGCTGATTGGTCTGGCAGTCTGATGTTTCCTCCGCCCTCATCTTCCCCTTCCCCTGATGAGCCTATATAGATGATACCTGACAGAAGCAGGGTTTTAAAGTCAGGTCTCCCGTATCAGAAATAAATGCTCTGATTCATGGACAACTGGCCATAAGGAGACACTTCCTTGTTCTTATTTTTCTCCCTAAAGAAGGACTAGCCTTGGTTAGCCACCTGCTTTAGAAAGGGCTCATGGCTGCATATCCTGGGTGGAGGAAGATGCCTTCCCCAGCTCAGAATTAGGCATGTAGTTTTATGACAGAGGCTGGGCTTGAGCTGTCCCCCTCTCTTTAGCATTTCTCATTGGCTACATCAGTAGCTCCCCATGTGGCAGGATGACTTTTGCTAGTGCCTAACACTTCCCATACATTTTACAGAGAGCATGAGCACCTGGGGCTGTGGATTTTACTAGGCACCACGGCACTTAAGACCCAGGGGTTGCACATGCCTGCAGTGGCATAACTAAAATGGGGTGACTGCAGCAGCTGCCCTGGGCATCGACTTAGGGGCCAGAGAAGAATGGCTGCTGCTGCAGCCATGCAATTACACTCTTGGCAGTGGCAACAACCAGAAGTTACCTCTGTCCCTGTGTGTCACAGTTGCCCTGGGCACCCAGCTGCATCATTACACATCTGCCTTCCTGAGTCTCTTGTGGATTCACCCCACAGAAAATGACTTGCTCAAATTCACAGAAGAAATCTGTAGTACACTGAAAAGAGAGGCAAGAAGCAAGAAGACTTCTACTCTAGAGCCTTAACCAGAATGTTTCCAAGCTCTTTACATCAAGTGTGTATCTACATTGCATAGTCAGTCTGGGTCACTGGCATCTAGACCTAAACATCTGGCTAGCCTGGCCAAATTATAACCATTCTCATAGTAAACGCATACTCTTGTTACTGTGTCTTCCCTGTTTCTACAGGCACATGTGGGTGTGGAGATGCAGCTGATAGTTCTTGGGGACAGATTCTGTCCCAGTCACTTGAGTGAATCTTCTCTGTCCCGGCCGGGGGAAATGCAGAAGGGGCGTTGGAAGGCTGTAAGCACTCAAGTGATTTTGCAAGAACTTGCCAAGTTGGTTTCTGTTTTAATTTCACCCCAGCTAAGTAGGTAAGCATGGGCGCAAAGGGAAAAAAACATGCTTTAGGGTTTTGTGTATAGCTGGCAAGGGGATTTAGCCAAAAATACATATAAGCACCCTGCTAAGACTTGTCATTGGCAATCCCTCAATTAAAAATGATCTCTACCATGGCTCATTGATGGGTCATGAAGTGACTTCAGAGTCCAATCCTGAGAGACAGACCCATCCACAAAAGATGCAGATCTTTCCTCAGGGGAAAGTAGGCTGTAGGCTAGGATTTCTCTCCTTCTCCTTCCTCTGCTCTCTCTTCTCTGCTTTGAGGGCAAGATGCTTTATGCTAAGGCTATAATATGTTTCTATCACATTGAACGAAGATGTTTAGACTTGAAATAAAGAATGGGGTTGATTTGAAAAGCTAAACTGATGGCTGCCAAGGATAAAACTTGAACTGAACATTACTACAGAATAGATCTAAGCATTGCACTTTCCAGGGGGAGGTACTGTAAATATGATGCTAAATAAGCAGCAGCTTGTACTGTCAGCTAGGAGATCATGGTGATTTGGGTTCCTAGAAGAGAATGTATCTATGCATACAATCCTTGCGCTGTAACTGATAACATCCATCCAGAACTTACCCCATTAAAAATTTACCACCCTAGATTTAAGTCACTTCTTCACATTCTCTTTTGGCACATTTCTTTAGTCTCTCATTGTAAGGCAGGTTTTCCAAACTCTGAATTCTTCTTGTAAACTTTTTCTGAAGCCTTTGCACTTTTCCAACTACTTCCTGGAAGTACGGATGCAGTACTCCAGTGACAGGGTGACTGCCTCTGCACCTAGAGGTGCCACTACCTCTCTGCTCCCACTCATGAGTTTCCTATTTCTATATGCAAAGTTTCTATCAGTCTAATAATATTCCAGTCCCACACTGGGTTATCTATGCACCAGGCAAAACATACGTGAGCTATACAGGGTGTCTACACGTGCATTAGATCCAGGAGCACTTTACTCATAAGTAAACTACTAGTGAGTAAATGCTCCCAGGCAGGTATCTACATGTCCAGGGAAACAGGAGTAGATTTGATGCTAATGGCAGCAAACTGCTCCTGCTTCCTACGGCCCTGCAATGAGCCTGTGCTGCCACCAGGGAGTGCTCTAGGCTCACCCCCAGCTGTCTCCTAGCTGGGACTGGGACATTTCACCCTGCCCTTGGGGGCTGCTTGCTGCAGGGGTGGGGACAATGTCTCCTTCCCCTGGCAGCAGGAAGCTCCTTGGCCTAGCTCTATGATCAGAGGCATAGGTCTTGGAAAGAGCTGCAAGGGAGGGGCAGGTCCTGGCCCCTGCCCTGATCCGCCAGTGGGGCAGGTAGCAGCTAGCTCTCTGCTAGCTGTCCCACCAAAAGATTGGGGCAGGGGGCTGGGACCCATCCCAGCCCTGCAGCTCTTTCCAAGCCCTGTGCCTCGATCACCTGATCAGGGCATGGGGCTAAGACCTGTCCAACTGGGACGGTTCCCAGTCCCTACTCTGTGATTGTGGGGCAGAGGCTGGAAAGTCTGCTCTGTGAGCATGGAGCTGGGTGGGGAACAGGCCCCTCAGCCTTTTACCCACCCAGCTCTGTGATCATGGAGATGAGCAGGGAACAGACTCCCCAGCTCCTGCCAACAGGGAGCTCCCAGCACCAATTGTGCAGTTGTGGGGCTGGCATGTGGAAATCCTTATTTTCCAGCACCAGCGCCATGGTCAGGGGGCTGGCGCTGAGAGAACCTTATCTCCCAGCACCAGCTCCACAACCATGGGGCCAGTGCTGGGAGCTCCTTATTTCCCAGCCCAAGCCTTGCAGTCATGGGGCTTGGGATAGGAGATAAGGATCTCCCAGCACTGGCCCTGTGACTATGGAGCTGGTGCTGGGAAATAAGGATCTTGCAGCCCCCATTCCCCAATTGTGATCTTGGAGTGGGGGACTTGGAGTTCCCAGCTGAGGGTTCAGGGGGACATAGTTGCCCCTAAAGCCCCCAGGCTCCAGTGGTAGAGCCCATCCCAGCAGCAGGCAGCTCCTTGAGGCAGGGAGCAATCTCCTGCCCCTGGTGGCTGGCTGACCAGAAGGAGATTTGCTCCCAGTCAGATGTCTACATGAGCACTACTGTGCAGTTAGTAATCACAAGTTAATTTGCCACTTGCATTTGCAGGTAGCAAATTTACTTGCAGTTAGCAAGGTTTACTGCACAATAAACATGTGCATGTGTAGACATATGTGCTTACTGTGCAGTAAACTATACTATGGCATAGTAAAGCATCTCATGTAGGCGCACCCACAGAGTGATTGAATCAGCAGAAGAGCCATATTAGCAGATGACGAATTGTATACCTTAAGCTCCTGCATTCCCATTACACTAATAGCTCAAGAATTAAACTTCAGCTGCTCAGGTCTTCACCCCCAACAGGACAGCTGGCTCAAGCTTAAAGCACTACTGTAAGAGATTTTGTGTATGGGCAAGAGTTAGGTTAGGGACAAAGTTCATATTATACTCTGAGCTGCCATTGCAAAGAAGACAGATCTTTAGCTTTTTCTGGCACTGCTTTCTAGAAGACAGTCCTCCATCCTACAGGTGTGACTGACATTCTTCAGGCCTAGATATATAGTCTTGAATCATGCAACAGGATCATGGAGCAGTTGCTTTTCAGCCTCCCATTGTAGCTGTTGGCTGCCTTAGAAACTACTTATTTAAATGAAAATAAACATGTATTTAAATGACAGCACTTGGCAGAGTGTTTTGATGGCTTAGCTGAGTAGCAGCCTTTATGTTCCTTTGGCAAAAACCTGTTTGCATGCTGAACACTTGTAACAAGAGCTGTGTGACTGGTCACCGGAGAAGAGTTACAAATAGCAAGCCTGGTTCTGCAACAGTTATGGGGATAGGTGAGCAATCCCCATGGGAATCATCCCATTCACAGCTAAATTCCTGTACTGGACTGTGGTCAAGAATGATGATTTTCTGCATGGGACAACAGTAAAGACCAGCTCACTTTCTTCTGACCCTAACAAAAGAAAATATTATTATTATTATTATTCCCAAAGACTCATTTTCTTTGCTTCATCTTCAAGTTTCTGCCTAGAATATTCCTTAGCCTCCTTCCTACATGGCTTCCCGCTGCAGGCTCAAAGAAATGTGGTACCCCTGAGTACAGCAGGAAGCAGCAGGTCTGTCATTAGAGAGCTCTGAAAGGCAGCTGTTCTAGTGAGCAGCACACAGCTGAAAGACTTCTAGGCTCTGCAATACTGTTTTGTTAACAATTTTTAAACTGGATTTAGCAATTAAACACCTGAAAGAAGTGCAGAATTATGGAACAAGAGTTAATTGTCCAGCTGGTTTCCAGATGTGTGAGATATGGTTTTGCGACTGAATGTATTTTTCCCCAATGATTTCACATTTGCCTGGATATTATCCTAGGCTGACTTTAAAGTGAAGGGGTGTACATGTGGTGTGTCTCAGGGTACTTCAAGAGTCTTTCACTATACCTAATCCTGACAGTTTGCAACATGTTTTCACTTGCTGGATACATTACCTAATATATTTCCAAGTTTAAATATTAAAGAGAAAACTCTTAATTTATTCCAGTGACTCTCAACCAGAGTACCAAAGCATCCTGGGGTGCCTTGGATCCTTTCAAGGGTGTTGGGCAGTGTCACACAACATTAGCGCTGTTAGGTTTACAAACATGATTCACAAGATAAACCCAGAGATTTCAAACAGAAATCCATAGGTGTGGCCTAAATTCTTTGAAACAGAAAATTTGCTCTTTTTTTTATATAGATCAAAAAAAGAGTGGAAACTAAGAGCTGGCATTTTCCAAGGGCTGCATGGAATCTATCCAGAGGTGCTTCAAGTCTAAAGAGGTTGAGAACCACTGATTTATTCCATTGCAGAAGTAATTCCCCCTTCGAATTCCAAGTAATATAAAAAAAGTAGCACGGCTAAGATTAATGATTTCTGTAATATCTAAATCCTTATGGAACATACTGTTTTGACTGAGAACAACAGTGGCACACCTGTACTTCTGTTATGCTGTGTCTTTTGTACAATTATCTCATAGAGGAGGGGTAAAAATAGAGACACCTAGATTCCAGTTCTCTCCACGTCCCCACCAGGATGAAACAAGAACTCCCTTTGGCACTGCTGTGTGTGCAACCCAGTGCTTTGATATGAATGAGTTACCAGTGCATTTAGTCCTGTTGTGGAGCAGTTTGGCAGGAACAGGGTCAGGCATGAAGCCCATTCCCCAGCTATGGTAGCTGAGCCAAGGCATAGAAATTTATGGCAACGAATAATAGACCAGCAAGAAATCACTTCTCCCTGGGAACTAGAGCTGTTTAGAAATGTTCCTATGGAATTTTTGAAAATGCTGATTAATCAAAATGGAAGCATTCCACAAGAATTTGGGGTGAAAAATCTCCAAAACCTTGACATTTTGTGCAGAACTGGCATTCTGCTTCCCAACTCTACTAAGAGCAGAGGCAATGCAAAGACAAAATTATGACTCCTTGGCTGTATCTACACAAGACACTGACTGCATAGTTGTTACTGCGCAGTCATTTAGTACTGGTATAAACAAGTACTAAATGACCATGCAGTAAGCAGGGTTACTGCACAGTAGCTGCAGTTACTGTGCAGTAGCATCAAACAGCTTTTTTGTGATGCTTATTGTGCAGTAGCTTATTACTACTGTGCAGTAGCGTCATGTCATGCTTCCTGCTATGTGACATTACTGTGCAGCAGTCACCAGCTACTGCACAGTCAGCGTCTCATGTAGACCTGGCCCTTATCTAGGTGACCATTATAATCCAGTATATTTGGAGGTAAGCTCAGATCTGTGAGCTGGTTTGAACCAAACAATACTGCACTACACATACTCTTGAACGTGAAGGGTAACATCCTTGCCGATAGTGTGCACGCATGCTGACCTGTAACTTCCTGCTGCAGCAGGTTTCCACGACCTGATTCTGGCCCCTTGGAAGCTCTGTGAAGGCAATGCTTTGCATGACCTCTGTAGGCCTGTCTGAACTAGGAATGTGAGGTGCATTTAGTAAATGTGTTAGTAACATATGTAAACTAGCACCAGGATTAAGAAATTAGTTACCCCCAGCCAACAGACTAAGTGTTCTTTACACACATGTAAATGTGCATGTCTAACTGATGCTTGAAAGAATTTGATCCAAAATTTGCTGAACTAGGATAGATGAAAACTGGTTATTTTTGATTAGCCAGCAGTTTATCTCCCAATGACCACTGGGCTTCTGTGATTCTACAGCAGTCTCTTCTCCTACAATTTAGGTGAATACATTAACACATACAAAAGTGCATGGAGAACTCTGATAACTCATTTTCCAGGCACTTAGCAAAGGCAGATCAGGGAGGACAGAGAGGACTGTGGTTTTAATATGAAAATGGAATCTCTGGCAAACATTGAGGTATATTTTTTTATCCTATTAGAATATGGATTGGATGATATGCTGTCAGAACAGAGGTGGCCAACTCTAGTTTTATTTCTTAAATGAAACTTGTGAAGGTAATACAGAAGTTGTTATATTTCTTCATCTATTCTTGAAGACAAGGACTGTAATATAAAACAAGAAGCCACAAAATAAGCTTCCATGTCATAATTATAACGTGAACCAACTTTATTTCATACTGGCAAGATGTATAACTGCGTAACTTTCTCTCTTAGGGAACTGTCAGTTCCACTGCCCTATCTGTTTTACACAAGGGGATTGTGTGATTGGAATATTGCAAACAAACATTTCAAGGCCCTAATTATGATCTCACTCCCACCAGGGAAGTCAGCATGTTACACAGGTGTTAAACTGCTGTGTATGAGATCACAGAGGCCTGCTTTAGGACAGCATGTAATCACATGTTCAGAAAAACACTTATGTGTGTGTTTAATGCATCCCTTAGGGATTTATCTACATGTGATATTATTCCTGAATAGCTATCCCTGATCAACTTCATGTATGGACATATTGGGCATGTCTACATGTGCAAATGCTCCAGGGTGGGTTTACTCTAGAGTAATTTACTGTAGAGTAAACTCACCCTAGGTAGGCATCTACACATGTGGGGAAATGGGAGAAGATTTGCTGCTCATGGCAGCAGTCTGATCCCACCCCCACCGGCCTGGCACCAGCCCCCTGCAGCAGACAGAAGCAGCTTTAGGCTCCCCCTGGGTGCTAGCCCAGGGGCTGGCAGGGAGCAGGGGGCCAAGAGAAAGCTGCCTCCTGGTGGGGATTAGGACACTGTTCCCTGCCACCCAGGAGCTGCCTGCAGCTGGAGTGGGCTCCACCACCAAAGCCCAGGTGGGGACAATGCCCCCCTGCACTGGCAGCAGGGAGCTCCCAGCCCGTGCTCCTTGGTTGTGACTGCAGAGCCAAGGCTGGGAGATAAGACTGTCTGTGATCACGAAGAGGGGGCTGGGAGGTCCCTGATGCCAGGGCCAGGGGACATTGTCCCCATCTGGGCTCCAGTGGTGGAGCCTGCCCTGGTAGCACGCAGCTCCCGCCCCCTGCTGCCTAGCTGACTAGGAGAACATTTGCTCCTGGTCAGCCGTCTACACGTGCTGTACTGCACAGTAATTACTCCCAAGTAAATTTGCTACTTGTATTTACAAGTAGTACATTTACTCAGGATTCGAGCACATTACTGAACAGTATGTAGACAGTGACACTTACTGTGCAGTACTTAGCTCCAATTTCTAATTGGAGTAAAGCATCTTGTCCAGATGTGCTCACTAACTCTGCAATAAAGCTGCGTCATTCTGAATAAGGCTGATCCACTTTGGAAAACAAGTTTACTTGAAATAAAATGGTTTTTTTGGGAATAAGGAAGTTAATCAGGAATAAATATTTTGCTTTAAATTCACCCTCTTCCTTAATCTGAATTAACTTCCCTGTGTAAACAGGTCCATCTCGCATTGAGTTCAATAGGATTTAAGCACGGACCTGAAGTGAAGAAGTCAGTAAGTACTTTTCTGAATCAGGAATCCAATCCCCTTTATCTACATTATTGAACAACAAGGAGTTGTGATTACTCCCACCTCCAGGCAAGAAGAGAATTGATTGTATGCTATTCAGTGCTTCAAGGCATCCACCTGTCATGAAAATACTCTACAGTTGATTCTATTAGTTCAGATAACATTTGATTGATAGACTTGTCAATATTCTGGAGTGGGGTGAAAAAAACACCTAATGGCCTTTGTACATGTGATGAAGGGCCCTTGCAGACATAACAAAATTGCCCCTTTTAGAAATTTAATTGCCCTTTTTAGTGATTTAGTTGCATCACAGTGTACACATGTGGTGGCTATTGTGATTATAGTTCATAACAGTGTACACCTGCGGTGGCGTATTTTGATTTAACTGACTCTGTTACGTGGCAAAGTAAAACACATCTGATGTATTTTAGTTTGCTATGTAACAAATTACAGTGAGATCTCTGGAGATGGTGGCAGGGATGGTGCACAGGGCGCTGGAAGCCCAGGCATGCTCGGGGAAGCTTGGGCTTGGTGGGCTTCCAACACCCCATGCACTGTCCCTGCTGCCTTCTCCAGCTGCTGGCACACCCAGCCGCTCTCCTGCTGCCTTTCTGCGCTGCCCCAGGGGCAAGCCTGCCTGTTCCCAGGCTGTCCCAGGTGGCAGGAGGATGGCAGAGATGGTGCATGGGGCACTGGAAGCCCGCCAAGTCCAAGCTTCCCCGAGCATGCCTGGGCTTCCAGTGCCCTGTGCACCGCTGGATCCAGTGGGTGCTGCCTGTGAGCTGGGGCAGCACCCGCCCACTATCACCCTAAGCATGCAGTGCTGGGGGGCGCCACCACTGTGGAGGGAAGGACTGGGGCCCCCTGCAGCTCAGGAGCCATTTAGTGTGCTGGCAGCTCATCCTCCAGTTGTTGGAGATGTGGGCAGGCTCTAGGAGTTTAAAAAAAAAAAAGATCAGGCCCCTCGCCACTTTTTTCTTTTCTTTTTTCTCAGCGGAGCCGTCACCAAGTAGTGCAGCTCCTGAGCTGCAGGGGGGCCCCGGTCCCTCCTGTCACGGTGGTGGCACTCCCGGGGACCGCCCAGGTGGGCTGCTCAGGGCAGGTGCTGCCACCACAGAGGGATGGACTGGTGCCCCTACAGCTCAGGGCCCACTGGCAACTCTCTCCCCAGCCATGGGAGAGGCGGGCAGGCTCTGAGAAAAAAAAATTAAAAAGAAAAGGGCCCCTCACTGCTTTATTTTCTTCTTTTTCGGCGGTGCCTGCCTGTGGCAGGGGTGTGGGGGGCATGAGCTGACAGAAGGCATCACTGTTCCATCACAGTGGAAGTCCCTAAATTGAAATGGTGGGTTTTTAACCGACACAACTAAGAACCCATCAATAAAAAACCTCCCATTTCAATTCAGGGCGAACTAAACCCCTGGCACATGTACAAGTGCCCTTTAAGTGAACAGATGGGAGCTTGCAGCGGTCCTGAGACTCCCAAAGTCATTTCACTGGGACACAGGTTACATCTACATGGTCAGCTTGCTGTGCCTGGCATAAGTCCCTTGAAGCACATGGCACTGTTCTGGGTGGGATGCCTCTTAAAACAGCAGCTCTGTCTGCACGGTGCTGCAGGTGTCTAATTAATCTGGGGATGAGTTGATTGACTCCATCCTTCAGCAGCCCTAATTAGCCTACATGAAGTGCCCTGGGGATGAGGCTACTCTCCTTTCTCTTTGGGAAGTAGCCTGCTCACTGCAGCCCAGGATGCTCGGAAATGCTGTTGTCAGACATGGTAAGCTTATCACATAGACATGCCCCAACAACTGCAGTTTTGATGCAGCTTCTGCCCTTCCCATTCTCATATCTGCTGTTTCAGTTGGACATTTATAGCACCAGTGATTAGAAAAGAGCTGTAATGAAGCTGCCTTTTCTTTCACCTACTGTGCAATGTGAATTGAGAGGTTCCTAGCTATGAAATAATTCTGTTAGCTAAATAATCTCGCTACTCTTAAAACACTGAATCGTTCCTCTGCAGTAAGGACATATCTACACTGAAGCGGGCGGTGAGCCCAGCTGGGTCTTCCTGCTTCTGCTCCTGCTCCTGCTCACATACTCCATGCTGGGAAATCTGCCAGCAAAGACACTCTAGATGAGTCCTTCCTAAACTTTTCCTCAGCATGACCCCATTTCCTCTGCATGGCCCCTCATTCCCAACTTGTAGCCCCCCCCACCAATGCCCCTCACTCCTGACCCACAGCCCTCTGGCCCTGCTGGTGCCCCTCACTCCCGATCTGCAGCCCCCCACTCTCCCCAGGTGCCCCAGGGCCTGGACCCAGAGCCCCCTGCCTCCCACCCCAGCAGCCCTGGCTGCTCCCCACAGAAGGCAGCAGCTGCTGAGGCCAGAGCATAGATCCCGGCTCCCGGGCCCCTGCCCATGGGTAGCACAACCATAGTGGAGCCCTTGGTGGAGGAGGGAGGATGCCCGCTGTGGGCTTGGGGCTCTGTGCCCTGCTGCCCTTCCCCTAGACCTCTGCAGCCCAGCAGATGGGACTTGGCACAGGAGGGAGCGCTGTCCCGTGACAGCGTGACACTCATGTTGTGACCCCACTGGGGTTGTGACCCAGAGTTTGGGAACCACTGTTCTAGTGAAACACAGCTCCAGAGAAACAAAGGGCCCAGGACATGGTGTGCTACAAAACAGGTGAGTGGCTCAGCCTGATTTCAGACCAAACCGCCCCTGACCCAAAATGTGGAGCTATCAGGAGCCCCTGGGTCTGTGGCATCTTCTGGAAACTCTTCTGTCTTTGGCATGCTTGTGAGCAGCCACGAGGGATGACCTCCGAGTGTCTTCACCCATGCACATCCAGGCTGGAGCATATGGGCAGGAGAAAATAGGCAAGGGATGCTTAGCTTCAGGTCATCTCAGCCAGGCTAGGCAGTCACGCTGGTGTAAACATGCCAGTTAGTTGTAGAGAGAAGTGCGGTCTCTAATAGTCACAAGAAGAACAGCTAAAGTTGACTTGCTGTTTCCTTCAGAGACTGATTATTTTTGTTTGCAGTTGTAGCTGAAGACAGGTCTGCATTCGCACTGATTCGCTAGGGAAAGGATGTGCTGCATCCTGGATGTCTCGGTACCTACCGGGGCAAGCTGGGTGGGGGCTAGGAGGAGATGCAAGAGCCTGGAGAGAACAGCTGTCTAGCTGTTGCTTAGCAACATCACATCCTAATCCTTTTAGGTGCTGAGCAGCTCTTCCACGGCAGCGAGCAACCTCAGCTTCCACTAACACCCGTGGGATTTTATGATATACAGCCCCTCTCAGGATGTGCTCAGGATCCAGCAGGATCAGCTCCTAGTGCCAGACAGACCAAAACAGTTTGCGGGGAGATGTGTGTGTCTGGGACGTGTCTGAAGAGCTAAAGTCTCACAAACATTTCTGCTTTCATTAAGGCTTTTCCCACATCTCCCCCAGTTTATCTACCACTTCTTTTTACACTGCAGTAAAGGCTGTAGTTATAGCGGGGAAGCCAGCGCGTGGGCTCTCTGCTAAGGCGTGGGAACGAGAGCGAGACGGTCTGCGTACTGCTCCCAATTTGCTGGGTAGCCTCAGCGGTTCCACTTCACCCCTTTCTAACAGGGGTTAGTACGACAGGCTGCTGTGGCACTAGCAAGAACATGCCATGGAAGTGCAAAACATGTTTATACTAATTGCATGCAGCTTGTACTCATTTATTGCAAAGGGCGGCAGTTTCCTCTCTGGCGATGGCAGTGAAGGCTCAGTGCTGGCGTGGTTTTGGCCTGCACTCGGGAGCATGTGCCATCCATGTGTGGTGGAGAACGCTCCCGTGGGGGGTGGTCCTGGCACAGTGGAGTTTGAAGCAGGGTCTGGGAAGGACAGGGTCTCTATGAAAGTCCACCAGCCACAACCATCTGTAGAGCTGGGGTAGGACCAGACAGAATGAGACTACTGCCACTACCACTAAAAAATACAGGGAAGGATTTCAGCCACAGCTATTACAGAAGCCTTTTGAACCTTCTGTCTGTGATCAGCTTTGGCTTGCAGTGAATCTACAGTCACTGTAGCTTACCTGAAAATTCAGGTGGTGAGAAGATGAATGAAATGTTACAGGGCTTCTTATTTCCAAAGATAAAAAATAGGCTGCACATCATTTCCACTGGGAATTATCAGTGGGGCTTTGAGGTTCTGCAGCTCCCTGGATACTAAAATGAGCACAGCTGATGTTTAAAGGGCATGTGTTCCCAATGGGTGGAGGAACACTATATTTAAAATTCACAGAGCAACTCTCTGGATTTAATGAGGGAACACCAGCAAGAATCCAATCCACAATGAAACTTGCTCTTTTCAGGGCCAGCTGACCCTCTAGCCAAAGAGGACTTTACTCCTCAGTTGGTTGCACTGACTTAAATGGCATAAGGTATCTTTACTCACTCTGAAGACTACAAATCTAGATCATTATGACTAATGGGTGTATCTATATTGCAACACATCAGATTGGATGGCAGGGTAATGCGATGCAACACAACATGGCATGAAGAGATCTCCCAGTTTCCAGGACATAAGAGCAGATCCTTTCTTCTCTTGCCTTCTTTAAGGTTGGGAGTGGGCAAGGAAAAGGAGTAAGAATAGAGAATACCACCTGTGCGTATACTCTGAAGGAAAATAGGGTCAGAATCTGAGATGGGAGAGTTGAGCACAGAATACTTATGCTTCAGCCCTTTAGTCAGCTTGCTATAGTAAAGATGGAGGTCTGGCAACTTGAGCCATGTGCTTGATCAAGTTGGTACCTTGCCAAGAAATACTAGACCACACGGCAATATAGAACGGGTGGTAGCACCATCTGTGTCCCATCTTCTGACAAATTCTAGCGTAGGCTGTCCACAGGTAAGAGTAATGAAGATACTCCCTTATGTGTGAGTCATGCTAAGACCAGCACAGGCACTGAAGTGTCTACAGGCACCTTCTGTCAGCTGCCATATGGCAGCAAGGGACTTCTGTCTCTTGGAGAGGAGCTGGAACATGACCAGCAGGAACAAGGGGTTCTTCTACCTACAGAGGTACTTTGTGGGCAAGGCACATGCAAACTTTAGCAGCCAAAAGTGGTAGAATGCTGTACTGTAGAGCAGGTCTGAGAAACAGTGCTCAAGCTATGCAGTGTGACTGTGTAAGTGGCTTATGTGAACAGACAGAAGGCAGGGTAGATATACATCTTTATACATTAACTAAATAAGAGATATCACAAGCTTTCATGAACAGTGATACACACCCCCTGATAGGGCACCCAGCCTAACTGAAAAGCATCAGCACACTTGAGTTCAAGGATCTCTGTGTGGATGGAACCCAAGTCAGTCAGCATCTGAGTTGGTACTTGAATTAACTCAGTGGCACAGACAAACCTGTAGTCTGAGCAGCCAGTGTCAATGAGACTTATTTTGTGGACCAAACAGATGTGGGCCAGAGTGGAATCTGAGGTTATGTGGCACTAAGGATCTGTTGAGACACCTACAGTTCTGGAAAATACCCTTCTCTGCTCCAGATATTATTAGTTTAGAGAGTAGAAGTCTGGACATTTCAGATCCTGTGATGAGGCACATGGTATGTATACCTTGACGGGCAGAATGCAACAATATAAAAGCTGTCTATCATTTTAATAATAGTACAAAGCTGTTCTTGTTAAAACCTTTTCCTAAAATGGCATCAAAAAGTCACTGGCACTTCCCTAATTTTAATTTAGGGATCATACAACATGTCTGTAACCTAGACAAAATGAGCTGTCCTGCAACTCTGAGTTCCAATTAGAAGCACTTTGGACTGTGGGAAGGGTCCGTGGGTTCGATTTACCTCATTGGTGACAGGAGTTTGAGCTGTAATGTTCAGATTTTGACTAGGTTCTGATTCCAAACACTCCAAGAGGTATCCATGGCTTTAGTTTTAGCACCATACATCCACTATATTAAGAAATTGCTGGATTTGCTGGGAGCAGAATCCAATTTGCAGTCTGGTACCCTACCTCTCAGACCACATAGCCTCTAATTTTATTAGGAATTGAACATGCATCTCATGGATGGAACATGCCACCTTATTCAGCCCATCCTCATCCTCTAATCATCCTCCATCTCCACATCTCCATCTCCACATGGCTCCCTTGACGTATGGATATCCCTCTATAGGTAGGTATAACAGCAAGAGGGAGCAGGGCTGGGCTAGTGCATCACAACTAGTACTGCACATGCTAGCAAATTGGAGCCGATCTGGGTATAGAGAGCTCCCTTTTTCCAGTGACACAGCAGACCAATCACTGGAAACAATTTATATTTCATTTAAAATATATCTCTCTATATATACTTGTACCCGTATACTTAAAAGCAGGGTTACTTACCATGCTATCTTACTGCAAGATGTTGAGGCTCTAAATGTAGCCAGGTAGACTGGCAGCTCAAGTCAGTCCCACCAGTAGTGGTGAATTTTGGAATTTGCAGATGCTAGACAGCAGTCTCCTTTCTTTCACTTGCTTTCCCTGGGGGGAAAAAGGATTGATTTTTTCGACATTATGGGTAGATGTGATTTTAAAACATTATGGCTACACCACTACAGCTGACAACTCTAGGGTAGCCTTCCTGCTATCTCTTCCTGTATCTGGAAAGATTTACAACACATATTTTTCCTTAAGAAAATCAAATTAATTAATTGTCCTTATGTGGACATAGCTGGTTTCTAGTTGAGTGGTATTTTTAAATGATTTCAGAAAGGTAATAAGTCTGGTAGAGTCAGATTTTCAAAACTACTCACGCAACAACTTCTGAAGTGCTCAGCATGCCCAGCAACTGAAGCTTATTGCAAAAGTGCTCAGAGTCCAACAACCCCTGAAAATCAGGACATTTGTCTTGATGCCTAATTGAAAATATTAGGTTTTGCAGCACCAGAGCAATGTGGATTTGAGCTACAAGCACTTGCTTTCTCTGTGTTTTGCTTACTCATTCTTTTATTGAGTGATCCATTTTTTAGCTCCAAACAACAAGTGACATATCCAGGAGATTGAACATGAACATCCGCAAATAGATGACATTTCATGACATGATTCTCATATGGAGTCATATTTCTAATGCTAATAAGACACTCTTCCACAACTGTCTAGAAAATAGGTACAAATATAACTCTGCAGCACACTACATGCAGGACTTAGGATGGAACTAAGCAGCTTTGGTAAAATGATTGGATAACTCAGTTAAGAAAAGCTTTTACCTTGTCATATCTAAAATTTCTCCCTGAAATGCTCTGTAGTGTCAGTTCAGACATACATCACAAAATTATCCAAGTTTCTGCAATACAGTTTGGCACAAGTTTGTTTAATCAGTAAGAATTAAGTGTAAAGGAAACACAAACAAGCTCTTTTATTTTCCAGTACAGGATTCACAGTCAAGCTAGATTGCTTACAAATTGTTCTGCATTATAACAGTTCAATAGAAAACTAACTAAGCTACAGTGCACGTAACCGAGAAGTCATGACTCTCTACAGTAGTTTAGGTGGTTACCTTCTTTCCCTGCATCTTGTATACATACAGTTTTTATCAGTCTGTCCAGGACTGTATCCAGCTTCCATTGCTTTCAATTGGATATGGACAGGACCTTCACTGAGATGGGACCATTATATTTCTCACCTGAGAAGCTGCATAATGAATACAGCACAATTGTATCGTTGCCTCAATGAATGTACGAACTGCATGGGAGCGCCAGAAGCCAAAAAAAAAACTCCACTGACAAGATGCATTTCTTTTGTTAACATAAATTCTGGGAAATTCTATTTTGAAAGCCTAGATTAAGAAAAGATTCAAATTTGCAAAGCTAAGCATGCCAAACTCACATAATGCTATAGTCCAAGTTTGTTGTGGCTCCTTTACTCTGTTTCTTGTACACAACGTAGTTCTAAGCATAGACACTTACTACTCCTAAACTTTGTAAAGGAAACAGGTTTTGCAAGAACCCAAAACTCACTCAGGATGAAGTTCCCCCATTGGCACAGGCTTGGAATAAGGACTATGCACCAGAAAGCTCCAGCTCTTGCTCTCAAAAGGGTTTTAGAGATGATGGTAAGGGACCTCATAGCTTTTGGCACAGGGATAAATGTCACCTTCACTATGCATTTCGCACACAAATGACTATTAGATGTGGCTTGTCAGACACAAATTAGTAAACCATGCTAGAAGAGACTAAGCAGGGGGATCTACGATTGTAAAAGAAAATGGTGTGATTTTATATTGTGTTTGACAAATATGATGGGAGCATGCAATTAAAGACAATAACCCAAGTTGTCAGCTGGTGTAAAAGGGAACTAAATTGATCTACCTCGGTTTATGCCATCTAAGGATCTGGCCATCTATCAGGATGCACATACTCAGTGGAACAGATTCAGGTTTGAATGCCCAGCCCTAATTTTGGTAGCTAACAATTACAGAGCACACATGACTGTAAGCTTTATATTCTTTTGACTATAGACTTTTGAATGCCATACATATTGCAAAGTCACATATCTGCATGTACATTGTAACCTGGGAAAAATCAGTAATGTGAAATATTACACGCGACCAAGTCTCACATTCTGACTTTTGTCAAAAAGAACTTAGATTGATCTCTTTTTTTTCTTTTAACTTCCCCAAGGCTTCATAGTTTCTTCCTCTTTGTGGTATGCTCCAGTTGTTGTGAAGGGCAGGGGGTTACCCCGCACTCCCATCAGGAAAGTAAATGCTGCTCTAATTTTCCCCACCTAGTGCTGATTGAGTGTGGTCGCTCACAAGCCAAAGCGTGCGTGAGGCCGGCAGTAGTACTCTGCCCTAATCTTCCTGCACTCTTCATGGAGAGATGGACCTAGTGAATCACATCATTGTATCCTGTTTGTATGTGCTTCCCAGCATTAGTTACACTTCAACTGGCATGAAAGTCTGTGCCAGGCAAACTCCAGCAGCAGGAAAAGACTGTGTGATTAGAGGACTGGCATTATAAACAACAATCAAGACTCCTAATGTGTTAAAAATGTAGGCACATGCCTAACTTTACTCATTGACTTCAGTGGTTCCACATGTGGCGGCTGAAATCTTGAGCCCTCATTAAAAATCAGTGGAAATTTTGAGTAGTGAGGCCAGTAGTTCTCCCAGTGGTTGGAGTTAAGCATACACATAAGTCTTTACATAGTCACAATCTGAAATCAGATATTATTCTACAGATATAGAGAAAGAGTGCAGATCTGGGCAAAAGCTGCCAAAAACCTCGTGCAGCTATTGATGTGATGCTCGTATCAGTTTGTATCTACTTCCTGGCATTAGCTACATTTGCACTGGCATTTATGTCTGCAGAAGGCAAACTCCCCAAAATCACAGAAGCGAGTCTCCATGGAAACTAAATTTTACATTTTCCAAAGTATTCACCATAGAAGTGCTCATTCACTCATCCAATCAGGGTTCAGAAATAATGCTTTATGATTTATCCCACCAGCCATAAAACCAGACACCTGGAATGGTGAATATTGTTAGCTGTCCTATGACAGAATTGCTCATAGTAAATCCACAGAGTTCAAAATATGGCAAAAAATATGGCAAAATATAGACTGGCCTGTTCAAGGGAGTTGTAAGCTGCCCATAAACATTCCATGAGCAGAAAGGAAGCTAAAGATTGTCCTTCGGCTCTTGCCCCTCACAATAGGAGTATGCATAAGTCCATAGGCAACTAGTGCCTCCCGAGTCTGGGGAGGCATAAGATCGCCGATAGAGGGGGAGTCCCCGGCTGATCACCGAGCCAGTGGCAAAACTGAAAGTGCACTTCCACTGGCATTTCCGGTTTTGCGGCTGGGTTTCCAGGGGATGCACAGCTGATCTTAGGGGGTGCATGCGCACACATGTGCACCCCCTATATGTCACCAATGCTTAAGTCTTTCTCGTCTTATAAAAGCACCCCATTTGCCTCTTCAGCCAATTCACATTCATTTTGTATCTTGTCTCATTGAATCTGCTGGATACAGTTGCCGTCTGGAGTTCTTGGCCACCCACTGCATCCTAAAACTGCTCCAATCCGACCTTCCCTACTTGTACTCCATGGAAATGGCTAGTGACTTTTTCCTCGCCAAATCCCAGAACATGTACTTTGTCCCTATTCTCTTTGACCTGTCAATCTCCTTCAGCACTGTAACCCACGCTAAAAATCTCATCCCTTAATTCGTTTTCCTGCCCCTGGTTCTCCTCCTAGCTCTCTGATCACTCCTTTAGGGTATTCTTTATAGGATCTTATAGATCCCTTCTCCAACTTTCTGTAACAGTCCAAAAGGAGCCTGTCGTTCATTATCATCTCTTCACACCTTCTCAGTGTAAACATAACCACAAAGAAAAAAATCAACTGTCATCCCTGCACTCATGATTCACAGATCGATTTTTCTCTTCTAGACTTCTCTTCTTCTGTCCAAACTAAAATCTCATCCTGGTTCTCTAACATCTCTTGCTGATCTCTAGCAGCAAGCTGAACATGGCTAACTCAAAGCTCTGAAACTTTCCCTGAAAGATTTTGCATCCACTTCCTCTCTCAATCACTGCGAACAATGTCATCACCTTGGTACCATGAATTATACTCATATAACCCAGATCCTATCTTCTGCCCAAATTTATCTATAAGTCTTCACATCTCAAGTATGCCTAAACCTTCCAGATTATTTCTGCATGGCATCTCAAAGAAACAACCTCTTTTGGCCACCCACACAGCTAAAACTAATCATCCAGGCTGCTACCTCACATTTTACTACAACTTTCTTTTCTTCAGCCTTAACAAATGCCATCTTGCCCCCACCTCTTCAAAATGCTCCTTAATTGCTTTCACCATATTACTTTTTTTTATTATTATTCCTCCACTGGATCCCCTTTATCGCTTGCACCACATATAAGCTGTCTGTCTTTGGTTTCAAGGTCCTTCATGGCCCATTTCCATTCTACTTATCTTTCATTCACTATCAGCATGTTGACTCCCCACTTCTGATCAGCACATAATGTCCACTTGCCTTGTTCAATTTATGAACGAGCACCTTGATGATTTTTTTCTTTACCTCTTCTTCATGCTTAGAAGTTTCTTGTAATCATCCATAAAGACACCTCATTAACTCTCAAATCCCTCCTTCAAATTCTCCTTTGTCTGCAGAAAGCTTGACAACTGTTAGGCCCCTTTTGTGCTGATATCCCTGCTTGTCATTGCCTCACTCTTCCCTGGTCCTCCCCTGCCTATCTCCATCTGTTTCCCTTGTCCAATATTGTAAGCTTGTAGAGGCAAGGATCATCTTTCCGTTCTACGTTATACAGAACCCACCGCAGGGCGTGCTGGCTCGTGTCTCAGGCTCCTCAGCAGTGGGATAATAAAATAGCAGCAGCAAGAATGTTAATTAAAACTCTTTTCTCCTGACCCCATTCAGTGCCCTGATCCAATAACTCACACTACCTCTACGAACTATGTTGATCCCCATCAGCAGAAGTTTAATATCATTTTGATCTATTTGAATTCAAACAAGAAAAGAAAATCTCTGAGACCAAACAAATCCTGCTAGGAAATGCTCTGACAAGCCCTTCTGCACAGCACTCAGCTGAATCAAACCTGGCAATTAGAGAGGATGTGCTGGTCCACATCAGGTATCCAGGTTGTGGCCTAATTGGTCTAGAGGCAAGAGGAATCACAAAACTTGTGGCAGAGTTTAATGTCTTTTATTAGACCAACTAAATATTTGTCAAAAAAAAATCTTTATTTGCAAGTTTTCAGGCACAGGCACCCTTCATCAGCAGGGATTTGAGTTTTGCGTTCCCCTCCAGGAAAACAGAGAAAACTGTGGATTTTATTTTTAGTAAGGGGCAAATGTGGATTTCTCATTTTACCAGAGAAACCTGCAGATTTTGCAGTTTTGCAATGAGCTCTCTGCAGGCAGGCAGACTTCCAGCCAGCAAGGGGGGGAAGGGCAATCAGGCAGGGGCTGCCATGTGTATGTATATGCCCGTGGCCGCCAGGCAGCAGGGAGGGGGGCAAAGCTGGGTTCTGTTCTGCTGCAGTAGCCCTTGCCTCCTGCTAGGGGCAGGGGGCTGTAAACTTAGGTCTCTGGCCCTGTAGCTCTGGCAGCTGAGGGTCCCATCCAGCAGGGCTGGGGGAGCAGGAGCTGTGGGTGAGGGGTGAGGGGCACCAGCAGGGCTGGGGTGGGGGGAGTGAAGAGCACCAGTAGGGCCAGGGAGGTTGTAGGGAGCCTTTCATTTTAATCATGGATTTTGCGGGGTTTATCAGAGAGTTTGTGATTTTTTTTATCAGGGAAAACCAGGATCCCTGATCATCCGGCATAGGAGATTGCAAAGTTTGTAAAAGTTCTCCTAGGAAGAAATGAAAAGTCATGTTTCACAGGACATCTGTGAATATAATACCACACCATCAGCTCTTCTGTAAAATATTAATTTCTACCTAGGAGATCTTTTACAATCTTTGCAATCTCCTATGCCTGATGAAGGGTGCCTGTGCTTGAAAGCTTGCAAATAAAAAAATTTTGGTTTTTTTGTTGCCTATCTCTAGTTGGTCTAATAAAAGATATCACATCTGCCACAAATTTTGATTTCTGGTTCACTGCAGAAATTCAAGCACTTCCAAGACAGACTGTGCTGGGAGCTCTCCTATTTCCCATCAAGACATTTCTTTACCTCTGGTTGATTATTATCAGCTGTTTAGCATGACCTTAAGAAGATCCCATGCAGTGAGTATATACTATCAGCTGACAGTTATAAACTCAGGGTCCACACAGCAAAAGGAACTCCCCATGCACCAAACAGCTAAGTGGAAATAGCCCTGACTGAGGATGTGGAAACATGGGTAGACTTCCCTCTGCCTTCAGGAAGTGAAGCCCATACATCCCAAGAAACAGCTTGAACTACCAAGTTATAGGCTGTGAGGGGGGGTCAGGATAGCTCCTTACTGTTCTTTGTTACATAGAATAATTAAGGAATCACTGGGTCCAAGACGGGAAGAGCAAGCACAATTCTATAGCCACTCGGTGAAGGCACTCATCTGGGAATGAAGGAAATCCTAACTCACAGAAAGAGGGGAAAACTTTAGACACAACCTGTCCTAAATATTTTCTACCCACTATTTTAGGCAGCTGCTCTACTTGGACCACTGGCTTTTGTGAATACCATTCTGAGCTGCCCAAGTCTCCCTGTCCATATGGTAACCCTAGGCCTCCAACCAAATATTGGTGGGGCAGGCATGTACATCCCTTTGTGGATGAGCCTTCAGTTCTAGAGCAGAAGGCTGTGTATAAGTGTGTATATGCTTATCTGATTTGCTCAACTGGTGGAGTGTAGCATTGGCTTCAATGGCACTATGCCAATTTGCACCAGCTGAAAATACATTATGATTTGAGAAGCTAAAGATATGCATGCTGCAAAACCGGTTGTTATTACTGTAACACATTATTTCTCCTTTTTTTCTGCAATCTCTGTCATCCTGTTGTGATATCATGTCTCAAATTTGATTTTTAGCTCTGCTAGGTGGAAACTTTGGGTGTCTTCCTGCGTTCTGGTAATGTGCTCAACACACTTTTGGGTGCCTTTAAAATTAATGCTAGCTGATTCAATATATCTAGAATTTAGATTTACTGACTCCATACTTGCAGTCAGCAGTTACTCACAGAAGTGATCTCATTTCAGTGAAACTATGTAAATAAATAAATAAATATTTACCTGTGTGTGTAGGAAGCTCTGACTCTGCTCCATTTAATTTGGGCTCTTGTAAGAAAGTGAGAATAACCAATTACCAGACCAATAAAGTATCCTATGATTTATGCTGTTTTTAAAACCCTTCTTGGCAGAGCGACCTACCTACTTATGAATTGAATTTTACTTACTGGCTCCAAAAAGGCGTGACTATTCTCTGTATTCCAGAGATCATAACTCCTTAAAATGACAAATCTGTTTCTTGTTTTGCTATCTGATTAGGAACCATGAATTCCACAGTTTTGTTGAGGCCATGTTTTAGGCCATGGGGCATTTTCTTTGTTTCTTTTTTTGGGTTTCTGGATTGTAACAGTAATGGAAATAAGCAATTAGTCCTCTTGGGCTAGGGACAGAAGTTACACACAAACCAATTTAAATAATCAGAAACTAGTTTAAACCTGTAACAACAGAAGTTCAGTGCACATAAACCAGTTTCAAAATGGCTGAAACTGGTTAAAGATAAACCTGGTCAAATTTAGTATCAGACTTAACTGATTTAGGTCAAACCAGTTTATGGAACTTCTGTCCCAGACCCCTTCCTGGTTCAAGTTAACTCATAGTCCCCCAGCATCCCAAAATGCTTTGCTGGGCTGGGCTGTCTGCTCCAGCAGAGAAGAGTTGTGGGGGGTGGCAGAGCAGGGACTACCCCCTCCCAGGCAAACCCTGGCTGGAGTGGAGGCTAGGGAGGGGGGTTAAACTTCCCTTCCCCAAGTACAGAGCTGCCCTGCTATGTTAAAAACATACTGCTGGCTGTAACTGTGAACTACAAATCCCAGAGGCACTAGAAACAGGAAGTGATGAGCAACCCAGCAGAGTCCTGCTGCTTTAATTCTGGACTGCAAATCCCAGAATCTTCAGGGACAGCAGGAAGAGGAAGAGAATAGCCCATGCTGGCTATGTGCCCTACCACCCCCCAGCTTTTGGCCTGAACCATTACAGCTATATTTCCTGAATCAAAAATGAATGTCTGTCCAGTTGTTTCTCAGTTTCATAGATTTCATAGACATTAGGGCTGGACAGGACCTTGGAAGATCATTGAGTCCAGCCCTTGCCCCAGAGGCAGGAAGTCATAGGATCCCAGTAAGAAAAACATCCAGGTTTCTCTTGAAGGTGTTCAAAGTAGCTGCTTGAACCACCTCTGATGGCAGGCCATTCCAGACCTTTGGGGCTTGGACAGTAAAGAAGTTCTTATGTCCAGCATGAAACGGTCTTGCAGGAGTTTATAACCGTTCAGCCCTGTAATTCCTTGTTTAATCTCTGCAGCTTAGACTAACCTGCAAAAACTGAATCAATTCAGCTTTGGGCTTTCTGACTGTCTATGCTTAGCCCAGGTGCACACATTCTTGATTCTCTTCTCATTTACACCAGCTTTTCCTGGTGTAGTTGCATTGAGATAAATGGAGTTATCTCCTCCTGACTCAGGGCTTGTTTGCATGTGGAAATTTACCACCAGAACTGTAGTGGTACAATTACACCACCATGGGAGAAGCTTCCCCAGTGAAATTTTGGGGTATAGTTATACCACAGTAGAGAGGGGTAGTTAGCCAAGTTAGTTTGAGGTTAGGCAGAAAGCAGGGCAACAGAGGACTAACTTGTTCAGAGAGGCATGAGCTTTCCTAGGCTACAGCCTGTTTCGATGCTATACCAGTACAGTCCTGACAGTAAATTTCCACATGTAAACAAACCCTTAAACTGGTTTAAATGAGAGGAGAATAAGACTGTTATCCTCTCTATCTCCTCTTTCAATCTGAAGGACTTTCTTGTTGATTGGACTACTCTTCACTGACAGCTTCTTAGAAAATTAATCTGAACATGTTATAACTTGAAGATTTAGCAAGGGAAAAGCCACTGATATATTAACTAAGAGCAATAGCTTTCCCTTAATAATATGAGCAAAAAAATTTCAGACTGGTCTGAAGTTTTGAGTCTTGCTGAAAACTAGTACCTGGAGTAGAAATGCAAACAAATGTCCTATACACTTGAAAAATGTGTTAGATGTAGACCTGATGATAAAGTGTTTTGCTCCGAAGATGTATCATCTTATTGTCAGTTATTTTAAGATTTATCACTTTCATCTTCAAGTAGTTTCCAGCAGTCTGCTTCCCCAAACTCATTGTGAGCTTGAGAGTTTTTTTAAAAGTGAGAGTGAAAGTCTATATGAGGAGAATTTTCTACTCAAATTAATGCAACAACACATACAACATTTGCATACATACCATCATTCCCCCATCTGAATTTGTAGTTACACAAAATCTGTAGTCACTGTGCATGCACAGAGAGTCTCTACTTCTTAAAAATCTGGGTTGAGAGACAAAAACTAAATGACACCATAATATTAGGTTTTTGCTTCCCAAAAATTATTCAAATCACATATGGCCTGAAAATTAATTATTCAAATCACAGACCATTCAAATCGCATAGGGCCACATAAATATAATATAAAGTATATAAATATATATAAATTATATAAATATATAAGCTGATATAATTAGCATTGCTTCATTTCAGTCGGTGCAGACATCAGCTGAGAACATGGTTTATACACCTAAATTTATCCAATGGCCAGACCTTCAGTTGGCATAATTTGATGCAGCCCATTGATTTCAGTGAAGCCATGTCAAGAGCTATGTCTGTTTATTCCAGTTAAAGACTCTGGCCTTAAATATCTGGATTTAAGGAAACTTTAAGCCTTTTTTTATTTTGCTTTTCATTTAATCAGACAGTGTTCAGCTATCTCGAAGGATAATGAAAACAATGGGTCAGCGGAAACAGTAATGAATATAATCAAACACTATTTACTCTAATGTATCAGATTCAGATGAATCTGCATTTCAGTGCTTATGAGAACACAGTTTCGAAGCATGTTGGTTAATTGTTCTTTTCCCCTCTAGACGTTTCCATTTTAGTCCGACAGGATGAATTCATACATGAAACTGCTTAGCAGATCTAAACTAGGAACCAGAACTTGTTGAAACAGAGAGTTACTCCAGAACTGGAACAGTGTAACTGACAGCAGAATCTGTCCTGTTCTTTTTTCCTGTGTTGCAGAGGGTAGATCCTTACCCTACTCTCATCGTTGACATTGGTTCTTTATTATCTCGTAACGCAACCTTTTTGAACCCTGTCATCCTTGGTATTTCATTATTTTGTGATCACCTGTAGATATGTTTAGCTCAGATTTTGTCTATGCCTATCTGCTTAAGCCAGCACTGACACTGACCGCCACTGCCAGAGCATGGACACATCCACGCGCTTCTGAGAGCTCAGTGCAGCTCCATTTAACAGCTGTGCCACGAGGGAAAAAGTGAACCCCCAGTACCTGCTCCTGAAAGGACTGCTACAGCCGGCAGAAGGCATGGGAACGTTTGCATGTACCCTCTGCCAGCTGCCAGACATCAGAAGAAGCTTTACTCTGCTCAGGGGAAATGGTGTATTTCTACTAGCAGCCGCAGAGGAGCTTTGAGTGTGGACAGAGTCCAAGTTTTGCCAGAAAACTCCAGGTATGATGGCAAAGCTTTCTAGTGCTGCCTCACCTGACACCAGTATAACTCTATAGCCCAATGGAGAGTAGAATTTAGCTCATAGCCCATCCAGCAGTTGGGCTAAGTGCTACCTGTACCTGTGCCCTCGTTAGAAAAAGCTCATCCTGTGAACCTCACATGAAAGCAAATGCCAAATGTGCTGATGCCTTGCTTATGACTGAATCCTTCCTCTGCAGTTATCATGATGCTAGACTGACAACAGTGTAGCACTGACTTCATCAGCAAGAATAGAAATCACATTTGCTAAATAAAAAAGCAAATAGACACCCTGTTAGTCACCGCAAGCCAATTAGCACTCATTGAAAAAAAAGCAGCTGAATTCCTTGGTTTCCCTTAGTTTGCTATACAGTTTATGTTCTAAGACTGTAAGGAAATGCCTTTGGACAATTTAAAAGATTGCCTCACTGCAAATTATAGGATGGCGGAAGAAAAACTGATTTGCTAAAAAAGTACTTGTATTTTCTTGAGCTGTCCTTTATAAAAAGAATGGCAGCCTCTAGAACAGCTTCAGCAATATTAGCTTTCTGGAGAAATGGCCATTATTAATCCAGGGTCTGAGCACAGTCAAAAATGAAATGGTGAACGGCAATTTAAATCTTCAAACGCCAAGAACGGAAGGAAGAAAGTTGGGGTGAAGGTCCCAGACAGAAAGCTGGACATGTTAGCTGCTCTCGAATATTCTGTCCACGAAAGCTTTCTGAAATACAAAAACTTAAGCAAATGGGTAGAGGAGGTAGGAAGAAAACATATTTAAGTGGGAAAGAAAACAGTCAATGCTAAAGTGATATAAGCAGACTAAGTCCTCCAAGGTTTCAGAGCTGAGACCATGAACTCCTACACTAGATCATGTCTCTTCTAGACACCAAAGTGAACAGGTAAAGTGCTGCAAAAAAGGCCAGATATCTACACCTTTTACACATAGCCTTTTCTCACTTAAACTAAAGAAGCATGCTCATTAACTCATCTGTCTGCAGAAATTACTAGATGTCAACAAGCTGGAGGTACTGACAACTGCCTAATGGAAAACAGGGATGCCTGTCACCCAGTGGAGTAGGAAGACTTTGGGATCTGACAGCAGGATGGGGGCTGTGCTGGGCGGGGGATCCCTGTCCTCTTTCCTTTCCATTTGAGGAGGGAGGCAGAACTGACTTGAATTGTGTTTGGGGAGTGGTATTATGTCCCAAGGCAGTGGCATTTGACATCAGCCATGCATTACTCTCTCAAGCAACCATGTAACCGTACCATCTCTCCCTTTGTGTTCCTAAGACTCCTGGGAACACTTCTCTCTTTGTGTTTTAACTGGGGTCTGGACAAACCGATTTTTTGGTTCAGTGACCAAGCCAAAAAAAAGTGCAAGGCTGACCTAAATAAAAACCTTACATGTGTTCTAATGAAGTAAAAAATATATCATAATCTTTTTATAACCTTTAAAATTAAATTCATGCAAATGTAATAATAAAACATTATTTTGAAATGAGAAAACAAAATGTTTATTCTGAAATATCAATATTAAATGGTTTGACTTCTTTGCATTTTTCCAGGGTTTTTTTTAAGTCAAAACACTTAATTAAATCTGCACATTGTTTCAGTCCACCTGAATAAGCATTTTTTCAGCGCATGTAGTATTTGATCAACAACATTTGTTCAACTCTAATCTTAACAAAGTTTGTTAGATCTGTGAGGCAGTCTTCAATTTTATTTGTTTCATAAATTTGCCAGGCATATCCATAATGCCAAAAAGTAATCAGAATAGTGATAACAACACCAAAAATAAAGGTAAATTTTGGGTCTTATTACTCCAGACAGTAGGAATACTGGTCCGCAATATCTATAGATAGGGATCTATCTAAGTTGCAGCTTCACAGATTTCACGAAAACCACAAAAAACAGCATTGTCCATAATTGCTGGCAAAATCTGGCATTGGCCTCCATTTCCCATTAAACCAACCAAAAAAAAGAGGTAGTGAGGTACACTGAATGAAGGCACCCTCTGCCAATCAGTGGTGAGGGGCAGAGCTGTCAGGGCCCCTCCACCAATCAGTGGTGAGAGGAAGGGCTGCTACAAAATGCCTGCAAAATCAGCTCTGTGCACTGCAAAAAACCTGCTGTCTCGCCACAACCTGGATACGTCCCTATCTATAAAAGTACTAGGTGCTCTTAGGACATCTTGCAAGGTTCTTTGGGTAAATCTGATATCTTTTATTAGACCAACTAAATTTTAGTTGGCCTAATAAAAGTTATTGGATTTACCTAAAGAACCTTGTCTGCCTATGTCCTTAACCCAACACAATTACAACCAACACCTTTTAGCACATTTTCACCTCTGAAATACTCACACTGCGCTGTTCAGGGTATAGGAAGTAGGATGACCATGCTGAATCAGTCCTAACCAGCGGCAGTGCCATGGGTACAGGGGCAGACCCAGAGAGGGTGCAATGGCATGGCTATACCCCACTTTCTGGCTATATGGCAGGAACATCAGCTGGAGACTTTTCTGAATCCCCAAAGAAGGTAAGAATCCTCCCTCCTCCCCTCTGTGCTCAGAGGCATGCCCTTTCTCCTCTCTTTTCCATCCCCTCCATCTTATTTTCCCCTCCTCTACCACTGCCACTTTCTGCTGTCCCAGGGGCATGTGGGACTCCTGCCCCACTCCAAGCTGGGTGGGCTGTGTGGGGATTGGGCTCAGCCTGGGACAATGGCAGTGGTGGTGGGTGGACAGGTTGCCCCATCCTACTGCCCCCCCAGTTCCCCTCTTGTTTCCTGCTACCTACCATCACTACCACTGCTGCTGTCCTGGGCTGAGCTCAACCCCTGTGGAGCCTGACTGGAGATGGCCTTGCCCCCACAGTCTGGAAGACAGCAGCAGCAAGTGTTGGAGGGAGGGGACAGGAAGGGAACAAGGAAGGATGGGGGGCAGCAATTCTTCCCTGCTTTAAGAACTTAAAAAATCCCTGGCTGCTGCTCCTGTGTGTGGGGGCACAGGAACAGATCCAGAAGGGGTGCAGTGGTGTGGCTACACCATCGTTTTGGCCTGGACTATTCTGCAGGAGTCTCTGGGGACTTTTATAAAGTGACAGAAGCACATAAGAATCACCCCTTCCCCTCTATGCTCAAAGGCACACTTCATCCCCTCCTCTTCCTTCCCCTCCTGCCTGCTGCTGCTGCTTTCCCAGCTGTCCTGGGAGCAGGGGAAGCTTCAAAGCCTTCCTGCCCACTCCAGCCAGGCCGCACAGAGGCTACAATCAGCTGGGAGAGCAGTGATGGGTGGGATGGTGGATTCCCCCACCCTGTCCACTCCCTTGGGAGCAGGCACAGGAAGGGGGAACCCACCTGCCCACGGCTGCTGCTGCTGACCTTGTTCCCAGCTGAGTGTAGCCCCTACACAGCTCACTGGAGGGGCCAGGAGGTCTTTGAAGCTTTCCTGGCCCCAGGACAGCAAGGAAAGCAGCAGCGGCAGGTATGGAGGGCAGGGGAGGGGATGGGGCTTGCCTTTGGGCTTGGAAGGGAAGTAGGGGGATTCTTATATACTCTTGGCACTTTAAGAAGTCCCTTGATGCTCCTGCTGCATGGTCCGCCTACATCGATGATGGTGGAGGCAAGGAGGAGCCTGGGAGTGGGGATGCATCCACCCCTGTAGCACCAGTTGCTACTCCCAAACTCCCCCTTTGCAAAATCCTGGATCTACTTCTGCATGTGTGCATGGCTACACTGCTTTATATTCAGGAGACACCCATGCAAGGAAGGAGTCCAGGGAGTTTGAAGGTGCAGTAAGTCTACAATAAAAACATACCTTTAACAGGTGCACCTACAGTGAAATTACTGCAGTGGCTGCAGCTCAGGTGGACATAACTATACTAGCTTTAACTGAGGTAGCTCAGCCAGTGCCACTGGAGTGTTCACGGTGGTAAAGGCTAAGTACAGACCATCAAAAAGCCCAAGGCTGAATTGATTCAGTCTTTGCAAAGATTGAACCAATAAGCAAATGAGCAATCACTTTTGATTCAGGAAATGCAGCCACATGCCAGCAGTGTCTCAAGCCAGAAGCTGGGGGGCGCTAGAGCACAGCTCTCAAGGCATGTAGCCATCATAGGCTATGTGTTTGCTTCCTCTTTTTCCTGCCCTGGGGTCTCTGGGATTTGCAGTCCACAATCGCAGCAGCAGGGCTCTACAGGGTTGCTCATCACTTCCTTTTCCTGCTTCCAGGTGCCTCTGGGACTTGTAGTCCACAGTTGCAGCCAGCATTAAGTAAGGCAGCAGGGCATGGCAGTTTTGTACTTGGGGGAAGGTGAGTTTAACCCCGCTCCTTTGCCCCAGACCCTAGTGGGGGTTTGCCTGGGGGGGAGGGGCAGTGGCAGTAAGCCAGCCAGTGAGCTCCAGCTAGGGAGCAGAGGGGCGGAGCCAGTCCTGCTCTCTAGAGCAGACAGCCCTGCCCAGCCCAGCCCAGGGCTGCAAACCATGCTGGGGGACTCTGATTTAACTTGAATCAGGAAGGGGTCTGGGACAGAAATTTCATAAATTGGTCTGACTCAAGTCTGAGTTAAGTCTGAGTTACATTAAGTCTAAGTCTACTTCCACCCAGGTTTATCTTAAACCAGTTTTGGCCAATTTGAAACTGGTTTATATGCACTGAACTTCTGTTCTGTTACAGGTTTAAAACGAGTTTCTGATCACTTAAACTGGTTTATGGATGTAACAGGCTGCTAATGTGGGCTCACCAGATTGGCTTGAGATACCCTGGGCTAGAAACAGTGCCAGTGAGCTCTGAGCGACCCCAAGGGTGGAGCAGGGGAGCCCTGCCCTGTGAAAAAGGAGAAGCCAATCTAAAGAAGGGGTTTTCAGTCCCAGCATTTGCATGGAAGGGGGATGGCTGGGGTTGTGGGCCAGCCACCCTGAGCCCTGGCTGGCCAGTTTGCAAGCCGGGGGGGGACTGTCTGAGGGGATAAAAGCAGCAACCAAACTGGCATGTGGGGGCTGCTGACAGTGACTCCGAGGAAGGATGCAGGAAGCCTAAGAAGAGTTGGGGTGAGCTGACGCAGCAGAGAGACCTGTCTGAAGAGCCTCAAAGGCCCTGGGAGAAGAAGGCAGTGGCAGTCAGCCGTGTCTCCAGCCCTGCAGCAGACAGGGAGCCACGGCCAGGGCTTGGGGCAGAGAGCTGGTGCCCCAAGGCCCCATCGCAGTGTGCTGGACGTGTCGGGCGTCCCAGGGGCTAGGGGTGGCAGTCGGCCCCCCATTCCACTGTGGAGAAGACGTGCCAGGAGTGCAGGCGGCATCTTTATCTGGAGCAGGGAGTTGAGGAAACCCCTTACCTTCCCTGGGGAAGTGGGACAGCAGCAGACAAGGCACTGGGATCCTGAGGAGTGGCAGAGTGCCAGGATGAGGGTCCCTGGGAGCTCGGGGCGCAGGCTGGCACTTGGAGCGGGATTGGTGAGCCATGAGGCATGTGGGCCACCCGGCCAGTCATCTGGAGCAGGGGTTTAGAGCTGGGAGCTGCCTGTGCTGCTGACCCTCTGCCACTGACTGCCCCAGAAGGGACTCAGTCCTGTCCCTTACTGTGCAGCTGATTGTCATCGGATGGAGTCCCTGAGCTTTGTGCTTGGGTCACGCCAATTGCTGCAGAAGCCTACTCTGTTGCTTGTCGCTTGCCTTTTTGGTTGCCACAGAGGGTCACTCTTCGGCCTCTTTGAGGGGTTGGAGTTTGATACAATTTGATTGCTGCAGACCAGAAGAGCCTACACAGTTGCAGTCTGTCGCTTATTGGGAAGGCTGTTGGAGCTGCTGGAAGCGAGCACCCTGCTTCCTTGCTGTAGCACCTCAGCAGTGGCTGAAAGCTGCCAGTTACCCTACCTGTGGTTCTTGAGTCAAGAGTTGATTAATGCATTCTGGTTTGTTTTGCCATTTAAGTTCACTTGTAAATAACCTTTCCTATTATTCTTGTTTTGTAAATAAATGTAAATAGTTAAATCAGTTAAGTGTTAGACCTTCTTGGGACCACGGGCTGCTCTGTGGGGAGCAGGGGCCGGCTGGAAAGTAGATTGGTGCTGGCCGGAAGCCCTGCCCCAGTCTCACCACACCATCCCTGATATTCGGGCAGAGGCGGCAACTATTGGGCCGCCACCCGGGTTACGTGTATAACTTCCATCCCTAGCCACAGTGAACAGCCCAGACTGCAAAACCTCCCAAGGAACTTTGTGATTATTCAGGCAGTTAACCAGACCTGAGCCCTACATTATCATAGCTACTGAGCTGCTAGTGTAGCCAAGCAGCTCGTTTAAAGCTAGCTCACATGTAGCTAGCTTTAAAATTCAAGCCACTGCAGTGACTGTAACATCCATTTAGATGCTCAAGAGCAGTAGAGAAATACATTCCAGCAAAGGCAGGCACTTTGTCAGCATGAAGCATCAAATTCTGGTCTCCTGGGATGCAGAACATTTTGGACGTGAAGAATGAGTGACATTTTGACTTGCCATAGCCCCAATATTCCTCCACTTTGGGCAAGATGGAAAGAGACAACAAACACATTAGTCCTAAGTGAAACGCTGCCAATGTCTTGGTGCACTGCAGAAATTGTTCCAGAAATGTTCATCCATGTGACCACGTGACCTTTCACGTTGCTGGGATTAGCAAGGAGGCTGATCTGTTGCTGGAATGGCAGTCATGCAAATTAAAGTGGCCTACAGCTGCTTTCACTTCTGCACTCAGTCTCTGCATTTTTTTTTCTTCCCTTTACTTTCATTTGAATAGATTTAATTTCTTTACTGAAGCCATTCCCCATTTTATTTCTACTTCATCTTGAGTGATGTGCCTTTTCTCCATGTACTGTACTTTGCACATTTTATTAAAATTCACTCTCCTCCTGCCCCTCCCCACATTGTGGAAGAAGAACCACGTTGCACAATGGCAATGAAAGAGGACACATTGGGAGGTTTTTAATAAGATTTATACTAAACATGGAGATAGAAAGGATGTAATTAGATTAGAACAGAGCCCAGGCAAGGGATTGGAGAGATTTATAAATGTTCAGGAAGAAAGGGAACAGAGTGATGCCTCTCAGATTTATACGTGCTCAAAATTAATTTCAAAGGAGGTCACATGTTCAAAAGCCAAAGAAGAGGATTAACAATTCAGAGAACTCAAGGCAGGATTCCTGTTTGCAAAAGGTTATTAGAATTTGGTGTAAGCTACCAAAGACAGTACATGATGGATATTAATTCAAGAGCAAGTGCAAGAAATTATACTATGATTACTCTATGCCTACTAACAGTTTACGACTGTCCCTGCAAAGCTAACTAAGGAGTCTTAGAACCTCACACAGGCAATATGAATAATGCTCAGACCCTCTCATCCTAACAGACCCAGATCTCACAGCTGGCATGAAAAGACAGTCGCCTTTAACATGCAAGCAGCATATGGCCTATGAAATGCCTTAGAAGATAGTAGCATATATGCCCATCTTCCAATTTAGTACATTTTTTAAACTTATGCAGCATCTTTAATCATAAGACTCCAAAGCATTTACATACAATGCTCATTAAATTCTGGTTAGGCCCACATAAGGTAAGCAAAGAATGGAGAAATTAAGTGACTATCTCAAGGCACAAAGGGAGTTAGCGGCAGAGCTAAAATGTGTACCTGCTCCTCAGACTCTTGCTCTAACTTGATCGTGCTGCTACCCTATGGCAAAAAGAAAATAAAAGGGCAGTTTGGGGGATGTATGATCTGGTGAGTCAGCCTGGTGGCATTCTTTGAAGTTTGGGAACTGCCACTTCACATCAGTAGACATTCCCAAAATACACAACTGATATTTGCAGTGTACATGCCTGACAGAACAAGGCAGCTCAGATCACATCATTCTCCTTCATGCACTACCTGAAGGGGGTGGGAAAAGCTCTGAATGGTCCCGTGTCTCCTTAGGTCCATGACAAACAACTTGGATCATACACGGGTCAGTGTATTAGTGCCTCCTAGATACTGTTTCATACCACCACATTCATTTCACATCCATCTATCACACTGCTTTGAACCCTTTGCGAAGAATGACCCTGTAAGGTAGGACTGATTTGACTCTAGAGGGTTTAGGCAGGTGTGCTTGTCATGGAGAGCTGGTTGGCTTCTGCCTGGCGCAGTCCTACGTATTACTTGCAGTCTTCAGAGGCCCCCAATTAGGATCACATTGCCATTGTACTGGATGCTTTATAACATTAATAGGAGTCTCTGACCCCGACAGTGCCTTCCCTGCAATTACTGTATTTCTTTTCACGTTGCAGTAGATCATTGATGCTACCTCATTTTTGCTGCCTTCACCTGCATTACAGAGCACCTGGTCACACAATCAGACTGACATGGATAGGAGAACCAGCTTAGAGTGCCTCTCCTCCTACAGTGCAGCAGAAGTTCGGTCCCTTAATTGGTTCCATGCAACAGGAGAGAATTTCAATCCACACGTAGTGAAGCTTCATTCGGTCTGTACTGAAAATGTCTTTTTATCTGCCTTTGCTGTCATGGTACATCCTGCACACAGCACGCAGGTGGAAAATGTTAGGTGCTGTGTTTCAGGATTGTTAGACTCTCCTATATTTTTCTCAAAGAACTAGGAGAAGAAAAGTTCTGGCCTCCTCGTCCAGAAATAAGTGTCATGGCTTGTCTGGCTGAAGTGGAGAGGGCGTTACCATTTCCTGCAGAAGAGGATGGGGGAGTCTTTGCCAAACCTACCCTGGTAAGCAACAAGGAGGCCATGTTGACTTCTTGGTCATAGGGAATGAAAGGGAGGTGCTATCTGTATTCCCAACTTGCATAAAGAACAAATAAGGTTCTCTTGTTGATATTCACTATGTCCCCTGTTGAGAGAGGAATAGTGCCTGAAGGTTCAACTTCACAACTGTTAGAGGACTAGAGAAGGAAAGCTTCAGTGGAAGGAGTGAAGCAGTTGTTCGTGGGTCTTGTGAATAGGGCTAAATTTTACCCACAGTGAGAATTTCGGATGAACAAAGCTTTAACAAGATATGGTTTCCACTAAAGCAGCCAACAAGCTGCTTGGCAGAGTCCTCACGGAAGGATTTGCAGTTACAAGCCTCCTCCCACATTTCTATTCAGACACTGTTCTTTGTCCTTCAGGACCTGCCAAAACCAGAACTGTAAGCAACACATTGTAGCAAAACCACCCATCCCTGCCTGATCCCAGTTTCTGAAAGGCTTCTAGTGGATCAGGTAGCATGATATGCAGGAGCAGGTCACTGAATAGAATTTCCGTTTTTTGGACATCTTTCAGGCTGTAACATCACAAACTAAGGGCCAAATCTTCAGCCAACGTAATACTGTCCGAGCCCACCGAATTCACAGGCACATGTCCTTTAAGTTCACTGGAGCAATGTTGATTTACTTCAGCCGAGAGTCTGGCTGTTGAATTTTAAGATCGTATGCGAAGGTGGAATTCGGCCCTTCTCAAGTTAAGTTTATTCTTTATCAACAAGGGAGCTCTCTGTTAATTTTTTTTTCCTTCTGCATAAACCATGATCGAAAGTCAAAGTAAAAATGGGAGGATTTCTCAGACAAAAGATAACATTGACACAACAGTCTCAGTGTCATTAGAGGGTCCACTGATGGGAGAGAGATGCTTTTGTGTAGGAGTGGCTGCATTTGCGGCAATACAATCTCATGCTTCTTCTTATTCAGTATCCTTGGACGTGGGCCGGACCAGCTTTCTCAAAAGTCACACTGTGCGTAGACTTAAAAGGATGGCACAATATTTCATCACACCCTGTGTATGGTTTATCTAAGGAACAGGTACCAAGGACAGGTTGCACAGAGCTCTATGAAAGACGAATAGAAAAAAACCCCTGCACAGTCACTAATACCAGGAAACGTTTCTGAGTCATTAGCTGCAAGGGTGATTGCTTCCCTCATTCCAAAGAGATGGGGAGCTGGTCAGTGAGTGTCACAAATAAACTCTGTGAAAGCAAAGAGATTTAATTTCACTTGCAAAGTTACTGTTAATAGCTTTAATGATATTTGGCTTTAGGCCACAAAGTTATTAAATGGCTCCAGATCCAACACAGTTCTTAAAACTTGTCACGTACGTAGCCATTAAACTACAGGGTGGTTGTCTGTTTTCTGTCTTGTGCAAATTTGAATGACTAGTTCCTGCATCTCTGCCTGGGTGGAGATTTCACACCAGCCATTTTGCTTGTAGAGCTGCATTTACCCTGAAGCAGACAAGATGCCTACACGCATATCACTTCAGTTCTTTCCCCTTGTTTTCTTTCATATCAAATAAAAGGCAAGAAGGTGGATGCCCAGAGCCTCCTTCCAAATGAAAGCAAAACAAGAATGAATTTTCAACACCACTTGTTTTTAACAGGGCCAGAACCTCACCTGATCTATATACTCCTTATATAGCAATCGAACAATTTATGTTCATTGTGAGAAAACTTGACATAGACCCTGATATTAGTAGGAATCTCTAAGCATTAAATAGTTTAAAAAGTGCACTGCTCTTCCTCTAATACAGCATGCCTAACCACATAATTGAAATACAAGGCCACTTAGGAAGTTTAGTATTATGAATGTCACTTAGTACATAGCATGTTTGAGCCCACAATGAAGAAAAGGTATATATGTGATGTTGGCCTAAAAACATAGGAATTAGAAAGGACCACCCATGTATTCAGATTCAGGCCCCTGGGATCACAGGCAGGGAATGCCATAAAGATTTGTCTAGAAGGTCCACCAGAACAAGTTCATCATGAACCCCACAGTCAAAAGCACCTCCTGAAACACTTGAACAAACTTGGAACTTTAGTACAAAATGCCACCTCTATCAATACTATAAATACATTTTCATATGAATAAATCTGAGCTGGGTTAGCCAAATAGGTTTAACAGATTATGAAGATTATAAAATCCGAATAAAGAAATATAATTGCAGATACAAGGGGGAATGGCACCAATTATGGAGGGAGTACTAGCCACACTGAAATCAATGAGAAGACTCTCTTTGACTTCAGAGAAGCTAGGATTTCACAGCATATATGGCCATATGGCCACATCCTTAAAAATCTCATACAGAGCTGATCAAATTTAATAGAAGTCTTTCCAGAGGCTATTTAAGAGGCTTCATCACATGGCTCACATGACTATTTATTCATAGGGACTATTCTCATTAGTAACGATTCAGCGTGAGAGACAGGGTTTGCAAAACCTTGCTCTTCAGGAGAAGAAATATGTTCAGAACTTCACAGATCATTGCTATTATATCTCACTAGTTCAAGGTGCAGGTCATTGCTCAGATGTATTGTAGGTATTGAGAGAAACTGCTGCAACTGCAGATTGTCAAGAGCTGGGAGGACTTAATGAGCATGACAGACATGGTACAATGCAGTGTTGTGTAGAGACATCCATGCTAGCTGTGAGTGAGCTAATTTGTTCTCCTAAGAAGCAGGGTTTATTAGCCTGGATAAAGGACCACACTAAAAAGGCGGTACAGCTTCTGATAACCAGAATCAGTGGCTGCATTCAGATGAATGCGGGCAGACATGTAGTATTGTGGTGTCACACACCGTACATGCAGGCGTTCTCCACACTGCTATCTTGCAGTGTGGGGCTGGGAGAGGGGGGGTGTTTGACCCCAGGAGATCCTGGGATCAAAAGAACCCACGCCAAAAGAAGTGGGGTGATACACGTAGTGGCAGTGCATGCTGCCCAAAACTGGACCTAGCCAGCCAGAGCCATACTCCTCCTGCCAGCCAGGCTCCCAACTGCAGGAGCGCCGCAGCTGCAGCTCCCCAAGGTACCCCGGTAAGGCTGCTGGAGCCAGCACAGTTGCTGGCCCCAGCCTCCCCTACCCCACCTGGAGTAACCTGCCACATGCCAGAGTATGTGTGGCATGGGCACTCCCCAGGGACAAGTAGCAGCAGCACAAAGCGTGCCACTCTTACTTGTCCCTGGGGAAACAAATGTCTGCACTTGCCTGGACGCAGCCAGCTTGAGTACCTCTACACTGGAGTATATTGTGCCATGGAGACATACCCTTATCCACTTCATTCAGTGTGGATCACTCATACACACCTACGAACTATTTTAATTTCACACAGTGAAAGTGTAAGATACCTTTACATAGATAATAATTCCCATAAAGAATCAAGTAGCCCATACAACACTAGTGAGCAGGAAAATATTTAGCTTCCCATGACACCAATGGAGTTGCATTTGATGATGCAGTCCCCAAAGGTGAAACCACTAGTTGGACTGGAAAACCGTTCCCTGGATCCAGCTGCATTAGAGCAGCTGTCGCATTTTCCGTCTGAAGTATACCAGAATGACTGGCTTCTTTCACAAAAATATTGGTAGATGAATCTTAATACATTCATCTCTGTTTTCTGTTTGCACAAAAATATGCCCTTCTGGATATGGTGTTAGCTCATGCATACTCCTTAGGAAGAATATACTGTTTCTTTTCCACCAAGTCATGTTTTTCCAAAGTATTGCTTAAATCCTTACTTGTGCTCATCCATAACTCCTTAGCACTTAATGCTAATTACCAAGCTGTGCTCTGTTTTCCTTGAGACAATCTCACACAGCTCCTGCCACCTCCTCCAGTGAGGAACTGCAAGTGGCGGTGATTCAACAGCTCTGGTCAGAGGCCACCATCTCTGCAAGTCAGTCTATTAACCGCATGCAGGATGTTCTCCCAGCTGTTGGTTCAGAACCCCTGGGGGCTGCAGGGAATATTCCTGGGGTTGTGCAGGACTGAAAAAGCTTCACTGAGCACAAAGCACACAAAGGAGTGTAAAGCTATAGAGTCCCCATTGTCCTGCAAGGCTCAGCTGGGTCTTTCACGTGTACTGTGAACTATCCAAACATGTTTATGATTTTTAAAAATTGTTCTTAGGGAAAGTGCCAAAAATGGCTTGCTACAGCTCCTGACAGCACTGTAGATTGCAACATTGGGGCTTTATACCTTTTACCATACCCAGACCTCATTGCCTGAGGCCAGTCTTGCAGTCCCTGGTTTTCTGACGCAGTTCTTAAAAACCAAGAAAGACTGCAAAATTTGGGCTATACCAATGACTGTTTTCTTAAACTTTTCCCAGACTACAATAGGCGTTAATTGATACGCACATGGTGGTTACTTTAGGCAACCATGTGAGAAGAGACTGTCATGTACAACAGAAAAGATGGGAAGGGACTAAAATTACATGCATCTGATCTGTCACCGTGTGTTTCAGAGAAGGAGGTTGCAGTAGGCAACTGCAAATGGCTGTCTAATGTTTAAAGGGTTCAAGCCTCATGCATCCTCTCATGCCAGAGCTCTATCTATCTGAGCTCCTGCAAAAATCTCTGGTTCACGCTCTTCACTGCTGTTGCTGACAACGATTTCTTCACAGGGGTTGCAGAGTTCTTGCCAGAGTCCCCAGGCATAAGTGCTTTCTGAGCCAGCACTGAATGTCATCACAGACTGTAAACTAGACAAAACTTTCATACTCCTTGCAAGCTGCTATATAGCATTTTACAGACAAAACGTCTCCCAGCCTGAGGACAGAATTGCCGTCCCACAGGATTACATGATATTATTCCTAGGCGCTATAAATTGGCCACTAGCAGGGGCTCTGGGTCAGGATTCCTAGGCTGTTAATCCAACTCTCACCAAACCACAAAAAGGGATTTCATACCAGAAATCCCACTCTCTCTGTGGACATCTCTGAGTTGGTTTAGCCATTTGGAACATGGTGATGCCAATAAATATTTATATAGTGGGAGAGGGGAATGTAAAACCATTCACTAGGGCCAAGTTATGTATGCTTGGTTATACCCATTCACCTCTGCATTTCTAATGAGCCAATTTGGGGCTGGCAGTCATGGTTCTGAGTGACATCCCACTTAAAACCAGAAGTGGGACAGGGAAGATAGAAGTCCCCTCTTTTAGGAACAGGATATGATAGACTTCAATAAAGCAAGAAACTAAACAAATACAACACCAAACATGGACAATATATCTATACAATCTATACAGCATGTGGTGGGGATGGATGCATGTGACTGTTGATGCATCTGGTGCTACCTGGTGAATCAGTGAAGGGGTTACAATTCCTAGATGCTCTTTAAGGTGATGACTCTTTGCATTCAACATCAGTTCATGAACTGTGTCTTGGTTTGCATCCCAAAAATTGAAGGAAAAGGTTGAATGTCAGTGGACTGAGCAGCTTGCAGAATGACTCATAACTGCATAATCCTACTGAGTTATTGACACATGTGGGCATCACTCAATAGGAGACCTATAGCATAATAGTACAGCCTGAAAAAAATATCTGGGTTGTAAATAAAAGCAAAGCCAAAAAGGTCCCTACAAAAATACTGACTCAGACTAGATGTATATTCCCAACACATCATGCTTATTATTTGTGACCTCTTAGCAGCATGAAATGTTTCACTTGGCATTTCTATTTTTGCATGTGCGTCAATGGGTGTGTCTACACATGCTATTAATGCAAAGAATAAAGTCCACTTTTACTCATGGTTCTGGGACAGCAGCACTTTGAGTAGAGTCAGAACAGTCTCAGCTGGCAAGGAGCCTGGGGGGTCAATCTGCCAGCCCAGGGCTGCTCTGACCTGGCTCAGTTTGCTGTGGAAAGGCTGGCTGGGGCATGAGGGTGATCCAGCACAGGGCTAGCCAGCAAGCAGCCCCTGAAGCACCCTGGTGCCCAGGGCAGCCCTGCCAGCATCTACACATAGGTTGTGGTGCACTAAATGCTGCCATAAGATAGTATTTGTGTTGAGCAGTACTGACCTACGGCAGTGTTTGTTAGTGTACCGTAGCTTAATAGAGCTGCATGTGTTGATGTTGAGACTTTACTAATTAGTCAGCTCCGTAGTAAACATTTTGTGTAGATGCGCCCATTGAAAAACTGCTGCATTTTATAAAAGCTCAAGACCAAGCTAAAGATGTTAGAGCAGGAGCAAGTATCTGCCTGCTCTAATAGACATCTGAACCCTGCTATCATTCATAAACAGGATAGACAGAGCTACTTTGTAATATTAGTACTAATTTGTGAACAAGGCACTAGCAGGGGTGACTAGCTTGTTATCTTCCTGTGCACAGACATATTTCAGCACTGCCATTCAGCTCTACAGTGGAGACAAGCCTGAGCCAAAACACCAGATCCAGGCAACCCCCAATGATGAGGCACGTCAGACCCCTACATACTAAAGGAATTGCAATAACTATTCCCAGAGGGGTGCAGACAGCTGGTTCCTGGATGCACACATCCCCATTCTCTTCATTTACATCAGTTTACCTCTGCACTTCACTGATTTCCACAGGTACCTCCGAGTTACACCCATGTGAGAAGAGAAACGATTGGACGCACATGCATATACACATTGCTGTTTTATGCATCTAGCTGCATGTTTCACCCAAGGAATTAGCTATATGCTCCCATGGCACGTAGATTTGCCATTCATGTCTTACATCTCTATAACTGAAAATGTAGTGACTTGTTAGTGGCATCATTTCACCGTCTTGCTATAGATACAAAAACCGCACTCCACACTTAAATTGAAAGGCCACACTTTGAGTTTGCTCAGCTCAAGTACAATTAGGCCCTGTCTACATGAAGATGTTTTACTGTATTTAAGCAGTCTTTTACTAAGTGAGTTAACTGACATGACACTGGTCATGTTTTCTCATCAGCATAGATGAAAACAAGTCAGATTCACTACTGTGTTAAGCAATATATAGGATCCTGTATATTTTAGATGGGCATGTATTCACCTACAGCAGGGCTCATAGGTTCATAGATTCAGAAGGGAACTCAGTGGGCCATCTAGTTCGACCTTCTGCCCCGGCAGGCAAGAAAAGAGTCACTAGATCTGGGGTCATGTGATCCCAGCCAGCTGCCTGTCCAGTCTCCTCTTGAAGATGGGGTGAGCACCACCTCCCTTAGGAGCCCATTTCAGATTCTGGCAACCCTGACGGTGAAGAACTTTCTCCTAATGTCCAGCCTAAACCTTCTTCCTACTGTTCACCAGGCCGCTGCAGGGGGTGCCCTGGTGAACAGATCATCACCTACTTCAAGTTGGTCCCCCTTATGAATTTGTATGCCGCCACAAGGTCCCCTCTCAGCCTTCTCTTGGAGACGCTGAAGAGGTTAAGGTCCCTTAGCCTGTCCTCGTAGGGCCTTTCCTGCAGGCCTCTAATCAGGTGAGTGGCTCTTTTCTGGACCCTCTCCAGGTTGTCCGCATCCTGCTTGAATGGCGGTGTCCAGGACTGGACGCAGTTCTCCAGCTGCAGTCTGACCAGTGCCGCTTAGAGGGGGAGAATCACTTCCCTGGACCTGTTTGTGAAGTACCTACACATGCCTGACAAGGTGTGATTGGCTCTGCCAACTGCTTCATCACATTGGCAACTCATGTTCATCCTGAAGTCAACAGTGACTCCAAAATCTTTTTCTGCCTCAGTGGAGCTGAGAAGGTCACCCCCCAGCCTGTAGGTACGATGGCAGTTCTTCCTCCCTAGATGCAGCACCTTGCACTTATTCTTATTGAATTGCATCCTGTTGCTCTCTGCCCACTTCCCCAGCCTGTCTAGGTCGGTCTGGATCTGGTTCCTCCTCTCCAGGGCATTAGCTGCACTCCATAATTTTGTGTCATCCGCGAACCTACAGCTCAGCAACCTACAGCCCACAGAACCTTTGGATCTGGCCCATGGACATGGGGCTTCATCAGCATGAAATGTAGGCGGGGGGCACCTTCTGCAAGTGCTCTTCCCATGTTGCTGGAGGGACAAGTGCCCACTGCAGGTACTTTCCTCTTGAGGCCCAGAAGACAAGCAACAGTGGCAACAGGATCCTAGCACTTGCTTTCCTGCTGCCTCTGAGCTGGGGTGAGTCATTTTGGCCTGCAGCTAGGAAAGGTTACCTACCCCTGACAGACAGCATTGCACATACTGAATACAAATAAAGTGATATATTTCCAAATAAATAAGCTTCCCCAAAATGTGGATCTGAGCCCATTACAGAAATAAATTTTATCTCAAAATTGTGGATTCAGATCTAGATTTCCTGAAAACCCAGAGGGCTTGGATGTGAGCCTACATCTCTAATACTGCCTTTGCTCTAGTGGGATAGAAACCTGTATAAAATTGATTTATCTTTTAAATAACCCTCTTGTAATACAGTTGCAGCGAAACCCACAGAGACCAGGTAGATAAAGCTTGACTTTTTTGGACTGGAAGATTGCTACCTCATGTCTCTGCCTGAATGCAAGAGGGATTTTCTCCCAAGAACAGCATGCACAATCAAACACTCAAATGCTGTATACTCCTGCACTTCTACTTGTCTTATGAAAACTGAAGAGTATATTCTCCAAGGATTTCATGCTGAAAGATGAAAGTTGTGAGGAATAAAGAACATGTGCACAGAAACCTAATGTGCAAGATATGTGACAGAGGCAAAAATATTTGCCTTAGATCTGACTCCCCTGCTTTTAAACAGTCTCTTCATTTTTTATATTAAAGTAATCATGCAGAGATTAAAACTAGAGTTCAGTTAAACACTTTTAGATCACATTTTTAAATGTGGCTTTAATAATATGTTGAAGGAAAGAACATTAATTTTGGAAGTCCTGTATGGTTCTACTTCAACTGTAGGATATGGGATGTTATTAGGAAACCTACATTCAGAATCCCAGGGGCTGAGTGACGTGGTCTTGTTCAGCAATCTCTATTCTTGGTACTTTTTTATATTAGTCCCCAAGTTCCATCCTGTTAGAGACACAGGGTGACATTCAGAGTAGATGTAAAATACTGCAAAATATATAGATAAACTGGTTTAATCTGATACTAAGGCTAGGGACAGAAGTTATACATAAACCAGTGTAAGTGATCAGAAACTGGTTTAAACCTGTAACAGAACAGAAGTTCAGTGCTTTCAAAATGGCCAAAACCAGTTTAAGATAAATCTGGTTGGATGTAGTATTAGGCTTAACTGATCTAGGTCAAACTGGTTTATGGTATTTCTGTGCCAGATCCCTTCCTGGATCAAGTTAACTCACTGTCTCCCAGAATCCTAGGATGCTTTGCAGCCCTGGGCTATTCTGTCAGCTCCAGTGGAGCAGAGACTGCCTTGCCCCTTTGCTCCCTAGCTTGCTTCCTGCCTGACTGTCAGCCCATAGGGATGGAGGGGACAGGGGAACAGACTCCCACACCTCTCTAGCCAGTGTCTACACAACACACGGGGGGAAGGAAAGCCCCTGTGGTGGGGGCTTTTGACCCTCCACAGCCCTCCACAGCCCTCCTCCCCCTTCCCAAGGAGCTGAGAGGATTCCCCTCCCAGCTGCTGATTGCTTCAGCCGCTGCCACAGGAGGAAGAGAGAAGAAGTCCTCCCTGCTGGGTGCCTGCCCTTGTAGCCCAGCATCAGCAGCTGGGAAGCGGAAGTGGCTGCCAGGTGGGCCATCACCTAGACAGGGGGCTCCTTAACCCCCTGTGGGGGGACAGCAGGGGTTTGGGGGCAATCTAGGACACTTGGCTGGGCTGGCAATGGCCAGCAGGCTGGGAGGCATGCTCTAGTGCTACCTGCCTACTTGTCTGAGCCAGTGCAGACCTCCCCCTGCCTTTCCTAATTGAAAACTGAATGTCAGTTCAGTTGGTTATTGGTTCAACCTATGCAGCTTAGAGGAAGCTGTCTAGGTTGAATCGATTCTGCCTCAGGCTTTTTGACTGACTGTACTTAGCCTAAAGGGCTAGAAGTGGGTAGTAGCAGAGAAGGTAAAAGCAAAATGGGTAACAGCAGGAAGGAGTAGGTTCAGCTGAAGTTATGAAGTGCCCACCCATACAGCACTTAACTTCCACCTCCGTCTTGTGAATTAAGGCCAAATCGTGTTTATATATTCTCTCTGGAGATTCTGGACTGAAGGAGCCAAGAGGAGGGAACTCAGAAAATGGCTCTTAGGGTAAAATCTTGGTCCCACTACAATCAATAGCAGGTCTGCCATGGGCTTCAACAGGGTTAAGATTTCTTCCCCCATGAGTAAGTTACACAAGCAAACTCTGTTTTACCTATTTGCCAACAGGGAATTTAGGCTCTCAGATGTGAATCTGGCCCAGAACATGCAGTCTCCACAGGGCATGCCAAGCATGTATTCAGCCATTCCCTGAGCACGGTAAAGAAAAGACATTCAGGACCTGACTTGTTGCTGCCAGGTATCTCAGGCAGCCACTTGCACCAACTAAGAACAACTCAGAATGGGGATGTTTTGTGTCATCCTGTTCCTGCACTGCCTGCTGTGACTGACAGCAAAGGCATAGTTCACCAAGTCTTTAGTCTTGATAACTTTGGGGAATAACTTTTGAATGCACACTTAGGCCATCAGAACAGGTGAAAAAGTAGGCAAGAGGAAAGCAAGTACATCTGAATGGAGCACTGAATGGAGAAAATAATATAATGTAAAATAATGATAAAATAATGTCCAAGGATCAGTAAATTCTCCAGAAACATGTTACTTTTATGATTAAAGTTGTAGATTTACTTCCCACAAGGGATCTGGTTTCAAAGGAGTGTGAAAATCATAGCTAAATTGCAAAAAGAGGTGTATGATTTGTGATCACAGCCCTGCTGTTTAAAAGCCTCAGCAAGGGCCCAGAACAGCCATGTGATGCCAGCTGTTAGGCATCTGCTGTCACAAAGCCCTGATTCTACTTCCTCAGCCTGACAAAGGGTTTTTAAACCCAAAAGCTTGCTTTAATTTTTTTCCCCAACTATTTAAGTTGATCTAATAAGAGATATCAGATTCACCCAAAGAACCTTGTCTGCCTGTGTCCTTAGACCAACACAGCTACTACCTACACCCCTGATTGTACCAAGCATTTAAGCAAGGGCTTAACAACTTGCTAGATCAGGGCCTCATTTCAGAGGTTACTGCCATAGTCAACCTGCAGGGGACAAAACCTGGGCTTGGGAACTCCCAAATTCTACTTTAGGCTCTGCCACTGATTAGCTCTGTGACTTTAGGCAACCTGCTTGGTATCTTGGGGTATCTTGGGGAATAAACATTCTTACAAGAGATTTTCTTTCTCAGGGGAGACTTCCTGATGTTTTTATCTGGGAGGAGGCATGTTTCCTCCAGGAGAAAGTGAGTGAATGCTTGTATGCTCACAGTTCTACCAGGAGAGCAGTGATTCTCTTGGTAGAAATGTAATGCTTGTATGTAGGCTTAGTTTCTCCTGCTAGAGCTGTTTCATAGCTTCTTCAAAGAGTCGTGGCAAAGATTCTGGTGGGAGAAGAGTTGCAATGGCACAACTCCCATTGACTAGACAGATGTAAGAATCTGAGTAGAAGAGAAGAAGAGACCTGGAATACATCTGTCACATTTGTTGTCATTAAATAGATTTTTTCTTACAGGGGCTTATTCTCAGGATTCTCAAAAAGGTGGGGACAAGGCAAATCTTAATTCACCTCTGAAAAGAGTAGTGTCCAACAGATGTACATCCTGAGGTGTAGCTATTTCAGAACCACTAATAAACATGCAATTATTTTAACAGCTGCTTTTAAAACGGCATGACAGGCAATGACAGCATTCACTCTGCACACTGGACATAAGTGATAAAACTTTTCTCTGCAGTATTTGCTTACAAGCAAAGCAGGCTTTGTGTACAACAAACAGCTGCAAGGAACTACCCAGAAGTAAGTCAGGGTGGAGATAACTAGGGATGGTGGCCATCAGGGACTGTCACCTGCCCTCAGGGGTACCTTAGAGCAATAATATCGCAGCTGATAGCATAAAGACAAATTTCTGCAGTCTATCTGATCTGCAGCTTAATGGAATAACTGCTCTCTCTCACAGGTGCACACGCACTTGCACAGATGCAAAGCCTCCAAAAGTATTCGACGGGATGACATGGCCTCCAGAATGGTGAGATGAATGCCAATTCACTGCCACTATCTGTGGGGTTTACTTACGCGCAGTTTAACACTGGCAATTGAGGCGAGAGACGATGAAAATCACCTGATCCATCAAATGTTAACTGAATAGATGGAGGCTTAAGAGATTTAAAAGCTGTAAAATGTTTATACATGAAGCCCACAAGCTCCTGGAAAAGATGGGATGCTGAACTGAACCTATGGGCAGCAACCGAGTGGGCCAACTGCTGGAAAAGGTCAGACCTATTCCTACAGCATTTTATACCAACATCAAACAAGTCCCCCATAGGCACAACCTTGACAGAAAAGCATGGATCAAGCTGAACAGACCTGAGTTCTGGATAAGGACACTTCAAAACAGCACTTCACAAAATGAACATCTTGGACAGACTCCTATGTGAATGCAGTGTCCAACAAACAGCAATCTTTACAAATGCCCAGACGGGCCAGGTGGAATCCACACGTTAGGCAATAATACCAGAGAGTGGCTCATAGATTTGGAAATTGATATCTGATATCATATGAGAGAGAGAGTGTAATATCTAAGAAGTCTGGGAAAGGAACCAAAGCAGAGCCCAGTTCTAAAACCTGAAGCTGCACCAGCAGTCTCAGTTTAAATATTTGTAATATCTGACAGCTTGTTTATACATAACCACAACTGAATACCATGGTGTGGGGTTTCCCCCTCTCCTCCACATCATTGTTAACCATTTGGCACAAAGAACAAAACAATCTACCTGCATTATTTAGTATGGGGATCATTTGCTTTATGGCAGAAAATAAATAATGGAAATGCATTGAATCTATGAGAGATTAATAGGAGGGTTTGAGCAGAGCAAGGTTTGCTGTCTAAGAGAGATGAGCCTGAAAAGTTCAGAATAATTTATAAGGCATTTGAAAACACGCTAGCAAAATTCAATACGCATCTCACTGACATTATACCGTGTGTGTGTGGATTATATTCTCACATACACATAATTATGTACAGGTGGAAATACACCAGAGTATATATACTCTAGTGTGTATATATACGCCATGTATAATATACATATATAATATATGGAAATACATCTGAGTGAATGACGGCTACCGATCTTTAGGATTCCCAACATCATGGTACTGCTAAGCAGACATCTGGGAGCAAAGGAAATATGCGATGTTGAAATGTTTCTGTAATTCAGCCAGAAACAACCTATTATTGGGCAGCTTGGGATTCATCCAGGAGAAGCAGCTGGGGATGCTGGTGTCGGGGAAGGCTGATGGTGTAGCACTAGCAGCAGCAACTTTCCATAAAATGACTTGTTAGATTTGGGGTTATTTACTAGCAGAACTTAGTCCTGCACAACACAGGAGCAGTGTGTTGGTGCACTAGCACAAGGAAAAGAACTGAGCGCACCTGCGTTAGTAAGTGTAGAAATGCTGAATTATGCCAGCCAGAATAAAGTTAGCAAGGAGAGTATGTGGTGCAGATTTGCATAATCTGTTTACAGGAAGAAGAGAAATAATAGTGTGGACCTAAGAGGAGATTGCATTGATCAAGACATGATCTGGCCATCGACATACCACTGTTAGTGGCAATCCTCCCTCGGCAAAACTCAGAGCAGACACTGGCATGTGAACGCTACTGAGACGTATAGTATGATTTCATCAGATTTCAGACATCATATTTCACCAATGCTTGGGCAACGTCATGAGTCAGTACAGTAGAGTCAATTATCTGTAAGTCTGTTATCGGGAAGGGTTTGTATTAATAAATCTATCAGCAATGAGGTTTTGCTTGTTGGTGAGATAACTGTACACTGTTATTCATTTGTGCTGTGCTATTCAAAACTTTACACGGTACAATACATTTACTTTTTGCTTTTTACATTTTTTTCTATATGGTACTGTACTTAAAATATTGCTTTCAGCACTTCATGCTGTGGCATTTGATTATTCAGAAGCATTGATCACCCAGAATGATGACTCCAGTTATTCTGGATAATTAGTGATTTACTGTATATGGATGGAGACTTCCAGGGAATACTGCACCTACCTACCAGCTACAGCAACCAGTGCTGGTGACCTGGCATGCAGGGCTCCCTGATCTGAACCAGTATCACAGTACAGTACTAGCAGACGCTGTGCTGGATAGGCTGTTCTGTCACTAGGATACAAAACAGAAATCCTTGCAAGCAAGAAATGTCATTAAAAGCCACTGCACTTTTTCCAAGACTCAGGATGTTATCTTCAGCATCGTAGATGAAATGATGGTAAAAATTGCTTGGCTGTGATTACACCACAGTGGTCACTGCTGCTACCACTGGAGAGCTGCACTAACAGAAAAGTCCAGGTCCTTTTTCCCCCCCAGCATAACTCTGGCAGAAGTTTGCTAAACAGAATTACTAAGAGGAAGCACTGGGTTATTACAGCTGGTCTTTCTCATGCCAAAGCACACTTTTAAGGGACATAGTGAGTGTTGGCATTGCATTGAACATGCTGTGGACTGGGGCAGATTTCCTCATGGAAAGGGAGAAAGGAAGGCACACTCCATGCACCCATCCAACCTCTGCTGGAAGAAGGAATGCAGCCACTGTCACAGAGTCAAATCATAGAGAAGAGAGGAGAGCAGAGGATGGTAGCTGCCATTTCTGTTTCTTTTTACCTATCAAGTTGAATTCTCATCCTGCTGCAGCATAAACACAGGATTTATGCATGAGTGACACAATCAAAAGAGGGATACAATAATGTTATTCATATAGGAAGCTTCAAATACTGTGGGATTCAGCTTGTTTGAATAAATAATGCACTTTCTATCTTCAGTTTCAGAATTCTTTATTTCTGACAAACAATTTTCAATAATGAGGAAAAGGATACCAAACCTGTGTGGAACAGAGGGTACTCTGGGGCCATAATAATGATGTTCCTTGAAATGGCGGGGGGATCTGAGAGCTGTATGTTGATCTTCTACTTTATCTTTCACAACTGGATTAAAAAAAACCTCCCCCTGAGAATAGCTAATTGGACAGAAAATGCTTTCATTTGAGGCGTATGTTGCAGAGCAGAACTGAAACCACACTAGGGGACACTTTTAATTAAGCCACATCAATAGTGCATTCTCTTTGATGAAATGCCAGAGGTCAGACCGCTAGACAAGAAAGCCAGCTATTCAGGTGAACGTTACACAATGTACCCACTGGATACGATTTAATGAAGCAACATGTCCTTAATCTGTCATAATAACTGTTGACATATCTTTAAGCAGAAAAGTTCTGGTGCTTTTTAAGGGCTATGAGGACCTCCTGGACGTTACGTGAGTCCTCCATGCTGCCTGCTGTCCATGGAGCCGAGGGCAGCCATCACCAGGTCCACGTCCAGAATCTGCTCTACAGCCACATGTGGCTTTCTAGACCGCCACAAGCACCCACCGCGCTTCACAGATGCCAAGCTCCCTTCTGATCTGAGTTGCACTGGGGCTACCCTAGCAGAAATCTGCCATCCACTGTGAAGTTGCCCAGCTTTTATCACGTATTTGGCTTACCAGGTACAGGTTTCACAGAAGCTTTCTTTGGAGAAAGACTTCCTGTGGAGAAGGCCATTGTGTTCTGTACTGTTTTAATTAAAGTTTCTCTTAGCAGAAATGCAACCTCCTCATGGAACCATTTCATATCCTGGTCCACTGAAAGCCAAAGGCCGCTCTTTCCACCACTTAATGGTCCCCATCCTGATCTGCCCTAATTTCAACACTTTCAGAATGAGAACGATGCTGTTATGTGTTGATAAACTGAATTCTTCTAATCTATCTCTGAATTGCTGTTTTGTAATCCAAGAAGTGTTGTTTAATCTTTGCCCACTGAGTGGAGCTGAGCTCTCTCCCATGCTTCATCTCCTGTAATGGCTTCAGCAGTTAATTTTTTCCCCTCCCAGTAACAAAATCACACAGATCCTTTCTGTTCATCTGCCCTCTAAGCAGGTGCTACAGCTCTACAGAAGGTGGCTGAAGTTGCGCTGACTCATTAGGGCAGACAGGGCTCATTAGCTCTCTGCTTGTACAGTGCCCAGCACCTTCTTGGATGGTCCCCTGGCATGACCATAATCAACATGATTAATCATAATGAAACTCTGCCTGGTAATTAAGAAAGGAGGGAGAGGCTGTCTCAGGAAAGGCAACTAAGACCCTAAGACAAAGGTGATCCCGAAAGGAAACTCTAAGCTCAGAGAAGGAGATGAAGCAGACATTTCTGGAGTGTTATTGTTTTCCTGGTAATCACATGAATGGCAATTCCCAGGAAGGGGGTAAGTGCTGAACACTCACCCTTTTCTACACGCAGAAAATGCACCAATATCAGCTGAATTGATTTAAGCTGGTTTAGTTAAAACCAGTGCAAACCCCTGTGTGGACACACAACATTTGGAAAATAACATATGCTACAATTTTATACTTGAATGTTTCATTATACATCAGCTTTTCCCAAGATGCCTCTTAAACAGCACTTTCAAAATCTTCCTGTGCCACCAGCTTATGCATCCATAATGTACAGGTCCCTGAACAAACAGGAGTCCATTTATGCGGATACACAAACTTTGCAGGCACAATCTTAAGTATCTGAGCTTTAATTTTGATCTGTTTAGTGCAGCACAATTTGTATAAAATGTCTACAGCATCCACAGTGTGACACAGAGGTAGGCTTCAAAATTATTGTTATTATTTTTAATGATGATAATTGCTACAGTTAAGATATATTAATTGTTTGGTTAAGGATTACTACAGTGCCAGAATAATGACCATATATTTTGTATACCCCAGTTACACTCCATTTTGGGTTTAGCTACCTATTAATTCCATACACAGAAAACACAGCCTTTACCAGCTGCCAAAGATAGCACTAGGGACAACCTCAAAGGCGAACAGAACATATCTCAGAAGACCAGAGGAGTCATAGAAATAAACTAGGATAAAATTATAGCTTTACGAAACTTGCTGCATTATCTCACAATGGAAGTATAATTGGGAAATTGTCTTTTGACTAGTGATTTCTCTCTAGCCAGACAGTAACTGTCAGAAACATAATTTTAATTTAACTTAACACTGCAACACTGAAGCTCTGCTTAAGATTTTTTATGCCCACAAAGCAGCTATTCCTAGTGCACTGATTTCTCCAGAACCATTGCTTCAGATAGAGGCAATTGGAAATTACCTAAATAACACAAAGTATGGTTAATTTTTATAATGCTGTTTGTGTTGATGTCCATTCGAATTGAAATAATTGGAACAGTAGAGTGACTGGTTGCAAACCTCATTGCAATCCTTTTTAACTCAACTTGCACATCCACCCATCTAAACAGAGAGGCAGCGTGGTCCAGCAGATATGTTGTGGAACTGGAGCCCAGGAGATCTCGACTCTATTGCCAGCTCTGCCACAGGCCTGCTGGTGACCTTGGGCAAATCACTTCCTCTCTCTGTACTTCAATTTTGCCACCTCTAAAAAACATACTTCCCTCCTCTGTCTAATAAAATATAAGCAAATGAAAAGCCACTTTTAAAAAAATGTGTGAACACTGATGCTCAAAACTGGCAAAAATGAAAGCTGTTCTGACATCTGTAACTTCATTATTTCAGTTATGGCAGGAAACCCAGAACTGAAACCCAGGGTTCTCAGCAAGCAGGCTGAAAACTGGGAGGATATTTTAACAGCTGTTCTTATTAGAAACACTAGAGAAGGGTTTAACGCTGCTTGAAGAGCACTCTCTGTAAGCCTCCTTACTCTCAGCCTAACTCTCAGTTAAGTTAATGAAAGCCGAGGGAGACCAGCACTTCGTAGGATCAGATGTCACCTTCAGACATTAAAAACAATTTGACCAAAACTGGAAAACTGCAGCTTTCTCTTCTAGTGGAGAAATAGGTCTCAGTGCTTGACCCGTAACAGCACGTGGTGGCCTTGCTGCCTAGTGAAACCCATAGCTTTGAGTTTAGCACCTCAGCACCTTATACACTGCATGGGGAGAGTTAGAGCCCTCTAAATGGGAACCCCAAATGTCACTGCATTGAAGGAGCTGCCTGGCTTAGTCAATGGAGATGCTGAGGAGAGGTGTTTCTTAAACCACACCCTCAAAGACAAATTAGCTGATGTCTTCCCAGTGGCTGGCAGAGCTATACAGAAATACTTGAGCTAGATTTGCACGTACTAGCTCTGAATCTGGAAGACAGCTGCATTAGCCTGCTGCTGCATCAGTCTAATATGGCCATCCTGCTTCTGGGTCCAAAGCAGCCTAAGCCTTGCACTTGACACTGTTGGTGCCCAACTTTAGGTTTCAGGAAAGAGCACATCCATTAGAATTCACAACCTTGAAGGCTATCCAGAAGTTAAAAGTGCCATTTCTCACAAATCACGGCTGGAGGTGGAAGAGAAACTCCACTGCTGTCCAAGAGCCCAGTGGCTACAGCACTCACCCAGGACGGGGGGGAAATTCAGGCTCGGTGGTGTATCTAGGGTGGGGACAGGGGACAGCCATCGGAGGGCTGAGGGGGTGGCAAAAACCTGCTGACACAGCTTCCAGAAGTCGCTGCTGCCCTTGTGTGTGGAAGCTGCCCTGGACGACTGGCCACGTTGTTGTGGCCCTCCTCTCTCAGAGGGGACTAAAATGCACATCTCCTGCCAGAGATGCCTTAACCAACAGGCTATTAAGTATTCTCACGTTCATTCCTGTTGAAGCTGTTGCCTTTGCATAGCACAATTAAACATTAATTGGGACAAAGTGCACAAGAGAATGCAGCTCTCCAGCACAGCACTCATGGTACTCACCTTAAGGGTGAGACCTGGGTGCCAGTCCTTGGGCCAATTAATGTTTAATAACAAATATTTTATATTTTTATTGAATTTAGAAAAATGAAGTGAATTTTGTCTCAAAACAGCGGTATAAAATTAAACATTTTACCTTTTTCAGCAGAGGTCATTTTTTTTCAGTGAAAACTATGTGCCGATTTGGGCAAGAATTCACAAAGTTCTGCTCAGCCTGGACCTGTACTTTTCAGCTAACAAATTATTTGTCTCAAAATTTCACCCCCTTCTCCTGGCTAATCCTTGCCAGGAGTTACTGGTTTGCCACTTGAGCTCAGTGAAACATTAAGCAAAGTAACAAAACTGATTCACATCATGATCCCACTGGCAAGCACTACATATTCTCTCAATAATGCACCTAGAGGGTGTTACTTGTGATGCCCTCTTTCTGCTTGTCGAATTTGTAGGAAAAGAACAAAACATATCAAGAGTCAGTTGTAACGGTGCCATATATTAAATGAAATTATGGCTTACAAAATACACAAGCAAATAAAGATTGGCTAAAACAAGCACTTGGAAAACAATTTTTTATCTCTGTGGTGACTGTTTATTATGGTTATGTCTTCATTGCTTTGTGATTTGCAAATAAAAATATACTGTTGGCTGGAATTTACTATGCTGTAGCTATGGAGATATTGTCTCTGGCAACCTTATGTATTTGTTTTATGAGATAGATAGGATCCTTCCATCACTCTGAATAATAGTGTATATAATTGAGTAATTATGAAACAAGACCTACTTATTTTTTAAAGGGGCGCCATGAAAATATGGATATTTGTCAAAAAGTGATATATCCTGAGTGCATGATTTGCAATAGTCTTTAGCGCATTATTTGCAATAATCTCTCTGTTCAGAACTGTAGCACAGAATTAAATGCGAGTCCTGTAGGTTGCAAACATCCATTTTAGAATGATGGCCACTATATAAGTCAAGACAACAGCAATTTGTTTCCATCAGCAAAGACAACTTCAAACAGGCTAAGGTTTGAATCAGTAGCTAATTATGTTAATTTCTTTCACTGAAGTTTTCTAAAATTAAACATTTCCAGAGTAAGACTAAGATTACATCTAGAGAGGGACCTGAAAAAGTATACTAAATCCCCAATGACTTTCACATCTATTCCCAAGCTTTGGAGAGATTCAGAAGTGGATCCATATTTTGCAATTGGTCCCTTTCTCTCATTAGTGAGCTAAACCAGCACACAAGCCTTTAGTACCCACAAATAGATGTTAGTTTATCCTAATCTAAAATTCACAACCCAGATCCATCTGATATAATCACACATGCAGACTGGATAGAAAAGTCCAACACATTAAAACATATTCTTAAAACCACTTCTAAACTGCATAATATGAAAAGAAAAAGAACCATATAATGGAAAAACAATTTTTAATCTTCATTTGTGACATGGACTCTTACTCATTTGCAGGATCTTGCTAAAGCTCTGTATCTAATTATTACAGATCCCACATCAGGACTTCCTCTTGGCAAGTTAATAAACTTCTTCCTGGTACAGTCAGGTAAATTGCTCAGTATACAATTGTGAAAACACTGAGATTCCTATGGACTGTGTTTTGCCACCCTCCTCACACTGAGTAGTAAAGCATTATAATTTATAAAGTAAAAGTAAGGGCAAATGTGAAAGAATCTGGACCAGGGTGAACAAGTGTTATTTAGTACCAGATCATTCCAAGTAGCACTTCATTGCATACACACTCTGATTTACTCCAAGAGGATGGCTCAGGGGTAAGGTACCACTCACTGTGAGTAAGAATAGGAGTCTGGGCCTTAGAGTTAATGCAATGGGAGACCATTAACATATAACAGAGATGTTCCTCAAGAAATGTATGAAGTTCCAGTGATTGTAACTGGCCTTTGGTGTTACTGCATTACTTACACTAATATTATTTAGCATCACTATGTTTAGTTTCAGACAAAATATAGCCAAGGGGTTTCAATTCTGAATTAAATTATACATTTCAGATACATACCAGTAGATTTTGTGAGTTATTTTCCATGGTGCTCAGATACGCTATAGAGAGGACGATCAGACATGAACCCAGGTAGATGAGAGATTGATAAATGCAACTTGGTTACCAAAGAGTTAACTGTTCTCAGTACCAGGACCAAACCTCTCACCGGTCCATTCTAGCCAAACGCATATTTTAATATGTCTGATATCAGCTAATGTGCAATTGGACTGTTTGAAGACTATGGCTTCAGTTCTGTTCTCAGTTGCACCGTGCAACTATTTTGTCTTCAATGGGGATACACAACGCAAACTGCTGGCTAGCATCGTGTCCCAAAGAATTTCTTACTCTTGAACAGACATTTACTTAATCCAAAAAATGACCCCAATAAATATCTCAGATAAAAGTATTGGAAAGACATGAACACTAGCACAACTGATGGTGACAGAATGTATTTTAGAGGATATCTTTAAGTCCATTTGAAGCATGTCTGAAGAAGACACGTAAAGATAAATCAAGGTCTCTCTCCCAAAACCTGATATACAGTGTTTGGTCTTTTTCACAAACTCCTCATAAATCCCTATTTAGATTTAGACCTTCAGATCCATTTTCCATCCAATTTTATTTCCTCTATTCCTAAACCAATACTAGGAAATGACAGCTTCCATATTTCAGTTTGAAGCTTAATTCAAAACCAGTACTTCAGCAAAATGCGTATACCCTGTATGTTCCTGTAGGTTTAAACTTCAGCCTCCATCCCAGACACAGGTATTCTTGCTTTCTTCTGTCTGCAGAACAACAGTGGCTGAGATGCTAACTTGGCACACAAGAAACCTGGGTTCATGCCACTGCTCTGCCACAAAATGTGTATGTAACCTTGGCAAAATCATTTAATGTCTCTGTGCCTCAGCTGCTCATCTGAAAGACTGTATTTCCCTACCTTACAACAATTTAGCAAGGATAAAGACAGGAAGGTCTGTGAAGTGTTCATATCCTGCTGTAATTAGAGCCATGTAAGTATCAAAGACAAAGAAGCAGAAGTTTTCCTGTTACAGAAAAACCTGACACTCAGCCCGCATTTTGAACTGAAACAAAACCAGAACCAAGCTTTCATTCTCATGCCATATTCTGTGCCCAGCAACTGATACAGCCTTTTTACTGCACTGACTTCCTATGTGTTTGTGTGCAAGCTAGTGATACCTCCTCCTCTCTTGGATATGGTTTCCGTAGTAACATTCCTTTTATCGCATAAGGGGATTCACCAGATTAAAAATGGCAGCCTCGGGTAATTAAAATCCATGAAAATTCATTGCTATTTACATTTCTGTTAGTGAGGCACCAACCACAATACTCACTTCAAGCTGGGAGGCTGGGATCTTTGAGACCAAACAAACAAGACATAAAGCTGTCAGTGTTTGCCCAGTACAAAATAGAAGCTTGTCAGCTGCATTAAGGCACTAGATACAAAAGGACACCCCGTTCAAAACATGCAATGTAGGGAATGGCAATCTAGCAGCCTGAAATTTGCATTTGTATATGGTGCCAGAGGCTTGGGAAGAATAAACTGGAGTGTTTTCTAGGGCAGCAGCTTCCAGGGTTAGAAAGTAACTGTGCAAGAGTTAGAGGGTCTTAACCTTGGTGTGCCAGCACTGACCAAGCTTGGGCAACCACATCTGATTTACCTTGATAGTGCAGGCGGTTTCAGCTGGACATAGTGTTCATCACTTCTCATCCTAAAGCCACTGCTGTGTAAGAGTTCCTGATTCAGGACGGCAGCTTCCAATTCAGTTGATGTTGTGATATCTTTTCATAACAGCACTGGATGAAATAACTCAGCCAGAAATAGCCTTGAGCTACAACATACAGATCTGGACTGCAAATCTCCTTCTTGCCTCAAAGTTTGGAGGCAGCTACATCATGCATTTTGCTTTAGCTTAGTGGTGCTGAACCTATGGCCCATGGGTCAGATCTGGCCTGCACAGCCATGTCATCTGGCCTGCAGGGCTCTCCACATGTCTAGAAATTTGGTGGCAGCAGAATGGTGGCAATTAACACTGCTACCGCTACTGCTCCCCCACTGCTGAATTTCCAAGGCCATGGGCTACATGACTTTTGTTGTCCAGTGTCAGATCAGGCTGGCTTGCAGGGCTGGGACCAGGACTGGGGAGCCTGAGCTGGCACATGCGGGGCCAGGGCCCAATCTGATACATGCAGAGGTGAGGGGTAGCTGGTCCAGGCCAGGGCTGTGTGCCCAATCTGGCATGTGGGGCTGAGGCCACATGCTGGATCATGTCCATGGGCCAACCCCACACTGGATGAAGCCCACAGACCGACTTCACACCACTTATCCAGCCCACAGGACCAGAAAGATTGGGCACCTCTATTTAAAATTAGGGACCAGCTTTAAAATTCAGATGTGGATTTAGATTTCAACCCTACTCTACACAGATAAAATCTGGGATGATTAACCCTGGATTCTAAGTTAGGCACATTCTTAATTATTGTTGCCACTGGGAGGGACTCACCTTTGCACAGTTAGTTGCTCAGGCATGCGTATTGCTCTCACAGCTCCATGAACATCCCTAAACTGCCAGAGGGGTGAATGAAGGCAGAACTTAAAAAAGTTTGAAAGCTGAGTGACCCAACAACCAAAGGGAGAGGGGTCCTGCAGGTTCAAGAAGTGGGGCACCCGCCCAGAATCCTCCAGGTGGTTTGAAAGAGAAACAGCCTCCGTTCAAATGCCCTCTTGTGTCTGCAAAGCTGGGCTTCAGGCATCACAGCACTGGCTTCCATCTGGGAAGTTTCTAGCGCTGGTTCAACTAACTGACTTAAAAGCATTGAGCTGATCCTGTAGGTTCAATGGGACCCACGAGCTGCAGGCAACAGAGACAGTTTCCATAGGAAACAAGAAGAAGGAAATAGAAAATACAGAGCGTAGCCACAGGAAAAAACTTGTAGCTGACAGTGGAAACAGACCCCCTAACCTTTGTGCAGGTCAGTCCCTAGAGGGAAACATTTCTCATTAACCTGTGGAGACAAGCAAAGTGTCAAGCTACAGTCTTTAGTTTTTCATGTGCATATTGTTGTCCCTATTTAATGGCACAATGTTGCCACGATTTCCATAATTTGAAGTGAGTTTAGGTCTGCGACTGGGCATCAGACACGTTTTATTGTGAATATTGTGAGTCTGTATTAGAACATGGTGATGTAAAAATGCATGCTGTAAAAATACGATCAAAAACATGCGTATTTTCAAAATGAAGGGTGGGGTTTTCTAAGTACTCTGTATTGTCACTGCTTCCGTGTGACTCAGTGGAATTTTCCTCTCAAATTCAACAGAAGCAGAGCTGGCAAGTGTGAAAATCCTTTCCTGAATGTGCTTTTCATTGTTTATGCTGATTCCTGATTGCCTAATTCTTCTCATTTCACTCATTTTAGACAATGAAAAAAGACCAATCCAGTTCAAGGTTTAGAGTTTCACTTCCTGTATTTGTTTTGTTTCCCACACTTACGTGATACTGGACTTTGTTTGAGTTCATAATAGTACAGGAGGAACATTTGTTGACATTTTGGTTTTTATAAAGCCATGTCTACTTTGAAAATGTAAGCCCAAAAGGTAATTAATTGACAGTGTCCCATTTAACTTTTCCCCTCATGCAGAGAGATTGGTTTTCTTTTCTGATCATTGTTCAGAGCTGCTCTTGCAAGTAAAAACAGCTTTCTTGGTTGTGTGCTGTTCAGGGTGTTTTTCTATGGACACCAGAGGAAAGCCAGTTTGCCCCTTTTTCTACTGTCATTCTGCCTCGAGGGAATTTCACACCCCTTTTCCACTGGCTTATTCAACTGAATATGGAAGGTACTAGTCAACAGCGTGGCAGACCCATGGTGGGCTGACCAGCTATGTGGCTCCTGCACACAGCTGCTCACAAGCCTCCTTCCCTAGGCTTCAATTCAGGCAGCACATCCGAGGGAAGATAAACTACGACTTGACATTAGCTCTTCCAAGAGCACTCTCGTATTTCTACTCTCTTCCAGCTTATGCTGTCTTGTTGCTTTGCTGCAAGGAGGCTCAGGGAAGAGGGACACGCACACATTGCCATGTCATTTTTTGCTGCTAAGAATCTTCCTTGTGCCGGGTGACATGGGTGACCTCTAAGAACTGCTGATGCCACTTTCTGCCAGGGGCAGGGGCTGGACACAGGAGGTGCTTCTACACATGCTAGGGGTGTAGGCCTCAAGGTTTTATTTTATGCCCCTAAATTGAAATGGTGGGTTTTTAACTGAAACCAACCATTTCAGTTTTTCCGTCATGTTACAGCAGGGGGCCTGATCCTTTTGTTTTTTGGAGCCAGAGCCTGCCCATGGCTGGGGGGTGAGCTGGCTGTGGTCTGAGTGGCTCCTGAGCTGTGGGAGACCCCAGTCCATCCCTCTGTGGCAGCGGCACCCCCCGGGGTTGCTTGGGTAGGCTGCTAGCAGGCAGCTTGGAGGCAGCACCTGGCCTGATCCAACTGTTCCTTGAGCCTGCCTGGGATGCAGCCTGGCTGGGTGCTGCCTCCAAGCTGGGACAGCACCTGGCCTGCTAGCAGCCCTGGGGAGCACCACCAGCTGCTCAGAGGCTGCTCGACCCGCTAGCAATTCGCCCTCCGGTTGCGGGGGAGGCGGCCACGCTCTGCCAAAAAAGAAGAATCAGGCTCCTTGCCACTTCTGCCTTCAGCAGACACCTGCTGAAGGCAGAAGCAGCGAGAAGCCTGATCCTTTTTTTGGTGGAGCCTGCCCCACTCTCCCACCGCCAGGGGGCAAGCTGACAGCTGCATCATTGCAATTGGTATTGTTGCAAACTAAACAACATCCAGATGTAGCTTAGTTTGCAATGATGCAAACTCACCTAAAATGCCCCAGACTGGCACATGTATAACGTATGATGCCATTAAGCTACACGAATGATATTTTCATCACATGTATATTGTGACGAGTATCACGTGTACAAGCGCCCAGGGGCTTGGACCAGATGACCTTCTGAAGTCATCTTCAAGTCTTTCTTTTCTATGATTCCACGCTACTAGCATCTACAATGGTGGTAATAACTTTGGCAGCAATTGAAGATTCAGGTTGGTATGTATCTAGGCTGGACCCCAAAAGAAAGACTGACCCTTCTCTCCTGTGTATCTGATTCTCAAGGGTGGTTAGTATACAGTCACAGTCCTTTGAATCCCAGATGGGAACTGTAGTAACATTCCTTTAGCTTCATTTAGCAACAGGAGACTTGTTGATTGAAATTCCAAGTGTCAGTTGTTAGCTCCCACCTCCTAACAAGGGGGGCACTAAACAGAAACAAGCTCCAACTGAGATAAAAACAGAACTAGAAAATAATACTGTTCCCAAGATCAACTGTTGTGCTTAATGAGTGAAATGGAATGAAAAAAAAAGACACAAATTCTGCACACAGGATGCCTGCTCAAAGCATCGGCGGGCGCTATCAGCTCATATTTACAGCCCCCTCTCAGTCACATGCTAAAACCTGAGTTTCCACCTTCATTAAATGTTCCTAGGCATCCCTCATGAGACGCGGTGAAGCTTGTGACTCTAGTGCAGCACTTGTTTCTCTGACTCTGCAGCCTGAAACAATTACTTCACGAAGTATGAACTTCCCATTCATCTTTATCCTAAAACCTGTTGACAGAAGGGACAGGGCATGAGTGAAGCCTTTGTATGAGGATGGGATAGAGGAGCCACCTGCAGAATGTGCCTAGGTTGCCTGAACTTAGCCTTGTGCCAGTTTATTGCAACTAGAAATCTGTCTGAGTAAAGATCTTTGATTAGATGGCCAGAAGAAGCCATCCTTCCTACACAATGTTTTCCACTTTGTAGTGGTAGTAGCAAGGGCAGGGATGTTTAGACAGCCGTATCCTGCTCCACAAGCTTACTAAACTCTGCATCACAAAAACTTCTGCACAGTTACAAGTAAATTCAAAAAGAGAGGTGTTTCACTGGATTAAATATAACAGTGAATTGCATATACTACCTTGCTTTGTGAGTTCCTTGATCCCATATTAAATTCAAGATAGTTTTGGAGTATCTTCTGATTTAGGGTAAACAGCCCCAGTATACTGATGTTCTGAATTTTGTACTGAAAACCTATAACTGCGTTACTGAGAAAGCTGGAGGTTGCAGTGACTGAGGCTCAGTGCAGCTCAAGTAAAATCTGGTTTGGCGCATGGCAGCCATGTAGGAGGACATACTTTTGGCGTCTTTCCTTCCCACTCCTGAGCTGACGTTCTTTGTAGGGAGGTTTTCCCTCTGCTCCCTCTGCTCCTCTGACACTTGACAACACCCTTCTGTCCCACTAACCTCTCCCAGGCCCTAATACCTGCTACTGGGAAGAACAATGGTGACTAAACATGTTAGCCAAATGCTTTTGTAAAGTTGTCAGACAGAAGGTAGGGCAGGGTGGAGCGGCTTCAGAAGGGCAGCAGCTGTTACATCCTAACTTATGTGTGGACAAAGCAGGAACAATACAAAGGTAGGAAAACCTTTACATGTTCTTCCCACAGCTTAAGTTGAAGCAAATAGATTCCCATTTCAAGTGATATTTTCCCCCCAGGCCTAATTGTTAAACATTTCTTGGAGACAGATACCAGTGAAGAACTAAATGCCACAGCCAGCATCTGATTTTTCTCGCCACTTCTGTAGCCATGGAATCACAGTAAAGACAGCAATAATAGGGAGCAACAGAGGATGAAGCACAGCTGAATTTATAACAACCCTTGGGAAGCTCAAGATGAGAGAGAATGTAAGACTGTCACAGGTACACCCGTCGTAAATAGCATCGTAAATAGAAGTTATTTTGCAGTGTGACACCAGTGTTTTCTTGCACTGTACTTTTTATTGCTTTAGCTCGTTCTTTTCAGACTGAATTTTAGTGGTAAATGAACATCAGCATGATTAAACAGCACTGCTGCTTAAATGTCCTTCTATTTCTGGTAGGTTCCATCCATCCTTTAAAAGACCTCAAAACCAGGGACGCAGAAAGAAGTGACAGTTTTCACTCAATCTGGCCACAGAAAGAAGTTAGCCATGACCAAACACAAGTGCATGGTTGCAGACAGCTTAAAAATTGGCCGGTGGGGTGAAACTCTGACCCCTCATTGCATGAGGGATCAGATGAAGACAGAAGAGTGTCTTGTAACTTGTGGCTCCACTGCCTGGCTGCCTTGAGCTGTTGTCAGAACTGGAGGAGGGAAAGGGAGTGGAGGGAGTTCGGTCCGGGGGTTTTCAGTTGCCATGGGAGGGTGTAGTATACTCCCACCGAGGTGGGGGGACTCCAGTTCACCCATCCTCCAGAGCTGGCTGGGGAATCCCTAGAACGGGGTGGGCAAAATGTGGCCTGCGGGATGCGGCCCACCAGGCCATTCTATCCAGCTCAAAATTTAGAAAATTAATATATATCTGCCCCTGGCTGCCTGTCATGCGGCCCTCGATGGCTTGCCAAAATTCAGCAAGTGGCCGTCCTCCAGAAATAATTGCCCGCCCCTGCCCTAGAAGGAGTTCCCTCTGTTCTCTTTCCCCACGCCCATTCTGAAACAGAGACAGGCTGGGAGAAGGGAAGGGCCTTTGCAAGGGGAAACTGGCTGCAGGCTGGCAACCAGCAGTGGGATTCCCCACTCCCCTGTAATCAACAGTGAACTTCTGTTTGTTCCAAGGGGTCGCTGTAACTCAGACAGCTTCCTGCAAAGCCTTCTGAGGTACAATGGGGAGCTGCACTTCTGTCTGCACCCCAGAAGATGACACCTGTAAAAGCCATGTTAGAACCTCAGTCAACCCCCCCACATCCTTCTAAGAAAATGTGATATAGCTGAAAAGGCTAGTTTTTATTTCCTTATTTAATTCTGCTACATTTCCTGAATGCTCACAGTGGTGATGTGACCCTACCACGATACACATGATTAACTGACCTGAAATTAGATCAATATGCTATTTAACTGAGCCTCAAGAAAAAGGCTGTGTTTTGTATTGATCAATGATCTTGTTATAGTTCTTCAGATTTCATAGTTTCAACTTTGCTTTTGTTGCCTTTAGAGACCTAACTGCAAAACAAAGACTCATAAGGGTAAACATTGCAGTATAAGGCCCTAAATTACCAGCGACTGTGGACTTAAAAAAGCCTGATACATGGATAAATAGAATAGAGTATGGAATTATTTTGGAATGTGTGATAGGAGTTTTCAGAGGATTTAGTATCTAAAGTATTTAGAAGACCAGAGTAAGGTCAAAAGTTAGTAATTCAGTTCTTGAGTGCCCTGTGATTTTGGCGAGCCGTTTGGGGCAAGACTCTTTCTGTTCTGTGTGAAGAGTATTATGGGATAATGATCCATGACTGGGGCTTTGAGAAGCTACCACAATAGAAGGAACCACCCAAAGCTGTGTCCAATGTTGCTGAGGCAAAGAGTTCTGCCAAGGAGCTCTCTACGGATACCTGAAAGCTTCATAATTTGAGGGGATACAGATACTGGGCTTTGGCCCAGGTTAAAATAAGAGAAGCCCAATGTAAATGTCATATCATAACCTTGAGTGCTTGGATGAAGGCCATGTCTCTAAATGAAGTATTTGCAGACTGTTCAGCTCTGGCTGCACTGTATTCATTTATGCTACCTGAAAAAAAAGAATCTAGTATTTCTAAATGCCACTTTAAATTATATGCAGAAGTAGTCATTTAATTGTGGTTACGTATGATTACATATAATCTTCTCCTGGCAGTTCAACAAGTCCTCCTAAACATTTAAACTTCTGTCTGCATTATCAGAAGCCCCTGACATTCTCACTCATGAGTCTTTCAGGTCTTGTATGATGCCACTGGAACCATGATGATTATTTTCCTTGAGACGTAGCCAATAGACCAATATTTGGTATATTGGTTGGAGAAGAATATTAATTAGAGTTTAAATATTTAACCAACACATGCTATACAATCGTGCCTAGCATGAAACAAATTCTGTGTACAAGTAATTAGCTGCATATATCCCAAAATGTCTCTTTAAACTAAAACAAACTAAATAAACAAGGCTAAAGGTACTGAACAAATTAAAAACCCTTCAAAGTTTCTGCAGTATCCTCTCTAGTTCTCCTGACACCCACCTAATCCCACTCAGTTCTGTTCAAATACTTGTGTTGTTACCATCATGGCTCACTGCAATGACTGTCACAGTCTCTTTGAGTCATTCGACTGGCCCCTCTTCCCCTCAAAGGAAACTATCGGGACTCACCTTCACAATTTATTTTCACCCTACATATCCTCCATGTTATCTCATCACCCTGTAGCTTGTCCCATTGTCTCTGGCTACAGTGACAGTTTCTATCAGCTGCCTTTCCACCTCTCTCCTAGATCCTTCCTCCACAATGTCACTCATACATGGGATATCTTTCCTGAATCCTTTAGCCTGTCCTTGTTTTAGTCCCATAGCAAACTGCACAATGACAATGGACTGGTAAGTCATCCAATAGTAAATCACTAATAACTCTGGGTCATGAAGCCACCAACCTGAACATGGATCTAATAGATGCTGTCTTGTGTTTCTACAACTTCGCTCTGGTTTTGCCACTTCTCTCCTTGCCATACTCTACATCCACCTGACACATCCTTTTCTTATTTGGATATCAAGTTCTGTGCAACAAGAACCATCACTGTTCAGGTGTAGGTCTACCTTTGACTTCTCTCTCAGTCTGTCTGGGCTGGAAACCCTGGGAATCCTCTCACATGATCAGTCCAGTGTTGAATGAAATTCCAGAAGTCATAACCCTTTTAGTTTCTCTCTGAGCTACAGCACTCCTGTTTACCAATAGGCCCAGCTAGTTTTGAGATCTGCCTGCAACTTCTCTTGCAGGGAGCTGCAATCAGTTAAAAATTCAGTGGAACTGGCACCTCCGGAGTTGGTGTCGTCATGCCAGATTTGGTTTCCTGGACCACGACCCACACTTCAGAGCAGAGGGCATCCTGGGGCATGATGGTCTCCATCTCTCCCCCAAAATTAAGAGTTTGTTTTCTTACAGGCTAGTTGACCTCCTCCAGTGGGCTTTAAACTAAGTTCGTCGGGGGATGGGGATCCACAGGAGCAAGAGACAACTCAACCAGGTGTAGGACCTGCCCAGGTAAGA
>NW_017728910.1:13945300-13946413 GCF_001723895.1 Crocodylus porosus | reverse complement strand
AAAGCAGCACTAGAGCTTAGATTAGCTTCTGGGATTAAGGATAACAAAAAGTCCTTCTTCAAGTATATAGGTAGCAAGAAGAAGTCTCGGGGTAACATTGGACCCCTACGATGCAGGGCAGGGCACCTGGTGACGGACGTGTGAGAGAAGGCAGAACTCCTCAACAAGTTCTTTGCCTCCGTGTTCCTGTCCGCTGACAATGGGGTGCTCTTGGGTGATAGCGTAGAGAGGCCCATGAAGCATTCGAGTCCCCCAACTGTTAGTTCAGACCTAACAGGTTAAGGATTACCTGGAGGGCTTAGATGTGTCCAAGTCAGCGGGCCTGGATGACCTTCATCTGCGGGTGCTGAGGGAATTGGCTGGTGTCATTGCGGAGCCATTGGCACGGCTGTTCGAGGAGTCCTGGTGCTCGGGCCAAGACCCTGAGGACTGGAAAATGGCAAATGTGGTCCCTATTTTCAAGAAGGGGAGGAAGGAAGACCCTGGCAACTACAGGCCAGTCAGCCTCACTTCTATCCTGGGGAAGGTCTTTGAAAAAATTATCAAGGACCACATTTGTGAGAGCCCTGCAGGGGAAGTGATGTTGAGAGGTAACCAGCATGGATTCGTGCAAGGCTGATCCTGCCTGACTAACCTGGTCTCTTTCTATGACCAGGTAGCAAAGAGCTTAGATGTGATGGAGGAAGCTGATGTCATCTTCTTGGACTTCCAGAAGGCCTTCGACACAGTGTCCCACCCAATTCTGGTGGCAAGCTGAGGGACTGCAGCATGGACGAATGCACAGTCACATGGGTGGCAAACTGGCTCCAGGGGCGAACCCAGAGGGTGGTGGTGGACGGGTGGGGAGGGTGTGGGCAGCAGAGTCCCCCAGGGCTCGGTTCTTGGGCCGGTGCTGTTCAACATCTTCATTAGCGACCTGGACGAGGGTGTGGAGAGCACCCAATTCAAGTGCGCTGATGACACCAAGCTGTGGGGTAAAGTGAATACACCGGCAGGCAGGGACCACATCCAGGCAGACCTGGATAGGTTGGAGAAGTGGGCAGATCTGAACAGGATGCGGTTCAACAAGGACAAGTGCAGGGTGCTGCACCTGGGGAGAGGGAACCAGCATCA
>NW_017728910.1:13937178-13944935 GCF_001723895.1 Crocodylus porosus | reverse complement strand
ACCAGGGCCCCCCTTGGAGTCACCAGGAACAATGGCCACAAGCTGAGGGAGGACAGGTTTAGGTTAGATATTAGGAAGAACTACTTCATGGTAAGGGTGGCCAGAGCCTGGAATAGGCTCCCCAGAGAGGTGGTGCTCTCACCTCCCCTGGAGAGCTTCAAGAGGAGACTGGATAGGCACCTGGCTGGGGTCTTATGACCCCTGCCGCCCCCAGTGCTCCTTCCTGCCCATGGCAGGGGGTTGGACTCAATGGTCTGTCTAGGTCCCTTCCGACTCACTGATTCCATGATTCTATCATTCTATGGAAGTGACAGCTTCTTCAAAATTATGTATGATTCATTTCACTACCAGAGAAATGGTTAAAAACAATATAAGGCCTCTATGCATATTGTCTTACCTAAAGCATGACATTTTCTTCAAGACTTAGATGAGTCCAGCATACTTCAGCTACCCAGCTTCTGTCTGCAAGCAATAATAAAGAGACCAACTGAGGTCATATACGCAATTAAAAACATCCCCCCATATTCTTCATAGTACCATTTTAAAAAAAAATGTGTCTGGCATCTAGTACAACAAGGCCCTGATCCTTAACAAAGCCTCTATACGGGGCTGTAATATAAATACATAATAATAATAATTGAGAAGGGTGTCTGTTCTCTGGTCAGCAGGATGTTGTACAATAGCTAATTTTATGATTTACTGCGGAGGAGTCCACATTTCACTCCAAAGGATGGCGGCTTGTACTCTGTTGTCTGATTCACCTACATGAATATTTTTAATTAATTATAACTGTACAACACACAATAATCATGTTCAAGCACTGTACAAATTGCTCTGCGGTTCAACCCAGTGCAACCCACCGTTGTCATGGCATATATTAGCCAACGAAGTTCCTCTGATAGCAATTACAAACTTTCTGTTTTCAGAAATAGTCCTTTCCCACCCCCATCTACTACAAAGCTCCTTGCCTTCTGCCCTCCTTTATTTTGTCTTTAGACTCAGCTAAGGTCTGTTGCTCTGGAACAAATTCTGACCTCCTTACTCAGGCAGAGCTTCACTGTCCCCAAACAGCCATCTGTTTGCTACTCAAGGGAGTAGCCAAAAGGGAGAGTGACTTTGAAAAAAGTCATACTGAGGGCCTGAAGGTTAGCTGTGAAGGTATAAGGCATTGGTGCAAGTGAATTTGCCTTCTACACCTGTCATAAGATTCATACATTTACTCCTTGCAGATCTGGCTAGATATCAGGAAAATTAACTAGATATCAGGAAAAACTTCTTCAGGGTAAGAGTGGCCAAAATTTGGAATGGGCTTCCAAGGGAGGGGGTGCTCTCCCCTACCTTGGGGGTCTTTAAGAGAAGGATGGATGGACATCTGGCTGGGGTCATCTGACCCCAGCACTCTCGCCTGCCTGGGCAGGGGGTCGGACTCAATGATCTAGCATCTATGAATCTATGAATCTGCAGATACACAAATATTCATAGCAGGTCTCACTGCTTGCCCATTTGATGCAAGAGAGCCCCACTGCCTCGGGCAGAATAGTCTCAGGGAATTTCTGGACGCTGGAACTTGCTAAGTTTCCAGACTTACGATGTCCAACTAATGTACAGGACAAAATACCCCAACACCATATACATGCACCTTCATGTTAGCCCCTGATCCACAACAAAGAGAGAGAGAGAGAGAGAGAGAGAGAGAGAGAGAGAGAGATGGATAGACTTAGAGAAAAGCACAACAAGGATTTTTCTTTTTTTTTACACTAGTATTAGTGATTATAACAGAGCAGAATATATTAAAGCTGGTCTCTTAAGTAATGTTCTAAAATCATCCAAGTGATTATTTTTACTGGCTTAATAGAGAGGACCTTCAGTCAAACAGACTCACAGACAGAAGATAAACTTGCTATTAGTTCGTTTCACTTCTTTGATTAAACGCTTTTTATTACAGTTATATTCCTTTCCATTTATATATATTATCCTGACTTGTACTGACAGAGGTATAAAAGGAGGTGAGACGAAACTTATTTACACACAAACTTGTTCCTTCCAGCACCAAGAAAAAGACATAAGTCAAATTCAGTGTGAAATAAGCCCATAATAAATAATAGTCACACCGAGTGAAATCAACATTAGAACCAATGGAAGTTTTGTCATTGACTTCAAGACAGCCAGGATTTCAGCCACTGTCTCAGTTCAGTTTTTAGCAGAAACATCTCACACAAAAGATCACTGGTGTTAACTGGAACTAATTAGCTTCCTTCCTGGAGGCTCAGCATTGAAACTAAGAGCTGACCAGGGTAGAGACCAAGCAACTCTTGTTCCACTGGAAACTGCCCTAACCTGTCCTTCCTCTAGGTCATAACTGAGACTTACTGGCAGAGTGGAATGGAAAGGGGAAAACTTGCTGCTTCTTCTCAGAGCTGATAATCTGGCACCTTACATGTTAACTGAAGGTTTGGTTATTTTCCCCGAAAGGACCTTCTATAGTTATCTAATCACAGAACAGGGTGTATGAAGTCCTAATTCTTTAAAAATCCCTGATCGTGATTATTAATTCAGGGCATTGTAAAGTTGTGCCTTTCTTTAATACCTCTCATCTGCAAACCACAAAGGCCTTTACCAAATTGACTGTGTGTGGACTGAAGCAGGTGAGTGAAGGTCTGCAAGGTAAGAGCACGCAAGCTGTCTTACCACCTCCTTGAAATTCTGCACCGATGCCCAATACAAAGCCTGAAGTAAATGTAGGTACTATGCAGGGATAGCAGCACCTGCAGGCCTGGGCTCCTGGCGTAGCTCCGCCCTTCATCGGCACTGCTTAGGAGAGGTGCAATGGGGCTGCTGCTCCCCTACGTACTCTCCCAGGGATTCTGGAAGGAGGTTTGCTGAATCAGCAGAATTCTTCTGCCCCCCCCACCCCAGCAGTTCTTAACCTTTTCAGGCTCGTGGCATTCCTCATTAGCCTCCAGGCCCCCCTCAGAAAATGCCAGCTCTTAGTTTTCACTCGTTTTTTGACTACAGAAAAATAATAGAGCAATTCTTCTGTTACAAAGAACTCAGATTGCAACAGGTCACATGTTCTTAACACTGTGGATTCCTATTTAAAATCTCTGGGTTTATCCTGTGAACCAAGTTTGCACACTTAACTATGCTAATATTGTGTGGCACCCTGTGATACCCTTGAAAAGATCTCAAGGTGCCCCAGGATGATGCTTGAAAATCACTGATCTAGCCTTTCTTTACACTGTCTCTTTCAATGAGTACTGGCTTCAAAGCTATGAAATAGCCCTGATTAATTAGTTCTCACACGCACCTTCAAAGCTGGTAATTGGTATATTCTATTTACACAGATATGGAAACAGACTCAGAACAAGGTCTCAGTGGACACATCTACGCACACGCTTTACTGCTTATTCAAGAGTTGCTTCAAAAAAATTGTGTAAATATGCTAATATGCAGTAAAATAGGCTATTATACATTAAGCATCACTAAGAAAGCACACGCTTTTGCTACTGGGCATTAGGGCAGCCTTATGTGCATTTATTTAGTGCCTTACATTGGCGGTACTAAATTTAATGTGCATTAGGAAAAGTGTGTTAATGCACGTGTAGACACACCCAGTGACATGCTACCTAGTAAATCAGTGTTAGAACCAGAAACGGCCACAGTTTGCCCTGTTTATAACTTGTTGGTTGTAGAGGGAACATTGCAAGTCAGGGGATAACATGGCCCCAGATCTTCTAGATCATTCTGGGTTTGCTTACAGCCTAATCCTACAAGGTGTTAAGCACCTTCAGCTCCCAACTACTGGCATCAAAGGGGCATCAGAGGACTAATTAATGAGGCCAGATTATAGTTCTGAAGTGCTCATATTGAATGAAATAGCCTTTGCAGCATCACTCAGATATACCACATCACTGCTTTCCTTGCCCATAGCTGCTGTGTGATGTCCCTTTAGCATCCCTTCCTTGCCTTGAGCACCTCACAGCATGTGTATGACATGGCTATAGCATACAAGAGCCTTCAAGAGCATGTAAGCAGCAACACTCGTACTGAATGGGGCAAGATATCACAACGGTCTCTTCCAGCTTTGCTTTCAGATTTAGACATACTAACACCTGGCTTTGCCTTCAAGTCACTGAGCGACAACAGCATAGCCAGGTTTGACTGACAGGTCAGGAGATCCTGTCTTTGACTACTAATGGGCTGTATACAAGCCTTTGCATCACTGCTTTGTTCTATTGTCCTCCTTACATGGGTATGATTGTTATATAAAAGGATGACTAATCCCAGCATTCTGTTTCCTTAATATCTCTTTGCTGGTGCCTGTTGACACAGCAGTGCAAATTTATATTTCCATCTGAAAGCAAGAAACAATTCTAAAGAAATGAGAAGTGCTGCCCACATGACAGGGCTCTTCTTGGGCTTGTCAGTAGCTGTTGTCTCCCTTCTGTGCAACAACTTGCTAAGGAGCTGCACTGTGCCTTACCCTGACAGAAAAGGGGTTCCAAAGCTTAGGCAAAACCCTAATCCCTATTTGACTCCCAAAGACTCAAAATCACTCCATTGCTGCAATTGTTGTAAGTATTATTTGTAATACAGTAAAAGAAATGTGATTTATTTTTTACATGTATAACATTTTAACCTCCTCATTTTTAATAAATTACTACATTTGAGTGGGAGGAGGGAAAAGAGAAAAAGGTTATCCTGGTGTATTCTCTATTTGGGAAAGGAGGAGTGTTGTAAGTTAGATGAACTAATAGGGAATAGGGAGCAATGGTGCTGTGGCGATGTACGTATATGTCATCCTAAACTAATGTGCAGTATGGCTCAGATCTTCAGTTCCAAAAGAAAGGTTTAACTGTGTGAGTAGGTCCCAACTTACAACTCATGGGAGCCCAGTTCAATTCCCTGCTCCACCACATCTTCCTCTGCAACCTTGGGAAGTCAGTCAGCCTTGTAGTGCCTCACTTTCATATCTATAAAATGGGGATAAAAACCCCATTCAACTCCCTCACTGGTACTGTAAGGATAAATACACACAGGCTGCATCTACGTAAGTGGTGGACTGGCAGTTGTTGCTGCACAGTCATTTAGTACTTGCTTAACTAAGTACTAAATGACTACTCAGTAACTGGCTTTACTGTGCAGTACTGTCCCTGCATGGGTTTTTTTTAGACGCTACTGCTCAGTAGCAACAAACTACTACACTGTAGCTCATTACTACTGTGCAGAAGTATGGCTGTCATGGTGTGTGCCTGGTGATGCTACGGCACCAAGCAATGAGCTATGATGCAGTACCTTGTTGCTTCTCCGCCATAGCGTCTCATGTAGACGTGACCACAGATATTTAGTCTTGAGGGTCTAGGAAAAGCCTAAAAACACTAGAATTATATTCAGTTCTACTGAAGAATTAACTCAACAGTGGCTGTGTCTACATGAGATGCTGACGGTGCAGTAGCTCAATACTACTACGCAGTAGCGTCACGTGGCAAAAACCATGACATGACACTACTGAATATTAGGCTACAGCACAGTAGCGTCACAAAAAAGTGTTCACTGGCATTACTACACAATAACCCGGGTTACTGCACAGTCCTTAAGTACTTATATAAACATAATGACTCGGCAGTAATGACTGTTCAGTCAACATCTCATACAGACACAGCCAGTGAGACACAGCCGGCTGTGTTGCGAACACTACATTTGGGCTGTTTTCCCCATACTGATTCTACAAGACTTGACAAAATGGTTAATTCTCTGTTCTTTTTACCTGCTTTAGTTTCTTGAGAGTTCTTCAGGTGTTTGACAGCATAATCAGAGTCATGTAACCAAATCTGAAAACAACTCTAGTTCTCTATCAGCAGGCACATCTACATGTGTGCTTTAATACAACACAGTAGCCTATTTTACTGTGCATTAAAGCATCATGTAAAAAAGTCCAATTATGTTAATGTGCAGTAAAATAGGCTGCTGTGCATTAAGCATCACTTTAAAAACATGTGCTTTCAGTACTGCGCATTAGGGCAGCTTAATGTGCATTTATTTAGTACTTCACATTGGAAAATTTAATGTGCATTAGGAGGGGCATATTAATGCACATGTAAATGTGCCCAGCAAGTCATTAGAAATAGTATATTATCCTGTGAGACCAAAACAGACCACAGCCCCATCCACATTTTGATGAGAACTCTGCCACCATTCAGCACACACGTGTGTGTGTGTGTGTGTGTGTGTGTCAGGGGTGTTGGTTTGGTTTTTAATTTTTTAAAACTTTATACCAGAAAAAGGAAAAAAGTACTGTGATACAAGAGAGCCTATGCCTACTGTAAGGGAGGGAGAAAAGCATGATCAGTGAAAAAGCCCTGCCTAAATGCACCCAGTACTGTTAGCTAACCCCAGAATCAAAAAGTTATCTACTATTCTTTCAGGTTGGTGGTCTAAGTCTGTTCCCATGAGCCTCAATTATGCCATTCCAATTGATTTAACTGGCCAATACTGAGTCCTTTAGAAATATTTCTTCTATTAGTTCTATACAATTATCCAGGATGTATATAAATATGAGTATCACTTCATTTTCTGCAAGCTCACTCCACATCTTCACCCATTTTTCCATGAATAACTCCTCTGGCTTTCACTGCTTCATTTACAATTATATTCCCTGATTATGATTTGTCTAATAACCTGAAATAGATCACCTGACTTGGTCCCGGAATAACCCACTGAAATTCCAGCCTCCCTCAACTCCCACTGAAGTTGGGATGGAAGTCTTCCAAAGCTTCAGTTTCCAAAGCTGTCAAATCAAGCCTCTTTCACTGGTACTAAATTCACTTCTAATCAAACAGTTTATCTCGTTGTTTCTCTTTCACATTTAAAAGCCCTATTTAAAGTTGCATTTTTCCTCCCTGGGTGCAGCACTTTGCATTTCTCCTTGTTAAATCGCAATCTGTTGTTTTCTGCCCATTTGTCCAACCTGCCCAGGTCTGCCTGTAGTTGTTCCCTGCTCTCCGGTGTGTGCACTTCTCCCCACAGTTTTGTATCATCCACAAATTTGGATAGAGTACACTTCACTCCTTCATCCAAGTCACTGATGAAGACATTGAAGAGTATCTGTCCAAGGACCAAGCCCTGCGGGACCCCACTACCCACTCCCTTCCAGGTCGATACTGTCCTGTCCACCACCACTCTCTGGGTATGGTCCTCTAGCCAATTTGCCACCCACCGGACTGTGTAATCATCCAAGTCACCGCCTCTTAACTTGTCCCTCTGCCCCAGCAGCAGGTAGCTCCCAACCTGCTCCCACCCCCTCCAGCTCTGCACCAGCCCCTGCAGCAGCCAGGGGAGCTCTAGGCTCCCTCTGGATGTTAACCCAGGGGTTGGCAGCTGTCTCCTGGCAGGGCTGGGACATTGCTCCCTGCCCCTGGGGAGGTGCCTGCTGCTGGGGTGGTCTCCAGTGGTGAAGCCTCGATGGGAGCAATGTTCCCCTGCCCTCGCAGCAAGGAGCTCCAGGCCCCAGCAACCTGATTGGAAATAGCTGCAGGGGAGGGGCAGGTCCCAGCCCCCTGCTCTGATCCACCATACCTCTGATCCATTGTAGGAGAACCTGATGGTGTTTAACACCGAAAAACGCAAGGTTCTCCACCTTGGGAGGAAAAACCTGCAGCACCCTTATAGGCTCAGCAGTGCTATGTTGGATAGCACTACAGAAGAAAGAGACTTGGGGGTCATCATTGACCAGAAGATGAACATGAGCCTGCAGTGTG
>NW_017728910.1:13923108-13936843 GCF_001723895.1 Crocodylus porosus | reverse complement strand
ACCTACATTGAACACCTTCAAGAGTAAACTGGATGCTTATCTTGCTGGGATCCTATAACCCCAGCTGGACTCGATGATCTCCCGAGGTCCCTTCCAGCCCTGATGTCTATGAAATCTATGAAATCTCATTCTTCCCATCTAAACTCAGTGAGTTTAGATGGGAAGAAGACCAAGACCACTCCCTCATTTCACACATGCAGCCAAGCAGCTACTATTTGCTAACAAGTGCAATCCGAGAACAAAAATCGTTCTACTTACGTTTGAATCTACAAAATGGGAACTTTTTCATTTCTGAGAATTGTTATGAAAAGCTCATCAGGCAGCCACTTTATGAGTCATGCCCTGTGTTATTTACAGAAAGATTCTGCAAGCCCAACCATACAAAACAAGACGTAACATTCATAGAATCATAGAAAATTAGGGCTAGAAGGGACATCAGGACCCCAAACACGTGCTTGAAGCAGGACCCTCCCTAACTATATCATCTCAGCTGGGGTTTTGTCTAGCTAGGCCTTAAAAACTTCCAAGGATGGAAAGTCCACAACCTCTCTGGATAAGCTGTTCCAATGCTTTACTACCCTCCTAGTGAGAAAGATTTTCCTACTATCTAATCTAAACTTCGCTTGCTGCAACTTGAAACTTTTGCTCCTTGCTCTGTCATCTGCCACCACTGATAATAGTCCAGCACCATCCTCTTTGCAACCTGATCTTGGCGTCAACCTTGCCTGTGAAGGCTGAGGCAAAAAAGATATTGAGTCCTTCAGCCTTCTCTGCATTATCTTTCACTATGTTGCCTCCCCCATTCAGTAAGAGACCCACACTTTCCCTGATCTTCCTCTTTTGCTGACATCCTCGTAGAAACCCTTCTTGTTGTCCTTTATGTTCCTTGCTAGCTGCAACTTCAATTGCACTTTGACCTTCCTGATTTCATCCCTGCATGCCCAAGCAATACTCTTATACTTCTCCCTAGTTGTTTGTCCATGTTTCCACTTCTTGTAGGCTTCCTTTTGTTTGTTTAGCTCATTGAAGAATTCCCTGATTAACCAAGCTGGTCTTCAGCCATACATGTTAGTCTTCCTGTTCCCTCAGTAAAGTTTCTTTAAAATACAACCAGCTCTACTGAACTCCTTTCCCGACTAGCCTCCCCGGTGATCCTGCCAATCAGTTCCCTGACAGAGTTGAAGTCAGTTTTTCTGAAATGCAGGTTCCTTTCTCTGCTGCTCTCCTTCCTTCCTTTCCTCAGGATCCTACTCTGAATCATATTGTGGTTGCTGCTGCCCAAGTCGCCACCTACTTCTACATTCCCCACCAATTCTTCCCTGTTTGTGAGCAGCAAGTCAAGAAGCATGCTGCCCCTAGTTGGCCGCTCCAACACTTGCACTAGAAAGTTGTCCCCAACACTCTCCGAAAACTTCCTGGATTACTTGCACATTGCTATATTGGCCTCCCAGCAGATATCAGGGTGACTGATGTTCCCATGAGCCTGTGATCTGGAAACTTCTGCTAGCTGTTTGAAGAAAGCCTCATCTACCTCATCCTCCTGGTCTGGTGGTCTATAGCAGACACCCACCACAACATCACCCTTGTTGCTGTCTCCTCTGACTCTAATCCAGAGACTTTCCAGAGGCCTATCTCCAGTTTCATACTGGAGCTCTAAGCAAGCAGACAGCTCTTTTATATAAAGCACAACTCTTCCTCTTCTCCCACACCCATTCTTACTAAACAGCTTATACCCATCCCTGGCAGTGCTCCAGCCATGCGAGCTCTCCCACCAAGTCTCTGTTATTCCAATCACATCATAGCTCTGTGACTGTATGAGCACTTCCAGTTCTTCCTCCTTGTTTCCCAGGCTCTGGGCATGTGTGTAAAGCCACCCTAAGGTAACTAGCCAATTGCCCTACTTTCTCAGGAAGAATGAGAAGGTCTCCCCTGTTGCCCCCTCCTGCTTGTACTTCAGTGCCTTTCAACTTGTAAGCCCCATGTGCTTTACAAACTCTATAGGCAGAGGGATCACTGAAATGCAGCCATTTCTGAGTTAGAATGCAGCAGCTGTAAAACACTAGAAAATAGTTTGAGAGGAGGTGATGAAAAATACCATACCTGGTTGAAACAGCAGGGGGAATTTAATAGTAGTAAGAAAGTAGGATGCAGTACCCAAACTGGACACCAATGAAGACACCGGGGATATGAAAAAACTGCTTTTATGGAATTTGAACAATGGAATTTTTCATGAACCATTTCTTTTCCTAATTATTTTAATGACATATATATATTTTTTTATTTCTACCTTCAAATCACAGTATACTTCTGCTGCATTTTGTATCTACCACAGTTGCTGGATGTGATGTTTATATTGCTCTTCTAGTGTAACACCATGTGCTGGTGTGCAGATGCAGTAGCAATCGGTGGTCAGATCCTCATTCAGTGAAAAACAAAATAGCTTAGTAGGCTTCAGTGAAGCCGCACTGATTTACATCAGCTAAGTCTTTGCCTCCAAGTTGCCTGTGATTCATTGATATTTGGAATAATCAACCACCATTGAAATCCAAAGTGTTGTTTCCCCATTCATTCAGTGTCACAAGGTGCTTGGCAATTCCCAGTCATTAGGTTGGCTTATATATTAAAATCCCTTTGCCTCCAGAGTGAAAGCTAAAGGGAGAAGTTAATATAATGGTTATAAATCTAGAGTCACCATATCAGAAATAATAGTAGAATGAAAAAGAAAACCCTCTGAAAACAAGAAACCCCTTGCAACTGAGTTGTAATATAATGTTAATAGATTTCCATTGGGATAAATGTAGAAAAATAAACATGTGGTGCATGGGATGACAAGGTTATTGAGGACTGTAATTACAGAGGGATTAAAATGCACATTTCTACATTTACATTTTGACAGAAAATTACAACATGTATTGGGGAAAAATGTCAGAAAAGGTTACAAATAAAACAGAATATGTCAGGCCAAAGCTGTGCTTTAAATGTTTGCAGGTTCCCTGTCTTCAGAAGAGGCTGTTCTATTACCCCACAGCTGAATCTGGCCCCTTTGTATTTACTGACAGATACAAATGACCTGTTAGCATTTCTGTCATACAACATAAAATTATAAATGTCATTAGGACTGGCATGGACATGGCTTCAATTCAACAACAGCATCTTGATCCATTCTTAGCACTATGGTTTCTCAAAGTTGCTCCCCCTTCCTTGCAGACATCTGCTACCCTTTGGATTAGAAACCAGAATGGCATCAATTCTCAACAGCAGTGAAATCCCCACCAAGGCACAGCCTGTCAGAGAGGCCATCACTGACTCATTTTGCTTCCCCCTCAACCAGGCTTAATTATAATTAACATACAATATCTACCTAATGTGGCCCGTTTTCAAAACCATTTATTAGCCTAAGGAGAACATTTCCTTGAAGCCTGAGATGTAGAATTCTTCTTTAACTAAATGCTTTGTTTGTTTTCATAAATACTTGCACAAGCTGCTACAAGGCGACCAGCAGGCAATACACTATTCTATTTACAGACAGTTAAAGTATTGAAATACAGCATTAGACTCCATTTAATCTTCCGAATACTTCCCTTACAAACACTCGGACAATTCCACCACAGACACAAAGTAATAATTTATCAACACATATGGCTCTATGAAAAAAGGGGTCTTGATTTAGTTAAACTGTATAAATGGAGATTCAGGAGGGTCTGTGCATTAAGAAACCCATTAGGCTAAACACCAGCATTTCAAAGCAAGCCTAACAATCCAACAGAAAAATTAGGTTTGTTTATACCTTACATTAATACTCGTTTTTTTAATGGTAATTTAGCTTTATTTTGGGAGCCGCTCTATCCTATAGTGGCAAAGCAAAGAGGCTGTTTGGTAAGGTAGGCAAGAATATGGCATAAAAGGCTAAATCCAAAAGGTCTTACTCAGGTAGAACTCACTTGTAAGCCAACACTACAGCTGAATAATGGCTTTGAAATTGGGCACTGCATCAGTTACTTCAAATAAATAAATGAATGAATAAAGCACTGCCTGAAATGTAATAGCTCTGAAACTTCCCTATTTCCACGCTTGGGGACTCAGAGACAAGGCACCAAACTTCTACTCCTAGCTGTGCCAATGATTTGGATAAATCACTTCACTCCCCTGTCTTTCAGTTTCCCCACATATAAAATATGGGCAACGATACTTGTCTTTTCTTGTAACACATTTGGAGGTCAATGGCTGACATCTACAAATGCTAGAAGCATGCTTCCATCTGAAATGGGCAGACTTTTTCCAAGTAAATTTACAAATACAGTACCAGAAACCTGATAAGTAGCCAACGGCATCCTTTTATAGTCTTATGGCATAATTCTGTAGTCCCTTGTTCTTGTGAGTATGGTAGACTCACAAAGTCAAGTCAAAACAGGCTGCAGAACTTCTTTAATTTTAAATGGGAGTAAAAATAAAGAGGATAAGGCGGCATGCATTGAAGAGTAGAAAAATTCCATATTTCATACACTGCCCAACCAACACACCTGCAAAGGTGAGAAGTCTGTCCCTTCTCCACACCATCTCAGCCTAGAGCTCTGTTCCAGAGCTGTTGGGAAGGGTGGCTATTAGTGTGGTGTTTCTCATGCACTACTACAACTACTACACTACTATGTCCAGTTCATGCTTTGATATCTTGTACAGTTTGAACTCTGACTATATTCCATAAAATGAAAGTATATCAGCATGGGAAACTGCTGGTGAAGTAGGAATGAATGTGCTTTATTGGTACAGTAAACAATACAATATAACAATAAAAAAAAATACAAAGTATTTGTAGATAGTAGGATAGTTATTCTTAACCAGGATACCAGGGATGCTGTAATAACTTTTGAAGGGTGAGGTGTGAGAAGACATGCATAGGCTCAGGATCCTCCATGCCTAGCTCCTCTGCGAGGAGATAAACACTGTAATAAATACATTAGGGTTTTTTTTTTAATGGGGTACTCCCCAGTTCACAGCAGTTATGGAGGGGAGCTTCAGATAAAATAAAGGATGCCTCAGGTCTACAAAGATTAAGAACCATTGGATTAAGGTCTTCTTTGCCAAGGACATGCAGTATTTCTGTTGGGTTCAATAAGTTCAGAGAAGGTAACCGTTCACCTGTAGCTAACACTGGAAATAGTTCTTGCTCAGTTCTGTGCCTGTTAACGAGATCATCCTGGAGCTGGAAGGATTGTATTCACCCACACATAGTCGTGAAGACAGCAACTATCAACAACTGTGGGCTAGGAAAGACTCATCCATCAAAATGCAGGTTCTATTTCACTGCTTCAAAGACCTAAAGGACTTTTTTTTCAATTATTTGAAATATCATGAAACAAATCCCATTTGTACCCTTTCCTCTGCTAGACAGATAGTTGGGCAGGCCTAAATAAAAAATAGAAATTGCTCTCTCTGCTATATATAAGTCTGTGCATGATGCTAAAGATAACAAAGTTGACTGCTGATCTACCTAGCAATTCTTCTTACCACCCTGCCCTCTTCCCCTCTTCGTTTGATTCTAAAAGCTTCACAGAAATGGGCTGTGCTTCAATACATGTTCAAAATGAAAACATTCTGTCTTCAAATACCTGTACATGAAACCCATTTAGCGGTACATATTGTAATGACATCTTCTGTGTGCTGTTCAGTCACTAGATGTGGTGAACAGAGTTCTGGTCAGCACCTATTCATGGCAAACAAGGGAGAGAAAGTTGGAACAACTCAAGTTGGGTGCAAATCTGTCCATTTGTGTCTATATTTTTAGCTATTTATTTCATAAATGCCATCTGTTTATGATAGACAGTGATTTTGTAAGCTATGACATTATAAATATATATATCAAAAGAAAATCCTGCTTTTCTTTCTGTTACTTCTTCTAGTGTTATGAAAACACTTTAGGAAACTGTGTAATACATAAAAAGCTTAAATAAACTGACATATTTGTATCCGTCTTGTTAAATAAGATCTCTACTGTGCCAATATAAGATAATAAAATAAATGTGTCCCTTAATTATAATTCTACTATGAAACACTGCTTTGGAAAACCAACTTTGAGTTCTATGTTTATTGTCCCAGAGATGGTTCCAGAGCATATTAGTAACTTTACCACTTAAAAAATATTTATTTTGTTTCTTTTTAAACTACCAGCTCTACAGTCTCAACCTATGGTCTCGGAAACAAGCTAGATTCTTTCTTTTCCATTCACCACCATTTGCAAGAAAAGTAGTCTAGGGCAAATTATGCCCTCACTGTCAGCTGCATAACCAACTTAAATGTTATGAACAATTCTATTACTGATCTACACATAGAAATAAAATCTAGATCATACTACCATAGTCATGCTAGCTTGATGGGATTAGTAAAAGTAAAAAGTTTCTGAATGTTCCACAAATATTTTCCTTCTGTATAAAAGAAGGTACTATTTTGACAGTCATATTTCAGAAGAGAATCCACACTTTAAAGGGTAGTCATTAACTTAAAACAATATTTTGCATTAATATAGAATGCTACACCTGAGGATCTCAAAATGTGCTACAAAAATTAATGAAACCTCACAAAAGACCCCAGAATTTGATATATTATGAGCCCCATTTTACAGATGAGCCAGCTGAGGCACTGAGTTTCTCGTTCCTCTACACAACTGTTCATTTATAGAAGTAAAGGCACGTATTCTGACCTTGTAGTTTAAGCTCCAATATTTGAAAGTGTGACCATAACTGTGGTGTAACAGAATTGTCAAATACCTGGGCATGTTGCTTTAGAACATGTAAAGAGGTCAAGAAAAGGCAGAGGCCTTTGAATGGTGGCTCACAAAAGAAGTCACACCTATATAAAAAGGCCAGCAGTGATCCCATTTTTATTCTTTGGCACTTACTTAGAGCTATTTCCTTTTAGTAAAATGCAACTTTTTCCCCTCCCAGCTTAACATACAAAGTGCATTTTCAGTCAGTCTGCTGCACACCACTCTTTCCAATATTAGCTAGAGTGCTGTCAACTAGCACAGTATAACCACACTGACTGCAGACTTATTTGCTGTAATCTCCAGTGACTGCACATGCTGTATTAAACTTTTATTGCGCATTGCAGTAAAACACCTCTGATTACCAGAGATACAAATAAAGGCTAACACTATACAAGCTGACTGAACATCTAGTTTTCAGCTAGCACAAAGAAGATGGGAGCAATCAAATTAAAAATATGAATATTTTTAAAGTCTAGTGGAAATAATGAAGTATTAGCATATGTTAATTGCTTATGATAATATGCGTTCAAGAAATAATGAAGAACACTAGCAAAAAAGAGAGAGAGATTTCTTTTTCCACCACTTTGTGGTACAATATGCAGCTCCTCAACTGATTAAACTGATTTGTTTTTTCTCAAGCACTCCTGCTTTTTAAGAATCCCTGCTGTAGTTCTCCAAGACATGATAGGAATTCCAAGATACGTCACCTTATTTTGCAGCCTTATGGGAACAATCTCACAGGAGCAGATGATCAGATGGATGAGCAGGAAGGGCCTTAGTACAGTACAGAATTGCTGGCTACAGACACTAGTGTTTTCCATTTTCCACAGCAGCATTATGTGTAGCCAAGATACTCTGCTTTGCTGTCTGTTTGCTTTATGAAGTGTCATATTTTCTATGGGCCAGATCTTGGGCCCATTACAAGATGCACAAAGAGGCCTTTGGTGTCCAGTTCTGAAGACAGTCGGCCTTGCTAGCGAAAAAGGATCTGCTCGCTACTGGGACATCAGCCATGGAGAAACTTGGTGGCAGAAATGGATAAATAAACATCACACTCATCTTTCTTTTCTTCCCGCACCTGCCAGGTGTGCTGTTGAGCCCGGGCAGTGGTAACTCTTGGAGAAGGCAGAAAGTGGGATGGAAATGAGTTGCATCCACCTCCGAGGTGGAAGAGTCATTATTTTATAGCAAATTATTCTGCAGGGTAGGATAAAGGTAATTGAATGCAACGCTTCAGTGTGTCAGCTGGTCTCCCATCTGTTAAGTCAAAGAGGTAACTACAGATGAGCTGCTGGTTATGTTTTTGTTTGTGTTTTTAAAATAGAGGCAGCCGCTGTGTATGTTTTCCATGGACAGCGAGAATGCACCAAGGATTAATCTGGCTTGTCTAATTGATGTTTTCATTTCTCATTTACAGACTGAATACATTAAGAAATTACTCACTCATTCCTCATGGTTTTTAACTGAATCCCATTTTCACTGTACCAAAAAAAAGTCTCTCCCTGCTCTACATGTTCTTTTAGAGAAAATTGCACCGGCTGCTTCCTTAACCATTGTTTCCAGTTCAGTCCATCTTACTAGTATTATAAGACTGAAAACATCATATGATATAAAGATTAGCTTTTCAAAACAGACACTAACTCATCTGTTGAAAGTCTCCCAGTTGATTTCTCATGCAATGTGATTTTAAGAGGTAGTCTGGGAGAGGGGCTAAGTAAGGATGAGAACATGCTGTTCAAATCAAATTCAGCCATAGGTGCAATTCCAGTGATCTCACTAGTTACACCAGGGCTTAAGCTGACCCATCTCATGAACCATGTAGCGTATTCTGCTTTTTCAATACCACCTTGAATTGAGCATCAGTAATAACTTAATTTATATTCTAGTTTATTTCTCACTTCTAACCACACATCAGGGGAAAAGAATTCCCGCATGTCATAAACAGTCCCTCATTTTTTCACTTGGTTAATTCTTAACATCTTGCTGAAGAATATCAGACAACATATTAGTAATGCAAAAATGTACTGTGATAAGACTTTCCAATGTAAACCCTCCAAAGATGCAGAAGCTTACCTGAAATCTGTTTTTACAGCTACAGTGTACCTTTATGTTTTAGCATGTTAATATTTTGCCATATCTGCCTTGATGTATACAAAGAAAACAAGTATTATGAATGAGTGTTTCTGTATTACAAAGTTACAAAATAACATAAAGTACTGTTGTATCTTCATATTCTTTTTCTGAATTATTGTAAAGACCCTTTACTCTTTTAGTTACTGTATTTTCATTCTTATTAAAAACAGACATTGTTAATAATGCAATAGAATAGTTTGCCTAATTTCACCCAATCTTTTTCCACAATGCTCTTAAAGTGCCCACGCAGCCCAATAGCCCTTAATCAGCCCTCTCCCTCAAAATACGTTGGTTGAGATATACAGGAGAGAAAGAAGGACCTAGCGCTAATGCCCCAAACTCTCTCTCATCAGACATGCTCTGCCACAGCATTCTTGAGTAACCTTGAACAAATCACCTACACCTAAATCCAATAAAGGACTTGTGGGTGTGTACAGGAGTGCTCTGTGCACATCTTACAGCACTATAATTTAGAGCTTGTCTGGAAAATTAATAGATCTGGCTGCTGGATGATTAAAGGGGAGGAGACTTCCAGAGCTGAAGAACCAGAAGCACTCTCCTTACCCAGGCTCTGGCTTTATCTCCTGTCTGCTTCAGAGCTCCTGCCAGACACAGGACTGGAAAAAACTGAAGACTTATTTTCTGTGTAGCCCCAGAACAGCTGCAGTGTAAGCTTCCCCCACTGTTACACAAATGTGCCACAGCCCCTTTTTGGAAGAATCAGCTCCTATGATAACAAGGTAACCCATTTTTCCTAGCTCCTCTGCCCTGGCACCTAAAAACCAGAGTGCCGATTAGCAAAAACTGTGAATGTTGTCGTGTGATGTGGAAATCTATCCAACTCAACAGTAAAGCAATCCATTTCACGTACAGCACTGAATGCCCAGTGGACGGTAGCTTTCAATCACTACTAACCTGGCGGGGATACTGCTGAACTGGCAGTCATATAGTCAAGTGCTCCATATCCCATTAGCAGCCACATAAATAATCCAGTCCCCTCATCTCAGATTATGATATGATGAATAATAAATTAAATGTAAAGCTACATCCACAGGCTTTCATCTTATACGGCTCTCTCAAACTAGGCAGCAGCAGGCCCAGCCATTTCTCAGGTAAGAGACCTCACCAACCAATGTGCTGTGGGTAATTCAATAGGTACAGTTCTTCTCTGCTGAGTCACTGCCCTCTTATGACATTAAATCTGGGATGATGTAAGTAGTGTAGTGTGTAAAGTAGCCCACTGTCTTTCTGATGAGATAGTAGCCCAAGGATTTCATTAATTGTTGTTAAAGATTCCTTGGCACTTTTTTGCCAGAGTAATACTGGAGAGCCCTGCTCAGAGTGTTTTGGCCAATTTCACCTGGAAAGTTACCTTCAGACTAACTAAAACGTCACTAGAGTGTCATCTGGATAAAGTATTTTAATTTCCAGCTTCAAGCTGGCATTTTGCATTGCTTCTCCTCACAAAGCAGGCAACAATTACCCCAACTGTAGCTTAAACACTGTACTAGAGCTGGGAAAAAATAGTCATTGCTAATGAAATTTCATTCTCCCTCTGTTCAGTCTGATGTTAATTTCTGAGAAGGGATCTGAAATTCTCATGTATTTGCCAAAGAATGTACATAAATTTATTTCAGCCTCCTGCATATTCACAAACCATTTACTTGGGTCTTTGGCCACTGCAGTCATGTGCTAGTACTTCTGTGCTGTGACTTGTTAACTAAAACATTTTACAATAGAAAAACAGGGAACAGGAAATTGCAAACAGTTAATTATCTTTTTTGCAAGCAAAGTCAAGCATTTATTCACTCAAAAGTCGCTGCCCATATGTAAATGTCAACAAAATCCCAGTATATGAAGATGCTGGCAAACATAAATAGGGGTGAACTAAATAGCCATAAAACATTCAGAGGAATGTTCAAAAACATATTTTGTGCAGATTGCAATCAGATTTAGCCCATATGAGAAGTACCCTGAGACCTCAACCTTTCGCTAAGAGGTGACCAATAAATCATAAGTTTATATTATTAGTAAACATACTCATGAAAAAATCATTAGCCCAAAAGTTAGATTGTGAGTTGGATGACAGAGCCCCATAGGCTAGTGAGAATTCACCTTTTCTCTGGCCACATCCATACAAAACACACAGTAGCATTGTATAGTACGCAGTGTGTCTACACATGCACACACTTACTGTGTTGTAAACTTCCCTACTCACAAGTAAATTTACTACCTGCACAAGTAGTTACTGCTCAGTAACATGTGTGTAGATGCTAATCGGAAGCAAATTTGGTCCCGATCAGTCCTGCCACTAAAAGGCCAGCATCACTACAGCCCCAGGGCCTCTGGGCTGGAAGCCTTTCTTGCCCCAGGTCTGGGCCAGGTCTATGCCAGCCCCAGCCTCAGGCCCTTAAAAGCCTGAAGGCATTTACAGTCCCGGGGCACAAGAGCAGGGAGCCTGGAGCAACTGTTGGGCTCTGCTCCCCCTGCACAGGCTACCTGTGGCAGCCTGTCTGTACCTTGTACATGTACAAGGGGCTGTCAGGCTGGCGAGAGTGTGGGCATGACCAGTCAGCATGGCAGTGCCATATAAAGGTCAAGGCCTCGCAGGTACAGTGGGTCAGTCGGGGAGTGCCCACAAACCTATGCCCTTTATGTGGCAGCTGACTGACATCCTTGTGCCCCGGGACCCAGGCTGTAGCCATGCTGTGTACTGCAGCTGAGCCCCTACTCCAGCCTGGCACCCATGGTGAAGTGTCACTGGGGGAGGGCCCCTTGGACTGACAGCAGCCCATTCCACTGAGCTCCCACTCCCAGCCTCCACCAGCAGCTTGTGGAACCTAGGCCAGTGCCTGCCCTGACAGCTGCATGACTTCAGCCCCAGCCACGTCACTGCTGGCTGCCGGCTGCACCAGCTTCTCCCTGGGGGGGCCCTGCCTGGGAACACATGCTGTGCTCCACTGCCAGCTGAGACCAACTGGAGCTGCTGCGCGTGCCATCCTCACCCATGTGGTAAGCTCCATACTCTGGGGAGGACCTTCCCTACCCTGGCCGCTGGCCCTGGCCCCAGCCCCAGCTCCACTTCCCTGCTTGGCCTGGCCATGCTCCCCTGGCCCCTGGGTTCCCCTGCACAACAACATGCAGGGAGGAAGGAGGCAGTGCAAAACATTTTTGAGCAGCCCATGACCCGGCAGCTAAGTGGGCATGAGCCTCTCACACACCAAGGAATGCATCGATGCTGGCAGCAATGTTCTCCTCAGCTGTTGGGAGCAGGGATGTGTGGTATAGTCACATGTAGCCCTCCAGGCAGTGGTGGAGGTTTCAGGGCATCATGGGCTTTCCTGCCACACCGTCAAAGCTCAGGGTCCTGTGCCAGGTATGCAAGTACACCCAGGATACCATGGCCATCAGCAGCAGTAGGGCAGTAGGTCAGGCACCCCTCAGTTCACACAAATAGCTCCTTGTGCTGTGCCCAAGACCAGGGGTGCCTCCCCAGGAAGGCTCCCTGTGAGGAGGGTGGGGGTGCAGGCAGCTCTATATCCCATACATCCATGAGCCCTGCACCTGCTGAGCCTGGGCACCATGGGCTTGGCAGCAGCACAGGAGACAGGATGGCCTGCAGGATAAGAAGAGGGGAAGCGGTGTCTGGAGCTGGGGCAGCAGGTGCTGCCAGAAGCCTGGCCTGGCCCGGTCTGGCCAAGCCTGGGAAGAGATAAGGGAGGCAGGCTGCCTGTGGCCAACACCCAGCAACCTATCAGCCCCTGGAGAATGAGCAGAGATGGGGGACCAGGCCAGCCCAGCCTACTTACCATGTATGCATGACTCCTGATCTGAGGCCAGGCAGCATACAGGCCCCTGGTACAGAGCATCTTATCTTGGAAAGGTTGCAAGTTCTCACAAACAGCTTCTTTCTCATGGCTCTGCAGGTCCTGCAGCTGCACATGAGGGAGAGGCCACAGCTGGCAGCCAGAATGCAACCTCAGGGTCACCACCACACATGGCCAGGGCTCTGTGGGTGCACCAGCTTTGTAGGAGGAGGACCTCGGACTGGACCCTCCTCCTGGATCAGCTGGTGACAGCTACAGAGGACCAGCTTGGAGACACAGGGATGTGGCAGGTGGAGAAAATCACCTGCCAGGACAGGTGGTGTGCAGAGAACATCACCTGCAAGGATGCATGGATGTCCAGCATAGCCTCCACCAGCCAGGAGCCCCCACCCCAGTTCTCACCCCAGGTCTCCTGCCACCCAGTCCCCCTGCCTGGAACCAGGCCCTCCACTTTCCCCAGCTCCATGCAGGTGCAGATCTGGAGCTGCCTGCAGCAGGGCCAGAACCATGCACCAGCCTTGCTGGCCCTGGCCACTAGCTTCCAGAGGGGAAGCTGCCTGTGTCGGCAGACCAGGAGCTGCCATCATCCCTGGGCAAGCTCCCCACCTGCCAGGCTTGCCATGGCATGTGCACTCACAGGGGAACAACCAGAGGCTGCGGTGCTGGCCACCTATCCCCAGGCTCCACCCCTTAGGCACCCCTACCCTATAGCTGCCCACCCCAGAAGGGCACACACACAGGCCACTTTATATATAGTTCACAAGGAAGAGGGTGTTTTATTGTTTGTGGGTGGGGTGTGTGGTGGAGAGGCTCTGGTGTTGGGGAGAGAGGGAGGAAGGGCGGTCTGTTTGCTCTGAGGGCAATAAAGTATTTTCACCATAGTATCATAGTGCTTAGGGTTGGAAGGGACCTAAACAGATCATTAGGTCCAACCCCCTGCCCTGGGCAGGAACAGGTGCTGGGGTCATATCACCCCAGCCAAATATGTGTCCAGCCTCCTCTTGAAGACCCCCAA
>NW_017728910.1:13919303-13922783 GCF_001723895.1 Crocodylus porosus | reverse complement strand
CTGCTTGTAATGCGTCTGTAGAAGTACAACAAGGTGGGGTTAGCCTTACTGACTGTTTCCTTGCATTGGCAGCTCATGTTTATCCTGCAGTCAACAATGACTCCAGATTCCCTTTCTGCCACCATGTTGACAAGAAGGGTGTTCCCCAGCCTACAGGTGTGTTGCTGGTTCCGTCTCCCTAGATGCAGCACCTTGCACTTGTCTCAGTTGAATTCCATCCTATTCTCATCTTCCCACCTCTGTAATTTGTCTAGATCTAGCTGGATTCTGTCCCTCCCCTCCAGCATGCCCACCTCGTCCCACAACTTGGTGTCATCAGAGAATTTGGACAGTGTGCTTTCTACACCCACATCCAGATCACTGATAAAGATGTTGAACAGTACAGGCCCCAGGACCAAGCCCTGGGGGACTCCACTGCCCACATCCCTCCAGGTCAAAAATGACCTGTCCACCACCACTCTCTGGCTATGACCATCTAGCCAATCTGCCACCCATCTGACTGTGTAGGCATCAATGCCTCAGTCACCAAGTTTTATTTAAGAGAATGTGGTGGGAAACCTGAGCATTACCTCCCCTGCTGTGCCTTTGCAGATGTGCTCCTTGATAATTTTCTCAAAGGTCTTCCCAAGGACTGAGGTAAGACTGACTGGCCTATAATTGCCGGGATCCTCCTTTCTCCCCTTCTTGTAAATGGGGACCACATTGGCCTTTTCCCAATCCTCTGGTACCTGGCCAGTGCCCCACGAGCACTCATAGAGCTGTGCCAGGGGCCCCACTATGACCCCTACCAATTCCCTCAACACCCTTGGGTGAACAGCATCTGGACCCACTGATTTAAACATGTCCAGCCCCTCCAAAAGTTCCCTAATTACGTTGTCCCTGATCCTAAGCATGGTGGTGCCTCCCCTGGATCCATCTGCAATGAAGTGTGGGAGATGCCCCAGTCCGTGCTCAAGAATATGGAGGCATAGATGCTTGAATTGGAAGGGACCTCAACAGATCATCGAGTCCAACCACCTGCCTGGGCAGGAAAGAGTGCTGAGGTCAGATGACCCCAGCCAGGTGTCTAACCAGCCTTCTCTTGAGGACCCCCAAGGTAGGGGAGAGCACCACCTCCCTTGGAAGCCTATTCCAAATTTTGGCCACCCTCACCATGAAGAAGTTTTTCTTGATATCTAGCCTAAATCTGTTCTCTGTCAGTTTGTGACCATTGTTTCTTGTTACCCCAAGAGATGCCCTGGTGAACAGAGCATCTCTGATACCTTGTTGCATCCCCCTAATGAACTTGTAGGAGGTCACAAGCTCCCCTCTCAGCCTTCTCTTGCAGAGGCTGAAGAGATCCAGGTCCCTTAGTCTCTCCTCATAGGGCCTGGCCTGTAAACCTTTAACCATACAAGTGGCCCTCCTCTGGGCCCTCTTGAGGTTATCCACATCCTTCTTAAAATACGGCACCCAAAACAGGACACATTACTCCAACTGCAGTCTGCCAATGCCATATAGAGGGGAAGTATCACCTCCGTGGATCTGTTCGTCATACATCTGCTGATACATGATAAAGTACAGTTAGCTTTGCTGATGATTTCGTCACACTGATGACTCATGTTCACTTTGGAGTCCACGATGACTCTGAGATCCCTTTCCCCTTCTGTGCTACTGAGAGGGTCATTTTCAGGCCAGTGGGTGTGCTGGATATTTTTACACACTACGTGCAGCACTCTGCATTTGTCCTTGTTGTACTGCATCCTATTGCATTCTGCCCACTATTACAACCTGTTCAGGTCTGCCTGCAATCACTCCCTACCCTCCAGAGTCTTCACTTCACCACACAATTTAGTATCATTTGCAAACTTGAACAGAGTACACTTCACACCCACAGCCAAGTCGCTGATGAAAATATTGAAGGGTACGGGTCCAAGGACAGAATCCTGCGGGACCCCACTACCCACCTCCTTCCAGGTCAATACCGACCTGTCTACTACCACTCTCTGGGTGCAACCCCCAAGCCAATTTGCCACCCACTGGGCCATGTAAACATCTAAGTCACAACCTCTTAATTTATTTATGAGAATGGGATGAGATACCATATCAGAGGCCTTCCTAAAATCAAGGAAAATGACATCCACCTCTACTCCTGTGTCTAAGCATTTTGTGACTTGGTTATAAACATAACCAGATTAGTCAGACATGATCTACCTGCTACGAATCCATGCTGGTTGCCCTGTTGCATTATTTTTCCCGCTGGACTCCCAGAAATACTATCCTTAATAATCCTTTCAAAGACTTTTCCAAGGATGGAGGAGAGACTGACTGGCCTATAATTACATGGATCCTTCTTCCACCCCTTCTTGAAAATAGGGACCATATTGGCCCTTTTCCAGTCCTCTGGGACCTGGCATGAATGCCATGAGTGCTCAGACAGCCATGCCAGTGGTTCTGCTATGACACCGGCCAATTCCTTCAGTACTCTTGGGCCTGCCAACTTAAACATATCCAGTCCTTCCAAGTGACGCTGCACCAAGTCAGCTTCAACAGTTGGTGGGCTGGTGTCCCTCTGATGCCCATCTAAGAACCCATTAGGAGATTTATCTTGACCATTGTTCAAGAACACTGAGGCAAAAAACTCATTGAAGAACTCAGCCTTGTCCCCACTGTCTGTCACTAATTGTTCCTGCTTGTTCAGTAGGGGTCCTATGCCACCCTGCATCTTCCTTTTACTCCCTACATACCTAAAAAAGACTTTTTGTTGTCTTTAATTTGTGTTGTCAGCCTCAGCTCTGTAGTTGTTTTGGCCTTTCTTAACTGCCTCCCTGCAAGTGTGGGCCAAGTAGGTATATTCCTCCTTTATAGCCTCCCCCTGTTTCCACCTCCTATATGCCTCCTTTTTTGCCCTTAGGCTCCCCTGGGTTTCTCTGTTTAGCCAAGGAAGTTTTTTGGCCCCTTTCCCCACTTCCCTTGCACTGGGATTGTCTCCCTCTGTGCCTGAAGAATCATTTCCTTTAGGAATGACCACCCTTCCTGGACTCCCATCTCACCAATACTCCTATCCTGTACTGCACCTTGACTAAACTCCTGAGCTCACTGAAGTTAGCCTTCCTAAAGTCAAGCACTTCCACCTACTAGTTATCCTACCCACCTTGTGCCATATGGTGAATTCGATTGATTTCCTGAGAACTGTTTGCAGTGTGCGTGGTGCTGGGGGTGGGTGGTAGGATGCAGGGTCCATGTGTGGCTGTCCAGGTAGTCTACAGTAGGGAGTGCAGGAAGAGGTGGCCAGCTAGCTCCTCTCACACTCGGTGTCCTGACTCCTCCCCTTCCTCCCACTGGGTGTGCAGCTTGCCCAGAGCCACAGCAGCAGAGGCCCGCAGGGCCAGCAGGGCTAGCACCATGGCCAGCAGGAGCTCAGGGCACTAGGCATTGCTGCTAGAAGCAGGGGCTGGAGCAGCCATGGTGCAGGGAGGCAGAGGTGGCAGCAAGAGAGCC
>NW_017728910.1:13906683-13918763 GCF_001723895.1 Crocodylus porosus | reverse complement strand
TCCCGAATTGCAACAGCTTGGAGTTGTTACTTACTGTGGGATGTGTCCTTGTCCAAAACAGCCCTAAAGCATTAGCACATTTTTAAACTAAGCAATACACAGCATCTGCACTAATACTAAGGGACAAAAAGATTCTCTTTCAAGTCATCCCTGGCATCTGACAAGCTTCTGCTTAAAAATCAACTAACATGACTCTCTGAAGAATAGACATAAAACAACTACTAACTGCAGAAGAGCCCTCAAATGGTTTTCACATCATATGGATTCTAGCAAATACAAAAAAGAGAGAGACTAATTTCCATTGCACATTATGCAGTACTCTGTGTATTTTGAAGCTTAATGCTCCCCCACCTTTCCTAAGTAAACAGATAATACTAAAGAGATACCCAAAGCAATCCTCTTTGAAGAGAAAATCATCAAAGCTCCAGTATACGTAAGCAACAGCAGATGAACACGTCATCATTAGATCAAGCAAAACATAAAGTCACCAGAATACGGTACTGCCATTAAACAACTTCAGAATATGTTTTACATGAGTACAAATATGATATGAGCCTCAGCTTCTTTGAATAAGCTAAGAATCTGATCTTCTTGCTTCCCCGGGGGTCAAATTCATTGTTTCTATGACTCCCAGGAAAACAATATGGCTTAGGAAAAATTTAGAACCAAAAACATAACCCCATGTGTCATTTACCAAACAAATCCTGAAAACTGGGTGACTTTTCTCCTGACAAATAAGAGCAAAGACATTGAAATGCAACTATGCACATCCAATTGCTGTACACAAACAAAATCCCAAACAGATATAAATTCCTTTAAGTTATGTTTTTAGTCTATTATAATTTTACATCATCAACATCACCCATCTGTATCATGGTAGCTCCTAGAAGCACCAGTCATGAGTCATGAACCAGGAGCTCACTGTGCAAGGTGCTATACAAACAGTAGCATGGCTGTAGGTGGGTGAGAAGGGCACTTTCCCCAGGTGCCAAAATTGCTCCCCGCTTCCATAGAGTCCACACCCCAGCAGCATTCCCGTGCCAAGGACTCTGAAACAGTCTCTGGCTGCTGCTGCTTTAAGAGCAACAGCTGGAGCAAGCGGAGCATGCGTGGTGGCAAGGCACCAACACGGCTCATTATGTACAAGCAATCCCCCGCTGCACTGTATGTAAACCAATACCACAAATTGTGTACTGCAAGAAAAACAGAGGAAATGACTAGTCTCTTTTGACTGCTTTCTCTAAATGAAGTTCTCAACTAGTAAAAATAAATCTGCTAAATTCTATTTTACTTTATTTATTTATTTGAAGTGTTATTGGCAACAAAATGTATTTGTATGTTTTGTCTTTTTAATACGATTGTCTTGTTAACCAGATTGTGTAGTCAATGAAACCTGAAGCAGATTGTAGCACAATCGTTTAGGGAAGACTTGCCGCAGTAATTCTTCTAAAAGCATTATGCCTAGCTATATAATTAGATTAAAGCTGGAGAGGTCCTACAAGGTGCAAAAGTTGTGACATTTAGAGAAATCCTTCCTGGACTAAGATACCTACCTGGTTAATTCTCAAAACAAATAAATAACATGAGGCCAAATTCAACCCTCAAATACAGATTTGCCACTCTACCTGAAATCAATAGGAGCTGAAGCTACATACCCACCCAGTATTTAGTCCACCGCAATTTGCTGACAATTTCACATGATTAAAAAGTGAACATGAGGCCATCCCATGCATATGGTTGCATTGACAGGTCATCCTTTTCTGCCACCATGGACCAATAAATTAACATTTAACCATTTTCTGAAGAAAACTGAAATGCAACAAATATGCTGCTGCATTTTGTAAAGTAGTTTTTGTGGTTAAAAACATTAATGGTGCCTGGTTCTTTAAATTACAGTCTGCAGCCTCAAAACATTGAATCATTTAATCTCCCTTTAGCTCTCACTCTCTAAGCAGCCACGCTATTCTAGCTTCCTCAAAAGACACAGCTGCATCCCTGCAGCAATCTGACTTTCCATTTGGGAGAAAGAGCACGTTCAGAAATCTGCTGCTTTTGTATATCCATCATGCTGCCTCAACTCCTTCCTCAGCTACCCAGTCCTGGAGATTTAAGTGAAAAGCGAGGAATAAGATTACATGTCTCCTCCCAAGTAATTCATCTCTAGCACACGATGCAAGCATTTGGGTTCGTGTTGCATTGGCCTTTATGTGAACTTGACCTGAGCTTAGCCCAGCTGTTTACATGCTGCTGGCTGAGCAGTGCTGAGGATGACTACCCTATCACTCTGTGGCCAGTATTTATTTCACACACATCACCAGCTCCCCTCCAAGGAGGAGACCAAAATAAATTTTAGGCATAGACCTGAGTTCTGCTTTTGTATCTGGGTCTGACTCTGAGCCCTCCATTTCCCCTCCTCCCCTCACCAAATCTGATACATGTTTGGTTGATGGTCCCTTCTCCAATCCGTGTGGCCTAGAGAATGCAGCACAGGATCAGAATCAGCCGACCTGGTTTCTATTCATAGCTCTGGCTCTTAGCCTTTCTTTCCACATCAGTAAAGGTAAGATGACAATTTTGACCCACCTCTGAAAAGCCCTCTGAGATCTGCTGATAGAAGCTAAGTGTCATTAATATTAATAAAGCAAAAAATTGAGAGCACTAACCAACTGCAACCTTTGACAACAACAATATAAAACACCAGCAACATTTCATTGCAAACTATACTGCCCTCAGCCTGCAAAGGAGCCTTCATCCCAACAGTGAATGTGGCATCTCTTGCCTTATACAGAACACAACATTTCAATCTGCTGCAGCAGTGGTCTGTGTCTCTGCATGCCTCTTCAGTCTCAGTTGCCCCATCCATATAGGCGTCTTCCACAGAAATGCCATTTAGGAATGAGTCCTCATCTGTTAAAGCAGAGCTGATCCTAACCCTTTTCCCTGGGTTCGTGTCAGCTCTACTTCCTCCAGTTTCCTGCAGCTAGTGCTTCTTGCTATTGCAGATTTCTGAGGCATGTTAAAAAAGCCAGTCTCTCAAAGATTCCTCTCATTAAAGAAGAATTAAACTTCTTAATTTCCTGAGCTGAGACTAAACATGTTTCCCCACTCCACACTAGCTAGGTAGAGACAAGTTCATTAAAAAAAAAACCCATAACACCAGCAACAAATATAACCAGCCCCATGCCTACAGACTGCCAAATTTCCTTGTGCTCAATATAGCAGAGACAAGACTTCCCTGTGCATTTCATAAGGCTACCACATGCAGCTTCCAAATTACCAAAAAGCCATTATTTGCATCAAATGGGAGTAAAAACCATCTGTCTCTCTCACATTGCATTCATCTTGCTCTCTGCTGGGTGTTGGCCCTCATTTACTGCTTACCTTTGCTACAATCCAAGAAAAATAGGTCTTAGAGTCACTCACCCTGGAGATGACCATAAAATATGCAACATGCAACAGTGACCAACAAAAGCTATAATGCAATGAATTTATTTAGATTTGCTTAAGATATCTCTTCCTCTCAATGCCTCTAGGCATATCAAAAATATTTGAAATGTACAAAAAACAAGATAAAATAAAATCTACCCATCGAGTACATCTTCACCTGCAATCATTCTGCATGAGATACCACTACTTCCTGCTTAGATCTGGGCAAATACTGAAAGACATATTATCAAACACTCATTTAATGGGATCTAAGTTACTTCTTATTTGCTTTTCATGCACATTAATATGGAGAAACATTGTGTTGGCAAGAATTCTCAGAAAGGAAGAGCAAAGTGAATGACTCACACACCACAGTGCTGTCACTATTGGTAAGTGTGGCATCGAGTATGAAGCAGATAAAACATTGTCTTTCTTCCAAAACAGAACAGAATGAAAGTCAAGTTGTCTGATGACTGATGAAGGCAGGGTGGCTATGCACCTTTATAGACAAACTTATAGAGAGAGGGCACAAGCTTTTGTACATGCAAGTTCACTTCATCAGATGCTGTGAAAGAACATGCAGAAAGTGAAGTCAGCGCTCAGGCAGCAGATGAGATCAGAACTCTCTTCTGCCAGGTGCTGTACAAATACGTAGTAAGAGAGACGGTCCCTGCCCTGGAGAAGGTGCATTCGAAGATGACAAAATAGATTAAAGATAGCAAAAAGGTAGTATTATTACTCCCATAGGTTGGAGACAGGGGAAGAACAGGATTAGGTGACTTGCCTTAAGACCACACAGCCAAGACCTGGACTGAGATCTCCAGGGTTTTGATGACAAGACATCCTTCCTCTACTTTGCACCCAGTCATGTCCCTAATCAGTATGAAAAGATGAGACAACCGTTTAATGACTTTTCTCATCCCTGCACTTTACTACTCCCATCACTATGCCCTCCAAAGGATATCCTGTGCTAAAAAACAGCGGTCCCGCATTCGGGCCACATTTTTAAAAATATCTGCTATTATGTAGGCATCCATCTGGTCTGTACCTAGGGATACAACTATCTGGACTTTGCAGCTGAAGTTCAGTAGCTATCGCTGCTCAGTGAATTATTTGAGTAAGCATTGGACTGAATTATGGTAAGAATATCTGTCAAAACGGTAGCCTAACTCATCAGACATAAGGGGAGCTGTTGGAGAAGGTCTAATTGCTTCTCATCGGTTCTTCATGGTGATTGCATAATATACCATTTCTGTGTAAACATATTGTGGGGTGAATGTACTGTACTAATGATATATATTAGAAAATATATATTGTGAAATGTTGATCTTTCCTGGGGCAAATTGACATGAATGGGGGGTAGAGCTTACAACTTTTAAAATGAACTGCAAGTTAAGTATGTGACTGAGTTTTACCCTTCACATCTCATTTTTCTATTGGGAATAGTGGGAACTGCTTACAGGCTTGCAACTAATGGGGCAGACAAGATAAATGAGGCATAAGAATAAGAGAGTTGGCATCCTTATTAACAGATGAGCCACAACTTTTTATGTTAGTGGCCAGTAGAAACTGGGGTGAGAGCTTGATGACACTGAAATCAATGGCAAAGTTGTCACTGGACTTCACTGTGGTGAGATTATACCCCAAATGTTTGGAGACCACATACTATTTATTGCATTTTACCCTATTCTGACCTGCTGAGGTCACTTTCTTAGCTTGATAATAACAAACCCAATAACATTATCAGGAGAGCTGGTGCCCTAGTGTCCACTTTCACTTGTAACTTTTCCTCATATTGATATTAATTGACAGTCATTTCAAACTATTTTAATGGGTGAGACAAATGTTTAAGATACCTCTTCTGCTGCTTGGATAAACACCAACTGACTTATAAATATAATTAAAAAATAGTAGGGATCCATTCAGATAATAATAATGCCCTAAGGAACCTCCTAGACATGCTACTTATTTACATAATTGTGATAATTTAAACTCACGGCTCTATACAAAAACTAACCAACCTTCAAAAGAGCCCTGCAGAAAAAAAATAGAAGAAGAATAAAAGAAAAGAAAGAAAATCTTATAAGAACTGGTTAAAGGTCATCATTTCTATTTCTGCAGGAAATTTTAACATTTCAAAATGTGTTTTTATTCCAAATCAGAATGAAAATAAATGTTTTCAAGCTATCCCTAGGAATAATAAAAGCAGTAGGAAAAATTTAAAAAGATACACTGGTCAATTAACATTTTATTTTGAAATAATTTCCTAAGACCAAAAACCTAACCCCATTTTAGTGCAAAATTATTTTTCCTCAGAAATTTCAATGAAAAGCAACAGTTCCACAAACATTTGCAGTTTTGTCAGAATGGCATTTTTCCAACTACAAGTTGTTTCCAAAAAAATGATCTGACCAGGTCTAGTTATTATTTCCATAAGGAATATGGCAGAGAGATGCAATTATTTGCCCAAATGCCTTATAGCAAGTCATTGGCAAAGCCAGGTCTTCCTAATCCTCAACCCAGTGTTGAGTTCTCTAGAGCATGCTGCCTATACCTCCTTCCAATGTGCACACATAGGTACTGCTCTACATACTTTGCTTCCTCCTCTTCTATCATCTTGCTTTCCTCTGTGCTGCAGTCAGTCCTGATATAAAATCACCTTTCCCTTGCTATTTCTGTCATGTCCTCTGCTGTATATTTGCACAGAAACTATTATGCAACACAAATGATTCCATATGGCTAAGTGTGCAGGCTCCAATCAAATAGGATGGGAAATATTTACAGGGGCAGCCCTGATACAGCTTGTGTTGAGGGTAGTATGGTTGTAACTGAGCATTAAATAAGAGCTAGACTCTGCATTAACATATCCAAAGCACTTGCCCATCGAAATCTGTGAAACTAGAGGGGGTGCAAGATGTCAAAAGGCCCGGTTCCATGTTTGTTTAAAAGGTCTTTCATAAGAGTATGTTGGTGCAGCTGTCACTGAGCAGACTCAGACTGTGTGTGATGGTGAGACAATAGGGAGGGAGAAGCATAGTTTGGATGGAGATCACAAGTAGCATCTCAGAGAAACAGACCTCCTGCCATGGCGGCAAGGATGTCATTTGTAGGGCAACATCTCAGGGCAACAGTAGTCAGTTCATGCTTTAGAGCCCCACACCTCTATATTATTTGCCATCTGGCTTCTCAAAGGTACATTGGAAAGCATCCAGGGGAATGGGTGGGCAAAGAAGTGATTTTAAGATATTATTCATCAACCTCTCAGCTTTTTACATTTCCTTGATGTCTAGATCAGTAACAGCAGCATGAAGCTATCTTTTCCCCTTAAAGCTCTTTTAATAAAAAAACCTGAAACAATACCAAATTCTTTTCTAGGAAGTCTTGTCCCCAAAAATGAACAACTATCTGAGACTCTACTATGGTTATCTAACTAAGCTGGAAGGTACCCAGTTACCACAATGGCTGGCAAAGAATATAACACTGAGTAGACCAACAGACAGTATCTTTATGACGTACACTCCTCTAACCCTCTGCCAGAATGTAGGAGGAAGCTTAACTCTTGTAACAGGTATGAGTTTTGCTCCCTTACACTACACTGAAAATCACAGCCAACAAATGCTTTAAAACTAATGATGGTAAAACACTACACATGCTCAATATTTATATTTTAGAAGCCTGCAGCACCATGGCTAGCACACAAAACTGCCTCTCAAATCCCAATACAAAAAAACCCCACACCAAGAGCCCAGTTTATTTATAACACGATGCAAGAAGATCTAATTTAGTCTGAAACTGGAAGGAAAATAGAGATGATGTTATTGCTCCATCTTTATAACAGGTAAGAGGCAGAAGGTGAGGCAGGTTATGAAAGCAACCAAGGTATTATTAGAGCACAGAGTCCTGAAAGATGAATAGTTGCCAGAAAAGCAACTGTCAGGAAAAAGGAAGAGAAAAGAGCTATTGCCAGAGGTGGTGAGGAAGGGCACAACATATATGGAATTTAAGAGAGAAATGGTAGGGGAACAGTAAGGTGAGATGATCTGGAGCAGCCCATCAGGCAATTCTGGTTGACAGCAGAGAACTCAAAATAAGCACCGAGACAGACACGGCACACCTGAGAAATCAGGGTAAGCTGTTGATTACAGGAATGTCCTTGCATGGAAAAAGCTCTGCGGATAGAGGATATTAAAAAGCCTTGAGGAGCTGGAAGGGAAATAGGCTAAAACTATTTGCATTGTCATAAATTAATAAAAGCCTGCAGACATGTAAATAGTCCAGACAGCTGAACATCCTGTGATGCTTATAAGGTTAGGACTGTTTAGTTTCATAAGGGTTATGAGAGGGGTAAACAAGATAATGAAGGGAAGAGAGAAAAATCAATTGGGTGTTCCTGCTTATGTTTATTCAGTGTTAGAAGATAACATGGAGACACCCTGAGCAACTGGAAAGGCCATATCCTTAAATCTGCTTGATACAGTAAATGATTAACTTGTGGAGCTCATCGCCACAAGATACTATTGAGGCCAAGACCTTAATAGAGTTCAAATAAAGATTTACCATTTAAAAGAATGGTAAGAATATTGCCCGTGATTACATAAAACTTTGTAAGAGAAATCATCTCTCCTAGTTTGGTACATAATCCACTGACCACCTGGGCTTGAGAGGCATGTTTTTGCATAATTGCCTATTATGGGGATTCTCATACTGGCCATTTTCTGAGCAGGGATGTTGGTGTGCAGGGATCATTGGCTTGGTATAGAAAGTTTTATGTCCCTGACAGACCCAAGATTATCCAAATTTAGACACCTTTAGACTTTAAAGAGGCAGCTAGGGAAATGTTAGATTTCAATGAGATTTCAAAGAAAAAGAAAAGGGATTAAATCATCAAGAGCTTATAAAGGCTTCAGACAAAGAATCATTCCTTCATTATAAAAAAAAAGTATATGGGGTGAGGAGTGGTCTGGATGGCTAGTGATAGCTAATGTTGGATGAAGCAGGAGCAAACATAAAGGATCTGAGCCGCAATAAAAGCCTAGAGAAATACTACAGCAAAATGACTGAGAGCAATACGAGACACAAGGGGATTAGAAAATGAAAATGATCTTTTGATATTGCAGAATGTGGATTTATTTTAAGGTGGTGGTTTTCAACCTTTTTTCATTTGTGGTACCCTAAAAAAATTTGAATGGAGGTGCAGACCCCTTTGGAAATTTCAAGCAGAGATACAGACTCTTTTGAACTGTAGGTGTATTCTCATACTTTTGATTGATCATAGTGATTTTTCACAGACCCCTTAGACATAGTGTGCAGGGGTCTGCAGACAACAAGTTGAAAACCGCTGCTCTAACGCAGTGTTCTCCAAACTTTTTTGATTGCACACCCCTATCAGTAAAAAATTTTTGAGCATGCACCCCCAATATATGTATGTGAGTTCTAATATTTTCTTCCTGCACCCCAATGGATCATCTTGCGCACCCCCTGGGGTGCATACACCCCACTTTGGAGACCACTGCTCTAAGACATACTCAGTGTCCCCTCTTTCAGACACCTACCAAAATGTACATGCTCAACCGTGAAAAAAGTACACTATTGCCAGGTAGCCTCCTTACTGAGCAGTTCTACTCTCGCTTACAACAACCTGGTAAAGCCAGTGGAATTACTCTGGATTTACAAACTGGAGTAACTCACAACACAATTTGGCCTGAATTGCTGACAATAACCATCATTTAAGAAATATATATCCTAGTATCATACAGTCACACACTGAACAGGCACAAGGGAATTTGACATGAGCATAAAAGGCTCACAACACTGAGCTGTAATCCATGAAACTATTAGAAGTACTGTATAATCATACAGAGCACCACAAGAAGTATTTTTCTTTTGCTTGGATTTGCTCTCCTCCTACTCTGTGCTTGTCTGTATAGCAACATCAAAGCAAAACTCACAAGATCAGGGATCAGCAATTGCACACGGTACATTTCACTTTGTTGCTCATGAACTGAATCAAAAAGTGAAGGGTGTGGCAGTGAAAAAGAAGCATATAAACAGCGTAGAAACAAGAAAGAAACCAACAAAGAATGGAAAAGCAGGGAAAACAATTCAAGTGTACAAAGGGCTGCATCTCTAGCTCTAAGCTTTGCCCTTTTTAATACTACTAAAGAACAAGGAAGACAACATAATCCACCGCATGGTGTTTGCAAAGCTGTGAGTTGTGAGGGAGATCAAGGATGGTTCTGTACTTCTGTGCTTGAGATTTACCTTTCGGTCTCACTGTCCAGGCCTACAGACTTCAGAAGTGCTACAAGAAAGGAACAATTCATGTCACTCTGTGGTGATACCTCCAGTTGACCAAGAAATAGTCTGGAAGGGAATTCTGTTTAGTCTTTGTCAGTTGGAAGCATGGTGGTTGCTTTGAGGATGAGAGGGATATGAGTTAAAGCCAAGAAGAGAGGCAGAAACTATGGGACAGATAGGGGAATGGGAAACTATGGTTTTCTGGGAATTCACAGGAAATACCACTCAGCATATGGCCTCATGACCTCTATGACTCATCGGGAAACTATAACACTAAAAGCTGTAACTGTCCCTGGAGTTAGTGCCCAAGAGTCACTGTTACTGAGACACTATCCATCATGCCCTTTTCAGGGAAGGCAAAGACTGGATTCCTGAAGAGAAGGAAGCTCACTGTTGTATTTAGTCATGAATCATTTTTGTTTCAGGGCCTGGAAAAAAAGAATACCTGCTTGCCACATCTTTCCAGCCCAGCATACATACTTGACAATGGCCTACATTAAAACTTATAGCTCAATATTTTTATGGAAACTGAATTATTCCGATATTGCTGACAAAGGAAATTAAACAGGGTATGACTGCTCCACAGCAGCTGGAAATGGGGACATCTTGATTTCATGTCAAAATGACAGGAGGATAGAAGCACAGAAAATTAGAGTTGGAAGGGACCTTAGGCGGTCATCTAATCCAACCCCCTGCTCAAAGCAGGACCATCCCCAACTAAATCATCTCAGCCAAGGGTTTGTGTAACCAGGTCTTAAAAAACTCCAAGCATGGAGGTTCCACAACTTCTCTGGGTAACCTGTTCCAGTGCTTCACTACCCTTCTTGTGAGAAAGTTTTTCCTAATATCTAACCTAAACTTCCCTTGCTGCAACTTGAGACCGCTGCTCCTTGTTCTGTCATCCACCACCACTGAGAGCAGTCCGGCTCCATCCTGTTTTGAACCCCTCCCCCCCTTTCAGGTAGTTTAAGCTGCTATTAAGTCCCCTCTCAATTTTCTGTTCTCTAGACTAAATAAGCCCAGTTCCCTCAGTCTCCCCTCATAAGTCATGTGCCCCAGCCCCTGAACCATTCTTGTTGCCAGCCACTGGACTCTCTCCAATTTGTTCACTTCCTTTCTGTAGTGGGGGGCAGGAGGTGCAAAACTGGACACAGTACTCCAGATGTGGCCTTACCAGTGCCAGATAGTAGGGAAGAATCATTTCCCCTAATCTGCTGGCAGCACTCTCACTAATGCAGCCCAGTATGCCATTAAACTTATTTGCAGCAAAGGCACACTGTTGGCTCATATTCAGCTTATTGTCCACTGTAACCCCCAGGTCCTTTTCTGCAGAGCTGCTGCTTAGCCAATCAGCCCCCAGCCTGTAGTGGTGCATGGGACTGATCCATCCTAAGTGCAGGACTTTGCATTTGGCCTTATTGAACCTCATGATATTTCTTTTGGTCCAATCCTCCAGTTATGTGAGGTCTCTGAATCCTAGCCCTACCCTCCAGCATATCTACTAGTGCCCCCAGCTTGGTGTCATCTGCAAACTTGCTGAGGCTGCACTCCACCCCATGTTCCAGATTTGTTTTTAAAGATACTAAATGAATAAGAGAAAGTGGAAATTTATGGAAGGATCCAAAGAAAGCAGCAAGAATTCAGTGCAGACATCAAATGAAAAAAAGGCAGGGGGAAATACACTTGATCTGAACCGACAAGAGGCTGAGAAGTGAATGATGGATGAGAGGCCAAGAATGTTAATCGCAGCCCAATTTCCCAACACCAAACAAGTGCGTGTTCAAAATCTGGCCATGTGTTTGACAAGTGGACCCAATCTTTACAATAAGGCAAACCACAATCACAGACCGAAATGTAACACAGTGAGCTAGTGTGCAAGCAGCGGACATTGAGGGGAAGGGGAGTACCTTCCGACCAAGCCCAGCAGATTGCAGAACCTCTTTCCATGGGTTAGGACTAAAGCAGGGAAGGTCACAGCGCCCCGCATGTGGCCGAAACGCCCTGGCGTGTTTGAGACGCTCAGGAGGTGGTTGGACGGACATCTGGCTGGGGGATTACGACCCCGGCGCTCGTTCCTGCCATGGCAGGGGTCGGACTGACGATCTGTTCAGGTCCCTTCCGACCCTAGAAACTGTGAAACCTGAGGCCTGGATTCTCTGGGGTAGGCGAACTCCGGGAGAGCAGGGGAGAGGAGAGGGGCCCTTCGCCCTCTTGGAGAGACCCAGCCCCCCCGGCAAAGCACTGGGGAAGGCGGCGGCGGGGAGCTGCCACGCCAGCGGCAGACGCGGGGTGCCCGCGGCCGCGGGCCGGCCTGGGAGAGAAGCAGCACAGCCTCGGCCCCAGCCCCGCGGGGGGGG
>NW_017728910.1:13834542-13906428 GCF_001723895.1 Crocodylus porosus | reverse complement strand
GGAGGGCAGTGCCCGCGGGCCCGGGCTGCGTGCGGGGAGCGGGGTGGCCACGACTTTCCCGCTGGGGCGCAAGCGCGGTGCCGAGCCGGGAGGGACGCTGCCCCCCGGGCGAGGCGGCGTCCCCGAGGCGTCGCCGGTCTCGGGCCCCCGCGCGCTTTCCCGCCCGCGCGCCGCGGTCCGCCGATCGATGTCTCTTTGCTCGCTCCCCTTGGCTGGGGGCCGCCCAGCGGAGCGGGGTCCCGGGGACTCGCGTGGGTCTCCAGGCTGCGCGGCTAAAGGGAGCAGGGGACGCGCTGGGTCCAAGTCGGACGAGCTCGGGATGAGTAGGGAGCCAGGCGAGACGCGGAGCAAACGGGTAAATACCGGCGGATCTGACGGAACCGGTCCAGGCCCGGCGCTGCTTTCTTGTCCTGGCTTGTCTCGTCCAAAATAAGACAGTGCTGAGAAGGGGTGTCCAGGCCTGAAAGGGCTATAGGATGTCAAAGGGGCCGGTGGCGGGTAGGGCAGGAGAGAAAGAGAGTGTAACACAGGCACAGAAAGTGAACGGCTGGTTACAGCTACCTGGCAGGCTCTCCGTGTGATGCATCTCCCTTGCCATAAGACAAGTCCTCCTGTGGAAAGGGACTGGACGTCATTAGTTGCTGGCGAAACGGAGAGGCCTCAGAGAAGGGGCTAATTTTGCTTGATGTGAAAAATGATTCGTCTCCTTTTCTTCGAAAAGCTGGATCGTGGTTGATGGACTTGAGATCTGTTCTTGTCATAGCCACGAGTTCTCTCTCTGTCTCAGCTCATTAGTCTGAGATCGATCTATCTGTCTATTGTGGAAGGTAAATAGGTTAGCTGATGGTTTCACAGATTTTTGGGGAGGAAAAGGGCTCTATAAGGGCTGAATATGTATTAATAAACATGGCTTGAAAGAGCCCAGAAGTGCACTACAGAACACGTAGTCGGTGTGGGCGCTGTTCGCGGTGCTGAAACCCTCATTTTTCACATCAGTAAAAGGCTCTGCTAGCCAGGAATACTTAAAGTACAACAAACACCTTTAAGTTAAGAAAGCCACTCTGTGAAAACAGGAAGAAAACAGCCTGACATTGCTAAGAGAAGGTTGAGCTCCCAAATCTGTGGCTTGATGCTCCCAGCTTTCAAAGACTGTAAGCAGTAGTGGTCACATTCACCCTGAGGTGACTCCAGGGTCCCATCTTACCTGCTATATAGCCAGCATTTTTCAGCTGCTTAAATTACTTTGAAAATCCTCCCATTTCTCATCAAAACTACTTAAACAGGAGGTCTCTTTCTCCTCAAGTACAGTCTTCCCATGGTTTGCACAAGCTGTTTTAGGCTGTCGTCAGCTGGGTTCCAGTGGAACCTCTGAACCCTGCTCCTCAAATCCTCCAAAATTTTAAAAAGTTAAAAAAGCAATAGTGACATTTGACACCTGAAGGGAAAAATCCTATCCACTGATGCAAACTGGCCCTGCTCAGGGGGGTATGGCTTAATGGCATTAATCTGGCCCATTATTTAACTCATCCTCTCAACATTCCCAAGTGGTAGGCAAGTAAATTTTACCATGACATTTGTTCAGTGGCATTGTTCAATTTGTCATCTGAGTTTGGTTAATGAAAATAAGTGCATAGCTGTATTGCATTTAACTTTTTGTAAGGCATTTGACTGAACACTATGACACCTTCCAAATAAAAAAATAGTACCAAACAATATCATTAGCGTGCACATTATCTAGCTTAAGAGCTGACTAACTGATCAGTCTCGAAAAGCAGTTGTCATTTGGGACTATTTGTTGAATGGGTGGGTTTCTGCAGTTCCTTGGGGATCACTGCTAGGCCCAGTGCTACTGCACATTTTCATCAGTGATCTTGAAACAAACATAATCACTTTTGATAATCTTTGCAGGTAGCTCAAAGATTAACAGAGTAGTAAATAGTTATGAGGGCAGGAAAATCTAGCAGTAATTTGGATCACCTGGTAAGCAGATCCCATTCAAACAGAATGTTTTAATATCCCCATATATGAAGTTATTCCTCCAGAAAAGGGAATGCAGACTACATATTCAGAATGCAGTGACTCTAAGAAGGATCTGAGGAGATAAGCGAGTTAAGTGCCAGTTGAGGCAAAAGGAGCACGTTAAATATTTGTATAAACAGGGGAGCAGTGACTTGGAGCAGGGAGGTGATTTTACTCTTGCGCATGGCATTGTGAAACTGATACTGGAAAATCGTGTACCGTTCTGATATCCACATTTCAAAGAGGAAATCCAAAAATTTAAGAGACTTCAAGAAAGTGTCACAAAATAATTTGAGGGGTGGAGAAAATGCTGTACAGTGTGGGAATGTCTACAAGTGCACTCTAATGCATAGTAGGCTATTTTACTGTTTATTAAAGCATCACATAAAAAACTCCAGTGACAACTAATGTGGAGTAAAATAGGCTACTGCACATTAAGCATCACTTAAAAACAGTGCACATTTGTTACTGCATGTTAAGGAAGCCTAATGCACATTTCTTTAGTCCCTCACATTGGAGTACTAAATTGAATGTGCATTAGAAGCACCTTAATGCATGTGTAGACATGCCTTGTGAGAACTAAAGAGATCCACCTGCATAGATAATCAAAAGATGACTGACAGGCATATTTACAACATGTAAAGATCTACACAGGAAACAAATACTGGCTACTAAAGGGCTGTTTTTTCTAGCCAAAAAAAAAGACAAAGCCAAAAAATGTGCAATAGGAACAAGCCAGAGCCAATTAAATTCAAATTAGAAATAAGACACAAGTTTTTAGTAGAAGATGTGATTAACCATTAGAATATGCTCTCCTGGGAAGTGTCATATCTTCCATTTTTTTAGGTCTTCATGTCAAGACTGAATGCTTTTACCCAAACACAAGTTGTGTTTTAGTCAGGCAAGTTATAGACCTCAATACAGAAGGCAACTGCATGTAATATTCAGGAAGGCAGACTATATTGCTTAAATTGTATGAACTAAGCCCAAGGATGTCCAATCGCCCTTGCAAGCACACACGCCATTCCTACTGGAAGGTTCAGCCCATTCACTGGGGGAAGAGTAAATGAGCATCTGCCTCAATCTCAAATTCTAATCACATCACCTCTTAACTCTAACCTTTGCCTGTAAGGAAGCTTTCTTTGTGTGCATCAGAGAAAAACAGGCAAATCTTATAAGAGTTGATTTAAAATATGAGTCATCTTGCCTCTTGGATGAATTTATATTTTAAACTCATCTAAATAGCTTACAGGATCATTTCACAAATGTGAAAATCCATTCCTCATGTTTCTTCATTGACTTCAGTAGCATAGCACCAAGCAGGAATTTGTCCCACTGTACTTTAGAGGAGTATTCACAAGTTCCCTTTCCTTAACCTTAAGCAAAACTTGATTTGAGACACAGTACATCCACTGTAGCTCCTAGCCTACCAAGTAAGTTGTGCTTACCTATGAAACTACATCCTTCTTTACATGAAAAACACTGTTTCCTAAATCCAGAGACTGTACATGCACAGCAAGGGCCTGATTTGACTCCATAGAGGACAACTGAAGTTTTATCAGTGGCTTCAGCAGGAGCAGGCTTCATATTCACTATATGACTATATTCACTGCTCCTTGTAAACTCATCTGAAGTTAGCAGGACAGAAGAGACTCTCACAGTAGTGAACATAGCCACTGATCTCTGTGCTAACAGCCTGTAAGACATATCAGTTGAAAAAAAGCTGCAGAAAATATTCAATAAAATGAAATAATTCAGACCTTTCTGTCACTGCCCTTTCCTCCCAAACACCTAACCACAGATATCAGACAAAAAACTATCTGGAAAATTCCTCTTTAAATTAAGACACTTTAGTTATAAGACTATGAAAAAGAACAGAGAATTTGGGCAAGGAGGGGGATGCATGCATCTCATGACAGATGTGTAATCAGGTGTTTTTCAAAGTTGGGTTTTCATTTTACAGATTAAGGCCTTGTGAATAAGGTCCTGAATCTTTATATGATTTGTGATCCCACTTTACTTCAGTGAAACTAGTTTGTAGTCAAGAACATGGCAAATATTTTTGCTCCTTCCTGACTATTATTTACAATTAAAAGTTCAATTAAAATCCAAATTATAGCACACTAAATTCTCATCTCAGTTCCCTCAGTGTTAATTCATAGCCACTCTCTTGAAGTAATTGAAGTTATCTGTGGTACAAATAAGACTTAATGTTACAAGCAACTAAGATTCATAAAATATTTTTTGTTCATGAACAGTGAGATATGTAATACAACAGTAGGTCAACTGTATATAGTTTGGCTAGTTGTCAACCAATGTTCTCATGAGATATGTGTTTTCTGCAGTGAGTGTTAACCTTGCCTCTGGGCTGTATAGTTATTGGTCTAGGTCCCAATTTCAGCTGTGGGCTCATATTAACGATGCCACTTCTACTCCGTTATAGTCTATAATGTCACTAGACTAGAACAGTGTTGAGAGAGAATTATTCTTTCGTGTAATAAAACTGGCAAGGTAAAGCCTGTGCATTTATCACAAATAACAACAGGGAGGTGGAGCCAGGCAAGAGAACATGTGACTCTACTGGTTTATTGTCATTCTGAATTACTATTAGATCAATAATTTACTGAAAGATGCAATACATTAAATTAACCTGGCAGATGAAACAAAAGAACAGCTTTTACTGCACAGTTTTTCAAATATTGCATTCTAATTCATGAGCATATATAAAATTACACGCCAAGTGGTTTTCTTTTAGTAAGAAAATGCAGTATTGCAGAGAGTTATTACTATTATGCCACAAGCATGGGTGTGGGGAGGAGTCTTGTGCTGAATTTTTTCTTTTTCTTTGTTTTTAAAAATGAGTAGCTGATGCACAAATAAGCAGATGTAGCCAAGTATATGGAACTCCAGGGCTGTGAATCTTTAAGGGATATCTCAGATATTAAAATGAAAATGTAGTTCTATGCTATTTTGAATTTGCTGAAAATAATACTATATATTAAATTCAAAGCAATTTATGTAAAATATAAACACTGTTATATGAGGACTGAATCCTCAGTGTCTATTTAAAGTCAAAACTGTACTAGATTCAAAGGGAATTTTGTTAAAGACTCCAAATTGATCTCCATATGTACTAAATTTGCTTGGGAAATAGGATATATGAAGTCTTATCTCTAGATTGCCAATTTGAATCCACTCTCTGTTGGCCTCTTGTGGCCTCTGTTCAGCTCCCAGCATTTCCCCAACCCCTTAGCACAAATCAGCAGTTTTGATGGCTAGGATTTGAGTCTCAATTCAGCAAAGCTCTTCAGACTCTGTTTACCTTTAAGAAAGTGTTTAAATCCATTCCTGTCCAGAAAATCAGTTAAGCACATGCTTAATTCCCAGTCCCACACATTCTGATGGGATTTAAGCACATGTTTGAAGCTATGAAGGTGCTCAAGTGCTTTACTGAATTAGGCCTTACAGCTATGAAGCTTTTCTTTCATCTCAAGCAGCAGGTCCTTCAGGTCACATTTGGACACATTAGTCTGGCAATGAAAGATACCTGTACTGCTACTGCCTGTTCAGTGGAAGAAAAGACAATGTGGAGGTCAGGCTCCTACATCATTCAAATCCTGTGATGGGGCTCTGCGATGGAAGCTGTGAGCAGAGTGACCATAAAGCACGTGTGTTAGTCACCCGCCATAGACATCAAAACAAGACTGGATGCCAGTCCCACAAAACTGGTGCAGAGCACAGCTTTAAGAGCATTTTGGGCCAGAGCAAGTGCAGTTCTGAAGGGTCAGTGGACACTAAATAATTATAATTAAAAGCAATTCTAGAAGGTCACTTGCCTGAAAGTTCCCACAGAGACAAGATAGGTTTCAGCATCAACTTTCCGTACCATAGCTAGGAGTGGAAGTCCCTTCTCCACACCTGGAACACTTCACAGAACTGTTTACATGGCTCAAGAACAATGTATTGCTCCTAATTTTTTGCACTATTAGTATTTTGACAAGCAAATTGCTTTTTCTTCCATTTTGAGTACTGCTGTAGTAGCAACATTCTAGATCCTGATTTAGTCTTACACATGCATTTGTAATTCATTTACTGAGAAATGTCACAACACACTCATGCTACACTGCTTGGGTATTACTCATGCTATGCACCACTTAGATGTTACGAAAATAAATGACTAACACAGAGATAATCTACTATAAATCATCATCTTTGGCCAGCTCCTATTCATATTACTCATATGAATAGCTATATTCAAGCCAGCGAGACTATTAATATAATGCAAAAAGGATGGAACTTGGTGAACAACAATCAGTGAGCAACATATAATAACAGCTATACAACCCAATACTTTTCCTCTTTAGATCAGTAGAAAGTTTATTTATTCACTGTAATGGAAATTGGCTTGAGTTTCCCCATATTTCTGCTGAGGTCGCTAGGCAGGAGATGGCTGAGAGGACATTACTTGAAATAAAACTCACAGTATACCTATATCTCTTGGGTATGCTCCTTCCCACACAAAATGCAAAAGGACCCCATATGCATACATGTGTGCACATGTACTGCTTGTTTCCAAGGCCCTAATAGGCTGTGAGCTAAAAAATATAATCTTTCCATTTTGTTTCAAGGAATGTCCTCTCAGCCATCCCCTGCCTTAATTAGTTGATTAACAAAATCATGGAAACAGGGCAGTGAGGCATAATCAATTACAGTTGTATAACTGATGGCAGAACATGCTAACTAATTAATGAAACTGTGCTCACACATAAAAAGAGACTAACGCATTGATGGCTGAAAGCGAGCAGAACCATTTTTGAAAGACAAATGTGTTTACAGTTTGAGAGAGTTAAGAATCTTAATAATTTATTGACCAGCGGGGGGCTTTCTAACGACACTGAAAAGGTATTGGAAAGTAGAAGCTATTGAGAGGAGAGGAAAAACAAGGCTTGTAACACATAGAAAAGAGTCTCAGTTCTTATACAAAACGCTTCAGAATAAAGCACAGAGCTTAAAAAGAGAGAGCAAATTTTCAAAGTGATGCTAATTCTTCCAATTTTTAGATGATTGATCTCTTTTGCTGGCTACTCTTATTTTGACAGCCTGCCAACCTTACTAGCTCTTAAACTAAAGAAGAACAACTTTCTTTCCAGAGTTCAGATATATTGGCTAGGAACAGACATTTGTCCTAGGACAAGTTATGCCTGCATTTGTTCCAGAACAGAAATGTCCTGGGATTGATGTGTATGCATATCACCCATCCAATCAGGGTGTAGCAAGCGGCTGAATGCACTGGTGCTTTTCTGCCATTGACTCAAGGATGCAGTCCTAGAACAACTGTTCAGATGCACTTCGAGATGTCCTGGGACAAAGAGCTAGCACTTCTAATCCTGTGAGGGTTTGTCCTCAACAACAGACATGGATGCATGAACAATTCCACTTCATCCCAGGATAAAATGGTTCATCACAAGACAAATGTGATGTCTATTTCTAGCCATTGTAAGTCACAATTTCATACTACTACTGAAGTCTGACTAATACAAGGCCCCCCTGCTGTCCCAGCCCTACCATGGCTGCCCTGTCCACCCCTCTGGCCCTTTAAGAAAAAAAAAAACCGAGAAAAACCCCCACACTCACCAGATCCTGCCTGGCAGGGGGGCTATCCCTGCTGCTCCCTGCTGGCCCGCTCTACATGGGGGGCTCTTCCATGAGCCCCCTGAAGCCCCGAGGCCACTGCAGGAGCAGTGGGGGGCATCAGGGATTGCCCCCCTGCTCGGCAGCACCCAGTAAATCAGGGCTTTTTTTTAAAGCACCGGGAGCTGGGGCGGGCAGGAGCAGCCATGGGTGGGGGGCCTGGGGGAGCGGGCAGGGGTCAGGGGAGCTGGGGTAGTAGGCAGGGGATGGGGCCTGGTGAGGACTCCCCCATGGTCCCCTCCCCCAGCCCTCCTCCTCCACCCCCTGCTTACTGGCATGGAGTCTGGGTCCAGCTCCCTGCTGCAACCGGTGGGGACTATCTGAATCACCGAAGCTCTCCAAATCTTTTCCGAAGATTTGGAGAGCTTTGGCTCAATTTGGACCTTTTTATTGGTTTCTTGATTTGATTCGGATTTGGAGATTCGGCCACCGAGTCAGGCTGAATCTCCTCCAAATCGAATCAGCACCCAAAGCTTCACACAGCCCTACTGATAACCACCTAGAGATAAAAGGTGAATGACTTGAGCTGTGGAAGGCAGTAAAACTACATATGGAAGTATGGACTGCATATGAGACTCTGCCTGTCACTGCTAAAGATCAAAGGGAGGCAGTCTGGATAGGACAGACAAGCCCTCTCACATACAGTGGCTGCTAAGAGTAGAGTCCCTCTCAACACTGTGAAGTTGAGGAAAAGGGAGCCTTTTTGCCCTCTTAATATTCCTTGGTAATTCCTAAATACACAGTTATTGAAGATAAAATGAGCTATAATTAATCATAATATGCTTGCTCCAAATATCTGTGATCTTCTACAGTAGTGGGGGCCAACGTTTTTGGCAGGCCTGCCACAAATTAGTCCCACACCCTCCCCAAGTGCCAGTCCCATCCCCTTCCCCTGCCTCATCTACTGCTCTACTTTCTGCTCCCTGCCCTATCTGCCACTGTGCTGCCTGCCCCCTCCCCAATTTGCCACATATCACACAGAGAGGATGCCTGTGCCACTGGCACCTGGGTTGCAGGTTGACCACCCCTGTACTAGAGCTTGTATGACCCAGGAGATCCTCCTGAGTATGTGTTATTGCCAGTATCCATTAGTACAAAATCCTGAATTAGATCCTCAGATCATGAAGTTAAATAAAACTCCTGATTTCAAAGTCAAAATAAATTTGGTTTTCTTATAAGAACCGCTTGTAATTAGCCTCCTGAGTTGCAAACTTTAAGGATGCAGCTGAGTCGTGTTTGCAATCTTCTCTTAACAACTGTGAGGACTAAAACCTTTTTTATTTAAATAAAGTCTGAGATTCCAGGAGGTAGAACTTGAAGAGGCACGCAAATACCAAGAGTGAAGGTGAAAACGAGACTTGATTTAAAAATTGGCAAACTTTGTATATTATATTAGATCAGGCCTGTCTGTGGGCTAATGATTTCAACAGGGTTACTCAAGAAGCAAGATAAAAAGGGATGAAACACACCAGTCATATAGGCCAGATTATAAATCCCTTTGATTTCAATAGGAATTGTAGGCACGTGTTTCCTTTTAGGATTGCATTTAAAATGCTGATGGTTATTTTTCTTGTTTGGAAGCTGCTGTGTCAAAGTGTCATGCTAGTTCTTTCCTGAAGAATATAAATGGCGCTGTTGCCAGTGAAATTCAAAACAATATCCGGGACAGAAATAAGTTGTCACCATGATGTATCAGCTGGCTCTGCCAAACCAGACTTTGTAATCGTAAAAATCCATGCTGTTTAATTTAGAATGCTTCATACATTAATAAATAACCTTTTGTGAATAATGTCAAATGAAGCAGTTCTCATGATTAGCCTAAAGTGTAATGGCTTTCATTTGAATATGCAAAGAATGAATCTGCAGAGAAAACAAAAAGCAGTGAAATAATTATAAGGTCCTTGTACTGAACACTACCAAATACATTAAAAAAAACAAGAATATTGCTATTTTGAAAAGGATTACCATAAAAATGATTAGATCCTTACTACCAAAAGGCAGCCTGACCACAAATTTCTCTCACCAAGAAAGTCATTACTAGAAGTATAACCTATTACCAAAACGCTAGTAAAAGGCTCAACATTCCAAGTATACGGAGCTGTAGTTACTCATCTCCCATTAACACTACTTGCAATTGCACTACTGAAGTGACACATGCATAGAATTGAAAACAGGCCACTTAGAATGAAGACACTTAAAAAGCAGAAAAAAGAACATTTGTATATTATTGCAAATATTACAATTTCCACTTGTCTCTTTGCAGCACAGGGAACGGAAATAAGTAGCTTTATTCTGAGATAAATAGAACTAATTGATTAATATAATCCTCCTGTTTAAAACTATTACCTCAAATTTAGGGGGCACCACTTGCAACACGTTAAAAGGAATCTGATTATTATGTAGTACATCCTGGAAATTAAGCAACATTTAAGTGATAGGAGTTGCAGTATTGGACAGTTGTGAATTAGAGTAATGTTTGCATTTGCAATGTTAATGAGTATTTGAGTATATAAAAGAATGATGATATTTCTTCCCTGAATATATATGAAGTAAAGCAGTATTGTCTTCAGTGAAGTATTCATTAGGGTGTACTTTAAAAATTCTCTCTTCCATTTCTTCTGCAAAAGTTATCTAATTAGTGCTAACTACGCTTCTGCAAGATAACCACTCTCCACTTTGCAAATGGGAAAAAAGGCAAGAAATTCAACAATGCGCATTCATGCTCAGAGAGGGAGTCTGTAAAAGTGCTGAGAATATCCCCTTTTTCAGTCCTATGCTCAGACCACTAACACGCTACTCTCACATGCCTTAGCAGCCTCATTGTTCTTCCAAACCATTTTCTTTCCAGTCTTGATACAGTGAGGATAAATTGGATCTTTTTACAAGTGTGTAAACTGATTGTATCGCTGTTTCTGACATTCCTTTTTTTGTCATTAAATCACCTGTTGTAAATACAAGAAAAAGATGTAAGCACATTGACATGACTAAGGCAATCTTTTACATTTATCTCAAGTCTTTGGCCCCAATTCTACATGGCTCTGTACTTTGAGTCGTTATTTAAACCATTTTGAAGTGGATGGAGACTGACTGTAAAATACAATCAAATTGGAACTTCAGCATTTTAAACAAGTTTTCTGCTGCTGTAAGTGATTATGCAATACAGAATCCAATGCCTAGAGGTACATAGGATATATATAAGGAGAGTTATTCCTGTTCAGGATGCCATTAAATGAACATCATAGAAATGTCTATGAATAAAGTTCAACTTATAGTATTGGGCTGATGTTATAAGTTCTAGTGATACTTCAGAACACATCAAGGATATGAAAGAAAAAAAAAAGGAACAAATTTTCTATGACCCTTGTTCTGGCAGCTGGAGTTACCGCCTAAGGAATGGAGAATATGCCATGAACTCAAGGGCAGCCCTACTGCTATCTGTGTAAATTACACTTTAAGCAAATATTCATGCCGACATTGTTTCTGACACAGTATTTTTATTGCTGTAATAACGCAGACAATTGTAAGAAACACATAGTTTGGGCAAATTATACATGTGGTGTGGCAACATCTAATTATACCAAAAGCATAGAGCAGCAAAGTATGCATTGGCCTCCATTTCCAGAGTATCTGAAATCCAGATTCAGATTCCAGATTGGCACCTCCATTTCAAACTAGGACACTTTAGTTAGATGTCCAATGTCTGACATGAGTGTTCAGATTAGTTCTTAGCTGCCTAAAATTGCTGTCTGCTCATACAAGTGTCCTCAGCCTTCCCAAATATAGGATTTCAGCATCTAAACTAGGTACTCAAGTCTGGAAAGTGGACTCACAGTATTAAGTGAGGTTTAAAAAGAAAAAAAATCTGCATTAATTAATTCAGCCTCTTTCAAAACAGAATAATGACTAAAATCAACACATTAGTGGAATGTGTTATGGAATGAAGAGTAATCTTTACACATCCATGGTAAGGACTCTGCTCAAGTTCATCGTGAATGTGTTATTTCGTCAGTTGCTTTCTAAATGGCACAGTTCAGGTTGTAACATCTCCTGGGGTCTGCTTCAGGCTTTGCTGCTAACATGCCTGGTGACTTTGTTTGTGTTATTTAATCCCTCCACATGTCATTTTCCTCATCCACAGAACATAGCGAATATTGCTTACCTGACAGCAGTATTAACATTGGTAAAATGCAAGTAACTTGCGCTTTTATCTTTAAAATTGAAGCACAAACAAAAATTGTCTTTAAACTTATAATAAATCACTAGTCCAATTTCATCAATCAATCAATCAAACCAGCAACCATTCCCCTTGAGCTGGGAGTTTACAGATCAAGATTCAACTCAGAATAGTGAAGGACTCAGAATCAGATCCTGAAGCTGGATCTGCCTGGGTGGAACTCAGCATCTGTATGGAGCATCACTCACTTCAAGGACCGGTTCCATTACATTTTTAAAAAGGGTTTAAAGGCTTATAATGGAGGCAACATTGTTTTGGTTATGCTACAGTTAGGAACTGATGTCAGAATAAACATCTTAAACCCCTAATCAAATTACATTTTTAAAAAGTACTCAAGAAAGGAAAACATTAACTTGATGAGCATCCTTAGCAGAAGGCATTCTGACTTACCTACCGTAGCTTGTGGCTGCTGGTTGACTCAGTTCTGTTGTCAGCATATTGAATTGCATTACTGCCATCATTACTTTCCTGGCTTTAGGAGATATAATAAAAGGAATACCTTCTTTTCATTCAAACCAGTCTGCATCACAATTGCCAGTCTAACAATTAGTATAGAAAACAGAGAAGCTAAGCTGGTGCAGTTTTTCCCCCGGTTTCTTTTTCCTTCATCTTGGATCCAAGGCTGTGGAAAGTCAATGAGCAACCTCTAGCTCTGAGTCTGGATTAGCATTTCATTAATGTCTCAGCATACATTTTGAAAGTGCACTATTGCTTTGCTTATAAAGTCAGTGCTCTAAATAAAGGAACTGCCCTTGGCTGTGAGATATGTACACTCACAAAGGGAGAATTGGACCCCTGATACTTGTAACTCATGAAATGGTCTAGGCACCTGTACAAACATACAAGCACTATCTAGTGATAAAGGAAGGTCTCATTCAAGTACCTTAAAATCCCAAAAGCCAAAGGGTACAAGAACAAATTGCAAACAAGCAACGTAAGCAGGATTCTAATAATTCACTGGTTCTGTTTTTCCACTTCTGCTGCATGTGAGGAGCCTCAAATCCTAGCTAAGCCTGGGGAGAAGGTTTGAGGGGAGCTTTGCCTTCTCGCTGCTAACTTCTGGGTTAATGAACCTAAGAATACAGATGACTTCTATGGATTTATGTTGGCTGTGTCTGACAGTGAGTTGGGAACAGCATCTGCCTTGATCCTATCATTCTAAGAGAGGCAAGATGCACATTGGCAGAAAAGAGAATTTCCCCTGCAAAAGGGCTGCAGGAGCAAGCCCAGAGACTGATTATTTCCTGTAGCTAATTCAATTTGCTGCATTCTGATGCCTCTCATTATTTCAGGGCTGGTACTTTAGTAGCAACTGCGCTCTGTTGTGCCACAGTGCATAACTATCTATTTATCCAAATGAGGGTCAGCACCAATGATCAAAATGCCCTGAGCTCCTGGTGTGGGGTTTTGCACCCCATACATGACAAAGCAGCACGCATTTTGCACTTCCCTGTCTGATGCTAGGTAGTCTGAGGGCTGCAGATAATTTCTGGCATAGCTGTCAGCTTTGGAGAACACTCAGCATCTGAGGTGGTTATGCTACTAATAGTGTAATGTAATTGGCATTGTTATAATTACTTTTGCAGGGATGGACTCCATTGTGCAAAACCATGGGAAAGCCAACCTATTTTATCTTAAGGAGTTGGCTCCATACTGAGATCACCACAGGTTGTTGGGGTTTTTTAAATATCATCATTGATGTTTTATTTCTTTTGCTTCCTTGATGTTTTTCACTTATTTAAAAAAAACCCTCTAATAAAGTGCCCATAGTAACTTGAACTGAGGGAAATCATTAACCAAAGGATCAAGCAAGCTTTTCTAAGTTCCCTCCCACCTAGCCGGCACTATTTTCTTCTCTTCAGATCTCCCAGGAAGAGGAAGCAGAGGAAGAGCTAGTGTCTAAAACTTCATGCAAGCCAGACATGCCCTTCACGGGCTTAGATGACATCTGATCTACACTAGCACTCTGGCTAACGGTACCACTGATGGAGCTGCACCAATACCACTGCAGCACAAATAGCTAAAATACTAGCACAGTTGCCAAAACTTTCAGCCTGTTTCTATTTCAGAGAGTTTCTTTTGCTGCATAATTGCATTTTATCTTAAGGCTCAAGGTCACACAAGACTTTTCCTCTTGGCTTTTTCATCTCAAAAGCAGGTCTTAGACCAACCAGTGCAGTAGCTGCAGATAGGACACTGTGTCCAGTTCCAGAGATGGATTTGTCAGTGGTTCTGTATAAACACAGCCAGGCTTGGTTAGGTCCCAGTTCTTCTCTCTTTGAGCCAACAATGTTGGTAAGAGGCAGGCGAATGAGATTTAAAGAACAACACAGTTCTGGCCCACCTTTATAATAAATATAAAGGCTCTGATCCTGAACTGAGCTCTATGTACATTACAGGCAGTCGTTGTCCCCATATGAAGCCAGTGGTTATCTGTCCTTCTGGTGTGCATTGTAGGGTAACAACTTCAATAGCAACTGAACTCTCCTCTCCTTAGTATGGTAGGAACTGCTGACTCTAAAAATATTGGCAATTTCCCCTCTTAAATTGCAGTCAACAGTTACTGTTTTCTATCACATTTTATAGGATGCCTCCAGAAGGATTATTTGAAGGTCTGTATCAACCCTTCCCATAGATTGTACTACATCACCCTAATGCTCAGCCTTCTCCCAGGACACATGAGTCCCCAGGACTGAGAGCACAGACTCCCTCTGCCCCTACATGAATGTGGATGCTCTTGTGCCTTCCATGGTGTGACTCAGGTAGACCAGTGGGTGGGTGCATGAGCTCTCCCAGGCCACTGCTGCCCATGAGGCCAGAAGAGCCTTGTCTGCACTAGGGTAAAGATGAGTTTTATGCCACTTATTGCCAAACACAGGATACATTCTTAATGTCAACAAGTGGCTTGTAGCTTTCTCACACATTAGCTGTTTGAGGCCAACAAGTCTCCCACTTCCAACTCTTACCTCAGCGTGCTGGCATAGGTGAAAACTGTAAGCCTCTGTGTCTGCACTAGTATTTTGCCTCATGGGTCTCTTCATGTGATAAAAAAACCCAACCTTTCCCCTTAATGTAGATACACTACTTTCTTCTGGGGATCTACACAGGGCCAAGACGGGGACAACATGTACTCCCAGCCATTCCTACATCATCCCAAATACTCACAGCATCCTCCATGGTCTTGGGAGGAGAGACTGTCAGCAGAGGAGAAGGTGTCATGAAAGCATCTGAGCTCTGCTTCTGCACAGGAAAAGGACAGATGCTCCCAATTCCTCTTCCATCTGTGCAAGCCACGCAAGAGACAAGCATACTCTCCATCCTTATTCAAGCAAACTCCAAACTGGCTTCAGCGACCAACCTGAGTGAAGCCCTAGGGCTTGGAGCTCAGGTACATTTTCATTGCTAGCAAGATCTTCTTTTTTAGACTCCTATATTTAAATTTAATTTGTCACAATTACTTTAAGGCCTGTTACTGCACTTGGGCTGGACTGCCTCTCCTCCAGTCCCTGGGGAAAACCTATTAAAGAAGGCGAGCATAGAGGAAGACTGTTTCAGCTCAGAGTGTTGTGCTTAAAGTGTTTTTTCTGATGGGAGCGGTTTGGGCTTCTCCCTGTCCAACCCTGTATGTGAAGAGGCCATGAGAAAAAGAGGCCATATAGTAACAAGAGGTTGCACTATCTCCTCTGCTGTCTGGCAGCGCAGCCCCTTTCAGGAGGCATGAGGTACATTATCCTTGACTCTGTACAGCACCACGTGCAGGAGGAGACCCAGGGGACGATCACAGAGCTCACCCACTTTCCATCACAAAAACACAAGACCTGCAAGAGATGGTGCTGCAAAAAGATCAGCCTCCTCAGAAATACCCTGTTCTCCTAAACCCCGTTGTCTGGCCTGCCTGGAACTCTTGCCGAGGCAGCATTCAGTGGAGGTTTGTCTGGGTGGGATAAAGTTAGGATATTTTTGAGGAAAGAGATGCAGGAATAAGCAGACCCCTACAGAAAAAGGACCCAGTGGGAGAAAATCCACCTTATTAATAAGAACAAAATGATGTAGAGCATGCAAGACAGCGAAGGAGAGCACCGATGAGGCGTGCTCATGAATTATTCAGGAAATGTGTGCACATTAAAGATTTGTGCCTGTAAATGCCTAGACCTATAGCTCTGATGTGATTGCTGTTTTTGTCAATTTACCCTAATGAAGAACAGTGTTGCAGTACAAACACCACTTGCTAATAAATGTGTGGTTGCAGCAGTAAATGTTACCTTGTAAGACTGCAGTTTGGAAGAACTGACTCAGACTGTGAAAATGGAGACTTTCTGCTTAGTGGTGTGAGGCTTGGAAATCGAGCTACGGCTTATCCAATGAAAGTTTGCTCCCTGCTGTGAACAGTGGTGCTGACACTGAAACAGGCTCTCCTCAGCATTCAGGTTTTCTAATGAAAAGGGTTTTCAGCTGCTTAAAGCTACTGAATTTCTAGGAGCCTTAACCGGACATCCATACTACCCCCATTCAGCTCTGCAACCACTACCCTCTGACCCAGAAACAGAGTAGCTGCCATCGTGTGTACCAGTAGGTTTGGGCTCTTGGCAGAACTTACTGGCACACACACACAGCCCTGCACTAAGGCATCCCTGCTACTGTCTTAGTAGCAGTACACAGGAAACTACTCTAAGTGAGGTTGTGATATCTCGCTACAATGCTGCCTGATGCTATACTGCAGCTGTCTGAACTTTTCAGGACAAAATTCTGCTGTTTTAAATACGTTTGGGATCCTGAGCTTTTTTCATGCCGGGGCTGTCCCATCCAAACTGAGTAGCTTTAAGAGAGCTAGGGGCAAAAACCTGCCATTTAAGCATCTTTCCTGATGGGTACAAATGAGGTGAAGTCTCTCACAGCCTGCAGCTTTATGTAGCAATGCACACAATATACAAATCCACCTTATATGAAAGAAAGGGATTCTGCCAGGCAGAAATGATGACAGCACAACATACAGCAAAGCAAACATCTTTCTTTTTTATAATAAAAACATTCCCAGACTGTCTGCTGCATTAGCTGTGCATTATTGGCTATAAGGAATTAGTAGAGCAGACCAGAAGTGAGCTGTCTGTTTCTGCCTCATATAATGTTCTATGTCCATGAGATTTTTATGGCTTCAAGGGTGAAAAAGGGAGGTTTTTAAGCTATGAAAAGTAATACGCTGATACAGTTTAATTAAAGTGTTCATCTGAAACACTTCCAGATGTTCAAACATCAAAGTTGCAGTTATAAAGTTAGTGCATTTCAGTACTTTTAAAAACTTTCCTCATCAATGAATTTTACAGGGATTGTAATAAGTCTGAGGTTGCTTAGGACTTAATGGCTTTGTCTAGTTGGGTCTTGAAAACCACGAACGATGGAGCTTCCACCACCTCGCTGGGTAACCTGTTACAGTATTTCACTACCCTCCTAGTGAGAAAATTCTCCCTAATATCTAACCTAAACTTCCCTTGCCTGAGCTTGAGACCATTGCTCCTTGTTCTGTCATCTGCCACCACTGAGAACAGTCCAGCTCCATCCTCTTTGCAACCACCCTTCTGAAAGTTGAAGGCTGCTATTAACTACCCTCTCAGTCTTCTCTTCTCTAGACTAAAGAAGCCCAGTTCCCTCAGCCTCTACTTATAGTCATGTCCCCCAGCCCCTGAATCACTTTTGTTGTCCCCTCGCTGGACTTTCTCCAATTTGTCCACATCCTTACTCTAGTGGGGGGCCTAAAACTGGACACAGCACTCCAGATATTGCCTCAGTTGGAGTTGTATTCTTAATTCTGCCACTGTTTGCAGTACAACCTGGAGCCAAGCTACTTCAGACAAAATGTTCAGAAGTGGTCTTTGATTTTGAGTTGTTTCACTCAATGTGGGAAACTTTTGAGCAAGTTGTCCAAAACCAAAGCACTCTAGTGGGGCCACTTTTGAAAATATAACCTTTCTGCACTTCAGCCTACTTCTCTGTAGACTATATATGGCAGTATTTGATTAGGTGCAGGGGAGAAAGTTAACTTGGCATCACCTGGAGTGAGAATTTGAACTGGTTTTGTTAACTCGTGCAGATTGGGAGTGTACCTGCACTGTGTAGCATTCTGCCCCAGCTAACATAACTTGCTGAGGATAAATGATGTATTCAGGTATATTACCCTGGCTTATGTGTTGTACTAATACAATTTATACTGGGTCATCTACACGTGATATTAAAGTGATGCGATAAACTCTGGCGCAGTTTGCACCGGAGTCAGCTGCTTCTGGGCACAGCATCTGCACATGTGCCAGGGACTGCAGCAGTTTGAGCCAGGGCAGAGCACCCTCAGGCTGCCAGAAGGCTGGGGGGTCAGCCCCAGGGTCTGGATGGTGGAGGAGCTGGCTGGGGCATGAGGAAAGTGCTGGCTGGGGCCCCTGCACTTTAGCACCCTCATGCCTCAACCAACCCGTCACCATCTACAAGTGTGTTTCAGTGCACATAATTATTTAGCTGTAGGATAATACTGTCCCTGATGGTACTATCCTATGGTGGAGTTAATTTACTGCACCCTAATACTAGTGTATATGAAGACAGTGACGCTTTACTGTGGAGCTAATTAGTAGTAAAGTACATGTGTAGATGCACCCACTGTGTCTGATACATGACAGTGTGGGGAGAAATAACAGTGGGAAGAAAAGTGTGAGAAATGCAGACCCCGTGTGGAAGGGTTGCGGTCAACAGGCACACCAGCCATAAGGGCAAGGCTAAAAGACTCCTGCTTCTTGTGGCAAGTGTGACAGATCATGGCATTATACAGTACTCTACTGTAGTTTTCATTAAAAAGCCAGTGTTTCCCAAAGCCCCAGACTCTGATGCTACAATATCTTTCTGTACTTGTGGGTTATTGGGCTATTACTGCGCTACTGCACAGACAAGTGTATGGTGAATGTTGATAAGTGATGATTTTTTAATCATGACCACAGTATTTCCGGGAATCATTTTGCCCAGTGCCAAAAAGCAGGCATAGTTACTTGGAGCAGCTGTTCCAGGGCACCTAGCAGAGCATCTGTTCAAAAACCTAACCCCAAGAGCTGCCCTGGAGGTCCTCAGCATTTGTAAAACCAGACCTTAAGGCAAGAAACAAAGAGCACCGGGATAAATCAATAACTTCAGTGCTGCCAGTGGAGCCAGGATGACTTATCCCAGCCAAGGGTCTTGTCTGTCCATTTTTAATTGAAATGCAAGAGACAATGTGTATAGGAAGAAAGTAATTACATAAATGGAATCTGACCTGAATACTACATCAGCTGACTTCTTTAATGTCCATGAACAGCCAGCATCTCAGTTTTAATTTCCCATCCAAAAGATGCGTATTTGTCAGGATGTGGAACTGATTTCTCTTTAATAATCATTTTTAGCTTGTTCTTTCAAGTCTCTGCAGTTTGGAGTGATAGCTTGGGAAAATCATTCATTTTGATCAAAATTAATGTGCTGTTTATAATGAAAATATCATCTGTGGCTCAGAAAGCAAAGTGAAAAACCCTGTATTAACATTTATAAAATAATCCAATGATTTTTAAGTCAAAGATATAATTTTGGAGGTCATGAGTCCTGGGTTTTGAGCACCTACATTTAGGTGTTGAACAATTCTAATTGCCATTCAAACACTAGTGCTGTTTGCTTACCCACAGACTGAAGGGTAGAACTAATTTAATCTGTTTCAATTTTCTTTATATTGTTTTACTTTTCAGTTCTCAGCAGCAGCAGGATGTTCAGTTTGCAGGCACTTTAGGGGTGTATTTTTTAGAAATCTTAGACACAATGGTGAACCGGGAAGGGGGTGGGGGGAGGCGGAGGGGCAGAGCATGTTAAAAAGCCAGCTCCCTCCACCATGCAAAACGCGCTGCTGCTTTTGTGTGTGGCACCTGCCCCAAGCACTCAGCCCAACCCAATAGTTTCTCCTTAAAATTCTCTCTCTAAAATCATAGTTATAGCTGGCAAGTCTGAGGGGATGATCAGCCAAGACCTCTCATGCCTGGATAAAAGTCCAGTCCTCAACAGACAAGAAACACAATAATTCTGCCCCTTTAAGGTTAGATAGTTTCATAGTTTGTTTCTAGGTTCGGAAGGGACCTGAGCAGATCATCTAGTCCGACCCCCTGCCATGGCAGGAAAGAGTACTAGGGTCAAACGATGCTTAATCCAAAGATTTCTTCATCCTCCCGTAACGCTGTATAAAATATGGCATACTTCAGTTGCCTCCATTGGGAAGAAGGGACCTTATGTACCTTGGGGAAGGTTGGTGAACATTATGTCCACTGAGAAAACAGCAGCAGAGTTCTCAAATTGAGCCCCTGCCTTTTAAATTAAAAGAAACTCTCCATTAACAGAACAAGGTGAAGAAATGAAACTGATTCCAGCCTCTGAAGGAGAATGATACCATAAATATCCAGTGGATATTGTGCCTTGCACTGGCTCTTGGAAGTCCCAAATGAGCCCAACACCTCATTGCTTACGTGAGGTACAAATACATAGCAAGATCTTATAGTTCAAATAGGCAAGACAAATAAAGGTACTCATATTGTCCACATTTTACAAAAGGGCAAAATGGGACAGGGAAATGAAGGGATGGCCTAAGCACTCCATGTTGGTCCCCTCCAGAGACTTGGGGGTCATAACTGACCACAAGATGAACATGAGCCACCAATGCGATACCACAGCTGGCAAAGTGAACAAAACTGTGACTTGCATCTACCGATGCGTCTTGAGCAAGACCCAGGATATTGTCCTCCCATTGGCTGCAGCTGGAGTACTGCATTCTGGGCTCCACAATTTAGGAAAGATGTGGAGAAGCTTGAGAGAGTCCAGAGGAGAGCCATGCACATGATCAGAGGACAAGAGAACTGGCCTTATGAAGAAAGGCTGTGAGCTATGGGACTCTTCAGTCTGGAGAAGCACAGGCTCAGGGGGGACTTGGTGGTAGCCTGTAAGTACATAAGGGGTGTGCATCAGGATCTGGGGGAATGCCTGTTCACCAGAGCGCCCCAAGAGAGGAGAAGGTCCAACAGTCACAAACTCCTGCAAGACTATTTTAGGCTGGACATAAGGAAAAACTTCTTTCCTGTCTGAGCCCCCAAGGCCAGGAACAAACTCCCCCCAGAAGTGGTGCAAGCACCTACTCTGGACACTTTTAAGAAACATTTGGACATTTATCTTGCTGGGATCTTTTGACCTTAGTTGACTTCCTGCCCCTTGGGCAGGGGGCTGGACCCAATGATCTCACAAGGTCCCTTCTAGCCCTAATGTCTATGAAATCTATGAAACTCTGTTCCCCTGGAAGCCAGCAAGAGGTTTGCCAACATGAAGGGCTGAATTAATGCACAGGCAAACTAGACACACGCCTAGGGATGTAAGTGAAGAAGGGGGCCAGCTGTGCTTATTTTACATATTATAATTATTGAGTGAAAAAAAATAGGGGCCCATAAGTTTGTTTGCCTGTGCCTCTAGGGCCCACTAGAGGGTTAATCCAGGCCTACCAACATGGGCTGATTTTTAACTCCCATCCTGGCATAATTTTCCTTGAGTGCAGTAGGAAGTATGACAGCTGAATTGGAAATACAATCAAGACCTCAAATCTCTGTATGTCTGTCACACACACACACAATAACACCAACACTTTTGTGAGTGCAAATTTCTTTTCTTTTCTTTTTTTTTACAGACTTCCCACAGAAGAGCCTGAACCCAAGCAAAGAAATAAAAGCTTCATATGCAAGGATGTGGCTTCAAGTTGCTCCAAATCCAGACCTTCTCTGAACGAGGTGCTATCAGAAGTTGATGTGGCTGAGATCTGCCATCAAACCCTACTGAACTCTCTTGCTTTGCTAGTCTCAATCCCTCTCCATTACAATGAGTGGCTTCTTCTCGCACTTGGACCCCAGACGGATCCAGTGGGGTGCCACATGGTACGCCATGCACTCCAGGATTTTGCGCACCAAGCCTGTAGAGTCCATGCTAGAGGGGACTGGCACAACCACCTCTCACGGGACCAAGCTGGCCCAGGTCCTTACTACCGTAGACCTGGTTTCACTTGGAGTTGGAAGCTGTGTTGGCACTGGCATGTATGTAGTGTCGGGCCTGGTTGCTAAGGAGATGGCAGGGCCTGGGGTCATTGTTTCCTTCATCATTGCTGCAGTTGCCTCTATTTTATCAGGTGAGTCACTCAGAGCCATTGACAAAACTGAATGGGGTTTTTATGGAGGGCCTCAGCAGTATTACTCATGTGTAACTCCTTAGTTCAAGGGGAAGGTTGGGCTCCCTGTTTACTGGCGGACATTGTGTCCTGTGAGCAAAGGGTGCAATTGTTCCTAATACTTGGGAGTCTGACAGCATACAGTGCTGAGTCCAGTCACCGTTTCACTGAAGGCAATGGCAAGCAAGGGCATCTGGCACCTTGAGAGTTGCCATCACCTAGAGATGAACTCCCTGATTTTCAGAATGAACGTGAGCAAGACTTAACAGACATTTATCTGTGCAGCTGCTGTAATTGTAATTGCCCAGCAAGGGACACACAAGCTACAAGTTGTTTGGTGTATGGCTAATCTTTCACATACCCATTTACTGCAGTTTCATGTTTGCAAATTTGGGATGCATCTCTGAAAAACACCCACTACCTAAACAATGCATGGCAAGAACTGTGTGAATATAAGCACACTATACCTCCTCTGTAATAAACATGCAGACTTTCATACTGAATTTTTGTTAACATGAGCTGAATAGCAGTGGAAATTATTAGTGGAGGACAAAGCCTCTCACAGCTAGACTGCTGGTGTGAACCCTGTATAAGGTGAGTGTGGCCCAACCTTTTGTCAGCTGGCTGATGGCCTTGACAAGTCCTTGGTTAATACTATTGGGGCACTTGTACAGGTGACAAAAATTGCCTGTTTTTGTGGTTAAATTGCATCAACTTTACATGTATGGGGGGGGGGTTGCAGTTTAAATGAGTTTATTATGTTGCAAACTAAACCACATCCCCATGTACTTCAGTTTGCAACATAGCGTCTTGTAACATTGCAACCTTGAGGTGGGCTGAAGGCAGAAGCAATGAGTGGGGCAGCCCCCAGGTGTGCTAGCTGCCTGCCCAGGCAGCCCCAGGGGGAATGACCAGTACCCCCCACAGTTCAAGGGTTGCTCAGCCCACTGGCAGCTCATGCAGGCAGGCTCTGCTGGAAAAACATAAAAAATAGAAGTGGCAATGGTCCCGATCCTTTTTTTTCCCCCCCACAGAGCCAGTCTGTGGCCAGGGGGTTAACAGCCAGGGGCCTGAGCTGCAAGGGGCCCCAGTCCTTCCCTCCGCGGTAGTGGCACGCCCCAGGGCCACCAAGATGGACTGCTAGCAGGCCGGGGGCTGCCCCAGCTCAGAGGCAGCAGCCAGGCTGATCCAGCTGTTCCCCAAGCCTGAACTGGGCAGCCCCCACCCTGCTGGCAGCCCACCCACTGTGGAGGGAAGGACTGGGGCCCCCCACAGCTCAGGGGCTACTTATCCCACTGGCATCTTGCCCCCCAGCCACAGGAGAAGCAGGCAGCTTCACCAAAAAAAAAAAGGATCGGGCCCCTTGCTGTAACAATGATGGAAGCCCCTAAATTGAAATAGTGGGTTTTTAATCATCACAAATACCCACCATTTCAATTTAGAGGACTAAACCCCCCATAACATGTACAAGGGCCCTTAGAGGACTGGCAGGACTTTTGCAACTCAAGTTAGAGTCTAGAGGCAAAAGGAAAAAGATAAAACTGAGGGGCCAACATTAATTCTGCATTCTTTCAAGAAAAAAGAGAAGTAAAGACACATGGCTTGTGGAATTCCTTATTTCCTGCTGCTTGAAGAAATAAGTACCTTATATAGCAATGAGCCAATCTTTCATTTTGGAGTCTATTAACCATGCACATCACTACTCAGTTGGGTGGGGGAAGGAATATTTTGCTGGGTCCAACCTGATTTGTGAACCAGTCTTTGAATATCAGAAGAAAAGAGGATTCCTGAGGAAGAGGAGGGAAATAATCAGTTGAAATAGAAATCAGTACATCTCAACTCTACTGCTGAATCCAGCCAAATAGGCTGATTGATGTGTGCTTTCTACATAGTCCCCTTACGCCCAGCATTTGTCCTTTCCAGTTCAGTGGTAGCAAATAGACATGCTGTTCCAAAGCTGTCTGTTAAGAGAATTTTTGCACGAAGTGATGGAGCGTGTCAGCAATGGGCTTGCTTGTTTGTGAATGCTGGGTGAGAAACCTCAAACAGCAGAGCACTTCACTAGAATACAACAGTTCCAAAGAAAATTAAACAATCTGACTCCACTTTCAAAAACTCAGCCCTTAGTGATGTTTCAGTAGGTATATTCTCTTGTACTACCATTGCTAATTCTATTTTTTCTTTTGACTCCTGCCAAAGTCCATGGGACTTACACCACTATCCAGGAGAACATTTGCTGTAAGGCAGTGGTTTTCATCCTTTTTTTTCCAAAAAAATTTTGAATGGAGGTGTGGGTATTCACATACTTTTGATCAATCCTGGCCATCTTTTGCCGACCCCTTAGACAGTCTGCAGACCCCCAGGGATCCACAGACCACAGGCTGAAAACCACTGTTGTAAGGCATTCCTGGACCTATCAGAAAGGAAAGGCAGACTCAGATTCTGGATAGCTGGCATAACTGGAGCCAAGGTCTCTTCCTGATTTAAATCTAGAGTAACACATTGATACAAAGAGATATCAATCAGCTGTGAATGTGCTGTCAGACTTTTCAGAGCTCTGCAAGCTGTGCCTCCCTGGCTAGCATATAGTCTGATGTCTGCTGCATCTCAGATCTCTACAGACCCCACCTGATGATGGGACTGTGCTTGTTTTTTGTTTTATCTGTAGGTAGGCTACTGTCCTGCAGCAGGCAGTGCCATATATACACATTCATATGCATGCACACAAGCATCCAAGAAGCACCTATAATAGAGACCTCTTGATTGAACTTTTTCCATGGCAACTTCAAAGTTGCCATGGAAATGAAATGTTAGTTTTAATTCTTTTTTAAATGGGTTGTACCAATGGGTACCTTTCCAGTACCCATTGGAATGGTACTGACTCCGTTCCTTGTGAAAGTACTGGCTCTACAGGCCTGCATAGTGAAGGTACAGTATAAGAAGCAAATCAGCACATTTCCATAATCTACCAATGTACATCAGTCCTAGTTGCTGCCAGACTAGGAAAAACATTTCATTTTCAGTGTCTGTGCCTGCCTCAGCCTTGATGCCAGAACTGTTAAAAAGGATACACATACTGATATAAATCAGCACTAAATGTGCCATTAGACTTTTAACATGTGTCATTTGTACACCTTGGACACACAGAGGGACAGATTTGCAAAAGCTTACTAGCCTCTGCAACGGATAAATTTTTTTTGAAAACCTGGGCAGTAAACAGATTTGTGACCTGAGCAGTAAAACCTGAATGGAAGGCACTAAATTTACTTCCTGTATGCCACCAATGTAATTTTCATTTCTGTCCTCAGGAAGAGGGAGGGGAAGGGCAAGCAGTAGCAGTGCTCACCCTCTAGGTATCAGACTTGTATGAAAGTAGGGGCTCTGGTCCCTGCATGGACCAACTGGTACACTCAGAGCTCAGAGCAAGGCAAGCTCCCAGTAGGGAGCTAGGGAGCTCAGAAACTTCACTGTGCCTGAGGCCCACAGCCAGAGGGGAGATGTAATTGGGTCATCATACCTGCTGGGATCCACCCCAGTCACAGCAGTCAGTTTATTTCCCAACATGCTGAGTTTGCATGGGGTTCACATTTGCCACCTTATTTTCAATCTGAACTTTTCCAAAGCCTCAGGATGGCTAGATCTTAATATGAAGGGTTTGGATTCATGAATTTTCAAAGCATATATGTTTGTAAGAGCTGCAACTAGCATCATCTTATGTTACAACTCAGTCGCATAACACTGGCTGCAGGATCTCCCTTACTGAAGTAATCCATACTCGACAGGTCCATTTTTCACCAATGCAATGCACCCACATAGGTTCCACGATCCCTAATGTAGACAAGCCCTTAGCTTTGAAAGCCAGCTAGAGCCAACAGATCATTTGTTTAAGCTAATCAGTGGGATTAGCAATCCTTACAAGCAATCCGATTGGAAGTAAATAAATGGCACAGTAACACAAACAAGATTGATAAACCAAGTAAATGAGAGCAGAATTTGGTTCTAATCAAGCTAAAAAACATAGAAACATGGAACAGGAAGCAGCCTCCCAAGATGTCAAGTCCCCTGCTTGAAGTCAGGATCGAGCCTGCCTACACAAGGGTTGTCAAAGATATGGCCTATGAATGCTGCCCCTTGGTGCCACACACAGCACATGCCAACCCAGCCCCATGGGCAAGGTGTGGGACACATGCCACGTGTCACACCCAGTGCCCATTCCAGCTGCTCTGGGATCCAGGCTGCACACGGCACCCGCCCCAGGTGGCCTGGGATGCACACTGCATACAGAGCCCACTCCAGGGGACCAGGACCTCCACGGCATGAGGCTCCTGGACTGGCTGGCATGAGTGGATCAGGCATTTGAGGGGATGAGGAAGGAATGGGGGCAGGAGATCCACTGGATTTTGACAGCCCTGGCCTAAGCCATCAGATAACCAGAAACAGATCTTTGTCTAACCTGCCCTTAAAATACCTCCAAGGGGAAGGAAATTCCACAAGCTCCCTTGGTGGCCAGCTCTACTGTTTCAGCCTAAGGTTTTGCACATGTGTCACATAATGTAGATCTTCACTGAAAACTAAGTAGATTTATTTCTTCTTGTGCTACTCCATGAACATAGAGGACAATTGATCACCTTTATAAGCACCTTTTATATGCTGGAAAATACATCACATGTCCCTTTAGCCTTCCCTTTTCTAAAGCAAACAAACTCAGCTGCTCCCACCTTTCCTCATGGGTCATGTTTTCTAAATCTCTTACCAGAGAGCCAAGACCCAAGTCTGCTGTTCTGCTCTACTGGCTCTTGGAATGTCTTACAATATTATTCTCTCTGCTGCACAATTTCCACTTCAGTGCAAGCCACGCATTCGTCAGGGAGAACAGAATGTAACTCCATGTGTGATTGCAAGGGAAGAGAATAAATCTATGTATCTAGTTTAAGGCCCAAGTTTTTAAAACATGAGCCAGATCATTCTGATGTTTTTGCAGTTACTGTATCATATTAATGTCCTCTGCCACACAAATGTTCCCACACAGAACCCACATAAAAGCAAATCCAGTCAAAAACCTCTTCTGTGTACTACAGGACTTCTTTTACTATCTAGTGTTGCCATAACATACTGCTGAGCACCCTGCTGTGTTCAATGGTAGGAAAGATTTCCACCCTTTCCCAAGTGCCACTGAGATGCAGGTAAAGCATGACATAGCTTGTGGAAAGTCCTCTGAGCCAGTTATTAGCCATCTGACCTGCCTGTTGTTAGTATGCCTACAACACTTGATCTGCCCTTGCTAGATGGAAATCTTGCCTCTACGCGTGCTTTATTTATGGATTTCACTTTAATGGGTCTGGATGTAGCAACGCTTTGGTTATAACAGGCAAACTGGGAGTGGCTCAAGTAGATTGTTATAACAGAATTTTGCTGCCTTGTGTAAAATTATTGCACTCAATTCCTGAAAAGGATACCCACAAAACCACATCTACTGTATAGAAAGTAGCTCAGTGCTTCTTCCAGCATGGCTGGTTAGAAAGTTACATAGATGCTTTGTGTCTGCTGCCAGCATTTACATCTGTCAAAATGAGTAAATGTCAAGTGAGCAAAAGCATAAGTTTGGAAAGCATTCATGGACCTAGCTGCACTTGCAACATCACTTCCTTCACATCAGGGCATTCAGCACGCCATCTCAGAGCTCAGGCATGAGTTTGTCTTGGTCTCCACGTACGCTAGAAAAATCAGTACCCTTATCACAGTACCTGTCAGCAAGGATGCAGCTGTACTGCTTTGCCAGTTACCAAGCAAGCTGATAAACACAGGGCTTTAACACTGTTATCGCATCATGTTTTACATGACTGTATTATGAAAACCCAAACCTTTGCCTGCACCAGGACTTCCAGTGTGTTAACATCAAATCAAGAGTTTGTAAAATCTCCTAAAGAGGATGCCACCATTCAAATATATAATATACATTTCTATATAGTGCTAGTACTAGTTAGCATAACATCTCTGGTCTAACCAATCTTTCATCACACAAAGATGGGATAGTGCATGGATGGCTTGGCCAAACTCTTCTCACATTTGTTAAACAGATTTAAAACTTTATTAGTGAATGTTAAAAATCACGGTTATTTACATGGCATTGTACTGTTGGAAGAGAATGAAGGACCTTGTGTATGATACCTGCAAGGTACATAGTTGATATATGCTACCACAGTCTAAGACGTGCAGGATGTCATGCAAGCTATGTTCACCTGGGATATAGAGGGTTACTTGGGATATAGAGGGTTACTTACTCAGGAAGTTGTACAGTAACTCCCCTGGCAATCTTTAGCAATATACGTAGATGATTGAGGATGACTTGTGCCCACACCCAAACCTGTATTTAACTTGCCCACATAAAAGAAATTCAAGCAGCACCTATGCAGGCAAGGAGGCACCATGCTCCCGGGCATCATAGTCTGCTTGTCTAGCATGCAAAGTTCATTAAGTGCAGATGCTATACTCCCAACAGCTGCCTGGCATAGCCAGCGAGACAGCCTGTGTGCAAACCCCACCAGTTCAGAAAAGCAGAGAAAAAACCCTGCAGTATGCTCAGGGAGCTCACCATGAACTACAAAGTGGGTTGCCACTTTTGCCAAATACACCCCTAGCCACCATTTTCAAAGCCCAGACCTACCCAGAGTCATTATTTACTTCAAGGCAGACTACTTTTTACCTAGTTGTGAAACTGCTGACTTCCTCAACCAGGATAAAGCCCAAACCAGATAAATAAAGAAACAAGAAATTTAAAATTGAGCTAAAGACTGGTTTGTGACTGCATCCCCTTAAATAGCCTGAAATCCCAGAACCACTCTGCTGTGTTTATGTGCTCCTGAATAATATCAGTAACCATGTAATTATACCGTGTAGCAATTGTTATACCAATTATAAATTCTGGCCCACGTTCAAGAGGAAAAAATGGTCTTCTGCAAAAGACTGTTCTCCCAATCAGCTGCTGTGCTGGTTTGTTGTCTGTAGGAAGCTAGTAATCACTCCCAACTGGAAAATATTCAGACTCCAAATTCAAAGAAATCTGGCAGAGAGATAGCACCATGTGCTCTTTTTGCAAGCACCATAATTTAAAAATTTGGAGGAATTTTGCTTGACTGGGTGCTTAATACAGCAATAAGCAAAGAAGGAGATAGATTCCTGCCTTTTATACCAAGCAAAGCTGGTGCAGAATAACAGGAGTCTGTGGATAAACAACCCACAGATGCTAGGAGCATTTCAGCTCCTTGTTGTTCAGTAGTGAGATGGGAAGCAGTACAGTATTTGGTTCCATCCAGTGGAGATAGCTGCTTGCTTTTAAGGTCAGGCTTTATAAAAATTAGTTTCCTCATTTTAGTAACTGAGCAATGTTTGGGTTTTTATTAAAACAAAATAATGCTGTATGTCCCTAGTTCTGTAATCACTCACACCTGCAAACCATTTTTATATACGAGTCCCATTAAGGTCAGTGGAAATATCTACATGGATAACCTGCAGCACATGCTAAGTATTTACAGGACTGTGACTTGTTAAGTTCTCGTCACTGGCTGTATGTATTGATGGAAGACAAAAACATTAAAGGACTTTTATTTGTAGCCAGTTTCACTTCCTGGCTCTCAGGCGCCAGAAAAATGTTGCAGTGTTTGGATAAAGTGCAATTGTAATCAGAACAGAAAGAAAAGCACTAACATAGCTGTAAAATTACTGGGTTTTTTTATTAAACTCTGAAAACTAAATATTAAGCCCAGGTTGTCCTGTCAGCACTTCCAACATAGCACATAATTCACTCAGATCCTCTCACCAACCCCTGGGCTTTTTACTTACCCATTGCCTTCTGGGCTACTGATGGTCTGATCCCTTTTCTCCCAACATCTTCTGGACACGGCCAGTTGGCCCACTAAGGAGCAAGCAGGGATCTCTGCTATAACTCCCCAACCCATGGCACATTACTGGGCTAGAGGAGGACAAACTGTAGAGGAGACCTAGGTCCTTGCTGTGTCTCTGAGTCCAAGTACATGGGTCTCCTAGTTTCAGTCTCCTAATGGAAACTAAACCCATGTAGGATTTTTGGGGACATTTTTGCAGTACTTTTCTATTAAAAGCCTTTTAGTAGGTGGCCTCTACTGGAACCACTCTCCAAATACCAGTAACCAATTTCCAGGCTCTTCCAGAGCACAGCCACTTGTATTGATTCCCCCCTGCTCCAGCAGGTATTACAAGATTCCCCTATACAATAGTTCCTCTTCCTCAAGAGCTGGCCAGTAGGTGGCAAGGCTCACTCCCCTACCCCCTAAAATGCGTAAGCTGCTGCAAGACTTGTCCTGACACTAGGATGAAGTATGTGGGTTTGGGCTCTACACTAGGCATTTGTGCATGTGCTCTCTTTCTTCCTCTTATAATTCAGATCAACGGGCATTTCAGATTTAAAGGGGCGCTGTCAGGTTAATTTCAGTTCCAAACAAACATCAACAAGTTTCTATTTTTTGCTTTAATTTAAAAAGAGAAATGTGATTTTGCCATGTGATTGTTTAGCAAACAAAGGAGATGCTTTCAATGCCAAAAAAATATCAGCTCTTAACATCTCATTTTCTTCATCAAGTCAGTAGGCTCTTAATACTGTAATCAATCAGGAGCTACTTCAGACTTCAGGATTATTGGACAGTTGCTCAGCAGCAGAACCTCAGAGCCGCTGTAGCAATAGAGCGTATATCACTCTGCTCTAAATGCTGCTATCTGGCAAGCCAGGAAAGCCACTCTTCCCTGTTACCCTTAGGGGGTTTACAGTACATACTTGATCCGTTCCAATTCGACCCAGAGGGCAGTGGCACAAATTTCATACAATGATGCATTAATGAGAATGTCCAATTCTTTCCTTCATCTGTCTTAAGCCATGGTATAAAGGAGGTAAAGTTCGTTATCCCTGCTTTAAATGGGGAAACTGAGGCACAGCGTGGTGAATTTATCTGTGGCAAATGACTTCAGTAGCAAATTCAGTGGCAGAGCTACAAATGGAAGTCAGGCCTTACATCGTACTCCTGTAGCCCACCACTAGACCTATGCTGCATGTAGTAGGTCCTGTCTGGCTCTCATCAAAATCAATATGTAATTTATTTCATATGAAATAAAATGCATACTGTCTGTAAGTAACACATAGAAAATTGTATTACTAGTGTATATGGGAATTCCAGTGGAATAGCTGAAACCTCAAAATGTTTGGCCATATTAATAAGTTATCATCATGCCAGTCTGAATACATATCAATAATAATCTTTAAACTTTGTTTTTTCATTGGCTAAAGTAGAATGATCCTCAGACAAACTTTATATGATTTTTAAAGCCATCAAACAGTGTAACAAGATACCTGCCCCCATCAAGGCATCTGTTTCATAAAACATTCAGGCATGTAGTTATCTGTTAATGATTTGCATTTGCAGATTGCATGCATTTTTTATCAGCTTTGAATAATTACTTTTATGTGGATGATGATTAGGGTGTCTTGTTGTTGTTCCTGTAACTTAGGCTGCTTTCCAGAAGTAAGTTTCAAAGCACTAAGTTTAAAAAGCACTATTAGCTATGTAGCTTAAAAGTGCATGACATGTACAGGTCCTCCAGTGGCAAGAATGCAAATACCAACCATTTTAACTAAAAGGCCCAATAATTCTACATCTGTATTGAATGGGCTTATTTTCTAAGCACATAAAAGAGAAAAAAAGGGTGATTAGGAATAGCCAGCATGGATTCACCAAGGGCAGCCTGACCAACCTGATTGCCTTCTATGATGACATGATTGGCTCTGTGGATGTGGCGAGACCAGTGGATGTGGTATACCTTGACTTTAGCAAGGCTTTTGATATGGTCTCCCACAACATTATCGCAGGCAAGCTGAGGAACTACAGGTTGGTTGGATGAATGGAGTGTAAGGTGGATAGAAAACTGGCTGGAGCATCAGGCTAGAGAGTGATGAACTCATCTGGAGTACTGTGTTCAGTTTTGGCCCCTCACTACAGAAAGGATGTGGACATATTGGAGAGAGTCCAGTGAAGGGTGACAAAAATGGTTGAGGGCTGGGCTATGAGGACACATGACCTATGAGGACAGACTGAGGGAACTGGGCTTAGTCTGGAGAAGAGAAGACTGAGGAGGGTTCAATAGCAGCCTTCTACTACCTGCAGGGGGGTTCAAAAGAGGATGGAGCTGGACTGTTCTCAGTGGTGGCAGATGACAGAACAAGGAGCAGTGGTCTCAAGTTGCAACAAGAGAAGTTTAGGTTAGATATTAGGAAGACTTTTCTCACTAGGAGGGTAGTAAAACACTGGAACAGGTTACCCAGAGAGGTGGTGGAAGTGCCATCCTTGGAGGTTTTTGAGACCCAGCTAGACAAAGTCTTGGCTGGGATGATCTACTTAGGGATGGTCCTGCTTTGAGCAGGGGGTTGGGCTAGATGTGGCCTCCCGCAGTCCCTTCCAATCCTAGTTTTCTATGATTCTATGTTAAAACTGCAGTTATTGTTAGAGTGCTGGTTTTATAAAATTATTATAAATTCCTTTAGATCCTAAATTAGTTGCAAATTCCAATCAGTGATTTTTATAATTTAATTATTTATTGGAAGAGGAAGTAATATCTGGTAAAATGTTAATACATAAAAATACACGTTTCTTCATAAAGCTAATTATGGCAGTAAATTATGTGTTACCTAGTTAACCCTTGGTTCATATGGTTATATGATTATTATGGAAACAGATATTGCAGTTGCACAAGTTATAGTCAAAATGCATTTTGCCTGTAAGGGAAAGATTTTAACCACTTAGTTTATATTAAAAATGCAGCATACACTCCCCCAAATTAAACTTTCATTTTTCACATATAAAATGAAGGAATGGACTCACTAATTGTGTTTAAAAAATTTAAATAGGTCCTTTAAGAGACTTAACACCAGGTGTCAGTCTCATTTTTTGTTCTAGGCTCTCTTAATGTAAACTCTTCAGTAAGTTTGAAGATTTCAACTCACTGAAGTCTCCAATACTACATGTAAAGACTTTTTATGATTAACGGCCATATTGTGTCATTATTCCTTTTAACTGGAGCTCATTATTCATTGTCCTGGGCTAACCGGAAATGCTCGCAACAGAAAATTCCCCAAAGAACTGCCATCCTCTTTCAGAATGGTTACCGGTTCCAGGAGCGTGACACTGCATACAGCCTGTCTTTAGCAAAGTATAATGGCCAGTGCCTCTTACGGCTTTTAATGGGACTGAATCCAGACTTTTCATAAGGAAGGTAGCATCCCCACCTGCGCCAGCTTTTGTAATAAAGGTATGCTCTTTCCTCTGACAGGGATCCCTCCAGATTCTTCAGTGCGAGCAAAAACGTCCCAGCTGCCTCAATGCTGGGTAAAGCAGAAAGCTCTCGGGATCTGTAATTCTTGTGGAACCTTCCATAACCCTATAGCATCACCCTGTATAGCATTTGAGAGCCACAAGATTGTGCTGATTTGACTCTGCATAATTTGGAATGATACTGGAAACCTAAGTCAGGATTCCTACTCTAAACAGCAGGAAGCATATGTCCAATCTGAGTAGTTAAATATAGGCAAAATACTGGATGATGAGCTTTTCATGAGTCCTTAATCCTCAGCACCCTCCACTCAACCCTATTGCCATTTAGGCACTTACTGATGCTGACTTGAAGATGCCTTCAGATTTACGCAGCATGAGTAAAACTACCAGAATCAGGGCTGTAGGTAGCACTTAAATAAATGATAAAATGGCTGTTAATAACTAGCATTAAAAACCTCTAAGCAATCCAGCCTCACTTCCAGTTTGCACTTCCACAGAGGCCAATGATAGTGTGGGCAGTGATGGTGTTAGAAGCTCTGAAGCAAAAAGAGAGATCCATGTGAAAATAATGCACCTGTGCAGACGTAACCACACACACACATATACATGCACACCCAGCCACACACATACTTACATGCAACAATGCATGCATACATACACACACACACTATGCAACATTCAGCAAAAGCATCACTTTTCTTCCAGATATATTTCTAAAATCATCTAATTCACAATAATTAGTTCATAAAAGTCCATAGTAATGAAAAAGATCATTACACAGTCTGTAGTTCAAGAAAGAATAATTTGTGGGGGTGAGGGAAGACCATGTTAATAGCGCTGAACAAAGTTCAGAGAGTAACACTTCTCAGACTCCAGGGCTGCTTTTCACCTTGGAGGCAGAAATAATGGAAAGCTTGAAAAATGCACCCCAAAAGGAGAGACCGTATCTGTGAAGGAGACAAGTAGCTACTAGAAATGAGCATGTTTCTACTCCTGGAGCATGCATCACATGCTGTTCCCTATTGAAGACATTGGGGGTGTTGCTACTGGCTTTACATAGAACTGAATTTAGGCCAGGAGGCACATAATACCACCCAGATCCTCTCATTCCTAGTCAATAATTTCCTTACTTAGAAGAACAAACAATTACGTAATAAGAGAACAAAACACTGTGTTTTGGCTTAATACACAATAGCACACAATTCAATACATGCTTCAAAGGCAACACAACTGTATGCCCATCATATGTACAACTCCATCTTGCACAGATCTGGGCCCCAAGTAGGAGTAATAGTTAGGGTGCGGATGTGCTGCCAAGTTGGGGGCATACATACAAGGGTTATTTCTGATGCCCCAGTCTTGACCTTTCTTCTTATCATGGTGTGTTCTTTTGTTGTTCCCATTACAGAGGAAATGTTGGCATGGACCCTCTGCAAGAGAGTTACAAGTGGGGCAGATAGCTGCTTGGTTGGGTTTTCTAAGCATCAGAATAGTACTGAAATAGGACTTGTACTCTTGCCTCACTTCGGTGCTTTTGAAAACCATAGCCTCTGGGTGTTTTCATGTTGGTTTGCCATGTTTTTTGGTAGCTGCTTGTGGACAGTGCCATTGCCAGGATATGGTCTCAGGATTGTAATGGCTTATGAATCAGTAAATGCATGAATAAAAGAGCACAGTTTGAGAGCATGCTCTGACCACTAAGGGTGTCACCCCACCTGCTGGCATAAAAAGAGCTGTTAATTATAGCTTGTCCTTCCTAGCAGAGTGGAAATAGTCCTGAATCAGGCAGGATAACAGTAATTTTCTGCCACAGAGGATACACAGGCACCTTCTCTGAATATGTCTGTACCACATTTGTACAGATAGATCACTGCTAAGAAGCATGTGAGCATGTTCCATTGACTCAGTCCCACTCCACCACTCTCAAGCAAGTGATTTCAAGATCCGCAGCAAGGAGTGCCTTATGGCAACTTCATTGACTGTCCTGTGTTTGGCACAGGTGGGGCACACTTCTTGGTGATGCTCTCAGGAAAGCCAGGGAACTGTTATAGACATCCCCTATGGCTGTGTCCAGACAAATTAGCATGTGCCAGTTGCAGTATTTCAAAGCAGTTTGAGATGCTGCTGGAGGCATGCTAGGAATGAAAAAATGTTCCCCATGCATGCATATTTGCACCGTGTGCAGCTGCTGAGTCTGAGGCAGTACTGCACTGCGGGCAGTCTCTGCCAACAGTGGGCCATGAGCACCCCAATGGCCCCTGCTGCTGCAGGGGGGCTGTGCGGTAGGCAGGGGATCCACACCTCCTGAGCAGTCCTCCCCACCCCCCTCCTACCACCACACAGTCCTCCCACACCCACAATCCCTCCACAAACCCCACCCCCACAAACCCCCACCCACATACCCACCCACAAACCCCACACTCACAACCTGCCCTACAATTCACCCCCAAAACCTACCCCCCAAACTGCCACAAAAGCCTCACACCCACCCACAAACCCCCCAGACCCCACATCCCCCCACAAATCTCACACACTGCTTCCCCTGCTGCCAGATGGGATGGGACCTGTAGCAACTGCCATGCTGCAATCTTGTCCCGTGCCCTCACCAGTGTTGGGACATGTGGCCTGAGCCGGGGGGGGAGGGAGGGTCCTGGTCTCAGAAACCACTTGGGGGGTGTGATGTGCTGGGGGGAGAGGTGGAGGTGTGTGTGAGGTAGGTAGGTGTGAGTGAGAGAGAGAGAGAGAGAGAGATGAGGTTGTGGATGGGGGAGTGGTCTGGGTAGAAGAGGCCTCCAGAGCCAGGCTTAGAGCCCCCCTGTCCTCCTAGGGCAGCCTGTGCATGGGATGGCTGGCCTGGAAGGGAAGGGGCTTGCCCAGCCCAGTCCCTGAGCCCCAGTCAAGGGCTTCCCAGGAATGGCCTGGGGATCGCTGGGACCTGGGCACAGGCACAGGGAGCAGAACAGTAGGGGCTGGCACTGCTCAGCTAGTGGGGGAAGGCAGGGGCTGTGGGTCAGGAGTGAGGGGCACTGGTGAGGCTGTGGTTTGGGAGTGAGGGGAAAGGGTAAGGGCAAGGCACTGGCATATCATTGCTACTCAGCACCCCACATCCTGGTGAGCAAAGGGGACAGGGGCAGCTCTGATTTTTCTATGAGAAAAAAACCAAAAGCAAACACCAGAGTGTACAGATATTTAAAATTAGTTTTATTATGATGATGGGGGCACTGGCAGGCTTCCAAATTGCTTTAAAATTGTAAATATATCAAGAAAATATTGCCCAACTGATCTGTCTATATATAGTGGCATTTCATTTTAATTGCGGAAGAACACAGATTTGGGGTATTTTAATGAAAGAATTTGGGTTTTTTAATGAGGGAATGTGCAAGTTTAAAACAGGGAACACCAGGATCCCTGCTAGTGAGGCAAGTGGTGGGACTCGGGCAAAGGAGCCTGCCCAAGGGACCAGGGACCCAGCTCGAGGGCAGATGAGGTGGCTGATGTCCTGGCCATTAGGGGCCAGGAGGACACACTTCGACAGTTCAGAGTGGGCCACCACAATGAGCATATCTTCTGGGCAATAGCTGCCCAGATGGCAGGGTGGGTTACCAGAAGACATGACAGCAGTGCCACTCAAATGCCAACTGTTCAGCCACAGCCCATTGGCAGCTGGCTCAGAGGTGCAGGTGGCTCTGCTACAGTGTCCATACCACAGCCCAAGCAGTGGTGCGGTCCCCATCTGGGCCTGGCAGGCTCACACCCATGGGTCTGCAGATGGCAGCAGGTCACAGCCAGACAGCAGCCACCACAGCCAAACTACTGCAGTAGGTAGAGGGTGCAGGGCCACTCTAGGTTAGGGCTACCTCAGCAGTCCAGCTGACACAAGGAGCTAGTGTCCCCAGATGCCAACTGGTTGGATATGCACCTGATAAACAACTATCTACTTTTTACTCCTTGCAGCATTTAGTATAACGGGTTGTTAGACTTATGGGGCAGACTGAATACAGCAAGGAGTGATGTCACGTAGACTGTTTTAAATAGAGTCATCCCAACAGAAACCACATCAAGAGGGTGTAAAATAATTTCTGATTCTCTCCTAAAACAGCCAACGGGGGTCACAGCTGTTCAGCAGGAACCCACTCCTCTGAAGTCTTCAGGTCTTCGGTGTTCAACACCTAGAAAGATCAGGCTTCTAGACCAGAACATCCTGGGGAAGGAGCATGTCTTCCACTTGTTCTGTCTAGGACTAATGCAGTCCTCCCTTAGCAGCTAACAATAAAACTGTCAGGGATACAGGTTGTAGCTGTATTGGTCTACAGGCAACAGGAATCAGAACTCATAGCAGAGGTGATAACTTTTATTAGACCAATTAGATATTTGCAAAAAAAAATTTTAATTGCAAGCTTTCTGGCACACCCACCCTTCCTCGGGCATAGGAGAATGCAAATATTGTAAAACTTCTCCTAAGTGGAAATGAAAATTCGTATTTCACAGGAGAGCTGAAGGTGTTTTAAGGTCTCCTGCTTGGAATAGTTTGTTTTGTGCAAAACGTTCAGATAAAAGTTAGAACAGTCTATTTACCTTGATGTTGTCTGGTGTCAAGCAGGATGTTAAATTATGTTTCCTTCTGTTTATGGTATTTCATATTGCACAGGAGGATGGTGTGATGGATGCTCTCCTGGGTAGGAAATTCTCTTGTGTAGAGGCACTTTGCTCTGTGAACATGCAGATTGAGCTGGAACAATAGGCAGGAGCCAAGGTGTCAGCTTGCAGGTTCCAAGGTGGTGAACTTTCTTCCTTCTTGTAAAATTATGAAGTTTTAATTTAAAAAACGGCTAAAATTTGATCTCTTCTATGTTTCAGGGATACATGTTACAGTTATACTGGTTATAGTTGTATAGTTGTATTCCTTTTGCCTGTGTTCCTGTTTCAGAAACACAGAATCAGAACTCATGGCAGAGGTGATATCTTTTATTAGACCAAGGAGATATTTGCAAAAATATATATTTTTTGCAGGCTTTCAGGCACACTTACCCTTCCTCCTGTGCAATATGAAATTCAAATATGGATTCCAATAAAACTGTCATTCGCTCATTCAGCATGACTCAGTCTCTGTCACTACCCTTTTGCATCCATTATCTCTCGCTCACTCCAATATAGTAATTAGTCCTCTTGACATCCAGCAAGAAATGTTTGACTGACTGATCCCTGTTGTAGCCAAAGCTGCCTAAGCCATCTGTGCTTAAAAAGCCTCAGGCTATTATTACTCCAACAGCAGCAGACAAGACAAGGTCTTGGCAAGTAACTGACTTTCCGTATCCTCTTTCAATTCCTCACAGGCGCTGGGGGTTGATTCTTTGTCAGACCTGTAGCCTAGATACTCTTGTTCTCAATACAGCAACAGACAGCATCATAGATTACTACCCAGATTGCACTGGCATATCATATCCTACAGATTTTGCTTCTTGGCCTTTTAATAGGTGAGGCAGATGGTTAACGTTGGATTTCTCTCCTTTAAAAAAAACCAAACCTTTAAAAACTAATATTGTCTGGAATGGGGGTCCCCAACGTTTTTGGGCAGCGTGCCAAAAACACTCACAACCTCAACGTGTAAGATGTTGGTGTGCCAGGGGTGAATGGCAGGGGAACTGCAAGGGGCTTGATCTTTCTTGTGGCAGCACAGCCCTGGCCCCTTCCCTGCCATCCACCCCGAGGCATGTATGCCAAGCAAAATGCCTTTGTATGCTGCACTCTGGCACACATGCCAGGGGTTGCCTACCCCTGGTCTGAAACAACAGCAGGCATGCAATATTTCAGAAGCCAGCCAAAGACTAGCCCTCCTCACTGAGTCTCTTTATAAGCAGCATTTATGGGACCACTTCTAAGTCCCAGAGCTTGCTGTGTTTTGGTTTAGATTTGCCTGCATGACAACACAAGGGTGCTCATCACCTAGTCAGGCTCCACTTTGCCCACACTACCCCTTACATTTTTGTGAATTTTAGAGCATGAATGTATTCACCTGCACAACCATGAAGAACAAATTTCTACTGTGAGAAGGACCAGCTGGCATTCCTTGGCCTGTGTTATGAAAGTGCTCAAGCTAAAAAGCTTCTCCTAGCTTAAAAGTGGCTGAAAGGGTGTGCACAAAATTTCACCAAAAGGCCAGACAGAAAAGTTTTTTCTAGTCTATTGCTCAGATGCAATAGAAACCTGAACACATGTGTTGCTCATTAGTAGTGATCCTATCTTCCTGTTCTTTCCTGAGTATCAAGGGAGTAGAGAAAGACCTGTCCTACATGTCCTGACCTACAGGCATAGTAATGATGCACATAGTCCCCATACAATCTGGGGAAAGCTCCTGACACCTTCCCTTACACAGAAGACCTACAGAAGCACCAGGTGAAATCCAACCAGTAGTTATCCACCTTCCTCCATTGTCCAGCAGCCTGCATTTTCTCATAGGTGTGTGTACTTTTTTTCCACAGGTGTTTGTTATGCCGAGTTTGGAGTGCGGGTCCCGAAGACCACGGGCTCTGCCTACACCTACAGCTACGTGACAGTGGGGGAGTTCGTGGCATTCTTCATTGGCTGGAACCTGATCCTGGAGTACCTGATTGGCACCGCAGCTGGTGCAAGTGCACTGAGTAGCATGTTTGACTCCCTGGCAAATCACACCATCAGCCACTGGATGATCAACAGCGTTGGAACATTGAATGGCCTAGGTGAGGAGTACTCTTGTCATGCAACACATCATTAACTGGGTTTATTAAGCCCTGCAAGACAAATTGGAGCTCATTGGAGCTCAGACCTGGGTACTGTGCTCTCTTCCTGATTCACTACCCATTCACCTCTAACATCTTCTTTGACATTTCAGGCCAACCAAAGGTTTGGCTAGTAGACAGTATTCAGAAATGGATAGCCCTCATAGTTCAGTTCGGCTTGTAGCGAGCTGCAACCCAATGGCAATTCAGCTTCCTGTCGCTTCCTGTGCTCCTGCCTGAAATGCTTAGGAAATCAGATTAAACCAAACACCGGTTCTGAAAGTGCTGAGCCTTGATAAGGTTCTCATCCACCTGCAACGTTGGCTTTGGCCCTTATTTATATGATCTACAAACCAAAGCCTAGGATTTGATTATTCTCCCAAGATCATATCCTATGCTGCTATTTGTGCCTGGTATGGTATTTATTGTTTGTTCCTCCCATGGTCCACAACATATGAGGTAGTGAGCAAACCTGAAAGAAGGCACAGTCACTGCCTAAAATAGCTTGCCACACTACAGCAGTGATTCCTAAAACAGTGATCCACAGATCATTAGTGCTCTCCAGAGTCACTGTAACTGGTCCACAGCTGGTCCACTGATCATATACTGTTGTCCCTGAATATCTTAATTGTGTTTTCAGTTAAAAGTTAGACAATAAGGGGACACAGTGATCTGTGAAAAATATTGAGGGTTGACAGTGGTCCACTGGTCCAAAAAGGCTGAGAGAAAAAGACGATGTGTAGGGGAAGGAGGTCCAAACAAAGGAGGTGGCCAGTTAATACCTGGCCTCATCCTGGCACAAAGATTTTATGGCACTGTGTTGTTGTTTCTTCATGAATATAGGGACATACAGAGAATCCCAGATAAGCCTCACGCCAGGCCTCCACAGGTACCTTTAGGCATTGTAGTAACCCTGCACCAAGGGATGGCTTACCTCCCAAATTAGGTGTGCAGATGTGCCCACCTTGCCCACTTCCTGCACCTAAGTTCATCTCCTCAGAAGGCACTTCTGATTTCTTAGTATCAAAGCCCCCAGTTTCCCCAAAATAAAGCCCAATAAGAAGTTGCCCCTACTAAGTCTCCTCAGCAACTGTCCTGTACTGGAGGTCGTAGCATACATGTCCTTTCCCTGGATTGCAAGTGTCAGTGTCTCTCCTTCTCTCAGAAACAACGACATGCTTCCTTTTCCCTTGCCTCTGGTCAAGGAACCATTTGACCTGGCAACTCATTAGCCTAGCTTGGTCAAGATGCACAACTTCTACAGCCAGTGGTACAAGGGGCTGATATGGCCCCCCAGCCCAAGTAATTAGGCACTCATTAACAGCTAAAGGCAACCTTTGGCATGAGTCCAGGGCAGAGCTCAGACTCACATCTCTAGAGCTGTAGTGAGGTGCTGTTCCCATGCTGCCACCCTGCCCCATCCCCAGGCCACGACTTCTCCTTCCTCTCCACTTGGAATTGGCGCAGCAAAGGAGCCCAGGCCCCACCGTGATTCTGCACTGTAGCCTTGTGCCCCTGTGCCGTGGAGCAACTGCCCTCCCCCAGGGCCACTTCCTTTCTCTTTTCCATATCTCACTCAAAGGAGCCTCCTCCTTTGAAACTCCAGCAGTGTCCTTCCTGGATTCCCTTCCCAGTTTCTTATCACTCAGGATGGGCCCACGCCAGCCCTGGACCGGCCCCTGGAAAAAACTCTTGTAACCACTGCTGCTTTTCTCTAAGACTCTCTCTGTTCCCTTCCAGCAGCAGGGACAGGAACAATCTCCACCCCAGTCCTTCCCTGGCTACTCGAGAGCCTTTCAGCTCTCCCTCTACTGAAGGACAGGATTTCTATTTTATCCTGCCTCCCCCTACCCTGCAGTTTTTGTAGCCAATTTCATCTGATCTGGGAGGAAAACCACGGATCAGGTCTCTGAAAAGCCCAGCTTACACTGTGGCATGTGTTTCCAGGAGGGACATTGGAAACTTCCAGCCACTCCTGTTAAATTCTCCCTCACCTGGGGTTCAATCCTGAAAGGTGCTGACCTCCCAACTACCACTGAAATCTGTACCTGACAAGATCAGAACTCCCCTGGCAGGTAGGAGGGAAAGAGACCCTCTTTTTCCTTCACTGGATCTTGTCCAAGGGACCTTACCCCATAAGCTGAAGGCCTTTTTCAGCAGCTGTATGTAAAATTACTGTTGTGGATCATTTTATTTACAGAGTCGTTCCCCCCAGCTTGTACACAGTGCTCAAGCACTGGCCAGTTGAAGAAACAGAAAACAGGCAGTGTTTAAGCAGAGGCAATACTTAAAAAGCCAGCATGGGATCATTTAAAAATAGCATAATGTCTGCACAAGCTCTTGTGAGTCCAGTAGAGAACTCCTTGAAAAGCTAACACTTGGAAACAGGCTTGCATAAACTGAGAAAAAACCTACAGGGTGCAGACTCCTACACTGACCATAGCAAACATCTTTGCTCACACTGGACTCTCTCCTTGGACAGTTAAAGACACCAAGATATACAAAACACTGACCAAGTGCCTCTCATTCTGGATCAGACCTAGGACAACTCCCAGCTCAAGACAGAAGCATCCCTCTCTAAGCCATCCCAGCCAAGTGTTTGTTTAACTTGCACTTAAAAACTTAGTGATGGAGATTACACCACCTCTATCAGTAATCCAGTGTTTAACTACTCTCATTCTTAGAAGTTTCTTCCCTAATACCCAACCCAACTTTCCCTTGTTGAAATTTAAGCCTATCACTTCTTGGCCTGTCCCAGTGGATACCCAGAACAATTTATCACCATCCTTCTTATAACAACCCTTTCTGTGTTTGAATATTTAATACATTCACACACAGTCTTCTCTCCTCCACACTAAGGAACCCCAGTTCTTCTAGCTTTTCTTCACATGTTCTGTTCCCTAAAGTCTAATAATTGTTGTTGGGTGCATCTACATGTACCTCTTTCAAACAGGCTTAGCCTGTTTAATGCACCATTTAAGGTGCATTAGGGGTGCATGTCTACATGTGCATACCCTTAAAAATGTGCCTTAAAGATGGCAATTTAAGGCTATGTGAGCCTAAATTTGATACCTGCATAAAGCAAGTATCAAATTTAGGCACAAATAGCTAAGTTGCATTAGTGCACATGTAGATGTGCTAATGTGCATTAGGGCAGTGTGGATCAATGGGTACACGCCGTGTTAATGCGTATGGGTGCATTTGCATGAGAACATCTAAATGTGCTGTATGTGGCTCTGCAGACATGTTTGCGGCGCCACATTCTGCACGGCTGCACTCATCTGGACACGGCCTCTGATTTTACATACTCAGAATAAACATTTCTGCTTGTCCTTAGTATCACAGCAAACGTTCCACTTTTTGTAAGGTTCCTTTATAAGTTTCAAGCTATTGAGGAGCTCATGACTGAGCCAAGCAGGTTCTTTGCTATGTTCCTTTTCCTTCCTGTGAAAAGCATGCTCTGCCCTTAATGTTGTCTTTTTTAGGAACAGTCAGGTGTCCTGGCCTCCTTTTCCCCTTACACTTCCTTCCCATGGGAGATCTCCCACTTCATTGAGTTTTTTAAAGTTTGTTTTCTTCAATTCTTGTTTTGTTATTCTGTTGTTCCACTTCTTTCTTTTCCTGAGTATAATGAATTTGTCATTTCATGACCACTGTCAGCCAAGTTGCCTTCCCCTTTCTTACTCTCAATCAATTCCTCCCCACTTTGTGAAGTCCAGCTCATCAGTTGGTTTCTCCATCCTCTGTACAAAAAATTGGCCCCAGAATAGTCTAAAACTTTGCTGAACTGCCTCTGCACCACTGCACCTCCCAGCAATAATTAAAATCACCATAAGCACCAGGTTTTTCTCCCGGTTGGAGATCTTCAGATGACACCCACTATAACATCTGCCTTATGGCTTCCCCTTTTGCCTTAACCCAGAGACTTTCAACAAGCCTACCTTCCAGTTCATTCTGGACCTCAGAACTAAGTGTCTGTATGTTCAGCATATGAAGCAACACCTCCTCCTTTTTCTCCCTATTGTCCTTCCTGAACAAGCTGTGTCCATTCATGTCATTTTACTAGTTGTGTGAACTACTAGTCTTAGTTATTCTAATGACATCATAAACATGTATGCATACTAGGCCTTTCAGTTTCTCCTATTTACTTCCCATACCCCATATTACATTTTAGATGATTAGTTGATTGACCTGGTGATTTCCCTCAAACATACTGGTTAAGATTTTCCATGTTTCCTCCTATTCCTAGGTCTTAACTGTGGGCTTTTGTCTCTATCCCCTGTTGAGACTAGTTTAAAACCCTCCTCATTAGGTAGGTTAGTCTGTGAGTTTAATGTGACAATTTTTGCTGGAGGATCTGGCCACGCAGTCTATAGCTGTGACCAAACATGAGTGCACAGCTGCAGAGAGTTTCAAAAATGGCCAATCATTGCATGAGGGGTCAGATGAAGACATTTCAAAACCAAGTGTCTTCTGTAACTTCTATCTGTGCTGCCTGCCAGCCTGTCACTGTTTTCAGAGGCTAGGAACAGACATTACACATAAACCGGCTTAAGTCATCAGAAATGGGTTTAAACCTGTAACAGAACAGATGTTCAGTGCCCACAAACCAGTTTGAAAATGGCTAAAACAGGTTGAATGTAGTATCAGACTTAACTGATTTGGGTCAAACTAGTTTATGCAATGTCTGTCCCAGACCCCTTGCTGGTTTAAGATTAACCAGATTCCCCCAGCATCCCAGCATGCCCTCTGGGCCAGGTGGGGCCCTCTGCTCCACAGCAGAGCTGGCTCCTCCCCTCTGCTTCCTGGCTGGAGCTTGGGCAAAGACTGCAGGCACAACAGGGTCTGCCTGGCTTCCCCCACCCTCACTGCTCAAACAGGAATCCCCCCTACCTCCTCCCACAGCATGGACCCCAGCCCCAAGGACCATAGGCATGTGGTGTGCTAACTAATGCTGAGAGGTGTCTGTGTGCATATCGCTCCAATTTCACCAGGACAGGCAGACAGAACAGTAACCGCTTAGGGATTTTGGGAGCTAATTAACAGGTCAGCTGGTAAGCTGTTTAAGAAGAGTTTGACCTAATGGAGAGAGGCTATTGTTTTGCTGATGGGGTAATAAACTCTCTTATCGCCCTCCTGCTGGCTTGCTTGGCTGTAGGTTTGCTGCAGACAGGATACAGAAGCAGAAAGGGAGATTAAAAAGCTCTGAATCTTCAACAGATGCATGCACTGCACACACCCCTTGCCTCAGAGTGCTAGCAGGGGGCTGGGGGCTGGCAATACTCCTGCCCCTTGAGCAGCCAGTGGAGAATCCCTAATCAGAGGTCCTTCCAGGGCCTGGCCATGCCCCGCCTCTGCTCAGCATGGTGTAAGGGAAAGGAGGGTTGTTGTAGTGCCCCCCAGCTTCTAGCCTGAGCCACTGAAGGCGTGTGCCTGAATTTCCTCAGTCCAGAGAGAATGTCTGCCCAATTACAAATCGCTTCAGCCTAGCCAGGTTAGACTAACCTGCAGATTGAATCAATTCAGGCTCAGGCTTTATGAATGTCTGTCCCTAGCCAGAATGGGAGGAGGGGAAGGGAGCAGAGAAAGTTCATTTTGGTGGTTTTTCAGCCCCCTCTGGAGGGTGGGGCAGATGTATTGGAGCCCTCCCCCCACACACTCCACAAGGTGGGGTGGTTTCAATTCACCCACTCCACCCTCCAGCTCCAGCTAAGGAACCTCTAGAATGAGCTTTCTCTCCTTTCTTTCCCCCCTCCCATTTGAAACAGAGACAAGCTGGGAGAGAGGAGGGCCCATTGCTTAGGGAAACTGGCTGTAGACTGGCAACCAGCAGCTAGATTTCCCTCCCCACCAGTGGCAACTTGTAGGACACCCCCCTTCCCCCTGCCGGTCGGCAAGATTGGCCATGGGGGACCTCCCCCTCAGTCACTGACCAGTCACTGGGGGGGGGGCATGCACCCCCCCCAACTAAGGTGGCACCAGTTGCCCATGCTCCTCCCTGGAACTAACAGCAAACTTCTGTTTGGGCTGGGGGATTGTTGTCCTGCAAAGCCTTCTCAGTTACAGCAGGGAGCTGCACTTCTATCTGTGCCAAGATGCTTTTCCCCTTCTTCATTAGGTGAATTTGAAAGCTTGGCTTGTTCCAATCCAGTTCTGCTTAGAGAAGGCTCAGGTGAAGCTTGGTGAAGAACTTCTCCATAGTTTGGCTAGCCCATTTCTAATTTTCACCCACTGTGTAAAAAATAACAATGACATTGTTCATTTTACATATTTGCTAACAGTATTCCAAATTACTATGAGTACAGTTCCATTTGTGCACATCTCTCATGTGCTGACACACCGACATACCTACAAGTACATGAACATGTGCTGCTAAGTAAAACAATGTGTCCATGCAATCTAGTATGACACCAAGTGGGAGAGTGCATACAAAGACACCGCATTAACAGACTGGCAGTCAAAGCTGCTTCTTCAGATCCCAATTACTGAAACTTCATACGGGCTGCAATGGAATAAACCTAAACACTGTCAAGCACATAACCAATAGCAGTTTTAAAGCCAAAACTAAAGGATATATGCTGCACAAGTTTATTTTATATTCTCTGCTACTGTCCCCAGTACATTCTCCAAGGCCAATGGAGGGTTTTCAGGGACTCAGCAATATGCCTTCAGCAGACAGGAGCAGCGCAGATTCCCTGTGACAAAGAACAAGCTCACTGCCTGGTCCTTTAGCATTCAGAAACTACTTGCTAAATGTGGCTACTTGAACTGTGGATCGAACAATACTCTGTGTCTTTGCTAATGAGTAACAATAGAATGGTGTTTTGATAAGTATTTCATGCAAGATTAACATGTGATCAACAGAGACACATTACACAGTTTGGGACCTGATCTTTGTTCTTTGCCCACACACCCAACACTCCCACTGATGTCTTGTTGTGTGCGGGGTGATCACCTCTGTATTATAAACTGAAGTGCTCTGAATTTGAGCCTTCTAAGCAAGCGCTTGTAGTGCATGATTATTGAACACTACTAAGCCTTTGCGTTGGGATCAGAGCAGCTATGCTCCAGAATCCAGAAAGCATTTTATAACATGGAGTCTTTCCTGAGACTCACGCTGTCCTTCTCTTTCTCTCCCTCTCTCAATGTGGGTGAATGTTTTCTTTCCTTTGCCCAGGAAAAGGAGAAGAATCATACCCAGATCTTCTGGCTTTGGTTATCGCTGTCATTGTGACCATCATTGTTTCCATGGGAGTGAAGAACTCTGTGGGATTCAACAACGTGCTCAATGTCATTAACCTGGCAGTGTGGATCTTCATCATGATAGCTGGAGTGTCCTTTACCAAAGGTGACAATTGGTCTGAGGGGCGGTTCCTACCCTTCGGATGGTCAGGGGTAAGTGTCTTGTACTCAATCCAGTATGTTATAATCAACAGCAGCCTTAAGCTTAAGCATCTCCCTGGCCACATAGGGCGCCAGCACCACATATCAGGTACTACTTCAAGCAGGGCAGTCCCTGGGGGCAGGGGGTGAATTGGGTTGACCGCCTTTGGCCCTGCGCTTTGGGGGGCCCCGCGGACCTGGGCAGAGTGGCCATGGCGATTCCTCGCAGCCAGCTTCGCATCCAGCTACTCACTACACCCCTTCCCCCCACCACCAATGCCACCACTGCAGATGGCAGTGGCAGTTACTTTGGGTCCAGGGCACGTGGGATCAGAGCAGGGGTGGTACCCCGAATGGACTGATTTGCCCCAGGCCCCACACCCTGCTTGAGTCAGCTCTGCAGTCAGACAGGACAAGAGATGAGACTTGAAGTCAGAGCTGACCTGAGCAAGGTGCAGGGCCCGGGGCAAAACAGTCCATGCAGGGTCTGCAGGCCATGATTGCACAGGCGCTTCCCATGCATTGCATACCTAGAGACCCTGTAGTGCTAGATGTACAACATGCATATCACAGGAAAACCCCAGTCTCATTGGACATAACTGATAAATGTTGGGAGGGGAAGCAGAGGAGCAGATGGGCAAGGTGACCTTCCCCGGGTCTCACAATGCAAGTCAGCATCAGGGCAGGGGTCAGAGCCAGATCTCCAGGTCCCAAGTTCCATGTCCTCTCCACTGGACCATGCTTCCTTTTGAGCGAGGTGGAAGTCAAAATTCCTGACCACCCTCCACTTCCCTCTTGCTAAGGAACCACAGGTGTGGTTCCACTTCATGAGTCCGTGCGCTTGTAAAGAGAGGAGTCATAGGAAGCCCCAGGGTCTGATAAATGAGAGTGGTAGGAGAATACTGTGGGGCATGGGCACAGGTGAAGTTTATGATGTGTCTTGTGGATACATCTAAGAAGGAGAGAGACGAATTAGGGATGAATGAAACTAAAGTGTCTGGTTTGCAGGAATTTTTTTTTCTTTTTTAATTTCATATCCATCCAAATAATCTTTTCCCAACATTTCAACAAACCAAAAGTTCCCTGACACAGCAGCTGTTCAATAAAATTGCTGCTTTTGCTAGTCTAATACCAGGGAATAGGGGCAGGGAGAGTCCTGGAGTACCCAGCTCTGCAGGCCAGCTATGAAGGTCTGCCCCAGCCAAGGTATATCTAGGTCCCAGTGTTCAAGTTCCCTGAGAACCCTGGCTTAGCTTCAGTAACAGCTGCCAAGCTCAAAATATTTCTAATATTTCAGACTCAATGAAGCAGCATTTTTGTGGAAACTGTTTCATTGAGTTTTGGTCTGAGTTGAGCAGAAAGCAATGTGGGGTCTCTCAGGGCTCAGGGTCTCACTAAAGAAAGGAGAGGACCTGTGTGTAAATGTTTCCTAGAAAGAGATTTACAGCAGCATATCTGAAGGACTTTCCAAAAGATTAAAGATGACCAAAAGCTGGGACCATTTTTCCCACCCGCATCCAAATTTCAGATCAAATAGGATCCAAGGCCTAAGTCTGGTCCAAAGACCAATCCCATACCCAACAAAACAATGGAACAAAGGCAAAAAGCTGAAAAGTAACATTTTTCAAAGTGCTTAAGTGCTTTAGGAACATGCATCCCCATGACTTTCACTGGGAATCAGCCTCCTCTGTAACTTGGGAGCTTTGGAGACAGTTTCACCTGAGGCCATGTTTTTATGATGCAGCTTAGCATCCTTTTACGATGCAGTTTACCCATCTATAGTGAGGGAGCTCACAACAGCTAGCAGCATTTTTATACAGATGGGAGGACACGGTGTTATTTGTTTTGGTTGGTTTTCAATAAAAATGTTCTAAGCTGTTTGTTTTGTGCACTTCATAATACCACCTGTCAATGCGTATTTTAAGGATGTTAGCTCAAAGCTGACTGAGAATTTGAACAGATTTGGCTTTTTTAGCCTGCTTGAACTAGTTTTTATCCAAGGATGAACAGAGACTGAAAATATCTCTGCTGGACTAAAGCCAGAATAATTTATTGGATTTTCACTGCTCAACTCCATAAAGGTTTTGTGCAGAAAGCTAAGCAGGAAAGTAAAGTAAAGCAAGATTTCTGATACTGGATCCTAGGACACAACATGCTCCACTCACTTCCCTCTGGCAAATCAATATTTTATTGCTAGATAAAAACTACCATGAAGAATGAATCATTGAGCCCACCTGAGAGTAGAGCTCACCTTCGTCCTTTGATGCTGACTGGCTATTTGATGCCATGTGGCTGGAATAAAACCAAATTGGCCCACTTCTTGTAACTCCCTGAGATGCCAATACTTTTTCTGCTTTTTTCCTCTCTCTCTCACAATATTTTACAGAAATTCAAGGCCAGCTCTTTCTCTACCTCTTTCCATAGGCCTGTTTCAGCATTTGTTTCTTATAAAGATCCTTAATGATACTGTATATTTAAAGAAAACAAACCCAATAAAACATTTAAACAGTACAAATAATTCTGCATCCAAGGGTTTCCGGTGTGGGCTGCTAGCCCATCCACAGTTTCCAAATAAAACAGAATTTATTTTGAAAGCTGCACTCATCCGCTTGCTTTTATTCTGCTATTGTGTTCTGTCAATTAGCACATTTAGCTGCCACATTGGAAAGTCTGCTAATGTGGAATGTGTGAGAATGCTACAAATTCCTATGAACTGTATCAGATTTGGGGGTCTAATGTCACTAAAGTGAGTGAATAGATAAAATTGGTGAAGTTTCTCATCTGTCATTGACAGGACCTGTTGTCAGATTCAGGGACAGCACAGCTGCAGAACTGTATCAGGCATTAGGAAACTGCAGTTGACCAGCTTTAGCTGAATGTACCTCCATAACCGAAGGAGCGGTATGCACAGGATTTAGGGCTTCCTCCCTCAAGGGAATCGCCATTCCAAATGGATCTCTTATTGGTTTAATATGCTTTAATTCTTCCAAATCTCCTTGATTTCCAGGTATTTCATCATGTGGCATGATTCAAGTGACACGTTGAGTTGTTTGGTAGAATTAAGGCCCCAAATTCAAATGCCAACATGTGGGTATAGATACTCTGGCCAGGCCTGAAGGCTGCATACATATGTGCTTGTTGGTGTTCTAATTAGAATGTGTCAGAGCAGGCTCAATTAATTGAATCTGCTCTGTGATTAATCAAGTCTGCTCCACGTTCTAATTAGAATGCTCCAGCATCGCCACGGTGTCATGTGATGAAACCCCCACACGTTCTAAAATGGCTACGGGGAACTTGATCTAAACCTCAGAAAATGAGGTTTAGATAAAGCATCCCATGGCCATTTTTAAACACACAGGGGCTTACTACACATGGCAGTGAGGTGTTTTAATTAGAGTGGCTGCCCAGGAACCACGATAATTAAAATGCCCCCGCAACTCCAAGCACGTGTATAGAGAGTCAAGATGTGCAAAAGACAGCTGAAGTAGAGCTGGACTCAAGGGCTTGCTTCAGGCCAAATTTGCCTAGTTTTGCATGAGTGGTCTTCATGTTAAAAAGAAGCAGGCTTTGGGAGGAGATGTGAAGGGAAAACTTCCTCCAGGCTGGGGAGCGCAAATGGGCCCCTTTTGTGGCTTCTACTACAGCCTCTACTGCCCAGCTGCATATGTCCTCCCGCACATACATGGACTAGTACAGTAATTCCTCCAGACCCTAACATGAAGACAAGCGCAAGGAGCCACCTCTCTCTCAACCAGGTTTATTTAACGTATCTGATTAAGTCAATTAAACCTGCAGGTGTTACAAGGCGCAGCTACTTGTTTCTATGCTTTCATTGGCTTTGACATAATCGCCACAACAGGAGAAGAAGCAAAGAATCCCAATACCTCCATCCCTTACGCAATCACAGCTTCGCTGGTCACGTGCCTGACAGCGTACGTGTCTGTAAGTACCAAGTTCAGATAACATTTCTCTACTACATCGTCTGTGCTGTTTTCTTACTGATGCGATGTGTCACAGAGAACATGTTGCAAAGGTTTCCTTCTCTGGTGGGCACTGATGAATCAGCTGTGGTTTTGTACACACATCAGTGTTTTCCTTTGCTACCCTTTGACCTCCCAGTCTGTTTTTTCCAGGCAGAGGACTAAAATATTTCCATTCTGGTGAGGTTATCCTTTCCTCTGCTGGCTGCTGGGAGAATGTGACAGCTTGTCTTTTCTCTGTGCGTAATCAACAGCATCAGCTCTAAAGAGGAGTTCAGTCTGTAAAACTGCAGCAAAATGAAAAAGAGCATCAAAAGAGGCAGGAACTATTCACCCAGCCATATCTTTGGAAGAGGAACCACTCCCACTGCTGCAGTTTGGGACTCTGGCCAAGGCAGCACAGATCATTGGCTGGCAGTAACGGGTATGGATGGCAAGCCTGGAAATGCCAGATGCATTGTTCAGCTTCTCTGCATCCAAATGAATGCACATTTGTATTCGGAGATGTAAATTGTAATGGAAAAAAATCAAGTGAGTCTCTGAAAGGGAGGGAATGTTGCTTTATTTTACAGAAAACCCACAGCAAGGCCACCAAGCTACCTCATTCTTTAATCACAGCAGTTACAAGCCAAGTCTCCTTTAGCTGTAATTACATCAGAAATTTTTCCCAAACTGATCCTATCTTTTTCAAGCTGTTGAGGCTAAATGACTCCTACTGCACTTCTCCAGTGAACTGCAGCGCAATTCTATTATGTACCCTGTCTCGTTACACTAATGGGCTTGAGTCAATGCTGATTCCAAGGTTTATTGTCATAATCATGTTTAAACAATGTTGCTGTTGCTTTGTAGTTACAGGAAGGCAGAATTAAAGGCTGCTCAGGATCCTCTTTGGTTGTTTTTCATTGGGATATATCATTCTGTAGTGAAGACATCCCCTGCATGTGGCATTTTAAGTTGTCTCTAAGCGATGCAGGAAAGTGCGACCATTTCTGAAATCACGCTTGAAATAGTTTGGTCTCTCTTCACTGATAACCTGATCTCCTGCACTACAAAGCCAAGTACCATCCGTGCCCCTCTATCCCTATCAGGTGTCTTCTTTTGTCTCTGCTAGGTGAGTGTTATCTTAACACTGATGGTGCCATCCTCTGACATTGATACCGAATCCCCTCTGATGGAAATGTTTGTAGCCCATGGATTCTACGCTGCTAAGTTCATCGTTGCCATTGGATCTGTGGCTGGCTTGACAGTGAGCTTGCTGGGTTCCCTTTTCCCAATGCCTAGAGTCATTTATGCCATGGCTGGTGATGGGCTGCTCTTCAGGTTAGTCGTGCTTTTGCTGTCACTTATTTTTGACCCTTGCTGCTTTTCATCTTTCCCATGAAAACCCATGAGATCAATAGCTGCATTTCACTTCCGTAATCAAACTGCAAGAGGCCACAACGTCAGGGAAACACTGAGAGCTTGAGATAGGTCACAGCAGCACAGGTCTGCCTGCAAACCTTTTAAACAATTCTGGGCAAGGAGAGGAAAGATGCAGGATGCCATTTCTTCACACTTCACCACACCCTGATAGCCACAGTTTGTCACTGGCTGAAAAACAGGAGTAGAAGCAGCCTGATAGCCAGTGACAACAAATAAGAACACAAATTAGAGCAAGTCACCTGGAGAATCAGGGTGGAGCTACAAATGAAAACTCATGTTAAAGTGTATAGGAATGAATAGCTTTTCACTCAATCCAGGTTTGCATGAACAAAATGTCCATGTCATGCTCTACTCACAGAGGACTAACTTACAATATTACCTGCTAGATACCTATTAAGAGAAAATCCTATCAAGTTAAAAAGTATGAAAGCCAAGGTTTGCATTTGGTTTGAGATTTTTAGTTTTTTTCAAAACAAATTGCCTAAAATGTTCTTGGTTTCTTTCTCAGGACAGCATTCTATATTATACTAGTGCCATTATAGAAAACTTTTGATCCACTAAGTATTACACTTGAGGTCTTTGTACCAAGAAAGAAAGAGAGAGAAACATCCAGAAATATTTTTTTAATTATATCTCATTATTTTTCCTGGAACAAAATCTCACCCCAGTGGTAGAACATACAGTGAACTTTGTGTTTCACCTCTATAGAGATGAAGAAGAGTAAATACTTCCTTTGGGGGTTGGACCAGATGTCTCTTGAGGTCTTTTCCAACCCTGTGATTCTATGAGATGATCATAACCCAGGATTAAAAACACTCCACTTATCCTAGCATTTGTCTTTACATTAGACTTTTGCACTGTAGACCTAAATGAGCCACCAGTCTGAATTCAGACCTGATCCCAAACTGAATACCTGTTAGCATGTGGAAAGACTCAAATTGGCTTGAGTGAGTTTTGGCTTGGGCTCTTCTGAAACTGATACTGCTATTTAAATACCATACACCAACAGACAGAGGAGCTGATGGTATGTTAAAAGTACATGAATAGAAAGCAGCTCATAAATATGATTGTGGAAGGCCCAATCCTACAAGCATTGCCAGGCTTAATGTATTCCACCCTATGAATCCCAGTTATATCAACAAAGCTACTCACATGAGCAAGCTCAGTAATCAGAGCTTGCTGTACGGAGTCTGCTCAGGATGAGCTCTTGCCTGCATTCCAAGCTTTATAAAAGCTCCCAGTTAAGCCAGCAGGAGTTTGGGATGTATGTGGAGGGCAGGATCTGGTCCTAAGGATGAGACATTCCAGAAAAGCTCAGTATGGGGCACACTGCTGCTACAAAAGTTAGTGGGGGTTTCACGGTTTCACCCTAAATGATCTGATGTTCATGTCAGGTCTCACATAGATATCTAAAGCTAGATGCCACCCCAGGTTCCATGGTTATCACAGCCATTTATTTTGTGCAGAAGAATTTTATTCAGAAACGCAATTAGAATAGAAGCAAGCAGCGCTCTAAAGCCTGGCGTTGTGGTTTTCCACCTGGGTGAGGAGTGCTGTAGAGCAGGCTCCATGTTGTGCAACTTTAACCTTCTGTGACTATTTCATACTCTAGATTCTTGTCCCACGTAAGCTCTTACACGGAGACTCCAGTGGTGGCTTGTATTGTCTCAGGATTTCTAGCAGCACTACTCTCCTTGCTGGTCAGCTTGAGGGACCTGATAGAAATGATGTCCATTGGCACACTCCTAGCCTACACTTTGGTCTCTGTTTGTGTCTTGCTTCTTCGATATCAGCCGGAGAGTGACATTGATGGCTTTGTCAAATTCCTGTCTGAGGAGCACACCAAGAAGAAGGAAGGGATTCTAGCAGACTGTGAGAAGGAAGTTTGTTCTCCCGTGAGTGAAGGAGAAGAGTTTTCTGGCCCACCCACCAACACATGCGGTGCAAAAAATCTACCCTCCTTGGGAGACAACGAGATGCTCATTGGGAAGTCAGATAAGTCCACCTACAATGTCAACCACCCTAACTACGGCACAGTGGACATGACCTCAGGAATAGAGGCAGATGAGTCTGAAAACATTTACCTCATCAAGCTGAAGAAGTTAATAGGACCACGTTACTACACAATGAGGATCCACCTCGGGCTGCCAGGGAAAATGGATCGGCCGACTGCAGCCACTGGCCACACTGTCACCACTTGTGTGATCTTGTTGTTCATCTTGATGTTTATCTTTTGTTCTTTCATCATCTTTGGTGCAGACTATATCTACGACCATAGCTGGTGGGCTATTCTTCTCGTGGTTTTGATGATCCTGCTCATCGTTGTATTGGTTTTTGTGATCCTGCAGCAGCCAGAAAACCCCAAAAAGTTGCCGTACATGGCACCCTGTCTCCCTTTCGTCCCTGCTTTTGCCATGCTGGTGAATATCTATCTCATGCTGAAGCTCTCCAAAGTAACATGGATCCGATTTGCTGTCTGGTGTTTTGTGGGTGAGTTTTGGATGTTTTTTTAACTGAGTTTAAAAGTGACTTAGAACAGCAAGGCCAGGCTGCCTGTCTAACCAATGGGATTGCTCAGCTAGGATGTGTTATAATACTTTGGCCTTGTGTCTTATTTCTTATCAGTGACTCCTGAATACCCAATCAGTCTGAGTTAATCCAAGCTGACAATATTTTTCTGTAAGAAAATGCTAAATCATTGGAAACCAAACATTTTACAAAATGACAGTTTTCACACAGAACACAGGCCCAGCCTCCTCGCCCACCCATTTGTTCAGCTCACTTCAGAGTTTCTAGGTCCCGTAGCTTCAGAAAAGCCTGGCAATACACGCCGCTGCAGGGTCCAAGTAGCCTAGATCTTCCCTAAGAGTCAGGGGGACAGCTACCCCCAGGACCTCTAGTTCAGACTCTCAGGGGCTAGGCTTTTGGCTTTCCAGCAGGAAGATCGGTAACCCTGGGTGCTCTCAGGACTTCCATACTCCTTGCCAAGGGGCTAGGTATCTAGAAGACCTGGGGTCTCTTGCACTTTGCATCTCTTCCAACCAACTCTCTCCAAATGTCCAGGGAAAAAATAGCATATTTTATGGTATCTCCAAGAAATTACATGTCCAGACAGCAGAGAGCCAAAGCAGGAAAACAATGCCAGAGTCAAGGCCCCGTCATGGGGAGATATTTTAGATAGGACCTAGGAGCCCCAGCCATAAAACAGATGTTCCCATTGTGATAGGTACTGTAGAAATACAGAATAAATGGTTCCTGGCCTAATACCCTGTGAGCAAACCCTCCCCACTCAAATCAGAGCTCCTTGATCCTGGCATGGAAATACAACTGGGAGGCTGTATTTAAGTGGTTAATATCATTCTGCTTACAAGATGAAGCCTTTATTCAAAAGATGAAGCCTTTATTCAAAGGGGTAGAATCAGCCTCTCTGCTCTCAATTGAAATGAGAGCTGTCAGCTTCTCTACCATGTGTCACCTCAGTCTGAACTGAACTGCTAGCAGGGTTTGTGCTGGGAGAGTAAAACAGTCCAGCATTTACTACAGAGTCATTGCTAGACCCCCCCCCCACACACACATACACACACCCCTCCACATTCCCGTTCTGACTGGCAGCTGCCAAGTGTGCCTGTGCTGACAGCTCTCAGGGGTAAAACTTGATTTGATGAAAATGGAAAACAATCCAGAAGACCCTCCCTGAACACTATCAGCAGCAGACAGGCTTTCCTGTTTGTGGACAAATCAGGAGAGACAGATGAACTCACCCAGCTGCATGGTCCTCATTCTCATATCTGCCAGTCAACATGGAGATGCCCGGGTCAGCCCACATTCCAGCAGGTCCCCTTTCACCTGCACCACGCCATCCGGGGCTGCTTTTCTGAGCAGGTCAGTTGCCTGTCAATGAGTTACTCATTGCTCTTGAGCCATGCTTTTCCTATAATTTGTTTGAAAACTTGTTCAGTTTGCAGATTTCTCACTGGAATCTAATGTGGCTTGACAGCGGGCATCCAGATGTGGAGTGCCAGACCTATGCCTGTAGATCAGGGCTGTTCAGCTGGCACCCACACGGCACAACTGGCCTGCAGAGGATTAACTTGCAGCCTCCCCTGGCTCCCAGCCTAGGATCTGCTTGCCCCATTGCTCCTGCTGTCAGAGTCTCTGGGCTCCCACCCCTGCTCCAGCTGGGAGTTGCAGTGGGGAGAGGGGCAAGGAGACACAATCTGCAGGGCCCAGGGAGCCCCAGGCCTGTGGAGGGGAGAGCGGGCCACACCACAGTCTGCAGCCTGTCCAACATGCCAGGGAGCATGTGGCCCCGGCCATTAGAAGTTAGATGGCCCTGCTCTCAAAGGGTGTCTATACACGTGCTCTGGGGTAGAGTAGAATAGGAGACTGTACATTAAAGCGCACATGTAGACGCGCCCTCCATGACTCAGGCTGGACTGCTCCTGGGATTAGTCAATCTGAAGGAGGAAAGTGGTAACATATTCAGCGCAAGGCAGTTTGGGGTCTCGGTTCTCTCCAGCTGGGGACCTCCTGTTTGCCCACTCCTAATACACAAACAAGGGGATGCCCCTGAAAGCAGCTCATTTAAAACTGAGAAAATGAAATACTGATAATCCTTTGCACAATCCATAAGTAAACTGTAAGATTTGCTGCCACAAAATGTTACTGAAGCCATGATCTTAACAGCATTAAAAAGCAATCAAGACTTCTACCGGGATAATAAGAGCATCTGCAGTTACTTTAGATTAAGATAAAATAAGTATAAGGGATACAAATCCCCATGGTTCAGAGCAAAAGAACACCCCTGATGGCTAGGGGTCCACAAAATGTTTCCCACAATGTGTCTTTAAGAGGGAGAGAGGTTTTGCACCTTCCTTCAATGCGCCTGGGAAAAGCCTTAGCTGGAAACAGAGTACTTGGCTATGTGGTGCACCGATCTGATCCAGCATGGCATTTCCCGAGTGCCTTGTGTTACTAACTGGTAGGCCTGCGTGAAGTGGCTAGTATTTGCTTCAGATTCAGATTCGGCTGACGCAGGGGACAGCGATTCAATTCAGTGATTTGAATCACTGTCCTGAATTGATTTGGCCAAATCTGATTTGGAGATTCGGCCGCTGCCAAATTGGCCGAATTTCCGAATTGGCCCCTTCCCCCGCCCACTATCAATGGCTGCCTCGGCCACTCTCCCAGCTCCCGACTCTTAAAAAAAACTGCACCCACACTGCTTGGGGGGCTCTGCCACGAACCCCCAGAAGCCCCGAGGCCGCTGCAGCAGCCGGTGAGTGGTGGGAGCTGGGAGAGTGGGAGGGGGTCAGGGGCTCGTGGCAAAGCCCCTCGTGCAGCGTGAGGCAGTGGGGATTCCTGCCCCCCTCCCCACCACCTGGCAGCAGCCGCCATGAGCAGAGGCAGTTTTTTAAAGAGCCAAGAGCTGGGGCAGGCAGGGCAGCCATGCAGTGGGGCTGGGAGAGCAGGCAGGGGTCGGGCAGCACTCGGGGGACTGGGGGAGCAGGCAGGGGATGGGGCCTGGCAGGGGTCCTCCCATGGTCCCCTCCCCCTACTTACCTGCAGTGGCAAGTGGGGGCTGCCTGAATCTCCAAAGCTCTCCGAATCTTTTCTAAATCAATTTGGAGAGCTTTGAATCGATTTGGACTTTTTAATTGGTCTCCTGATTTGATTTGGATTCAGCTGCCGAATTGGGCTGAATCTCCTCCGAATCGAATAGGCACCTGAAGCTTCGCACAGCCCTACTAACTGGCTGCCACAATATCAGATGAGGATGCCACCCTCATCCTAAGGACCAGCATAGCCAACAGAGCACAGACTAGGGCTCTGAGCATCTGGAGGGGAATTCAATTTGGGCTGTGGTTTGAAAAGAAAAAGAGCTCAGTTTGCAAATCTAATTCAGGACAAGTGATGACCCTCAACCTAGACTTCCCAGAGCAGCTGGATTGCATTGTGTCCTCCTGTGCTGCAGTCTCCGGAAAAGGGGAACTCTTGGGAAGCTTTGGAGAAATAGTCAGCTAGATACAACACCTAGTGTTCCTTACACCAACCCAGATCCCTCCAAGTCCTGCATCAAGGGTAATCGTGTCCCAAGGGTGACCTGCCCCCTCACTTTCCCAGCCAGACATCTTGCATCATTGTGGCTCTTCCAAAATATTTCAGCCCATCACGTAGCTCTGCAGCACTTAGCCAGCATCTAAATTGATCAGAACCATTTAATTTGTCCTGCTTTTCTTTCTTAATTTCAAAGCAGCCCACTACAGCTGAGCAGGATGGTAGGCAGAGGGCTAGACAGCAGGGCTTCTCAAGATGTATTTTTAGGATTTAATTGGACTGAGTGCAGGCTGGAACTTCCCAGGGCTCAGAGCTGCAGCTTCATTAAATTTCCATGAACAGAAATTTGCACACAGGCCATCTGCCCGTGCAGGATCTGTGCTTTGCAGCCTTATCAGGAGACCTCTAGAACCATGGGCTCATCCATTTTTCAATAACCCAAGTCAACAGGGGAAAGAAACTCAGTGGCAGGAACAGAAAACCTTTCTGCCTTGTATGAGAGGTCTAACAAAAACAGCCAGCTTCTGATGCAATTCCATTCAAGTCAGACAGGTTTTAAATATTGCCAGCACCAGTCATTCAAAACTCATGAGTCAAGCCACTCCGTATCATAACACTTGCTTTAAAACCATGAGATTTAAGAAAAATAAGTATTTGGGCTCTTTCTACTTCCTTTCTATTATCTGAACCTTTCAGGGTCATGCTTTCAAGCTTTCCTCTTTGGTCATGAGGGCTAGACATTTTTTTAAACAGAAACTGAGATTTTTCACAAGATGGGGCCTTATGAAAAATTTCAAACCACCACAAGGCTCACAATTAAATGAGGAGAGCTGGCCTACCCACTTGATTACTGAATTTGGCACGTGGGTGGTTTATTAGCACAATACAAAGGTGTTATTTATGCGCAATAATAAAAAAGACCATGTATGTTATTCACAGTTAATTGCCACTTGACTATACGTTAGACACATGGGAGTGAGAATTCATGAAAAGTAAATAGGCAAATGCCTATCTGCATAAAGCATTAATCATACCTTAAACTCCACCTTCTGCATGGCACTTGCTATATTGGATCCAGCTACAGATTCCTCCCAGAGTTGTCAACCCTCAGGATTTTATGGTGTGTCTTAGGTACTTGTTTTTTCACTTAGATGTCCGGCACCTGGAGATAGGAGATTCTCAGAAAAAAATTCAAGTCGTAAAAAAAAGTTTCTAGTATTTCAAGGCTGAAGACCAAGGTTTGAAAATCTAATGGACAAAGTCTCTAATATTAGAAGGAAAATAAACTGAGCCCCAGAGTCCCCTGTGGTTCAATGGGAGAATTCCCATCTGCCACACAAGAGACCTGGGTTTGATCCCTTGATGCTTATACAACTACAGCCTTGGAGGCACCAAATGTCGTGATTCAGTCTAGCCTTTGGGTTCTGTCTCGGTGGCCTAAAATGAGGATGAAGGTCTGGGCAGCCTCTGCTCCTCCAAGCTCTTGCTTAGGCATATGTGCTGAAGGTCTGGGTGACTTCTCACACATACACCATGATCTGGAAGGATTGATGGTTGCCAACAGAAAATGAGCCCCAGACTATCTGTTTTTAAAAATCTTAGGAGGTTTAAGCTAATTTTGCAGAGAATGGGGTGAGTGTCCAGACTTGGCAGTAATGTCCTCTAGCTAGGTAGGTAATGCATTCCTCTGGTAGTGGCCAGCACCTGATTGCTTTAGAGAAAGGATTTATGGCCAAATTAAAGTATACCAGAAGGGATAATTCCTTCATGACCCCTGCAGGCAAGTCACACCCCACAGCACCGGAAGGCCATCACAGAGGAGCCTGTAAAGCAACACCTAGCTGTTTTGCAGTGGCTGCTTCACACAATCCAGGGACTACAGGTTGCACATTTGTTGGCCCTTGGAAGATACAGCCACCTTCACATAGAAGCTGCACCACCCGTCAAATGTGATAGCTGCCCCCTGTGCCTGCAAATCAAAGTGACTTCAAAACAGCAACCGGGTCTTCTTCATTTAATTATATTTCCCCTGTGACTTGTATGGTATTCCTTTGGCTATCAACCAAGGGAGCTACTGAATGAAGGCAGTGCCTCTTAAATGTAATTACTTCCCCTGCAGCTTCCATGAAGCTGCTAAGCACAAGGCTGAGAGGGATGGGGTTTGTTTTACTTTTACCTTTGCTGGTGTGGGAGACACAGTCCCATTCACATGAGCAGTCTGTTGTCTCACTTGATGATGTCAGTCAGTGCCAAGACCAGACCAGACTCACTGGGTGCCTTGCTACAGAGATGCATCTGCAGCAGAATATTGCCAAGTAGGATTTTAACTCTCTAGTTACTTTAGATTCTTGAAAAAACATGTTATGTTGGTAGCGGGAAGAAGAAATTGTATAAGGTCAGATGAAAAGACAAGAAGGAACAAAAGCTTGGAAAGAAATCAGATAGTTAGTTATCAGAGGACGACATTTTAGCACCCATCAGATTTAGCCTGACAGCCAGGAAGCACACTTGGCTGTATGCAGTGGGGGAGTAAAGGAGAAAAGATGAGGAGAAAGGCCTGAAAATGCAGCTTTTGCCTATTCTTAGGATTTTCTCACAAGTCTCATGATATTTCAGGGCTTTTCCTAAAGCCCCAGATCATGGATACACATCTGATTATGAGAGAATCATGGTCCATATTTAAAATATACATATATATTTCTGGTTCCTTGGTTGCAGAGAGAGAAGCTTGAACACACAAAACCTAAAGGGTTCAAAAACTAGATGTGCTAATTTTTTTTAAATCTCATAATGTTTATGTGAAGCTCTTATCTTTGATACTAATATTACATGGAACCATTCCTCAGCCAGTACAAATTGCCATAGTGCTGTTGACTTCAAGGTTTTCACTGGACCTAGGCTATGTTCATCAGCTGGAGATCTGGCCCATATATGGGACCCTTATACCTCAGTGGAGTGTCAATTCCCTATTCCCCTAATAGGTTTTTTCTAGCACAGCACACTGTTGCTTTGTTTTCTCTATGACTCTAAAATTCACATAGTCTGTATAGGGGATACAGATGGTAAAACATCTGTGCAGTAGCTTCAGGGTAACATTGCATGTGTTTAACTGTGTAATGTTTGGGTCACTGTAACATAGCATTTATTTATTCCTTTCTGAAATGGTTAACAGCTGACTCCCCTTACCCTGCTCCCTTCCCTCACTGCAGGTTTGCTCATCTATTTTGGCTATGGCATGTGGAACAGCACCCTGGAGATCAGCGCTCGGGAGGAGGCCCTTCATCAGAGCACATACCAGCGTTACGATGTTGATGTTGACCCCTTCTCTGTCGAAGAAGGCTTTTCCTATGCTGAGAATGACAACTACCAGGACTGGGGAGCTTCTGAAGACAAAGGCTTCTCTTATCAGCAGATGTCGGAGGCAAAGGAAAGTAATCGGACAAGTAGCAAATCAAAAAGTAAAGGCAAACACAAACCGAATTCTGAGGCCCTGATTGCAAATGATGAGTTAGATGACTCGCCAGAGTAAGAGTCATGGGAACCAAACCGTAATGCACCCTCTCGCTAACCTAACCCGTGGGCTAGAATGTGAAAGCTTCTCTGGCTCTCATTGTAAACTCCATCGTCCTCTAAATTTCAGCGCCCAGAATCACGTCCCTCACTCTCTCACTTCTTCTCCAGGATAGTCCTGGATTCTGAGGTTGTCACTTTGAACAAAACAAACAAGTGGCCTGTTCTGTGTCCATCAGTCATGTCCTGTTTTGGTGATTTTTACCAACAGGGGCCATCACTTGGATGGATTGATTGACTAGCAGATTCTTTCTGTGTCTGTTAAACCATCAGCATGCGTTATATTGAACACCTGGCAGTACTGACAACATGAGTTAATGGGAGATGTGCCAAATAGGATGAGCATTTAATAAGTGAGCAGAGTCACGTGACTGGTTGAATTGGTAAGGGCCTGAAACATATTCTCTGTGCTTTCCATAGAGAATATTTATCCCATAATACTGGCTTGAAGCTACTGTTATATATTTGGCACTTTCTTAGCAAATATATTTTTCCTTGAACCTTGTAGGAAGAAGATCTTTGATAGATAGATAGATAGATAGATAGATAGATAGATAGATAGATAGATAGAATGAACCAGACTGAGGCAGTAAAATATTTCCAAGGAAATCTCAGGAGTAGACTAAAGGTAGATCCAGGGATCTTGGCCTCACAGAAAAACATTTCCAACCTGCATTTCAGTCTTTGGAGAATAGTATGAACACCATGGGTAAGGATGGGTCTGAACCAAAACCCCTTAAAACCAAATATCCCAACCTTGGGAATCACAATCCAGTATTTGTAGTTTGTATCTCTTTCCTTAGGACAGGCTGAATCAAAATGAGAGATCCAGTGCATTTGAACCTCCCAGATCTGGATCTAGACTTTGTAGTTTGTATCCATCCTTAGTCATGATAAAGGCCTCTACCCAGCTAGACTTAACCATCCTTGTGTGACCCTCCATTTCTCCTGGCACTGTATATTTCAAGACTTGGACTCTGTTTCAATCATTATGGCTCTATTACCAATTCACTAATCTCTACTATTTCCCATTGGGCAACTTCTGGATTGTCATTCAGATTTCAGTCCTTCAGGGGAAGTTCCTATTTGCTACTTTGTGACATTCCTGCACCACAAAAATTAGGTTCATAAAAGCTGTTAACATTCATTCATCACTGAATGATGTCTGTGGCCAGTCTGGATGAGCCAGCCACTGAAATCTCATTCCCTGCCATAAAACTATACTTCATATTAAGGATTCTTAGTTTACCTATGTTTTAGAGATACTGAACTGTGGAACTGTTGGGTGATAATCTGAAAAATATTGAAGTGCAGCTATCTACTATGATTAACAAATTCCATAGTCTCCCACCCCACTTCGAAATAATGAAATAGGTAAGGGAAAGATGGGAGTTCATGTAACACCAGGCAGGTTTTCCCAGGAGGTGGATGGTTATTATGAGCTTGTGGGCTACAAACAGACAGTAGGCCCAACCCTGCAATTTTCACATCAACAAAATGTCCAGTGATTTCATATCTAATCAGAGCAGAATAGAATAACCTCATTTGTGATGTTACTCCATTAAGCATTAATTCTGGGGTGAATTTGGCATACTGTGTCCTTTCCAATCAACATATAAGACAGAAAAAAAGGTTAGCTAAGCTGAAGCAGAAGATATCCTTATAAATTAACTAAACAAATCTGAGCAACAGTCTTACATCCATGATTTTTTATGTTTATTAATATATTACTATATATTTTTAATGTACCAAATGAGACCATTGGCACTGCTAGGCACAAGTACAAAATAATACTACACATACTATTAAGCCTTCGGTGACATAGAGTGAAAATGGAACACTCCCCCTCCTAACCCGGAGCCCACCTCACCGCCCCAACAGTGGAGGCTGAGATTTTCACGCCATGTAAGGGAGATAGATAGATAGATAGATAGATTTTATATATATCAATCACAGCACCTGCAAGTCAGGAACTCAGTGCTATGGCACTGTGGAGTTAGCCCTGCTGTATACAGATTCCATTGATTTAAAATATATATAGATACCTCTATATATGAGATACCTCTATATATATTTAAAATGAATGGAATCTGTATACAGCAGGGCTAACTCCACAGTGCCACAGCACTGAGTTCCTGACTTGCAGGTACCTAGTTGTATAGTTGAATCCATAGCCCTAACTAAAGCACTTGGGCTCTCTGTACAATGCAAGAAGAGATGTAGGTGCCTAAGAGAGCAGGGAGCCACTAACACTAGCCTATAGGAAATGCTGAGAAGATACATGTGGCTTAAGTCCCACACACTCTGGCCCTCCTCCACTTGGGATTCCAGTTTAGCCATGACAGCTCTCGTGGAGTTAAGTGCCTAAATCAGCCCTTTCTTACAGGACTCAACCACAAGTAGATACAGTTACTTTTTATCCAGGAGTCCAGCGGTTAAAACAGTCACCCACAATCTGGAAGGTGCAGATTCAGTTCTCAGTGCACAGATATTAGGGTCTACCTTGGAAAATATGCCCCCACAAGTCCCCAGAATTAAGGGCCTAACACTATCTGCTAAGAAGACATTTGGGCTGTCTGACTTTTGGAAGGCTTGAGCATGAAGTCTGCCAGGAATTCCTACCTCCATTGTAGCCAACAAGAAAAGTTTTGTCACTTATCTTGGTGGAGCCAGGGTTTCATTCACTTCTTGTTTCCAATGTAGCTGCTACCCACCATATAGGCTTTATGCCTTGCTAGCATATCTAGATTCTAATGCCTTCCATTAGAAATCAGAGCCTGGATGGATATGTGTAATCTCTTATGGATATGTGTAACTTTCCTTAAAAGACATCTGTTATGGTTCTGTCACACTCTCCATTGCAATTAATGATCATCAACTTCCATGTACAGCAGATCCAGGGAAATTTAGTCTTAAATCATTGCACTAGGTAGGAAAGTGATTGTTTCATAGGCTGATTTTCAGTTAACAACCATGATTTCAAATAAATGATAGATTACAAATGTTTTAGCTGCTGAAAGTTACACCGTTAAATGCTACCATCCAAGCAGCACCGGGATAAAAACAGAGTCATCCCACTGGCCTTGTTAGCATTATTCTGGATATAACCTACTGTAAATGAAAATGGTACCTATTAGCAAAGACATACTCCATTGGCAGCACTGAGCCCTTCCTTTCCACTCCCTGAGCAAGGCTGTGAGCAAGGCCTCCTCTCTATTGTTCACTTGTGCAGATGACTTGTAGTGCCAAGGCTGCAGCAGTTTCTCTTATCTCTGTGCAGGAATAGTAGAGGGATCAGGATCCACAAACACTCATTGGGAGTTGAGAAGGGGGTCTATGAATCCCAAAGCTAAACCAACTGAGCAGTGTCCCTCGCCCCTCATCTTCCAGATCTGACCTTCATCAAGATGGTCATGCCAGGGCAGATCTTCTTTGCAGGAGGAAGGAAACCCCAGGATCTGAGCTAGTATTAGTAACTTTTGAATTACTATTTATGATTAGCATTGAGGTCTCCCCAGGCATAGGCCACTCCAATAGCTGCACTCAAAATAAATGAAACATCTTTCCACTTACTAGGAGACTTTAAATAATTTGCCTCTTTGTGTTCACTCAGGTTACTATTCATTGTTTCTTAAGGACCAGTGTGCCAGCCCTGTCTGGGACATCCCAGCTCAAAAGGGCTTGAAGTTAGAGAAGATAGAGAACACAAAATACGGAAAAACCAATAGAAGGGCTGATCAGAGCAAATTTACTTATCTGTCTCAACAACAAGATATGCAAACAAAAAAGGAAAAGTAGAAGGAACTTTGCAAAGTGATCATTAAAAAATCAAGGCACATGGGGACCCATCAGGAAGGAGGGACTGTGAATACAGCAAACCAGGGAAGTAGATTCCTGTCCTTTAGCTCAACCATCAGCACACGGGTAGGTAAAAGGTTTATGCAATAAATGAAGGAGCAGTGCCCTGGCAGCACAGGTCACAATAATTCTTATTCAGTGACTATGTGGCATAGGCACTCAACCCATTCATGGCAGATCGTACACAACTTTTCTCTCTCCATCCAGTTTGCAATAATGGAAGGCATAATTTGTGGCCACTCCTTCAGCTCACCCTGAGATCACGATACGTCTTTCAGACAAAAGCCAGATGAGACATATTGCATTACAGGGTTCTCACTTCAGCACATGTCTAGGCTGAGGAATGAGGTTCCAAGGCAGATCGGTGTTTCTGCACTAAAAGTGCATGGAGGCTCTGTTTCAATATGCCACATGAATTCCCAAATATCTTCTCCAGTGAAAACAGTGGAATGGATCCTGCAACTCTTACTCATATGGATCCTGCGGGCTGATTGTGAGTTCATCTGCACCAGGAAACATGCAGCGTGACTCAGAATCATAGAAAATTAGGGTTGGAAGGGACCTCAGGAGGTCACCTAGTCAAACCCTAGGGCTGTGCAAAACGAAACCATTCTGTTTCAACTTGCGTTTCAACGTTTCAACAGGACAGCATTTCATTTCAAATTTAATTCAAAACTGCTGTTCTGTTCCGTCAAAACAGTTTTGGTGTTTCGATGTTTCGCCCATAGGCTATAATAGGGAAGCTCAAAACAGCCTATAACTTTGTCATTTATGGCCTGACTTGGCTGAAACTTGCAGAAATGGTAGCCCCTTCTGAGGGCACGAAGCCTGCCAATTTTCAAGGAGATAGGTGCAGGTCCCACCTCAAAATCTTGAAAGCAAAAAGCTCATGTCATGTGTATGCGTTAAGCCACAGAGGGTCAAAACTGCAGGCATGCTAGCCCCTGCTGAGGCAACAAAGCCTGCCAAGTTTCAAGGAGATACGTGTAGGGGTTTGGGGGAAACTGCACCTTAAGCTGCAGACAAGCAAAACTCGTGACATGGGTGACAGTGTGTGTGTGTTAAGGTGTGCCCTCACTCAACTGACACCAAGGCAGAAAGCAGGGCAGTTCAAACAATGCTGCCTTTTATGCAGTTTTTCCATCCCTCCCCCAGAGCACTGGAGTGGAAGGGACCTCAGGGAAGGATCACAGTCACTGGCCAGCCACACAGTCAATAATGAGAGCAGTCCTTCCCCACCCCACCCCTCTTCCTCCTCCCTCTCCTTCCTTTAGTTTCTGTTTCCCTGCAGGCAAGCCCAGCTTGAGCTTCAGAACTCAGAATGGTTTGAAAATTTTGAAACATTTCGACTTGCCTCATTTCATTTTGAGGCTGTTTCGAAGCTCTCCATTTTGTTTCAATTTTGCTGTTTTGAGCTCAAAACAAGTCAAAACAGTGTTGAAACAAAACTACTGGCAAAATTTTGTACAGCCCTATTGAGCCCCCTGCTCAAAACAGGACCATCCCCAACTAAATCATTCCAGCCAGGGCTTTGTTGAGCCAGGCCTTAAAAACCTCCAAGGTTGGAGAGTCCACCACCTCCCTAGGAAACCCACTCCAGTGCCTCATCACCCTCCTAGTGAGAACGTTTTTTTTCCTAGTATCCAATCTAAACTTGCCTTACTGAAACTTGAGACCATTGTTCCTTTTTCTGTTATCTGCCACCACTGAGAACTGTGAGTTCTGTATTGGGAGACCTGCAGTCAGCCTCCTGCCTTTAAAGTCATGTAACAGGTGATCACTTACCACATTAGGGTAAAGACTCCAGGGACAAGGCCAAGCTCATATTTACATTTTGCAAAAACTTGAGAGATTCCAATAGAAAATACCAACTTCAGCTTATGAGAACTAAAGAATACAAGGATAGAGATTAAGGCTGGAACATTCTGGGTATAATTTAAACTGGGGAATCAGATCAAAGTGGGCTCTTTGCACTGACCAGAGCATGTCTCTAAATGAGAACTGAGGAGAAAGCAAGGCTAAGGGGACAGCAGTTCTGGACTGCAAGGCACTGAATGCCCTCTTCTTTTCATGCAGGTGCCTACTGATTCCCTCACAGATCCCCATTGACTTTCAGAAGTGTTGTCCCAAGAGAGGAGCTGGGACCTCAACCTGCCCTTCACTAGACCCCAGCATTAAGGTTTGAGGATTGGAAAGACAGAATTTTCAGTGCAGTGCAAAGCTAGATGTTATTTATTTATTATTTATTTAAACATATATAGTTAAATAGAATATATTCAAATTCTTTGAAGAATCAATTTGTCATTCATGCATAGGCATATTGTACAACATGTTAGAACTAGAAAGGCTCTACTCACCTTAAATTATATCAGGCTGTATTTTCATACAAGGTTTCTGGTTTGAAAATAAGCAAGAGCAAAACTTGCATGTGTTATACCTGTCACTAGAGTCCTATGATAAAAACAGCTTCAAGCTATGAAGTTCAAGTGTATTTTTTTAAATAATCTTGAGTACAACACAAGTCATACAGCAAGTAGAAATGGAAAGTCTTTTTCAAATGTTTACCTTTTCAACTTCAAGTATTTGTGTGCATTTGAGCTTCCACAAATTTCCTTTCCTGTCCTGTTAACAATCAATGGACACTCCCATGAGGAGCACCCACAATGTGTCTGATTCTGCAGGCACTCCTCCTGTCACAGCCAATAGGAGTTTTGCCTTAGTAAGGATCAAAGCCAGAATTTCCACATGCCCCTTTTCAAATGCACACAACCTGCACATGCAGCTGGTAGTGCCCAATTACTGTGCAGCTAATTGGCCTGTAAGACTTGGGGGCACAACAAGGTGCATGTTGGAAAATGTTGAAAAAATGTTTAAGTGTTTTACAGGTGCCTTTGAAAATGTGGCCACATAAGCCTAGATCAGGTACCCACTTCCTAAACATACACATCAACTAGATTTTTACAAGCAAGAACCATGAGCCCCCACTCACTGAAGAGCAGTATTTTCAAGGTTTATTAGCACGTCTGTCCTCTCTATAGGCCTGACCCTGAATGGTCCTGAACCCCTCACACTAAAATCTCATGCTTAGGTACCATAAGAGAAAACTTCAGCAATATCTAACATACATCAATGGCATCTAGCAGAACCTGACTCTACATTTCAGCAGAGAAAGAATATGGGTTTGGACAGATGTAACAATTAAATAATATCTGGTGATGCTTTTGTAGAGATTCAAGTGTAGCAAAACCATGCAATGTTTAACCCTATTTCATTTAAGACTAAAGTTACAGTGATTTAGCTAATTTATACCACTAGAACTCATACAGCTGTAAGAGTTACATAAGAACAGCTGGTGCCTCTTGGCTTCCTAAAACAGTTAAAAAAAATTTTTTCCATTGCCTTTGTGTGACTTTCCTCCCAGCCATTGTACTAAGTGAGCGCATCTACACAAAATTCTACTGCGCATTAGCACATCATGGCAAAAGCTGTGCTATTCCACTAATGCACAGTAAAATTAGTCTACTGCACATTTAGCATCACTTATAAGGCATGTGGCAGTGCAATCATGCAGGCGCACCAGTTTCTGTGCATTTAGTTTGTTTCTGTTATTACAGGTACTAAACTTAATGCGCAGTAACCACAAGCATATTAATGCATGTGTAGACATGTCCAGTAACATTTAAAATAGTCCTTATATCCACAGCTCTGCAAGACACTTAAGCACGTGCCTCGCCATTAATGCAGACCTACATACCTTGCCACATCGAGATCTACATTCCCTCACAGCCTTAATAGCTTGTACCAGAGTAGCCAGCAGAAAGAGGGGCTGGTATCATGTTACCACATGTAAACTATGTAATTTACTGTAAGCCTGATTCAGTGCCCTTGAAGTCGGTGGGTTCTTTCCACTGGCATCAGTGGGATGGGAGAAGGCATCACAACTGTTAGCCGTACACTTTCCCTTTGCACTCCTCCATCCAGCCATGCCTTCTTTTGTCCAGGCAGGTTTCTGAATTTCAGTGGTGTCTTAGTATGTTGTTCATCATCACCTCAGTTATGTCACAGGCCACTAAAGGGATTCATTCATTCTTCTCGCATCTAACAAAAGAAAAGATCTTAGGCTGGAGGAAAGGTTGTGCTGCAGTATTGCCGCCAGGATCATCAGGAAACAGCATTTCATGTGTCAGACAGGTAAAACTGAGGAAGGACCTGGAGAATCATGCTCTATCAAGACAGGCTCTTTCTAAAAATTATTTTACAGATTAGCATAATTTATAATCTCCCACATACCTTCCAGGACTAGATTAAGAAAGAACTAGCATCACCCACGTCAAAACAAAACCAGCCTAGACACTGGGCTGTGTTTTAGAACATTATGCTCTATTCAAACATCATGACCAGCTACCAACTGGCAGGCATAAACTCAAATGTGGAAATGATCAATTTGCAGCAGAAGTGATCTTCAGTCCACCCCCCAGATCCCAATCTCCTACCCTGGGAAGATGACATAATTCAAATCTGAAAAATGGGATTCAAATCACCTGCATTTCCCCTTATATCAGATCATGAGACTATTTGATATGTACAGAGGCCAAGAGTTCCTAAAGTCTCCACTGTTTCTGAATGCCTTAGTCACTGGATGGCCAAGCCTAAAAACATAAAAGAGCCTGCTTTTCACCAGGGGAAGTCACTAGGAAATATGGATGCTTAGTCAGGCTCCCCGAGATGGGGGTGCTCAAATTCAGTGGACACTTTTGGGATGTTTAGGCTGCCATGTAATATCCCTTAGCATTAATGGGAGGGGAGTCACAGGCATAACCCTGTTGCACAAGTGACAATATCCCAATGATCATAAATGCCTCCCTTCCAAAGGGCCAGGATCTTGGATTGATGAAACATAAATACCTCAACTCTTTCTGGTCAACTTACCTTAGCTCCCCTGCCGCTTTTTCATTCCTCTTGGTTACAATGATTCGATGACAAGACTCAGCACTCCAGCATCCTCTGTACAGAGAAGAAATCATGCTCCTGCTGACATCAGATGTTGAAAATTCAGCTTGTAAATTACCTTCATTTTGTTTGATCTTTATGACGTATGACTTGCTTTTTGCAGATGGTATTTTCTGGTGTAACAATTCTCCGCAGTTCTGGTATAAAATTGGTGTATGTGTTAACAAGTTTGTTATATTAATTTTTTGTGGTTTCCAAAACCCCATTGGTGCACTGTACAATGGGATCTTGTGGTGTGTCATGAAGAAAGAAAAAAAATGCAGCTATGTAATGGAGTGATTCTTATTTTCAAATGATTGTGTTGTTGATGATATTA
>NW_017728910.1:13813596-13834442 GCF_001723895.1 Crocodylus porosus | reverse complement strand
TAATGACTTATCGAGATACTAAGAAAAGAAATCTAAATTTACCAAAATGTGTATATTTTAATAAATACATAAAGCTTTATTGTGTGCCTTTACATTTAAAAAAAATGGATTTATAAAGGAAACCAGAGAGAAATATGTCTTGGTATAAATTTCCATAGCAATGTAAAGCTTTTAAATGAAAGAATAAACCAAAAAAGGACAAAAACAGAATTTCCCATATAAATTTTGTTAAGCGGATCAGTACCTGATGGGCTGATATTTTTCAATGCTGAATTGAATATAGACGAATCTTGCCTTAAGTGCTTCAAAATTTCCTTTGTAGAAGAACCATGTAAATGGGCTGATTTTGGTATTTCCTTGCATTGTTGTGAAAAATGGTTATTAGTTTACACAATAAAACCTAAGAAAATGAAAGCGGGGTGATTAGTCGAGTTTTACCTGTGAAGTGGTCAATGTCATATTCTGCCTGTCAGGCTGGTGCTTTTACTATCCTCCAGCCCCATGACAAACAGTATCAGCACTGACTGTCACCAGGAACTCGCAGTGGCACCTGCCTGCTCTGGCCCTCTCCATGCCTTCCCCTTCACAGTTGGAAGCATGCAGGACACGCAATAGGCCTGTTGGGATTTGTGTGTGCAAAAGAAACGCCACTCCCTTGTTTTTCCATTGCTAGCTGAGTCTGTGGTGCCTGTCTCGTACCACGCTGCCTCTGTTTAAAGCCATATGCTATCACCCAACCTGCAGGGCCAAGGGCAAATTGATGGCTGGAAAGGCACTTGGGGCATGGGTTGTTGTGTTAGTACGAGTGGGGGGGAAGGCAGGCCTCAGGGCCAACACATCAGTGGTTCCCAGTCTCTTCATGCCAGGACACCCCTATCACACCAGGGCTGCTCCCAGAGTTTGATGAGGAAGGGGACTTGGTTACATCTGCTCTCATGCTGGCTCATCTGACCCCTGCTGCCAGAACCTGCAGATCAAGAAGGTGTGGGGTAGCTCTTGTACACAGCCAGCCTCTTGTTGTCCCCATGCTTTTTCTTCCCAGCCCTCCACCCCTCTTTCCCTCCCGCAACCCAGCTGACATTTTTCTCATTTCATTTTGCTGTCAAAACTGAAGTCTGAACACAGACCCTTTCCGTGGGTGTCTGCTCAGTTTTCAAACAGCTCGAAACCCAATGGGCAGTTGTTGACTTTGAAAATAACGTATTTCCCAAGGACAACACAAACACCTTCCCATAAATAAATAAAATGACACATTTCCAAAGGAAAACATTGCCGCAATGGTCTCCTGTGCTCCCAACCTACTTGCTCACCAGTGCAATTGATATGATGCTTCAGTTGCTTAATGGTTTCAAAATAAAGAGGAAATACGTTCCTTCTTCACTCCATTTTCATTTGCCCTGTTACGTGCTTCCTACACCATATATTCTCCATTTGCTTAATATTCCTGAGCAAGTCTTTCCAGCTAGCGTCCAAGTGACCTACTGCACCATGGCCTCTCCTGGCCAGTCAGCCTATGATTGTTTTATTAAGGCATTGACAACAGGAATGATTTTTATTTGACTCAGTGTTATTTTGCTTGCTAGGATGATGAACCTCTGAACTGATTAAGCCTTAATGGAAGAATCTGAGCTGATGGGTTTGTGGAGACTCAAGATTTAATGTGAGCTCTGAACATGGGAAGAATACAGCCCTGGGCTCTACTGCAGATCACAAACTTAAAAGAGGGCCTTGTCCAGGAATGGGTCATTGTAAGTACAGCCCCAAAGCCAGGTCAATTAAAGAGGGGCAGGTGAACCATGTTCAGTCTTAGGTGCTGACACAGTCCCCTGGTTGCTGTAATAGCTGAGCACCTCACAGCCTTGAAGGTATTTTACCATCACAACACCCGTGGGGTAAGGAAGTTCTGTTCTCACCGTTTTACAGGTGGGGAAGGAAGCCACATAGAGATGTCATCATCTGAGTCTAGGCTTCTCAAGCGCACTGAACACTAGGCTGCCCTTTGTCTCCAGGACAATCAGGCTGCTCCTGCTCCTACTAGTGTTGACTGAAGACTTGCCATAGCATCCTAATGTACTTCTGTGCTAAGCCAGGAGAAATTCCAGCTGTGTAACCTGCCCAGCTCTGCAGCTGATGTTACACAGGATATGGGGCTCTATTTCCACCCAGGAGAATTAAATTTTACACTCTTTTGAGGTTTTAACTCTGTGAACAAGAGCCAAAGTCCTCCAGAGCCACAAATGCTCCTGAAAGGCCATCTCCATCTTACACAGGCCAGTGGTGTTCAGGATCTGGGCAGTCCTGCAGGCATCTAGTTTTAGAAATGTGATAAACAGGTATTTGTGCTCTGATCCTTTAAAAATGAAGAGCTTGAAGTTCTTTGTGCTCCCTCCAAAAGCTGTCCGTTCTCTGCAGCCAGCACTAATAACCTTCAAAGCACTTGGCAGGTTACAGCTCACACTGTGCACTGAAGTTTACAGAGAGTCCTATTTTTACTTTGACTATTTCTTTTCCTTTCCAGAAATAAACGTTCTTCCTTCCTTAGAACAGCTTCCCTGGGGTCTTTTATAGATTTGATCTGGAATCAAACATCATCAACCTCTAACCCAAGAAAATGCAGAGGCAGCCCATTGCACTGACCAGAGCATGTCTCCTGGTGAGAGCTGAGGAGAAAGCAAGAAGGAGAGGGGAAGGAACAGGAGTTCTGAACCTCAAGGCATTGAATGCTCCCTTCATGCCTTGGGACCCCCAACAAAGTTCCCATGTGGGTGGGCTTGCATTCACCCCGTCCTCCAGATGAATTTCAGAAGAATCAGCTACAAGCCTTAAACTGGCTTTCAGAGTTGAAACAGAGCTCAGCTCCCCTCCAAACTCCTCTGCCTCTCCTGTGCCCCTCACTTCTAACCAAAAATTCATCATGGGCTTCCCATGACTCCAAGGTTTGTTCAAGTGATTTGGACTCCACTTTGGCATCTGTCATAAAGCCTGAAAATGGAGACAAACCACATATCTACTAGAAATACCCCCTCCCAAAGGCTAGATCCAGACACTTCTGAACTCTGCAGCTAGGGAATCCCAACCCAGTTGTAGAAATTGCATTTTGTTCAGTCTCAGTCCTGGAGGAAGCCAAACCCTGTGGACTTCAAAAATGGATCAGCTTTTAATGGAAACCATCCCTTTCACAGCTCCTATCTGCAGTGAAAATTAAAAGAGGCCCAAGGGCAAGACTTTTACTCTGCCAGGAAATGATGAGCTCAGGGCAGAAGATAAGAATCCATGAGACAGGCTCTGGGAAAATAAACACTGACCTGCTTTTGTGCACCAAAACCACAGGGACTGATGAAACTCCTGCACTCTCAGGCTATGGGTCTCCCTGAGACAGGTACCTTAAAGCAGTTCTTACAGATGAGAGACTGAGGCTTCAACTAAATGGAAATCTAAGACAGAAATGACACTTGCATTGATGTGAAGCAGAGATTGACACAGCACTGAGCCCAAAGAGGGCCCCAGGGAGCTATTTGACTGCACAGTTCTGTTATATATTTTACTAAGAGCTCTAAGAAGGAGCTACTGATAGTCTTGTAGTCTAATATGATTGAAGGAAACTGGACAACATTCAAACAGCTATTTATCAAAACAAGAGCTGGCTGGAGCCTAAAAGCTTTTGCAGGCAGGTTATTTCTGACTGTGAGATCTCAAGGAGAAACTTTCATGTGTCACTACTGCTATGGCTCTATATTTTGCTAAAACTTAAGAGTAGGTGAAAGCACAGGATCTTCTGACATCCAGCTGTAACTCTGCTGACAGCATGCATTTGGGCTTGCTGCAAACAAAGCAAAACTTATCTGTACTCAAAGGGAAGAAGAATGCCTGGATTTCATGTGATGTCCTCACACAGGCACCTTACATTCTCCATTTTACAGGGGATGCAAGTCACCAGCCAATTTATCCAATAAGTCAGGAATAGCACCCAGACATCTTGGCTGACAGACACCTGCATGGAGAACTGTGGGTCACAGTTGGTACCACAGAGCAGTTGGACTGAGGTAATACACAGGCATGTGCCTCAAGCAGGCAGGTGGGAGCCCATCAAAAAGGTGCCTGGAGGATGCATAAGGGGCTTTGCACTATTGCAGGCAGGATGGAGCAGCATGAAACAAAGTAAAAACCAAGAGACAGGTCAGGCCAGACTGCATCCATCCCCTATGGGGCAGGAAGATGGGCATCTCTCCCTGTACCTCTGTCTCACCTGTGCTGGGGCCAGCTCAAATTGCAGATGCTGACACAAGGACTTTTCCAGTTTAGCATTGTTGGAGGGGCAGACTGGCAACTCATGGGCTCCTCCAAAGCGCTGAGAACTAATCCACATCTCCTCAGACCTCCCATGGGAGGGGCATGGCAAAGCCCCCGGCCACAAGATGAAGGTTTCGCTAAATGCCTCTAGCCAGCTTCCAAGTTCCATTGTTTCACTAATGCTGCAACCTGCATTGCAAAACCCAGACAGGGTTCCCCAGGACACAGCCGCCTACTCATATACTTTGATCCTTCTCTGACTTAAAAAAATCCTAGATACATTTTTATTCATGGGGAAGTTGAGGAGAAAATGCAATTTGAATGGCAGCTCTGTTCAAACACTTTACCGCATACCTCTGCATTTTTCTCTCTCAGCCCAGCAGGCTTGTTTGCAGGTTACTATTCAAACAGCCTTTGCCGGGAAATTCAATCAATCCTTTTGGGTATCTGAAGAGGAGCTATTCAGCATAAAGCAGCATGAGCCAATACACAACCCACAATCAGGCCAGGCTTCACAAAGCTGCCCATCTGTGTGTTACACATTCTTTTGTGGACTCCACGTATCAATGGCAGCACTTATAGCTTCTCTTGAGTCTATACAACAATCGACTGTACTGGGCTGTGATGTAATGGGCACAAGTGTTCTGCCAAGGAGCAGTGCAGTTACAGTTCACATTGTGTACATTGTACAGGGCCCCTCCCCACCGGACAGTATGGGGCCAATGCAACACAATACCATGACTGCAAGCAACACTCTCTTCACTGTGACTCCAAGGAAGCCAACTTCATTGACACTGATTCCATCTTGCAGAGCAGCCCAAAACAGAACTGGGGGCCTGAACTTCCTTCCCAAAGTTTGCAAAAAGTCTAGTCCAGCCCCAGCTCTCATAACCTAGGCCCCATGCTAATCAGTGTATGAAAAGTGTGAAAATGGTGATAGGCAGTCCCTCCACCGATGGCTCCTTCTATGACAGGGTATCCTGCCCCAGGAGCCAAGTTATTCTGTTTCAGTTCCCAGGAAAAGATGAGTAAGGCTCAAGGAAGCCCTGATCCACTTCTATACCAGTGGCATGTGGATAGCCTTTCCCCATCATCCTTCCCCTACCTCACTTCCCTGCAGTCTACCTTATAACCTCCTCCCCAGACAGACAGTCCTGCTTCTCCACACTCTTGAGCCACAACTATTACTGGTATTTTTCTGGTTCTGAAGCATACACACATTTTTGTACCAGGATAAGTATATGCACAGTACACTCTTTAAGTGTATTGTTTCCCAAGTTCCAGGCATGTGAACACGAGGAGCACACGATATAGTGAACACCACTGCATGGAACACATGACCTCCATTTGGGCTCTGATCATTCCTGAAGAATATCCAAGTGATACTGAACACCAAACAGTCTTGTTTAATTTGACAGCAGAGTAAAATTGTTTTCCCAGAATCACTAAGAAAATCCTTCAAAATCATTGGGAAATTTGAATAAAAGCATGACACGAAAGGGAAATCTACAGGAACACATAGGGAGGAAGAAAAGGCCGTGTTTGCACACACATTGTTATTTATTGTATGATGTTTCACTTAAAATACAAAGGCACCATCAGTATTCACCAGAATTTATTGCGTTTGTAACTGGTACAGTATACTGCATGTTAAAAAATGTTCCACTTTTATGATGCAAGACAGAACGCAAATTAATTGGAATAAAGGAAAGCAATTTAAAAAAGAAAAAACCAACACTGTAAAAATACACTTTTTAGTAACCAATCTGTACAAAAAAAAATGGATAACGGGGATTAGAGCCCCCAGTGTCATTCAAAGCTATGTACATGTGCACTGTTATTCACCTTGTAATTAGAGCCTTTGGGTTTTGTTTCCTTCATACTGATGAGTTTGGGGAAAAACATTACTCAAAATGATCGAACTCCTAACAAAGTATTTACAGAGAAAAGCAAACATCTCCGCTAATCTTATGAAAAAGACACATTTGTGTGGTTGGAAAGTACAGAGCCTTCTTCCATGCCCTTTCCAGCCTATCTTTGCCAAAGAAGTGACCTTGAGTGGGAAAAGCCAATGGTAATGCATTCTGAGAAGTTACATGAATTCTCTTAACAGTGAGAAAGCGTCTCTTTTCTTTAACACTCCCATAATCAGGTGAGCTGGAATAAAGAGTAACTAAACCACCACCAGATAACACGGAACCATCCAAGAGCGTCATGAACACAAGAGTGTAGGAGAATCAGCAAAAAAATAAAGGAGGACTTATCTGCTCTGCTTGCTAGAGGTTTCTTTCATGGCAACGGGGCAGGGGAGTTAATGCTATAAAATTCCAGACGCTCATGATGTTTTTCTAACTCTTCCCCTGGGAGCGTGAGAGTGGTGTGTGCAACAGGAGGAGGAAACCCCAATACATACGCCCACCTGCAAAAGCATCTTATGATGGCTCTGGGAAGTCTCAGTGGTGCTTATACATGAGCACTCTTAGCGTGGGTTGGAGAACTAGATCCTGATGCATAGTAGAAGCGGTTTTCTCCAAAGGACTGAGCATCCCCTGAGCAACAAACAACGACACAGCCCCCAAAGAGGCAGAGGGCAGACCCAATCCAGCCGGTGTAAAGGGAGTATCCAAAACTCATGATGGTGGTCTCACGGTGAGCGCAAACGGGGAACCAGATGGTCGCAACGACACCACACATTGCTGGGGAGACATTAAAAGGGACAGTCACTGCAGCATGCAAGTCCAGCCTAATCACAGAACAAGGCAGACAAACCTCATTACATAAAAGGGAGGCAGATCCCTCTGCCTCAGCCTGAGCAAACACAACTCCCAGTGAAATCAGCTGCAAGATACTTAGTGCCTCCAGGCAGATTCTAAGGACCCAGCCCTGCAGCACATGCCTTTAATTCCCAGGAAAATCAATGACCTTGCAAGAGGGCACTAGAGACCTCACCCGAGGGAGATCTGCTTGGATTCCTTTGGGAACTGGGGGGTAGCAGCCTCATGTCTTAGCCAAGCCTCTCTCAGCTGGCACATTTCTGAAGGTCACTTTTTATTTGGGTAACATTCAATGACTGTCAAGATGCATAACAGATTGGGAGGTCACCAAGTTTCACAATACTTTATTCCTTGATTTCTCATGTGTATGGAAGCATGGAGCAGGAGCAAAATCAATTGCCAGATTCTCATTTCTCCCCTGCCAGTGATTACATATTTCCCGTTCTGTAGATTTTGATATCTAACAATGCAATTTGCTTTACAGCCCGGTTCGGGAAAGGAGATGGATCACTATTGATATTTATCAGTTTTAATCCATGCCAATCCACAAATGATGAGGTGACAAATGCAAAAAACAACGTGGGGGAAATCTTGGCCTCCCTGAAGTTAGTGGGAGCTTTGCCATAAACTCCAACCAAAGAGTTACATGGTCTGTGCATTAAACATAAGCATTTTAGATTTGTTTTAATACAGCCTTTTTTCCCCCTCTTGAAAAACATCAGGCAAACCCTGTCCTACAGATCCCCCATTCTCCATTACAAATTCCTAGGAGCATTATTCATTGGCACTTGAACAGCATAATCTGCAGAGTAGGCTGGGAAGCTGAAAGTGGGAGGATAAAAGCTTGGTTGGAAGATACGAACAGGGTGGGAGAGAGTAGGTAGAAATATCATCTTTGGCACTGAAAAACAGAAACAAAAGCAACTGAAATTGGATGCAGTGTGATATATTTTAAAGGGCAACAGCTTTGTTTTCCAGCGGTATCATCAGGGGTCAGGAATACGAGTCAGTCTTCCTTGGAGGAGATGCTTGGGAGGTATGCAGAAACAGGAATGAATTAAACAGGAGGCCAAAGGAAGCTCACATCCAGTTCACATAGTGAGTACGTGTGAGGAAGTCAGACCCACAGCCCAGGCCCTCAGCAAGCAGGTATAGCTCTGTTAACCTTAATTCATCTACCAATTCTATGCCTCCCAGCAACCCAATACCGACTGAATAACTTCTGTCTAATTAGCATGTAGGCAGGCTGCATTTCTTTTCTTGGTTCCCCGAAAGTCAGTCACAAGTAACTCAAGGGAGGCCAACAGTGTGTGAGAGAGAAGAATCCAGCTGCTCTCTATTTTTATTGTTATTATAATGCTCCTCCTTTAAAGGCCCCCCACCTTAGCTGATGGTATAAGCATTGAGGAAGTGCCCTATCCATTGAGACATTAAAACGCAAACGTAGCATCAGTAGAAAGAGAAACACCCTCAAAAATTAACAACCAGAGGAATTCAGCTGCTGAGGAGAAAGAGCAAAAATGGGGCTAGGAGGGAGGAAGTTAAGATGAAAGTTGGAAAGTTGCATTAAAAAGAGCTTGGAATAAAGAGTTTAAATTTTTAAGTAAAAAGAGAAAAGGGCAGGCAAGTTCAAGTGGGGATCACCTTCTTCCATCCTCTGGAAAGAGGGACCGAATGGGGACAAAGACAAGAGAGCTCTAAAGACTTACTTGACAAACCTTTAGAACCAAACTCAAACCCTATGGGCATCTGTAAACCATCTCATCAGCCTCCATAACAGGGACACAATTCTCTTTTAAATCCCACTACAAGGTCAAAAAGCCTAGTGAAGAGTTATACATATTTCAATTAAATTCTATAAAACTTTTTCATAAAGAGGTGGAAAAGACCAATTGCAGGCCAGCCTACAGCATGACCCCTGTAATACAGGAACTGTGTGAACACAGATGTCTTCAGGTCAAGAAGACAGCTTCAGAAACAGCTAGGACAGACACTGTGAAGATCAGTAGTGGCAGTTTCAAAAACAAGTCTGCACTTGACGGGGGCCCAAGATGGAGAACACCATCTGATTTGTGGTCATGGTTACTCAAAGCAGTGAGAAATGAGGTTCCCTCCACTCTTAACCTGTTCCACTATAATCACCCTCATTACAGGTCCTACGTTGGTCCTTCAAAGCAGTAAGTGCTTTCAGCACCTGACCCAGGCATCAGCAATCCTTGCCGGGTCCAAGCGCCTCCAAGGATAGGGCCCTAAAACAATACTTCTTTATGGCTCATACATCTGAGGGGAATTAATCTGTCAATATTTATTTCCTGCAGAGGCAAGCTGTGCTGGACTCTGTCCTTGTGGCTATCAGAAAATCAGAACAAAACAATAACAAGACTATGGCAGAATTACAGATTTCCACCCACCGCGGTTAAAGATATCTTGAGGCCGTGTCAAAAAGTTAAGGTTGCAGAAGGGAAAAAAAGAAGCAGGAGGAAAGAAAAAATAAAACTGTTTAGATAAGCAGAGAATAAACCAGAGACTCTGCCCAATAAAGCAGAGAACACAACCCCAATAGCGGCAGGTATTATTAGAGAAAATATTTTCTCATGGATGAGAGAGGAACATGCAAAGGATGCTAATAAAGCCTGCAATAATCTTGAGCCTCCCCTGAAGAAAAGACCAAATGGATTTTTGCCGGAAACATGGGGGGGGAAATAGGAATTTATCCTGCATGTTGATCAAATCCTTCCAAACAAGGATGCCGACAAGCATCAAATGTTTTCAAACATAAATGTATCAACTGAGAATCTGAAAAAAAACATTCTGAGGCCACTAAAAAAAGCTTCTTTGTTGTCCACAAAGGCCACAATCATCTTTTCTTTTCTGTCTGCGCTGGGTGAGAAAAAAATATATTTATGCCCATACTCTATGATAGCCTTATCCTTTCAGAGCTCCCACCCACCCCACACAACCCAGGACAGAAAAAAGCACTTGATCTGATCTGAGAAGAGCTCTCTGAGACATTGGTACAATAACATCTCTTGTATATGGAGCTAAATTGTGTATAAACCACCTTTTTTAGTGTTGACAATATTTGGAAGTCTGTGCAATGCAAACCAAAGACTCCAGGGCTCAGTTTTGCCTCTCCATAGCTGGATATTATCAGCTGGTTCCAAATTACCCGGTTGGTTCCAAAGGGAAAGTGAGGGAATCACCACAGTTTTTTTAATACCATGCCTGGCCATTTCAATTCAAGTCTCCCAATAGGAGATGCTCCAATTTCCAATATTTAAATCAGAGGGTTCTGATTTTATCCTGAAAATGAGACAGTACAGGACTCAAGAAAACTTCCTCTACATATCAGGAAACATCGCAGGGCTAGTTTCAGGACATACTGGAATAGGTTTCCCTACAGCATAGACCCATTAGACTACAAACTGTTCCTAGTTCTCTTTTCCTGCTGATATTGTCTAGGTCTATGAACTAAAACATAAATGATCTATGAACTGGCTGCTCACAAATGAGAACAGGTATTAATACACCACACTCATAGTTATTCCAACACTCCTCTACAAATTTACACTGCCACTACCTCACCACTCTGCTTCAAACGTCCTATTAATATCTTGTTTTGCTGTGGAGCTGCAGCGACAAAACCACAGCTCTGAGTGCACCTTCTATATTACAGATTTGGTTTAATTAGGTGACAGCTGCACAGAAACAGGGAGCACAAAGGGCAGTTTTGCAGCTGGTGAGAAGGCAATAGTCGTGTGACCACAGGGGAGTGAGTCTTCACTTATCTGCCTCCTTTGCAAGTCTTTGAAACTTATTAGCTGAAGAAGGAAGGCAGTGTACATCAAATAAAAGAGTGCTAACTAAGGAAAAGCATCATTCCACATTGAAAATGCCCTGAAGAAAAGCCTTAACAAATCTCCTGTACTTCTCATTTGCTTGGTGAGGAATGAGTTTCTGTAATCTTCCTTCTGCTCTTGCTAACCAAATGGTATCTCCCAGTTCCACAAAAGACTCTTTTGCCTTCATTTTCCAGGAAATGCTTTCCTTTTAAACCAAAATGAAACTATTCCACATTTCCAAGTGGAAAATATCTGGAGCTTTCCTTTAAAGTGTTCAGTAGTTATGGTCTGATTCTCTAAAAGAGTACAAGGACTTTTTCATGAGCACAGCATCAGTATCACATCAGGGATGATGTATCCATCTCTGCTTTGTCTGCTGTGGGCATATGAGCCAATCTAGCAGTCAAAATGCACCCTATACCAAAAACTGGCGCACACTTCTAAGTTCCAGCCACACGTGGGATATTTGTACTGTTGTTATAAAATATTTCACGCTATTGAGAAGGAATAATATTATGAACAAGCATCTTTGTAACATTCAAAACTATTTGGATTCCAAAAATAGCCTGTGATGAGAAAACTGCCTGAGCTAAAAAAGAATCTTTCCCCGACTTTCCATTATTCAATGTATAAAATAGCTAATGCAATCTTTAGTATTAAGTCTTGATATCAGAGCAATAGATTTTCAGATTTTTTTTTCCAGTGCCATTTATTTAAGATTCTCCACCTACACCATAAAATTGACCAGCTAGGCATCAGCAAGGGGTCCCCCTGAATTAGTATCAATGTTTTTTTAACTACTAGTGCATGTTTTTTTGTTCCATCAACACTAGCTGTTGAATTGTTTTCAGAGCCAGTTCAGAGGGAACCACTCCTGACAACTGTTTTCAGCTGTAAATCAATTTCCTCATATAGACAGGATTAAAGTAAGGACATAAAAAATACGTCAGCAGGCAGTGAAGAGGGGTGTGCACATTTATGTTTGTTCTTACTGCAGCCTGCTATTTTCAGTGGACATTAAATCAATGGAATATCTGAACCCATTATTTTCCTGGCGGGTTGTCAATAGCTATTTTAGATTCCATATTGTGTGTCAAACTTTATTTTTCTAAACAATTCCAGTTCTAAACCTCTGTCCATTACTTCTGCACAACGGGATATTCAGTGCCTTGCCCACTCATGATCTCAATTTGAATCTCCACCCATAAAACCCGTGCTCTGGGAATCATGCGTTTAGATGAAAGTCTCAGCAGTAGTTTAAGACCAAAAGCTCCTGGGTGTGAAAGAAATCTTGAAGAGATGAACCAGAAAGGTTTCAATGACCAGAAGGTTAAGAATCATAATCTGTTACTTATTAATTTTAAAAATCTTTTCTGCTTAAGCCAACCTACCTAATGATTTGGGGGCCTGACTTTCAATTGCCAGATTGGTAAAACTGTATTTTTCATCTTCCAGATCATTAATAGGGTGTAGCAACACCCAACTCACATGCTGCTGTACAACATTCATATTTCAGGGTTGCCATCTCACCAAGCTTGGCCTTGAAAATATAGGCTTTTCTAAATATATTCAAGAGCATTAGAGGCACGTTGACTACTGTGGAATCCAACTGAAACAGTTTTATTGTTTAAAAATATCACAGGAGAACCAGACAACCCAAAACTGACTTTCTTTGTTCAGACAGAGAGGAACTACATGGCATCAGCAGTACTTAGAGGAACTAGGTAAGGGCCAAGGCAACAACGGCAAGCAGCACTAGTAGTTGAAAGCCAGTGAATTGAGTTTTAAGAAGTGATGCTGCTGCTGCCAGTACCACACAGTATATTCAGCTATTACCTATACAATGCCCCAAATATTTCTAGACTCTCCAAGACTTACCCCTGCTAAGCATCCCCACTCCCATGGACAAGGGATCTCAGCACTTTGCAGAACTGAGCAAAGAGTGGAACTGATTCAGATCTCACATATACAGGGTTTAACTTAAAGTCACTGAGAGATGAGAATCAGGCACACATGATTAATTAGCCTCCCAATATCCCTTTAGTGTTCAGAGGGTTCACCAGTTTGGTGGGAGGCGTGCTTCTCTGGCCATGCACTCAGGGAGCTTTATTCTCTCTTCACTTACACTGGGTTGAACCAAGATCAAATCTGTTCTTGTCAGTGGAATTACACCAATGTACAACTGGTGTAAATGAGTGGGCTCTGGGTCCAAGAGGCACATGGGCCAGCACTGACGGGCCTTGGTAAGTCATGTCAGTTTACTGCATTTCAGGCTGACATGTGTCACTGCAGTTTTGTTACCTATTTGTGTGTCCTGTTATTCCACTGAAATCCTATCGCCGCAGGCAGATGCCATTAGCTACTCAGAAGGGATAAGTTCTGCCTGCATAATGAGTAATTGACTGAAGTCTCAAAAGGGAAAGAATTATAGGCAATGCACACTGAATTCAGCTACAGCTACAGAGATACAACAGAATGGAGGATTTCTGCGGCTTAATCAAGGAGTCACATCTATTGACCACAAAGCCCCACTCCACGCAGATCCTCCCAGCCCCAATTTATGGTAGGGCTAATTGTTTCATCACTGTTTAGATGTACCAATCACCGCTCCCCAAAGTTGGACATATGAACAAGGTTTATTTCTCCTCCCATCCCTCCCCAAGTGAGCTCCCTCTCTGCCAAGCCTGGCTAAACTGCTTCAGGCTTTGGATGGTCTGCGGTCAGAAGTGAGTTCACATGTTATCACAGCCCTATAATTTGACTGTTGGAAGCAAAGACACCATGGCAAATCCTCAGTCCTAAATGGGGCCTTTAAGTCTGACTTAGGACTGCCAGCTGTGACAGTGTCCTTTAAAATACAAGCAGTGCTTTAAGTCCCATTAGCGTAGGCACTGTATCAGTGAGTGAAGATAGTTGCTGACTGATCAGTGGCCTAACTGAAATGAATTTGGGCTCTAAGTCTAGGTCCTAATGGATTAGTGTCCACATAGCGAAGGAAAAAAACCCACCAGACTTGTTACAGATAATTCAATGCCCAGACTTAGTACTGAAGCACTGAGTGGACAAGGAGCCTCAATCTACCATGAAGGTGACTCCACCACTCTGGGCTGGACAGGGAAGAAGGAAGCTTGCCCTGCCACTAGCCTATTCTGATGACTTCAGTCTCCAGCCCTTGCAAAAGATCAAACCATGTGCTTCTTTTTTAATTGATGGACCTCCTGAGAAGATAAGCAACAGTAGCCTTGCTAAGGACGGGTGGCTGGGGCAGCAGCCCTGGACACCAATTTGGGGAGGGTGCAGAAATTATGGTTATACCTGCTGCTGGCTGGCCATATCAGCTGCAGCTGGCCCATGTACTTCTGCTGCCCTGGGCACTGATCTGCCCTGTTATGGCTCTGATGCAGAAGGCACTGAAAGGCAAATGCCCAACTCAACAGTGGGACCAGACACCTGCTGTGCTGGATGCACTGGACCTTCGCTGCCTTGCCTCTGGGCTCCTCACCCCAAAGCTAGCATGGGCTGCAGCAGCTCAGCAGTTACCCAGCCTAAGTGCTGACTATTTCTGCTGTGGCAACTACCTCCAGTGTCCACTGAAAACCCCCCCCACGCAGCATGATGTCATTGCCGGCTGCCAATGACCAAGCAAAGCTGCACAAAGAAGCCACTCTTCCTTGCTCCTCCTCCTCTGCTAAACAGGCTGATAAAAAACAAGACACCAGGGCCTGTTGTCGAGATGACGAGGCCTCAAGAATGTGCAGGTGCCACACTTGGGACAATGAGCTCCACAGTCCCGTTCTGCTCATAACAATCTCCCCTCAGTAACACAGAAAGAGAAGAAATGTCAAGAGTAGCTCAGAAAGTCCCAGCTAATAGGCTGCACAGCAGAGAACTGCAGAGGGTATGACCTCTCCCCTCCCCCCGCTTTATCTCATGTCCTGATACTGACACCCATCCCTTGGGTCCAAGGGCTCACATGGCTTGTACATTCTCAGTCTTCCTTCCCCCACCCCCTGATGCCTCCATAGGTATCAGGATAGGAAGATCCCAAAGAAAATTTGTGGGCTATTCCCTGACCCTAAGAAACTTTGGGCAAATGGGAATCCAGTCCGTCTCCCCCTCTCCCTCCTCTGAAAACGGCTAGTGAGCAAAATCAATCACCCGAGGGGCAGCTCTGCATGCATGCTGCTACTGAGCACTCTACGGTAGACACATGCTGGTGGCTTTTCTTGAGGCAAGCTGCCAGAGGACTCCATAAGACAATGCACAGTAGGGCTTAGAGGTCCTTCCCCCATCCCTCACTGCTCTCTTTGTTTGTTCTCGCCTCATGTTTATGCATGTGTTTTCTCCAGCAGACTATGGCCAACCGCAGACAGCCATGTTTTCTGCAATCGGGTCATTTCCCACCTATTCAGCTTGTCCTTAAACCTAGTGAGAGCATCTCATTCCAGCAAGGTAGTCTGCATGGAGCTGGATGCATGCCTTACCCAAGAGAATGATCAGGATTCCTCCCAGCTGGGAACGACGGTACTTGGCAGCTCCTGGCTCGTGGCCCATCCGTATGCAGGGCAGAACAGTAACCAGCAAGAAGATTGCTGGGATGCCCAGAACTGAGGCAGCAATCATCAGTGCTCGACACGCCTGGACATAGCCTGTTGAGAAAGACAGCTCAGTCTTTAGTATTCAGCATAAGAGGTGAACTTTAGCCAAATACTCTGGTATAACCAGCTACTCACCACTGGCTCCTAACTAAAGCTGGACAGTCCTCTTAGCACACGAGAGCCCTGTGTTAAGTCCCTGCTCTGCCTGATATGCACATCTCAGACATACCAGGCTAACCATCACATACTCCAGTTGAAGCTACTCTGCTTCATGTATATAATTAAATATTTATTGGAGAAGCTAAACAGACTGACTGCCTTCCCCACCCAGTGGTGTGGGCACTCATCTGAGGCATGGCACACCCAGGTGCAAGTCCCATATCCCAGGCAAGCGCCCTGATCCCCAAGCTATTGGCGATTCTGAGGTGAATGTGTCTTCCGCTCTAAGTTTTATGCCATTAGAGTGAGTGTTTCCCAGCCACCAGCACCCTTCACCAGTGAATCACCTTCCCATTGGTTTCAACCCTACTGAAGCTGCTCTCTGCGGGGACTGGGCTTCCATGGGTAAGGGAATGACTCCCATTAAACCCAGAGTCTTTCAGTAGGTAGTTCTATACTGGTCTGCCTTATTTAAAATTCCGTTGCCATAAAAACTCACATGCACACATCTCCCAGATGTACACCCCTGTGGGGAAGTTCCAGAGGCGGTGGCATGGAGTTGCACTGCCCAAAAGTCAGAGAAAAAAAATCAGGAGGAAGCTACCAGTGTTGTGAATGGGAATTCCACAGGACCCTGGGCTTTACTGGGCTGAACCTGTTGCCCTTTGGCAAGGGTGTAAACCACATCCTCCACTGAGTTTCCTGTCCCCTGTGAAACAGGAGGACATAATATGATCCCTTTGACTGAGAAATACCAGGCATCTATATTACCACCAAATAATCCATTGAATCTATCACATATCAGTGCTAACAAATGTATTTGGGAAAAGAGAAACAGTGTGTCTGAGGTTTGTCCCTGCTAGCGGGGAACCTCCTGCCTGCTCTCCTTGCTGTCTAAATGGGAAGGGGGCATTCTAGGGGAAATACACCTAGTCCTCACTCTCATTCCCATTCTGCTAATGGAAGGAAATATGACCACTGCCAGATGAGATGGATATCGGTCCATTCACGAGTTCAGAAAGTTTGTTGATACTGCAGATATACCCACAAATCATGGCTTGCATCAAACCACTAATTATCATGCAGGGGAGAAAAGCAGGGTTTGGCTTCCTGGAGGTGTAGATTCTTTGTACAACTGGAATGTTTCCTTGCTTTTTCAAGAGGCACCTTTAAAGAAAACAATTGCTTTAAAAAGTGCATAGCAAAAGTAGAAAAGTCCTTTTTTGCAAATGAGACTGAAAAACCCTGCATGAGTTTTGAATACTTGATCCCAATTGCACAAATATACAAGCACCTTCACTTTAAATCCTTTCAACTCATTCAGTGAAACGTGCCACATGGATTTCAGCTGCTAGATGAATTAAGAAGATATCCTCTCTGTTGTGCATATGCCGGTATTAAAGGAGTTACACTAAGAAGCATCTCACTCTGTTCTATTTTTGTTGAGGAAGAACATTGTTTTCCATTGCTAAACAATCTAATTATCAATTCTTTCAAAGTTTTATGGTACAGTTTCTTGAGGAAGGGGTTTTTTTGTCTTCTCTACTGCAGCAAGGATATTGTTGGCACTAAACTCAAAATAAACAAGGAAGGCACTGGAAAAGAAGTAGGATATGAGCAGGGTCTAATTACATACACTAATGATGAAGAGTCCAAGAAAACCTGTGACAGAATTATGTGTTCCATCATGATGATTAGTGGCACTACACCAAACAAAAGTAGGGCATTTCTGCTTTCACCGAATGGGTCTTCTAACTAGCTTCTAAAAAGTAAGATGATAAATAACAGCAAAAATCCTTCATAAGCTAAAAATAGCAGGCAGATTCCCGCCCCCCAGCAGAACTGTAGGGAGGAGGGATCTGAGAAGAGCTGCAGTCCAAGATGCTGCACAACAAGAAGGGTTACAAAACTGATAGTGATGCAAATGGGAAAAGCTATCAGCTAGGCGAGCTCTTAACAGACATGCAGATCGTACAAGGAATCTGCATGGCAGCTCCAGAGGTTGGTTAGTTAGCCCAAGACAAAGGAGTCAAATCATGACACATCGTGTTTAACTTGGACTTTGGTGTGAAAGGACTTTATCAAATGATGATGTAAGTAGTGTACACCAAGAGTAATTAACCATAGCAAACTGGCATAGCTATATGACTTCAAGTACGATCAACTATATGTTTAAAAGTTGTATACTGTACAGGTTTAAGAACAGAAAGCATCAGAAGATGAATGGTCTTCTGAAGCAATAAAAATCCATTGCATCTTTAATGCTATAATATTAAAGATTAAACTCATTAGCATATTCCAGTTGATACAATAGAGCTTCAATATCTGGTTTGGTAGAGCTTTATTATTATTTGAAGTAAAAACTAAATGGGATAACTATAATTTTTAACTCTACACTATATCTTACTATATTGCATTACACTTACTGAAGTAGCAAGAGCCAGGAGAAGGAAAGCAGTAATGTGTCAGGTAGCAGACAAGAAGAAAAGCTGAATCTTCAGCAGTGTAATGAGGCAGAATCAGGCTTGAGACACAACAAAGGGTTAGATAAGAGTGTTAGATAGAGCAGATCTTTAATATTAGCTACAGATTAGAATCAAGTTAGAAGATAACACTCAAACTCCCCTCCTGTGTTGACTGGAACAGATCTTGCACTGATGAAGTCCATGGCAGTTTTGCTGTGGTTGCACACTGAAGCAGCACCAGCCCTTTTAAGGGGCAACCCTGCCTGGATGGGTCAAGGTGGAGAGCCCATACCTGGTAATATGAGGATGTCCACTAATGGCTTGCAGTGATAGAGCCCTGTTGCCATGACACAGTCTGCCCACAGCCCTTTGGATCCCAGTTCGTCCATTTTCCTGCAGGTGGTAATGGTGTAGCCACAAGTCACTACCCAGTCGTTGGTGGCGGTGGCCACGATCAGGCCGATCCAGCCGACAAAGCTACAGGCAAATCCAACTAGGTGCAAGCAAGTAGCCACCATGTCAGCCCCTTCTTCTGGCAAGCCAGGCAACTGGAAAGACAAGCACAAAAACAGAGTGAAGGAGCTGGCCGGGCTGTGCAAGCTAGAGCGGCCCCAGCGCCGGGACCTGCCCCGAGCAGAGAGGACCGAGTGTGCTGGAAGCAGCTGCGACAGCTGTGGGCACAGGGCTCGGGAGGAGCCGGCCCGGGTCCCAGCCCCACGAAGGGAGATGGGAGGAGCGACACGGGGCGCCCCAGCTTGTCCCAAAGAGGCGCTGGGAGCGCCGCGGCCAATGGGAGCGCAGGCGGGGCGGGCGCCGAGCTGTGGGAGGCGCGGGACGGAGCCGGGGACGCCGCACCAAGCGCGGGGCCGGGGCAGCTCCCCCGGGCGCCCGGCGCTGCCCCGCCGCGCGCTCGGAGCAGGCCGCGGACACACGCGCAGGTGGAGCCGGCTAGCGGGATGCGCGCCGCACTGCACCGGCGCCTCGGGGGACGAGGGCCCGGGCCGGAGGATGAAGGCGCCTCCAGGAGCGGGGAGGCGGCTGCTGCCCGGCCTCAGCCCGCCCGTGAGGAAGAAGCGTGATGAGAAACGAGCGGGCTCGGCCGGGGCGCGCCACAGCTGCCGCGGGGCTTCCCCAGCAAAGCAAAGCAAAGCGCCTGGGACTAATGGCGGCCAAGAAAGCATCTCTCGCCCTCCAGTTTAAGCTCGCTGGGACGGCGAGGCGCCCTCCCCCGCCAGGCTTTGTGAGCACCCGGACCGCACAGACGCGGCTGTGGCGCGCGCCGGGGGGCGACTGAGTGACGTTGAAATCCAATGCGTCTCCCAAATTCAGAGCGGCTGGCTGGCGCGGGTGTGCTAGTCAGGACTCCGGTAGCAACAGACACGCTTTAAAGCTGGCATGCCTAGGCCCCTGCTCCCCAAACTTCCCCTCAGCGTGGCCCCTCGTTCCCAGCCGCGCCCCCGCTGGCTGATGGTGCGACCCCCGGTTCGGGAACCGCTGGCTTTTAGGCGGGGTTCATGACCAGGGATCTGGGTTTGCTGTGGGAAAACACAGATTTTCTCATTTCACGCAGAAGAGCGTGGGTTTTTCTACTTTAAAGCGGAAACGCGTGGGAAACTGTGGGTTTCCCCTTGCGGATTGGCAGAGGAGCAGGGGAAGGCCCAGCCGGGGCTGTGCATGGGCTGGGGCCGAGGCCAGAAGGAGCAGCTGCGGGGCCGGCAGGGAGAGGGATGGATCCACAGGTGGCTCGCAGAGGGGTTGGCAGGTTGGCTCACACACTCCCAGGGAGCCATGGAGGGCACAGATGGGGCCAGGCTGCGGGCTTGGGCTCCCCACCCTGCTGCCCTCCCTCTGGAGCCCCCACGGCCCAGCAGGTAGGGTCTGGCACAGCAGAGCAGGAAGCTCAGTGCTGCTGCATCAAACCCCGTTCAGCTGTAGCGAAGCACCCCCTGCCCACCCAGCAGCAGCAGGGTTGGTGGCACAGGCTGCTGTCTCTCGCTGCTGATGGGTGGGAAGGGGGCACCTCATCATGGAGTTTGGGGCTTGCAGCAGCAGCAACGAGCTTCTCTGGCACTGTACCACAGAGGCCCTCAGGGGAGAGCAGCAAGGCAGGAAGCCCTGAGCCTGCAGCAGGCAGCCTGCCTCCCCTGCCATGGGCTCCAGTCCAGCCATGCTGCCCATCGGGGAGGGGGAGCTGGGCTCAGCGCTCAACACCGCTGCAGCAGTGCCACATCCCACAGGCAGCAGACAGGGCTTGGGGTGCTGCTGGGTTGAAGAGGGGACTGCGGGCCCAGGTCCCTGGCCCCATAGCCCTGGCAGCTGGGGGCCCCTCTGGCATGGCTGGGGGGTGAGGGGCTGTAGGTGTGAAGTGAGGGGCACCAGCAGGGGCCAGGGGGCTGTGGGTGGGGAATGAGGGGTACCAACTGGACTGGGGGGTGGCTGAATTGGGAGTGAGGGGCAATGGATAGGCAGGGCACCAGCATATCAGGGCTGCTCAGTAGCACAATGAAGGGGGTCAGGGGGGCAGCCACAGCTGGACCTGTGTCCTGGTGAGTGAAGGATGCAGGGGGATTTTCCATGATAACAAATTGAAAATCAAATGCCAAACTGTATAGGTATTTAGAATTTATTTTATTATAGTGATTGAGGCACTTGTAGGCTTCCAAATTGCTTTAGAATGATAAATATGTCAATAAAACATTGTGTTCAATTGATACCTAT
>NW_017728910.1:13796676-13812801 GCF_001723895.1 Crocodylus porosus | reverse complement strand
TTATATATTTTTATTTTTATACATTTATATATTGGATATTATACTATAGAATTTATAAAAATATATAAATGTATATGTGCCTTCCTATATAAAGACAAGACACTATGAAGCATGGTGGAAAGGCAGCTGGCAAGCCTTCAGGGAGGGGCAGAACAGGGGGTAGAGGGAGAGGTATAAGTTCCCCCCCTCCCCCCAAACTGTGACACAGTCTCTTTGCTACAACAAGCAGGCATAAGGCTTCCACTAGTACAGGCAGCAAGGAGAGGGGAGCAATGCCACTGCCTGTGCCTGAGTCTACATCCCCTCCAAGAGCACCAGCCATAACCCCTCACCACCATGACAACTAGCACCAGCATGACAGTCTCCTCTACCCCCATTTCACTTCCCATGCTGAGCCTTCCAGTGCCAGAGGAAGAGCTGGAGCTGAGTGCCTAGCAAGGAAAATTCTGGGGAAGGGGGGGGAATCATCCAAGTTTGTGCTCCACACCCCCCAAGTTTCCTCTACAGCCAGGTCTCCTTCCCCAGAAGGCACTTCAGAGGAGGCTGAGGTAGAGGTTGTGGAGGCAAGCGGCTCAGCTGAGTCTGCTTCTCCTGTTGCTCTGCCTCTGCCTGCTGAGGAGGGGGAAATTGCAGCATCCACACATGCAGTCGCACGCCAGAAGCGAGCAGGTAGTGTGGTCTGGCAGATGATCCCACATATACTATCTGCCTGCACTGCCAAGCTAAAACCAGCTGGGGCAAGGGAACAAAACAAATGAGCACCATGGGGATGCTGATGCATCTCCACAAGCAGCACCCCCTTGCCCTTGCTCCTTCTCAGCCTGGCACCAGCGGGAGTATGCCCAAAGGGAAGTCCTCTACTTCCAAAGTCCCTGTCCCCCTGAAGCAGAAGCAGGCTATCCTGGGACAGTGGGAGAAAGGCAGGTGTGTTGCAAGGATGAGAGAGATCACTCAGAGCACTGGGGAGATGCTTGCTCTGGATAGCCAGCCCTTCTCCTTAGCTGAGCAGCCAGGGTTCGGGAGGCTCATGGCACTCATGGCCCCATCCTATCAAGTGCCCGCATGTACCACCTTCAGCAGGACAGTGGTGCCCTTCCTATATGAGGCATGCAGGGAGTACTTCAGGGAGGAGCTGCGCAAGGCAGGTCTGCAGGTGGTCCAGACATCTGGAGCAGTCAGGGTGAAGATCATACCTACCTCTCCCTCACAGGGTACTGGTATGACCAGTCAGGCTGTCAGTGGGCTCTCCTTCAAGCTGAGGTGATGGATGAGTCCCACTCGGCAACAGAGATCATGGGGGCCATGAACCACTTGGTGCAGGGGTGGCTCATTGGGCAGGGTGAACTCACCCGTGGGTTTATGGTCACCAACAATGGGGCCAATATGGTCAAGGCAGTCCGATGCCAACTTTGTTGGCATCTGCTGTGTGGTACACAAGTTCCACCTCATAGTCAGGGATGCCTTGGAGGGGGACAGGGCTGCTGGTGATGGCGCCAGCACCACCAGCAAGCTCATTTCCAAATGCAGGAAAATGGCACTGGAGCATTAAGGGGAGCAAGGTGCTGTGGGACAAACAAGCAGAGCTGAACATCCCGCAGCACAAAATCATGCAGGATGTGGAGACTCGGTAGAACTCCACATACCTGATGCTCGAGAGGCTGGTGGAGTAACAGAAGGCATCCATGAGATGGCTTTGCTTGGGGAGATTGGGATCAGCGACCCCCTTAACAGAGCTGAGTGGGATACCATCTCCCAGATCTTGGTGATCCTCAAGCCCTTCCTCAAGGCCCCCAAGACCCTCAGTGTTGGCAATGCCCTCCTTAGCCAGGTGATCCCTGTACTGAAGGAACTGAGCTAAACGGAGAGTTTCCAGGGAATTGGTGTACCTGGCTGGGGCAGGCGCTGGTGAGGTGGCTGAAGGAGGGCATCAGGAAATGGTTTGATCCCTTGCGGTCCAGTACAGCCCATGTGCTGACCGCCATGTGTGGCCTGAGGGTGAAGGGCAGGATATGCAGCAGCCAAAGCCTGAATCAGCGGATGGAGGTGCTGGTGAAGAGTCAGGGAAGCAGAACCGTGGAGGCGGGGGGAAGTTGAAGAGGGGAATCCATTGTCCCATGCTAGCACGCCATCCACCAGCCAGTCTCCTCCTCCACCACAGGTGCTGCCAATGTGGGCCAAGGGCATGGCTTCCATGGTAGGGTCTAGAGGCACCAGATCCAACCAGATCCAGGCAGGTAATGCTCAGGCTTTGGTGGCTGCCTATCTTGCTGAAGACATGAAGCTGCTGCTGTGTGACCCCTTGGCCTACAGGGTAAGCCACAGCCAGATGTGGCCGGATCTGGCCAAGGTTGCCCAGGAACAGCTGTCCTATCCACCGACCAGTGTTCCAAGTGAAAGCATTGCTGGGGATGTAGTGACATCCCACCAGACCTACTTGGATCTTGTTTTGGTGAAGCAGCTGGTGTTCCCCAAGGTGAACCTCATGCTGCTGGGGTTCCCCAAACTCCAGGTACAGACAGAGTGAATGCCACCCAACTCACTCCGTCCGCACCCATTTCCTTTTTTGATTTTTAAAAGCCATTTAATGCCCCACTCTCAGAGCTGGAGGGGGCACTCATTGCATCACCAACCAGCAAGGGAAGAACATGTCCCTGCTGAGCTTCTGTGCCAGAATGAACTTGGACGTATGGGCTAGGGCTATGGAGAAAGAGGAGACCCCAGGTCCTGGGCATGACCACTAAAACTGCACTCTGCCAGGGTCAGGAGGCCTGGTAGGACTGCTGGCGGCACAGCAGCCCCAGGAAATGCCAGGACCAAGGAACCCCCTGGTAAAAGGCAGGTAGGAGGTACCATAACTTCAGCCACATGCATGCACTCCTAGCTGGAGAAAGCCCAGACCCGTCAAGCCTTACTGGTTGCAGCAGAGTTGGGAGGCTGCAGGTGAGATCAGCTTAGCTGCCTGGGATGCCAGCTTCTGGGTAGAAAAACCCTTTGTCAGGCTGAAGAAACACCTGCAGTTGGTGCGTGTGTTGTTCCCGGATGGAAAGAATAGTAACAAAGCCAGAGGCTGGCATGTGACATAGGCAATAAAGCCAGTCAGTGAAAATGGAAATGGCGGCATCAGGGGATGAGGGAACAGGCTGGGGTGGGGGGGTGGGAAGGGGTGTGTAGCAGCGCAGGTAAAAGTGCAGAAGTACCTGGTAAGTCAGCTGTCTGGCAGGTTGTAGTGTGTCAGAATTCCACTGTCTATATTGAGTCCATGACTTTCTGTACCTAGGAGGTTGATGAAGTGCAGTTCATAGGTTCACAGGGCCCTGGGCACATCTAAGCCCCAGGGCTGGGGCTGGTGGGGAGGATTTTCTGGCAGCTGCTGGAGAAGAAAGGCTCTGTCACTGTCTGGCTGCCTGAGATGCTGCTGGTGCTACTGTGCTGCTCACTAAGTTATTATTTTACCCGTTGTCATTTAAAGGGTGGACTGGACTGATACTGTAGGGAGGCAGCCACCTAATTGGGACACACTACCGTGTCATGTAGAGGCCCCAGCACCAGTGAGGGTGCACCTTAACACACACACAGTCACGAGTTTTGCTTGTCAGCAGCTTGAGGTGCAGTTTCCCAGAAACTCCTTCACCTATCTCCTTGAAACTTGGCAGGCTTCATGCCCTTAGATGGGGCTATCATCCCTGCTGTTTTCATGCAAATCTGCCAAAAAATGACAATGTTATAAGTAGTTTTGTGCTTCCTCATTATAGCCTATGGGTGAAATGTTGAAACAGTGTCAAAACAGCAAGTTTCGACAAAACAAAATGGAACAGTGCTTTCGAAACAAAATGAAACTCTAAATGAAACACTGTCCTGTGGAAACGAAACTCTAAATAGAACAGTGCTGTTTCACGCAGCCCTAAATATATATACACGCACACACATATATACATACACATACACACATACATATAAAATGGCATTCCATTTTAGTTATGGAAAAACATGGATTTGGGGGAGTTAATCAGAGAATTTGTGGTTTTATATTTATCGGTGAATTTGTGATTTTTAAACAGAGAAAACCAGGATCCCTGCTGATGACATGACTTCAGTGTTAATTAGCCAAAGGCACATGCATTCATTTGGACAGCATTCAAAATGTTTGCAACCTTTAAGTGACCCACCCCTAACTTGTTTCTCAATGTTATTGTCCTGATGTTTTCCAGGATGGAATTTCCAAGTCCAGATACTTAGAAGAATGAAACAAGTATAGCAATTGGTAAGGAGCAGCAGGGATGAAGTCCTGTGTGTGCCAGGATTGGACTAATGTGATGACAGCTATTTATTCACTTCTACTGTGCCTGGGCTCTTTATAAATATTAATAAATCTATCTTCACTATACTCCCGAAACAGCAAAGTGGTACCTTTATTTTACTAATCCAGAGATGAGGTGAATTGGCCACAATTGTATTGAAAGTTTATAATGCTCAGGAACCAAGCCAGGTCTTCCATCTAAGTCCATGACCATGACTGCAGATGTGCAGTGTGGCACCACAGACCTGTCTGCGGTGCCCCATACCACACTTGCAGGTGTGTCCCGTGCTTCTACCTTGCGGCATGTGTAAGCGTCTGACCTTGGGAGATTCCGGGATCAAAATCCCATGCCATAAAAAAGTGGAGTGGCACCCGTGCAGAAAAGCAATGTTCAGAAAGGCCTTGCACAAAGGTTAAGTTCACACCATTGTACATAAATACCATGAAGACAAATCATTTGACATTACATTTCTTTATTTGTATTCGAATCCACCATCTATACAGGGTATTTACAAGGCATGAAAATGGATAACAGCACAAAATACAATTGAGGTATAAGCTAAGAGCACAGTATGTCATGTTTCAATAAATATAATTCAAAATTTGTAAACTAAGTGACCAGATAGATGCATCTTGTTTTTACTAAAACCATATAAAATATCTGTTAAATCTCACGTGAGGTAGAGGACAGTTTTGTGTGTCATGTAATGCAACCACGGCAACTTGAACAATAAAACTGTACATCATTGGCAAAGTATTAAAAATTGTTGAATGCACTGATTATTTTATCTCAGGCTTTTTACTACAGTTTCAGATCGTTATTTCACTTGTCTTGATTGAAGATAGTTTCTACAAAGCTTGACAGATACTCTCTGTAATCTAAAAGTTAATTATACTGGCATGTCAACATCAATACTTCCAACAGTGAATATGAAAACAAAAAAACAGATTTTGTCTATCAAGGACCTTATAATCCTGGAAGGCAACGTAATTGCAGCAAAACAACTGGAGACAAACTTTAGTTCCTAGAATTATTTTAAATAAAGTACAACTGTGCTTTCCATGTTTTCTAGTGAGGTATCTATATTTGGAAAAAAAATTGTAATATTTTTTAAAACATTTGACTGATTCCCAAGTGTTCTGCTTTATTTTTAAAACCTTTTTTTTTTTTTTGCTGTGCTTGATTAAGTAATGCTTCAAACCCACCAGTTTTTCAAGCTTTTTTCAACTAAAACAGTAACTGCAGAAAACGTTCTATTCTATGTAGTAACGGAGACATACTGTGAAATGCACTGTGCAGTCTGTAAGCCGATGACCTTTACTTTCATAAGTAAAAACTAGGCAAAAATAATGGATGCCCTTTTGGACTATGGGAGTCCAACATAACTAATTCTAGAACAAAACCTCCAGTAAGAGAAATGTTTGACTGTCTCTGATACTACAAATGCAATGCACCTTTGTTGAACCTCTGTAACATTAGTAAAATCTACAGGTTTTTGTACTAAGATATTTTACTGTTGACAGCTTAAGATAAAACTGCTTAAATAGTGCAAGCACAGAACTGAAGGCAGGTGTATTTATGTATTTTATTAATTTTACCATGCTATAAAAATTCTGTCATGTGGATTAATTATATGGGTTAAGTGCAGAAAAAGTATAACATTAATATCTTTACTGGCTAGTCAAAATATATACCGTACTAACAAGAAAGATTTTTTTAGGAAGCCGACCATGTATTTTAAGACTAGCTTCACAATGAATCCTAGGAAAATGTTTCTACAATTTAGTGTCGCATTATAGTTAATTGCAAATTTGATTTTTTTGCAAACTGATGAATGTATATGAATAAACGTGGTTCATGACTTCCTGACCATGAGCCTGAGTGGTGCTCTTCAGGCCAACCCACCAAGAGTTTTACACTCCCTCTTGACTTTGCCAACTTAAGTAACTGCATCACACTCTTACTATATACAAATGATTTTACATCTAAGCTATTAATATATTAAATATAGAATAAACTTAGTTTAATAATGTAAAACATAACTACTATGTATACTTAATACTCAAGCTAAAAGGACAGGTTTTACAAAAACTAAAGGACAGATTCTTTAAATTTAACCTTGGAGATCTGCTAAAATCTGTTTCAGTGAGTTTTAAGTGGTCACATTTGTGAATCAGGGTGTTTTCAGAGTGCCAGAATACAAAAGATTTACTAGTTTTCTAGAATCGTTAGGTTTTCTTGCAGAATTGAGTACACATAGCACATGAAAGTTCTCCCTCAGAAGGTATATTAGCAAACTAGATACATGTTGAATACTACTAATTTTATCCTCAAAGTGCTCTAAGGCAACTTTATTTCTCAACTAATTGTTCATTAATGCAGGTTCAAGTTAAGACTATTTTAATCTTTTATCAAGATTAACTTTAAGTCAATCTGGAAAATAAACTTCCAGTCTAAAAGATCAGCACAGAAAAATTAGAGTCAAAATAAACTCCATTATTAATTCACAAGTAAAATGAGCATGCTATGACTAAACAAGCATGTTCATAATGACAGGACAACTTTTGCTGGAGGTCCCTTAAGGGTTCATTCCTAGTCTCTGTATTAGGCTGTAAAATAAACTGTTTTTCTTAATTATTATAAATTAGTGAAAGAGCTCAACATAACTATTTATTCTAGAACTTATACAGTATTATTTACAATTTACTACAAAACCATCTTTCAATGACTATGGACACAAAAATCTATGGCACATGTATTTATACATTATTACTTAAAAATCTATATAAAATCAAGTCTACACATATGGGAATTGTTATGTAATGAACTGAAAAAGAAAATGTCCTTATTCGGTATTAAAAAAATACAATTATTTTAAATTATTGTAAATGATATATTTACAAGGCTACTAAAAGAGACTTTAGACCAATTCTCAATTAAGCTTTTTCAGCCAATATATTAGAATAAGGGTGCAGACAGAAGCGCAGCTCCCAGCTACAACTAAGAATGATTTCTGCAAAGCATTCAGAGTTACACCGTTACCCCAGACCAAAAGTTCACTGTTGGTTCCAGGAAGGAAGGTAAAACCTGGCTGCACTTGGGAGCCTGGAGCCAGATTCCCATAGTGACAGCCAGGCTCTCTGCCCTTGCTCGCTGTTTTCACAATGGGAGGTGGGGAGAAGGCAGCAGAGGGAGCTTATTCTTGGGGCTTCCCAGCTGGTGCTGGAAGTGTGGGCATGAATTGGAGGCCCCCGGCCGCACCTCAGGGGGTCTGCAATACAGCTACCTCACCCTCCAGGGGGGCTGAAAACCCCCCAGACTGAACTCCCTTTGCTCCCCTTCCCACTCCCATTCCATTCCAAAAAGAACAGCTCCCAGACACAAGTTACAAGACATCTTTATCTGACCCCTCATGCAATGAGGGGTCAGATTTCATCCCATTTTCTGCCATTTTTAAGCTGTTTACAGCTGTACACTTGTGTTTGGTCACAACTATAAACTGCTTTTTTGTGGCCAGATCAGGAAAATTGTCACTTCTGTCTATACCTTAAGAGGCCTTATTTGCAACTGGATTTTTCCCCCCTAAAATTTACCATAGTTCCAGAGTGACTGCCATCATAGAAATACTAATAGAGATCATGGCTTTTAACATCCTAAGCATTGCATCAGGTAGATCCCAATGGAACAAAGCTGACAGGGTGTTTAAATTGCTGCTGGAGACACTGAACCTTGCCTATATTAGCACTCACGCCGTGTTACCTACTGGCAAAATCAAGTCAGAGGCAACAACTATGGAAAACTTGAGCAAAAAAAGAATTTTTGAGTGATTAGTGAAAAGTGAATAAAAACATATAGTATTCTACAGCAATAATCCACTGCAGATTCTACCACTTCAACTGCTAGAACATGAAATACCGCAGTAAATAAACTAATTCAAAGATGTTCAAAGTGCCCACCTACACTGACAACTGAAACAGGTGAAGCCCACATTTAAGTTTTACAATGAAGATACAGTCTGAAAAATAAGATGGATTTTAAATAATAAAATAATAGTATTTTTTTTTACTGCCTTTTTGGCTGAAGAGCTTGAAAAAAAATATTATTCCCCTACCCCAGCCATCTGCCAATCTGAGAAATTCAGCCTGGGATCCAAGAGCTAAATTGTGCTATTCCAGGCTTTAGCATCTGATAAGGATTTTAGAATCAGTACATCATTAACATCAGTACATCTGTTTCATAAATCAGACTAAGCTTGCACTCCTCCCACAGCTGCATTGTCTAGGCTAATGGGATTAAAATATATATAATCTTTAAAACAAGCATATATGATTTTGAATACACAAATTAACACTGAGTGAATCAGTATCCTATGGGCACTTTTCCCTTCTACCTCATAACCGCCCTTAAAACGAGATTTGACCAGGCCAGCGTAGATAGGTGTACATTTTTAAAAAGAATAACCAATAAAAAGAGAAAAACCTGTTATTCCAATTCATATAATCCATGTTTCAAACTGCTTCAAAATGTGCTTTAACTTTCAGTGTAAATGTGACATTAAGAATACACGACAATTTTAACGAACATGTCAAACATACTTTAGTTTCACTTCTCCAAATTGAACAAGTAGCATGTGAGATATTTGCCAACTTAATTTTTCTTTTTCTAGCATTTATAATGTCATTGAAACAATGCATGAAAAAATAAAATTCCCGGAAAACTTAACCAACTCAAAGCAAATATGGAAGCAGAAAATGTATTAATGGCCTCCTTCACCATTAATTTAACCTTTCTGAATACAAGAAAGACACAAGCACCATAGCAAAAAGCTTCAATTTGTGCCAGACTCAGATTATGCTGTGAGCATGGAAGAAACTAAAATACTTCTAATCACTGACAATCAAAAAAAAAAAAAAAAAAATCTATCAAGGGCGTGTCAAACTTTTTAGAATGAAAAGAAAAATATTTTTCTATTCAATGATGCAATCTTTCCCTTACTCTGTCAGGCTTCTAACAGCAAAGGCATTCTAAAATTAAGCATTTGGGATCCCATGTCAGAATTTCTCAAAGCTAGTATCAGGTATGCCAATATAAGAATTCTGTACTATAATTAATTTTCAGATGTTATGGTTAAATGAACACGCTGTTTCCGCAGCTAGTAGAAATATTTACCATAACATTTAAACACAGTAAGCATTATAATGTCTTTCAAAGTGCCACAGCTGAAATCTGTTTTTTTCAAATATGTTTAATAAATTACCTAAATGTCAATTAAAGCCTGTTTTTCACATACCAAAAGAAAAGTCTGTATAAAACAAAGAGGCTTCCATATTGAAAAGTAACTAAAGTATGTAACTTAAAAGTGTTATTCTCTAGGTCTTTTGTATTTTCAGATCATAATTTCCTGAACCTTCCTATTAAAAGAGAAAACCTACAAATTTAATCCATTATACCTTTTTTTTTCCATATTTGCCATTTGGAAGAAAAATAAAGTAGGGGTAGATTATTTTTTAAGTTTTTCATGCATTTTTGTTATTCCTTTTCACAAGAAATACATAATAATGATATCTTCTTTCCAGAATGTCAAAGGTATACAATTTTTTTTGTAATCTTGACAAAAAATGTTAAATACTTAATATTTAAAAGATGAAAAATTATATTGAAAAATGTATAGCTGAAAATGTATATGGATGAAAAAATTCAAGCTAGTACATTTATAACAAACAGTTCCCTTTCATCAACTTCCCACCCTGCAACATTAATGTGAAAATGCCTTCCTTGTCACCAGAGAGGAAAGACTTTTTACTGAAGCTCAAATTCTGGTTTTGAATTTTAGATTTAAAAAGAGCAACATTTTAAAAATGTACTTCTATATCGGGATGTGCAACAAGTAGCAAAATAAAAACCACCACAGTATATTTTAAACATAAAATGCTGCTTTAAAAAAGGTACACAGCCCTCAATACTGCATCAGAAAGAGAGGGAAATTGACTGTTCTAAAACAAAAGTTTCATGTCTTTAACAGTTGTCTCAGAAAAATCACCAATACAAATAAATGCAGATTTTCATGAGCTAGGAAAAAAATGTATATCCATCCACTTATTTCTTCATCTTGGTTTTCTGTTTGAGAAATCCATAGAGAATACCTTGTTTTATTATACAGAAGAACTGCTCACAATTCAACTACAAAAAAACAACCCTGTTTGAAGAACACAATTGTGTTCACCTTTCCCAATATCTATTTTCCTTTTCCATTTTTTGAAGATTTCAAAATCTGTAGCTTTAATTCTTTTATCATCATCTCTAACTTTTCTCTTGCTTCTCGTTCCTGTCTCAGTTCATCTTGGAGCTCTTGTCTATCTGCTTCTGCATGATCCAATCTCTGCCTCAGTTCTGCCAACTGCACAAATACATTTGAGAGAAAAAAAAATTAATTTTAGCATACATGTTAATAAAAGTAAAGTATTTGTTTCCCAAATTAACTGAATATTGTATTATCAGATATTTTAAAGAATGTCAGATTGTTTATTTTTAAAAGGCCGTGTAAAACTATCTTTCTTTTGAACAAGCTGCCATGTACGTGTATGCTATTTAGTAGCAACAAAGTGCACATTTATAAACACGCTACTATGATACAAGACTAATAACTCATACAATTTTTATATTTATAGTCATGAAATATCATGGATCATATCAGTAATGCAAATAGTCTTTCCTGTATGTACCCCAGATTGACTATTGTTGTTTGGGTCAATATATTTATTTTATTTTGCCAAGATTAACCATAATCTCTCTCTACAATAAAATTAATAGAATAACCAGAATAGGTAATGATGTCATTATCAAGTACACGTACAAATTAAAAAATTATACAAAACAGTGCTAAAAACAGCTGCTTGTAAGTGTGATTTCAGCCATGATTATGTGCATATGCACACACGCAGGTAGGGGTCTACTTAACCCATGGCAAGACAAGACAATTTTCACAGCCTGGTCAAAACAGGAAGTGCCAATTCTGCACGCATTTCCCGGCAGTCACACCCCACGCTGCCAATTGGCGGAGGGGTTTTGGCAGCACATTTAACTTCTTAAAAGATGGTGCGGAAACATTTTCACTTCACTGACCGGTTGCCTTCATTTAGTCTACATCACTAGCATATAGTAACAAGATTTATGGCTGCAGTGATTGCAGTGTTGTCTCTGCACTGCAGTAAGCACTGGCACATTCTAAAACAGCGTCTTATATGAATAATATGCTGGGTTTTTTAGATTGCTTTTGTGGGGAATCATGGCCAACGCAATATTTCTTGGCAATCACAGAGAATGTTTTTCTGAAACTGCACATTAAAGTAGACCCCCTACACACAGAATTCAGATACATACACAGTATGTTAACAATGTCGTTTACATTGGTTTTATAGAGATGTAACTTATGCACATCTGGAGCACAAAGACAACCAGCTGGCTGGGTTGCTATTAATATTAGAGCTTTCCCCACTAGTTGGTAGGGAAGCCAGGAGCAGCCTATCCACAGTGAGTAATTTTTAATGCCAGATCAGAAGAACTAGAGCAGCAGACAGGCAACCTGTACACCAATGTCATTTATGTCAATATAGTTACTCCCGAGTGGCAGTTTTGCCCCAGACTAGAGTGACTCATGCTGGAGCAGGACATACGCTGCACACAAAGCCAAATTACACTGGCATGACTATATCACAAGTCCACAATCTAAATATTTTGAAGATAAAAGCAATGCATTTAACTTCATAAAAAGTATTATAAAATGGGGAAAAAACCACATAAAATACCCCAAAATTAAGAAATCTGTACTTGGATCTCAAACTTGCTGGATTAATAAAAGGGTTTGTAATGTATATATTCACCTACTGTTCCAAGGAAAATTACTCTCACAATACAATAGCAACCAGATCTGTTGTATCTGGGTGGTTCACAAACTGTTTAATTTGCAGGGGTTGTCAAATTAAGAGCCAGCTACTCAGCTGTTTGCTGCCACTTTTACTTCAAAGGGCCCCACTTTTTGGTCAGCTAGAGTTCATTCAACAGTCCTGTGCAGCAGTTTGCTGCAGCTCTGTATAACCCCAGGTATTTCACAAACCCTCAACTTTGCAGGTATCCAGGCTCTTTGCAATCTATTACAGTTCAAGCTATCTTCTTACAGTTACATACTAGGAGGATATATAACTTCTTAGTATGTAAGAAGTTCAACTTCATCTTTATTTCAAGCATCTCAATTTCAATAGAAAATACTGGTAATGTATATCCCTAATTAATCTGGCGACCACGCACATAGGTACAGATCCTATTCAGACTTGATATGCTGTATTTATACTACTGGATTACTGAATGCTGAACACACTCTGAAGCATCTGATGACCAATTACATAAACAACGGATTTCTTTTGCCTACTGGGTTACAGGTTCTTCTCTGAGATTTTTTGTCACTTCTTTGGTAATGACATTGACAACTATTTTAATTGAGATATTATATCCAGAAGGGGGATCTGAGTGGGCCAGAATATTTTGACAAACATCCATATAAACCCTCATTTTCTAAATGGCTGTAGGCAGTAATGGCACACCTTTGTTAACCATTTTTCCCATGCTTTAAGAGTGTTCCATGCACAAGGGGGTAACATGGACTATGGTAAAAGACATTTTTGTGTGCAGTTGACAACGAACCAGAAGCAATGTAAAGATGATCATTATTGGCTTAAATGGGGGGTGTTCAATAATCTCCAGCCTGCGGACCAGATCCAACCTGCAGAACCACAGCATCCAACCCACAGGGCTTCCCACAATTCACAACATTTGGCAACTAATGATACCACCCGTCCCGACTGCCAAATACCAAAGGGCAGTAGGCAGTGAGGGCCAAGTGCTGTCCACACCTCACCACATGACCTGGTTGGGCCCACCAGTTGGATCTGGCCCATGGAAGGACCAGGTACCACCTATCTGGCCCACAGGGCAAAAACAGTGGGCACCACTGGCCTAAACTGTCACCCTGGATCTCCAAACCAATATAGCTTAATTAAAAGGATTTTCAGGCTCTTTAAGACGTCTCCAGTTGGGTACCCAAATACCCCTTTACCCAAGTCACATTTTAGAATCAGTTCAGCCTAATCTTAAACATCTCACAAAGGAAAGAGGAAAAGAAAGAGAAGCCTCCTGATTTCTTTGACGTATTAATTTTAATACAAGATCTATAATCTCTCTCTCTCAGGTGCAGCCAGCCCAAAAACAAAACACAATTCTACTGCAACATCCATACCCTCTAGAGATTCTTTACATTAATTCAGAGATATAAGAAGATTGGCATTTATTGTATGCCACTGTGTCTATCTGCATAAGGCAGGATATAAAACTAAATCTAAATGCTGTATTTACTTGAAACAAAGATGCATCTTTTCCCCTCTACTCCACATAGAAGGAAAAGCCCCTTATTTTGAATTTGAATGCAAAGAGGGGTAGCAGGTAGCTTTTGTGGCTGCAGCTGTTACACTGAGCTCAGTTGCTGCCTTGCCTCCTCCCACCCCAACATTTTCCACTGCCTTTTCTCCAAGCCATCTCTGTCCTGGGTCCTCCCTCAGTTGCAGCTCCAGCCCCTGCCTAGCCATGTATCTATCAAGGCAGTGGTGGCAGCTCTGGCCCTGGCTCTGGCTAGGTCTTGGGGCCAGAGTTGCTGCCATTGCAACAGCTGATGCAAACCCAGGTGGGGGCTGGAGCTACAATGTGCTCCATGCCAGAGCAGGGCTGGAGCCAGAACTGCGACTAGAAGTAAAACAGCAGCAGGGACAGAGTGGAGGCCAGAGGGGAGCAGGGCAGGCACTGCAGCAGGTGAGCGCAGGTATGGTGGGGTGGGACACACACACACAATGTTGGGGGGATGGAGGAGCAAGGTGCAAGGACTGCAGGCACTACAAGGGGACAGGTTCCAAGGGATGCAGGCACCAGCAGGGGACAAGTGATGGGGGCAGTCAAGGGGTGAGGGTCAGGCTGCTGGACATCCCTGCTGTGTACTCCCCTGCCACTGCTTTCCCCACTGAAGTGGTGGGAGGTGGACAAATTCATAACAATCCTCCAATAATTATATTATGTCCATGGAAAATTACAAGTCATTTATAAATTTACTGTATATAGAACCTAATTCCTATAGGGTCATCTTAAATTCAAAGTCATCTTGGATTCAGGTAAATACAGTGCTATCACTTATAACAATTCAATTCAGGTTTTCCTCAGATGTTTGAGAACTAATATGGTGGCAAATTTTTCATCCTCTGAGCTATATTCCTTTGTACCTAGTTCCTTTACAGAATTTTTACATTATTAGAAATGGACTTAGAAGTATATTAGGACAACTTCTGCAGATCCCAAAGGGTTTTCAACTCAGCTTGAATGGTAATTCAATATTAATTTTTTTTTAGTTATGGTATCCACTTTCATATTTTTTCCTCTCTTTTTAAAGGGAATGCATCTTTACCATAGAATAAAATGGCTTGCTAGTAGCCTGGTGTCCTGATTCTATGATGCTCTGAAGTGGTGGTTGCTGTCATAGGGAGTGTCATCTGAATGCATGGTAGGGAAGATATTACAAAAGGAAATGTTGCCAGTAAGAGATCATTGCTTTTACCAACTGTTACAAATGAGTACCAACTGCATATAAAAACTGCATTTAAAATGTACACCGAGTAGTTTTCCCATCACTTTGGCCATTTAGTAGGCTCAAAGAGCTAACATTTTAGTAAGGTATATCCCTTGTGCCCCAGTGATGCTTAAATGTTTGGGAAGGATCACTTAAAGTCCCAAGTGAACTAGCTGATCTTTGAACTATGAAACCCAATATAATAGAAACTAAAAGACAAATGAGAGAATTAATAAGCAGATAGTGAAGCCATCTAGTGGAAAGCAGTAATAATATTTCTTTGCCTTCTGGTTAGAGGATCTCTCCAATTTTCCCTGCAATTAATTATCTTAGATTTGGGTCCAGATTATATCTGTAGTCCATCCCTCCCAAAACTCCTTGGATGAGAACAAGGAAGGCTTACTGAACTTTTGTGGAAATTAACAGCCAGCTTGCTCAAAAAGCATTCTAGGCAGTGAAGTCACTTTTCTTCCAACTTGTATACACTGTTGAGGTTTTGGATTATCTTCAATAAAAAGGCCCTATGACATCTGGGGAAATACATCTATTCGTAAACTGTCATGGTGAGATAAAATACAGAAACCACCAAGACAGTGAATTAGCAAAAGGTGACAATCATAGAAGCTGAGTATCTACTTAGGTGGTAAGAGTTTTTCATTTGTTGTAAAGTGTTCTGAGACTGGGAGGAGGCTGCCTGGTGCCGGGCCGGGTCAAGCCCCCGCCCAGGCCCCTACTTGGCCCAGCCCCCCAGGGAGAGAGATGAGAAGGAGAGGGTACTCACCAGTCCCCCTCCTGTAGGGCAGGGCCCCCCAAATCCCGGGCAGGGCCCCCCTGGCCTGAGAAACCAGGAGGCCGGACACTTTTGGTGGTTTGCACCGGTGGGGGGGCCGGGTGCCACCCATTCAAAACTTCTAGGAAACACCCGCGGAGATTTTCAGGGACACGTTTTTTGGACCTCAAATGCCGCTGCCTGGTGCCGGGCCGGGTCAAGCCCCCACCCAGGCCCCTACTTGGCCCCCAGCCCCCCAGGGAGAGAGAAGAGAAGGAGGGGGTACTCACCAGTCCCCCTCCTGTAGGGCAGGGCCCCCCTGGCCTGAGGAACCAGCATCCCCCGACAGCAGGCCCACTGCGCATGCGCGTAGTTTAAAAGGGCCTGCCAAACAGGGG
>NW_017728910.1:13785524-13796665 GCF_001723895.1 Crocodylus porosus | reverse complement strand
CTGACTTCCTGCCCTTTGGGCAGGGGGCTGGACTCAATGATCTCCTGAGGTCCCTTCCAGCCCTAATGTCTATGAAATCTATGATTTTATAGATACTGTTCTATAAGAATTCTACTGGCATTTTTCTATTAGTACTCATAAGAATTTAAACAATCGATCCTATAAACAACAGGATCCCAGCAAGATAAACATCCAATTTTCTCTTTGAATGCCTTTAAGAGAAAATTGGATATTTATCTTGCTGGGATCCTATGGCCCCAACTGACTTCCTGCCCCTGAGGCAGGGGGGCTGGACTCAATCTTCCGAGGTCCCTTCCAGCCCTAATGCCTATGAAATCTATGATCAATCAATCTGAAATTATGGAAAACTGCTATACCTTTTAGCCCACCAGCCTCAAAGACAAGACTGGGGCAAACTTTAAATAAATAATTAGACAATACCTATGAGCTGAAGAGCCAGGATTGTGTCCTTTTGCTCCAATAGGATTTTTGATCGTCTGTTCCTACAGAATGTGGCCTGACCTGTTATCATGATGCATTCTAACATCAGGGAATTATAAATACAGCAAAGAATATTGCCAGCCTGACCAAAGAGTGGCCAGAAGAGATTTATCTTGTTCTTAGAAATACAATGAGACTACCATTGTTTAGATTACAAGTGCAAATTTCTACACATTAAACAAATGGTTCCATTTTTTTTTTAAATTCACATTCCAGCTTTTTAAAAAAAATAAATTACCATTATTGCTGTATGGAGAATTTCACAGAGACCTCTCCAAAGACAAGAACCATTTAACCACTAAAAAAAGTTGCAGAAGGATGAAGAGTTTCTGTAACTTATACCTCATCTCAATTTCAGTCAAGGGACAAATAAGCTGAGGATGGACAAGTGAACTGGAGGTGGTATGGTAATACTCTGTAAAAGTTTAAAGCTTGGTTAGTGACAGCCTGTACTCTTAACTTTCCTCAGCACGAGTTTCATCAGTCAAGCGGACAAGATGCTATTTGTGGTAGACAAGAAACTGTTAGACTTTAAATGTTTATTTCTCACCTGTGCTGCATATTCAGCCTCCTTGTCTTTTTCTAGATTTGAGTCACAGGTACATTTTTGCTTCATCACCTGTTCCAATTTCTTCTCCAAGTCCCTCTGCTCAACATAAAATTCTTCCATTCTTTGAGCATGTTCAGTCTGCAAAGATTCAAGTTCTTTCTGTAAATTCTGCTGTTCTTCAGTTAATTCCTTCATAGCTTTAGAATTACTTAACATTTCCACTTCCTGTCAAGAAAAGATGAGGGTTATACAAAGAATGATTCTAAAGCCAAAAATCAAAATGATTGTTTCTATCAATTTAAAATGTGTTATCACAAAATACTTAGGAGACAAACAGAATGTACATACTGATGGTGTGTGAGTAGCAGCCTTGAATTCTGTAGTAATTATGTGATACAAAAAAGTAGCATTTTCAAGTACCCAGAACTTCCAGAAACCAGCTCACAGGTCCCAAAAGTGAACCTAAGAGAGTAGTGGTATCATTTTATAAATCAATTAATTTACGAAGAACATTACATTTGTTCTTTCTGTGAGTTAAAAGTGCTAAGTTATTACACCATCAGGGTGTGAGATAATGAGCTGGAGCCGAGTGAAATGGCCTGGGATATGACAGTTCAGTCAATTTTGAGGAAGGAGAGGAAAAGGGGGGAAAAGGCTACCAAATTTTCCTCCAGAGTATTAATATTTTTAAACGTTAAGCTAAAAGCTAAGTTGAGTCAAATGTAACCAATTTACTACTTCCAAGTCAAAAGAATAGTTTGAAACAACAGCTCTGGGAAGTTTGAACTGCCCCATTTATCAAAATAGCATTGATCCTAAAATATATGAATGTTAATATTTAAAATATAAATTAAGTGAGACTACTGTCAATTGACACATGCAAGAAACAAAAATGACAATGAAGCAGCTAATACAAGTACATGCAGATCATACAATAGTAGCGTTATGAAAATCTGAACGAAAAATGTTTTGCTGATTCAAATGGGCAAAGCTTAGTCTGTGAGCATAGCTTTACTATTACTAGGCTTTTGTTTTCCTCCAATTCAACCCCCATGCTACAGATCATCTGTAGAGTAAATCTATGTACGATACCTCCATAGACAGAGCTGTCTTTTAAAACAGCTGTGGGAAGTTACAGAGTTCTCTTCTGTGACAAATAAGAAAAAGTATCTGTGGTTTAAGTTTTTTTCTTGACATAGTTCAGCAAAGAAAACTAGGAATGAGGTGATATTCAAGAAAAATCTATTTCTTCTGCAAATGGAAAACCCTGCTTGTTGAACAAACAGAAACTGACAGAATATTTATTTTAAAAGTTAATGTAAAAGAGAATTTCTTGTAAAAGGGGGATATGCGAGATATTATCATAACAAGCAATCAAAACTACACTCCAAATGATCACAAGTAATTTGTAAATTTAAAACAAAGAAACAAAAAGGAAGGTAATATAAGTACTTTCATGAAAGTTTATTTTTTCTTTAATAAATATGTATCATCTTTCATCCACGGATATCAAAGCATTTGCAAAGGTGGATAAGTATCGTTCTCCATTTTATAGAACTGAAAAACGAAATGCAGAAAATGGCTTGCCCAAACTCATGGTAAGAAAATGAAAGAGCTGAGAAAAAAAATGCAAGCTTTTTGATGCCCTATCCTTATCTCCATAACAAGCTTAGAGTTTATACATGCTGCTGTTCATCATAAAAACAACAAGCAGTTACCTGTTTGTGGAACAAGAGGGAAAGAATGGAGTGAAATTATCTTGTGAAGCACAGAACCAGAGTCAAAACTTCAAGATCCACAATTTGCTATTTACTTTATATCAAAGAGAGGACTATGGGCCCGTCTCCACAATGATGGTAGGAGGTCCTAGCACCCAGAGCCTCTACCCTGCCCCATCCATCCATATCCATGACCTACTGCAAACCAGAAGTTTGCTGGTGAAGCCATTCCAAGCCTGTCCACAGTAGCCACCCAAGAATGTCAAAAACTGAGGGCTAAATAGTATGTTAAGAAGCAAGAGGCCAGAGCAGCTTTGCTGGTGTACTTATGGGTTTGGAGCACATGTGGATGAGGCACAGACAGGTCTCTCAGTGGTAGAATTTGTCACTGTCACAGTGTAGACAAGGCCCAGAAGGAAGTACCCACAGAGAAGATACCTGCTACTAATGAATTATTTTAATCTAGCAGGCAAAAGGCATCACAAGAGCCAACACCTGGAAGTTCAAGGTAGAAAAATTCAAATAGGACATAAGGTTTCTTTTATGTTAAAATAATAATTGAACCAAGAGATATGGACAATTTTTCATAACTGGAAGACTTTAGATAAAGATTTGATGTCTTTCTAAAAACTAAACTACAATTGAGTCATAATTGTCTGTGCTTGAGACATGAATTTTTGTGTGAAATTCAATGGTCTGGATTACACAGATCAGAGTAAATGATCAAACTAGTTTCTTGTCATCCTAAAATCTGTGCATGTATGTGGATGTAGAAAAAAGATATAGGGAGTGGTCTTAATGGTGTTACTTAGCCCAGATCTTACAATTTGCAAGTGGATTGGCTCACACAAGTTGAAGACTGAGACCTTCAATGTGTTCCTTAAAATGTAGTAGTGCTAGTATTTATCAATTCAGAGAAAAGATTACCACGGTGGCAATAGCTTGCAAAAAGAACTATGAACCAATTGTAATGTGCTTTCTACTTTATCACAGGGCTAAAGAGGGACTTATGTAGTGCAAAGGTCATCGGGTTTATGTAAAACCAAACTTTCAGTATGCACACACACACACACACACACACACACACACGCTTAAACATCAAGGCGAATTACACGATCACATAAATCACCAAATTACAGACAGCCTGCCCAAACGCAAGGCACTACATAAGGCCTTACTGGTGTAAACGTCAATGTCACTCTCAGTTTTTCATGCACATAAAGCTAACAATAACATTTGGTATGTGAATGTAATGTATTTCCCTAAAGACTGCTTCAATACAATTTTAGCAAGACTCCAAGTTAGTAAGACAGTAAGTACTCTTTGTGTAATACCAGCATTGTTTCTTTCTAGTTAGCAATCAAACAAACCTGCAACAAAAAGAAAAATAAGTACTTTTTTTGAACTACATTAAAATAATGTTGATCTGGATATGACATTTCACTAGTGCTGAATTAAATATAAGCTGTTAATGAATATAACATTGTTATATTGTTTTAAAAGTAAATAACAAGTTCCAGCATATGGAAAAGGAAGAGCTTCTATTTGTCAGTGTGCAGGATTGAGAGAAGACAAAGTTTGCTGACCAAACTTTTTCATCAAATTTTCCAATAAAAATTATGCTCTGATAAATTTGTATGTTATTCCAAACTGAGCTGTAGAAGCATTTGTTGGCTGAACTGGTTTACTATAGAATAAATTAGGCCAGTGCTAGTGACACAAACATTAAATTTAGGAAGGAAGTTCCTATTCTGGTAATGTTAAACATGGCAAGGAAGTCTTAGAATCCCAGGCACCTGATAGAATAAACCCCATAATTTGAATGGAGTAAGTAATATTTTAATTACTAAAGTCAGATACTGGTCAAGTATTTAATTACTCTACCTATAAATTAAACACCATATATGGCAAGTCTGTCTTAAAGATGATTTTTGGTCGTCACACTTAAAAAAAATAAATAAAAATATGCAATACAAATAGAAAGAAAAATGCATACGCATAAAATGAGGCATTAGAAGAAGAAGCACTGTTCATCTCCCTGGGGGTAATCTTAGCATTCAACCTATGGCAAAATCTAACACTTGGCAACTAAGTTGAAAAATCTATTTAGTTTACAACAGAAATCCTAACTTAACAAACTAAAAGTACAAACAAATATGTTATACCAAGATCCCTATTTTCTTAGCATCACTTGTACTTTATTTGCAAGAAAAGTACTAATTCTAGGCCCAATGAGCTAACATGAACAAAGACAGTGTTCTGGTGACAAAAATGAAACTCATTTAGATTGGCACTGTACCATTTGAAGCTGCTGCTTCTTTTGCAATATAATATTCAGTTTTTCTTGCTGCTTAATATAGGTTCTCATTACTTCCTCCATGATTCTTCCCTTGTCATCTTCACAACTGATGTCCTTGAGAGCTGGGGAGAAGGTTGGTGTGTTACTACCTATTTCAACACGGTTAGATGCAGCAGTTGCTTTGGATGAGACATATTCAGATTTTCCACTTCTTGTTGAATTATTTGACAGTGATGGATCTTTGAGAGAGAAAAAGATGACAAAATCATAATGGAAACTTGTTTATATAAATCCCAGACTGACTATAATTTCAAAACAAACTAGAAACCTAAGAATTTATTAAAAAGAATATAGAAACATGAAAAATCATTAGAAAACTAGTTTGACTCTGAACTTTTTCTAAAATAGACATTCTTACACAAAAACCAAAAGAGCCCAAAATAAATTTCAAATTTTCTACTCACCAAAATGTTTATGTTGTTCTGTGCTAGTTTTTAAGTCTATTTTTTCCTGCTCTTCAAGTGACAGCTCTGGGTAGGAGGCACCTTTTTTGCGTTTACTACTACTGAGCTGTTTCTCTGACTGTCCAGGTAAGGATTTCATTACTTCTGAACTTCTGCCTGCTGTTTTTGTAGCTTCTTTGCACTGTGACGTAAGGGACACATTTGGTGCAACCACTTTATCACACATGTAAAGGTAGTAACTGAAAGAGTAGAACAGCAAATTAAAAAAAAAACCCTAAGATTTAACAAACATTGAACAACTAAAGTAAATTTTGTTTAACCTGATCTCAAACATAAAATGTTTTCTAAGCTTAAGGAATTGTAAAGAGAAAATAAGTATTCTTTTTCTAAATTCTTTTCATACAGCTGAAGCTACAGTGATCCACTTCATACAAGTAATTATTTAATCTAGACTCCTCAGACCAGCTCTGTGGCAGAGCCCTAATTTTCCAGTCTGAATGCTTTAAAAAGTCATACAAATAGTTTATAAATAAATAAATAAATAAATGATCTAAGGCAGGGGTGGGCAAAATGCGGCCCAGGGGCCAGATGCAGCCAGCCAGGCCATTCTATCCAGCTCGCGTGGCCCCTAAAAAATTTTGAAAATTAATATTTATCTGCCTATCTCGTGGCCCTCAATGGCTTGCCAAAACTCAGTAAGTGGCCCTCCACTCAAAATAATTGCCCACCCCTGATATAAGGGTTCACATTAAATTTGACCACTTTTGAATATTTTTAACTGGGGGTATAAATCTCTAGATTTTTAGGAGACACCCCAGAACTCTGACATTCCTTAAATTAGCAGCAAAACAGCAAGTAAGATCTTAGATAAAACATCCAACATAACAAACCAACTTAAAGGCTCAAAGTCTGTTAGTTAAAAGTATAATTATATAGAAATGATATTTAAGAGTCAGTACTGAATTCTCCTATTATTAAACTTTGGTCAGTACTAATACAAAAACATTTATTTCATTATCAATGCATCAGTCACACAGCAATTATATAACATTTCTCATCTTAAATGGCAACCAAAAGTTTTGAAGAATCCTAATGAATTGGACAGGTAACATTTTCAAAGACAAGTTTTTTATGCCAATCTTAACCATAAGGACAATGACATATGTGTCCAGTTATACTATAATATGAAGGGAAGACACCATAACCATGCCTGTACACTCAGAGTTCCACGATTGAAACCAACCAATCCCTCTGTTTACATTTAGAACTGGATAGGACACAAAAGGTGCTCATGATTCTGCTGTACCATTGAAGTGACAGATGACCAAATAGGTAGTTGCATGAAATCCATTGGTCTAAACTGATACACTGTGAAGAAGTATTAGAAATATCCTGCTGTGAATCTGCACTGAACACCAATATCCTTTTGCTATAAAACACTGGGGGTTACCATGCTATTGGAGTTGTAGCCATCTGAAAGGACATGCTATACAGTACACTATTTCCATATTATATCCTGTATCATTTATTATATTAACGTATTTTTATGTTAATAAAAATCATTATTTAAAAACTGCAATCAAACTTGTGTAGAAATGCTGTAATAATATTGTTTTTTTTCTTACATAGAGGAAATGGGGAACAGAATGAATGGTTTATTTAAAAAGAAACAAAAACCTGTGCAAGATCACTAAGAAACTACCATTTCAATTAACCTTATTTTTAAAGTCTGTACTCAGCACTGCTAATGTTGCCAAATCTCATAATGCTATCCAAACTTTGTGTTTGTTTTAAGCGCCAGCTCCTAGAATCAAGTTTATACAAGAACCTGTCTTCCCTTTAAATAAATGTGAACTCAGCATACCCCAAAGGCTCAGAAATCAAACAGCAAAGAAGAACTCTTAATTTAAAAAAAGTGTTGACATTTTTAAAGAAAATCTTCTGGGGCTTAACTTTGAATGCTTGGGTTTGGTAATACTGCTGTCATGTGCATTAAAGTGGGAAGAGTTTCCTTAGGAGTTAGAGATGCAAATACAGAGCTCTTGGCAAAAGATCTCAAAGAAATGAGATATGGCAGGCAAGAGTGAAATTACAGAAAGAGAATGGATGCTTACTCTATATTAAATGTAGCTCTTATAAAATGATACAGTCAGTGTAGATCCCACTGAAGGTGCAAATGCAAACAAGACTGAATTTGCTTTATTGTTTGGAGTTGTCTGAGCCCTAAGTCTGCATGTCCTTCTGTGTGAAGACAAAGATACTTCCTTCAGTACCTAAGAATTACATTCATTGACCTGGAGTCAATCATAGCACCAGTCAACTCTACAGTTTGCAATGGAATTAGAGAAGATTTTTTCATATTTAATTATCTCAACCAGCCAAAAGCATAGAGCAAGTATGTTGTAGGACTGTTGTCCACTGTATCTGCCACAGCACGCCTCTGAGCAGCCACATTCACGTAAGACATGAATTCTGTCTCGTCATGCATGCCACTGCCTTTGCTAATCACCTGTGCAGACTTTTGGTATTGTGGAAAGCCTGAAAGACAGTACCTTGTACTGCTAATGCTTTGCCATCCCAGTTAATCTGGCTCAAATATTTCACGAGCCAGGTGGATCACTAAGAAGAACTAGTTATGCTGCACATTAAGACCCATGAATCAAACTTAAGACTGAAGGAAAAAAAAAATGGAGGCAAGCATCATCATCAGAGGCCCACCTAACTCAGGAAGGCAGCCAGATGATTTCATAGCCAGATGGTGGGGCCAGCTGCAAACATTTCAGGGCTTATCATGGGCACCCCCCACTATGATTGGCCAAGGGGCTCTGCCCCCCGCTGCTGATTGGGAGAGAGGGTTGTCTGTCATATAACCCTGACCTTGCCATTGACTGGCTGAGAGGGCTGTCCATCATGTGGCCCCACCCCTTGCTACTGATTGGCAGAGAGGAGCAGGGCCACCCAACAGGCAGCCCTCTCAGCCAATCAGCAGCAAGGGGAAGGGGGAACAGCCATCTTGCTCGCTCACTTGCCCCTGTGCCAGCAGCCTCCTTCCACACTTCCCTAGGGTGGGCTGCGTGGCCAGGAGGACTGCTGGCTCCTGCTACTTTATTTTAGTAAGTTTTCGTTTTTCATTATTTGCCCCACCCTGGGTGGTTTTGCAGAAACTGCCCAATTTCATGATTTCTGTGAAATCCACACAATCACAATTTGGGTAGGTCCCTAATCACCATTCTGAATCTGAAATAGTGTATGTACTTGTTCAGTCTCCTCAGGTTCAGGGTAAGACCCCTCTTCTGGATAAGGCAATACTGGAAGCAGAAACTTTATCTCCTCTGCAAGTCCAGCTCCTCTGTGATGTCTAGACATGGCAACAAGGCTACTACAGGCTCTTCTGCAAACAGTCCTTAAAAAAGGATGTGGGAAAAGAGTTAAGGAGTGGTGATGGTAGCCGTGGACATTGTCCAGTGCCTATTAGTTGCCTGTGATAGTAGTCAAGCCTAGTGAAATTGAGGTTCTCAAGGATGTAACAGGATCCACCATGACACTCAGTGCACCTTTTAAAATCTTCAGTCAAGTACTCGCTAAATTTTTGGAGGCAGAAGTGGCTGAAAAAAGGTGTCTTCTAGATATTCATCCTTGTCAAATGTCCCCAGTTCAGATGTGGTTGAATAGCATGGTCATAGCACAGCTTTAAAAACATCTGCACTCTTTTGGATATCATTCCATCTTGCAACGCTTTTGACATGGCTGAGTCTTTCTCCCTCTTCCTGGTTTTCCTTACCTGATAGAACAAGTGCCAGAAGTTTGTCTGGTAATGTGTCCGCAGAAAGAGATTATTCTTTTCCCTAGCATTTCAAGTAGCCTATGTTTGTCCTATGTTCATCCAGCTGAACACCTCTTCATTTACAATTCTGGATATCCAGCTGATTTTCAAAATTTTTCTTTGCCAACAAAATCCAAATACCCTGATTTACCTTCCAGGTTTTCTTTTTAGTAGGCAAAGATCAGCTTTTGTAACCATACAGGATGGGTCAACCATATTAAACATTTTAGTAAGGTGGACATTGAAATTTAACTTTTTACAACACAGAGACATTTGGAAGTTATAGAAAGAATTTTTGCAATAAGTGCCCTTTTTATTTCAGATAATATCAGATGGAAGTTATGATGAAAACTCCCTAAAGCACAAGTCTCTTCACTTGTTGCACCTTTGCCCCTCAAAGTAGAGATATTGCCAAATCTTGTACATTACTGAGTTTGCTTGCCGCCATTGTATGAGTTTCTTAGCATTTATCATTTCATAATTCTTGCTTGTATTGTTCAAGACACTAACAGCTGAACATGCTTTGAAATAAAGTTTTCTGGAGCTCTTGGGTCTGTTTTTCTTCCATATGCACTCAGGTTGTCAGTCCTAGAGGTAAGATTATATCTTCTGCAAATACTGGGGTGGGTATTCCTAGGGCTTTCTGTGAGTTTAAATCTCTAATTACTTTAACACAGCCCTAGAATATTTCAGGAAATGGCATTCTTTGTTATTTTATCACTTAGTCTCCATTTCAGTATATGGAAAAAGTCATAAGGCCTGCCTTATTGTGATAGCTAAAGCCACTGACATGGCACTTAACTTGAACTCATTTGTAGTCACCTCTAATGGTGCTACAGTGACCTCCCATGATTACTTTTAGTTCTTTCCTATTCTGATGCGAGATCCTAGACAGAAAGGGAGTGAGCTCTTGTCAAAGTTATGCAGTTATATTTTTGCAAACAGCAGTTAATATTTCTACAACGCAAAGCTAAAGTATATCAGAAGAGCATGCTTTGTACTTAAAGTGATCCAGGTTTTTTAGACTCTATTTTGTGCGTGTCCTTTGTAGACTTGTGTTTCATCTGTACTACAAATACCACCAGGACCCTAGGTCTTGGTGATCATATAAATATACAAAGCATTTCAGGGGTATCTAGTATCTCTTTTCCACTTGCTTAGATTTGAAGTCAACACCTTTGCTAAAATCTTTTGGCCAGCTCAAGTATACCTTCCATTGATAGGAAGGACAATCCTGGTTTGAATTCCAGAATATGTAAAAATGCTTGTGGGACTTTTCCTTTATAATTATGATTTTAATATCTTTGCCTCTGTAATTAGGGACATATCCTTTCCAGGAAGTCTTGGCAACCTTAACGTTGAGTATGAGGGGTGGGGTCAGAGCCACAATTTGGCAACAAGGATAATTATTTAGATGGGGACTAAGAATGTTGCCTTTGCACAGGTGTCATCTACTCCCAGATGCAGATATCTGGTGCTGGAGTGGGTGGTCTGACTAACAATTTTACTAAATGGCAGGAGAACCAACAGGGCCAGAGCAGAGCTCAGGTGGTGTTTTCCTCGATCCTCCCAGTCTCGGGCTATGGGCTGAGGAGGGAGAGGAGGATCCACGCGGTGGTGTTATCGGGAAGGCTTTGGCTTCCATGACCACAGCCCACTCTTTGGAGAGAGAGGCAGCGAGCTGCTGGGAAGAGATGGCCTCTACCTCTCTCCTCTGGGGAGGAGGCTCTTCTCAGCCAGGCTGGCTGACCTGCTCCACCGGGCTTTAAACTAAGCCTGCTGGGGG
>NW_017728910.1:13782182-13785513 GCF_001723895.1 Crocodylus porosus | reverse complement strand
GACTTCCTGCCCTTTGGGCAGGGGGCTGGACTCGATGATCTCCCGAGGTCCCTTCCAGCCCTAATGTCTATGAAATCTATGAAATCTAAGAACTGCTGCAAGAATGTTGGCCAGGTTGAGGTTAACATTGACCAGCCCAGTGATAGTCACATCTTCCTTAAGATACAGCCTGGAATCCTTCCTGCAATTGCTCTTTAGTGGTCTGAGAGAGAAATCTCCACCTAAACAATGACAAGAACAAGCCAATTTCCATTTCCTCAAACAAAAGGCTCTAATGTGGTACAATTCCAGTGCCAGGTTGGCTGGTGCCAGTTGTTTCAAAGGCTTCAGAGTGGTCACTGTTTCAAGTTCTGCTGTTCAGCTATAGATCAAATACTTGATAAGTTTGACTTACAGCACCTGGTCAGATAAGGCTGACATCACCTCTTCTTTCCCATAGAAATCTGACCAACTTCTGATGTGGAAACTATCAAGGGTTTGGAACACCAAGGTAGTCAGCATCAGAAGGTACTGATACCTATGTTGTTGCTTCTTTTCCCTAGTTCTTGGAGAAGTTACAAGTTACAAGTGTGGTAGAAATGCAGCAGCTCCATCCTTTATGCCCTTGCTTGGGAGCAGAAGGAGATATAGGGCACATGCACAGTCCCAACAGAGGAAGCTATTCAGAACAATCTGATCTCATGTACCTGAGGTACCTAAAGAACAGGGGGATTTACAATGACATATTCAAAGAAAAAATGCTGTTACTCTGGACAATAAAGGAATGAGGCTATACCACACTGAAGAAATATTCTGGGTTCATTAAATCAGGAATCTGCTCAACTGACAATTCGACTGCAGTTGTAAGCACTTTGTAGACATGTCAGCAGAAGGGTTAGGCAGCATCACATTGCTCCTCCATGGAATAAAAATGGTGGGAAGTTTATACTAGTCATAGTTAACTGAAACTTAATTTTCTTTCGTGTTGTTAATAATGTGCATATAGAATGCTACACACGTGTCAAGTTACAAGATGCAGGTCAGTAAGAGGTTAGAATTTATCACCTATGACAAACCATTTCTACAGTGAAAGCAACTCTATGTAATTACACTTAACTTTTATTTCTAATTCACCTGTCTCTACTGAGATATTCTGAGGAACAAAAAGTTACTGAATTCAATTTTTCAACTCAGAACCACCCATTTATTCACAATAAAAGGATGAAATTTACTACGTAGCTCTAAAAAAATCCAGGATTTAATTATTCTTGTGCAACATACTGGGATTTTTCCCTTAAAATTCCAGCAAACATATAGAGCTATAATTATAATTTAAAAGATGATATTATCTTTGACTAATTAAAGAGATTCTAGGTTACACATATAACTCACATTTCTGGCAACACAATTCAGTTACCTTGGATGGATGAATGAAGGTGACTGAGTAGCAGGGTCTGCTTCCTGCTTTATAACTGGATACCACTGCTGTAATTCTAGACTTCCCTGGGGATCCGCCTGAGTTTAAAAAAAAGAAAAGCCAATTTGGGAACTTGATGATTCATCATTCAAATTCTAAATCAACTCTGCTAAACAGTCAATAAAAATATGTTGCTCATTAGTAAAGGTATTTATACAATAGCACACTGCATTCCAAGCTCAGCAGCAGCAGGCAAATAAGGGGAGCTACGAGGTAGAAAGGGGGGCATGGTGAGGAATACAGAACAACAAAAAACAGCAGTGAGAGCAGGGAAAGCTGTAAGACCTCAAACTGGCCCTTTCCAATTATGGGCAAAGCAGCAGGCAATTTTCTTGAAAACTTCTGATATTCCCTTTCTTGCTTCTTTAGTGACTCCCAAGAAAACTGGTCACGAGAGCTGTTCCCATTTGTAAACTTGGGAAGCATTCTACCAACCCAAGCTTCCCTTCTCTTCACATGGCATGCAACTGAAAATGCACATACAATAGTAAGAAAAGAGTCACCTATAGGATGTTCTCTCCCACTCCCCAACAGCATAAAGCTTTTTGATGTGTCAGATTTTGAAATGGGGAAAGACTAAAGAAATCAAACAACGTAATTAAAAATATGAGGAAAAGAAACAGGTCAGGAAAGCATGGGGCAGAGAAAGAAAAACAAGAAGAGAGAAGGCAGCAACTCTTACTCTTGTATGGCATATTACATGAAGTAACTGTGAACAGCCATCTGTCAAACCAATGCAAATAAAAAATTTGGAACCACTGTCATAAAAATCTTTGGATGTTTAACATGCAATAGATAACAGTTAGAGACATTGTGCTGTGCTATTTATTTAAGCAGAGATTTGTGTGTTGTATTACTCTCATAAGTCTATCATCAAAATGTATAGTACACAGAGCAAATCTGTAAAATACTAGCCCGTATTTAAGGCATTTTCATGAGGTGTATACTGCATTTCAATGCCAATCCTTCAATTCACCCTGGATAGGTAGTTACTGACTCCTATATTTAAATTTAAGTAAGCTTGTTTTTCTGTAATATAGTAACTAACATTGAACAAGTTTATGGGATATCAAGAAAAATGGCGGGGAAGGAAGTCTAGCAGGAGTTTACTGTCAACTAAAAGCATTGCAGGTAGAAGAAAAAAAACATTTAAGCTACAATGCCCCAAATACTACAAGGTCCAAAACAAGGATGCTTTTTAAATAAGAAAATTACTAGCTTATTTTCCATCTATTTCCACTTGAACAGCAATAAAAGCTGACCCCAATACAGCAAGTTTCTTATCAAAGAACACCACACACAAATCACGGATACTTAAATGCAGCCAGGTCTGCAATGAGGCAAGAGAAGCTGGGTGGGAGGGGAAGAAGGGACTAACAGGCAAACCATAGTTATGGCAGCAGGGATTGAAACCAGGACTCCATTCTCATAGCAAGGGCCCCACCACCAAAACACTAGAGAAGGATCATAAGAAAGTAGGACTGGAAGGGACCTCACAAGGTCATATAATCATGAAATTCCAACCCCCGAACTCAAGGCAAAGTCATCTCTGACTAAACCATCCAAGTCAAAAGCTTGTCTAACCTGTTCCTGAAAACTTCCAAGGGTTGAGATTTCACAATTTCTCTAAGTAAGCCTGTTCCAATGCTTGACCACCCTCACAGTCAAAAACTTCCTCCATAGGCTCGGCAATGCTATGTTGGATAGCACTACAGAAGAAAGAGACTTGGGGTCATCATTGACCACAAGATGAACATGAGCCTGCAGTGTGATGCTGCAGCTAATAAAGTGACCAAAACGCTGGCTTGCATCCATAGATGCTTCTCGAGCAAATCCCGGGACATCATTCTCCCCTTGTACTCGGCCTTGGTGAGG
>NW_017728910.1:13774268-13781607 GCF_001723895.1 Crocodylus porosus | reverse complement strand
CCTCTCTGTAATTGCTCAAGTATTAGGACTGTATCAAATACACTCCTGAGTCTTCTCTTCAGACTCAATAATCCCGGTTCTTTCAGCCTTCTCATAAGTCTCTCCTCCCAACCCATAATCATAATCATTTTTGTTGCTCTCCACTGGACTCTTTCCAATCTGCCCACATCTGTCTCAAAGTGTGGGGCCCAAAACTGTACCAAATACTCCAGGTGAGGCCTTACCAGGGCCAAATAGAGGAAAAGAATCATTTCCCTTGATTTGGAAATGGCACTCCTATTAATACAACCCAGCAAGATCTTAGCCTTTTTTTTTTTTGGTGCAACAAGGGCACCCTGGTGGCTCATATTCAGCTTAAGGCATACAGTAACCCCTAGGTTCTTCTCTGCAGGACCACAGCCTAGCCAGTCATTCCCCCATCAGTATTTGTGCATGTAATTATTTCGTCTCAAGTGGAGGACTTTGTGCTTGTCCTTGTTAAAGCTCACATGACTGATTGCAGACCATTTCTCCAGTTAATTCAGATCATTCTGTATGCTAGTCCTGCCCTTCAGAGCGCCTGCCACTCCACCCAACTTCATGTTATATGCAAATTTACTAAGCATCAGTCCCACTATCCAAATCATTAAGATGTTGAACAACACCAGACCCAAGACAGACTCCTGGAGAACCCCACTCAATTCTTCCTCAGACTCAGTGACACTGAGTCACTGATGACTACTCTTCAAGTACATGACTGGTTGGATCACTGTATATACCAGTGGTGGGCACTGATTATTTGGGGCTGGAGAACCACTTAAGGAATTTCAGTCAGCTGTTAAAGGCTGGGGGGCTGCTGACCAAACCTTAGTCCCCTAGCCATGGCTGTTTACACTGCCAGCACAACCAGGAGCAGGGGTAGGGGAGTTGGGGGGGAAATGGAGTGGGAGGAGGCCAGGGAGATGCCAATTGATCCTATGTGGCCTTGGACCCGTCCACCCACACCCATCACCAGAGGCACTGACTGAAGCAGGTGGGCAGGGTCTCCATGGAGACCAGCCAGGACCCCTGTGGGCAGGGCACACTTGACTGAGCAGGGATGGGGCCATGGGCAGGCAGGGAGCTGCATCCAGGAGTGGGATAGGCAGGGCTGGCATCACAGGCTGGTGACAGTGCAGGGCTGGGGCTGGGGCCAGAGTACTGGGCAGCGCTGTGATCTGGTGCCCCTGTGTTCCTGTGACAGGCACCGGTTCCACGGGCAGTGGTCACTGTCACCCAGGATACCTTCCACCTTCACATTCTCTACCAATTCCTCCCTGCTTGTGAGCAGCAAGTTAAGAAGAAATTTTCCCCAGCTGATGTGTGCACATACACACATATATATATAAAAAGTTATCCCAAACACACTCTGAGAGTTTATTGGACTTCCTGTGCACTGCTCTGTTTCCCTTCCAGCAGATGTCCTGATAACAGAAGTGCCCCACAGGAACCAAATCCTGTGATTTGGAAGCTTCCACCAGTTGTTTAAAGAAGGTCTTGTCTACTTCCCCTGCCTGGTCTGGTGGCCTGTAACAGACATCTGCCATGACATCCCTCCTTGCTGCTCTCCCCTCTGACCTTCACCCAGAGGCTATCAACAGGTTTACCTTCCATTTCATACTTCACATTGCCCTTTTCCCCCTGCTTATCCATCCTGAACAAGCCATGCCCATCCATATACTCCAGTCATGTGAACTAGCCTACCAGGTCTCCTTAACTGCAATGACATCAGCATTCTATGTGCGTACTAGGACCTCCAGTCCTTCCTGTTTGTTGCCCATACTTCTCAGGCTAGTAATATAAGCATTTCAAGAATCTGACTACCCTATCCTCTCCCTGAGAGCATTGTTAAGGCTGTTATTATTGCTTTCCCTTACTAAGCTTCTATCCAGGCCCCTTGGGCTCAGGTGGGCTTAGAACCCAGCCAGGTATCCCACTTCCTTGGCAAGCACGGTTGTTGCTAGGCTACTGGGCAACAGAGGGCTGCCTCCTCTTCCTGTTGCCTGTGTCCACGAATGAATACAAAGGTGCTGTGCTTAGTACTACAGTCAGTGCTGCTGTCAAAAAGAGCGAATATAAATTCAACTGAGAAAACTTACAGGTAAAAAGCATTATGATGGTCTGACTACAAATGCAGATATTTATTACTAGAGAGAGATCAAAATATTAGCTGTTTACAAAGAGATAAACAGCTTCTTGCTCCTAAAACAAGACATCAGAAGGTCCCAATTCACAGTAATTTAGTTTTGTTTGTTCTTAAAGTGTTAGAGAGCAACAAAACTCAAGGGAGGATGAGGACCAATGGACCATACCAATGGATATAAACTAGTAGAGGGCAAATTCAGGTTGGATGTAAGGCAAAACTTCTTTTCTCTAAGGGTCACCAGAATCTAGAACACACTCCCAGCAGAGGTGGTGCAGTTGCCCTCCTTGGAGGTGTTCAAGACAAGGCTGGACAGGCACCTTTCTGATTTCATGTAAGCACACAACTTTCAATAGTACTAGTTTAAAGTGCACACATGATATGAACGAATTATTTTGCATATAAAATATGTAATAAGTTAACTCAAACTCTTAGAATGAAATTGGTATACAAGACAAAAATGACGTATCCAGACTGCAATCATATACTGTAACAGTATGACATTAACTTCCAAATTAAAATGCAATTTGTTGTCTACTTACTTTAGAAATATATATATTGTATCCAATATTAACCTATATAACCTGTGATATTACTTAATTTTAGAAAGGAAAAGGAAAAAATATAAAAGTAGTAATATGCCCTCAAAGTCCTTTAGTTGCTTTCCAAATCTCTGCCAGAAGCACGCTACAAATATATATGTAAAAATGGAAAATAGAGCCCATTACTCTCAGCTGAGTCCAGGACAAGTTCTGTGATGCTATAAACATTTCTCTCCCATTCTATATACTTGTCACAGACTATTACAAAACAACATCCACAAATCCAGGAACTTCTCCAGGTGAAGGTTTGTTTGTAGAAGAGAGACTCATTGCAATATGGCTAACAAACTGCACCAATACTCTGGTCCCTCCAAGTGATTTTCCTTTTTCCTATCAATGAGGAGACCCCACAGGCTTTACTGCTCCTCAGTACGGGAAGTAGCAAGAGGGAAGAAGAAGAGTACATACTGGAGCATTATAGAAGAAGTAAACACATTTGCTTGGGAATATAAGGGGACAGAATAGGTAGCCTTGCTATGGATCATATCTAATGCCTCTATCCCGTTTTCTCCTCATCATAAGGAGCATGAAAAATAAATGTTATGGCAACATGGTCTTCCATGTTATGCAAATGGAAAGAAAAAAAAAATTGTTGCAGGGCTCCCCATATAACCTCTGCTTTTTACCTTTGGCATATTTTAAGAGCGTTTATATGTGGCAAAAAATGTTCTAAGCTTGTGAAAGTATTCATAAAGTTATCTAATCTCCATTTGTTCCTTTGGTGCTCAGGGAAGAAAGAGCAGGTCTGAACAGGGAACAGCCAAAATAAACGTAATACTTCCTCTAAAGCCCTCAACTACTGAACACTCACCTTGGCTGCTGTTGCACCTAAGCCTCACTAGGAGCCAGTGCTCAGAGCTGTCAAATTTGTCACTGAGGTGTGGGAAGCAGCCCTGTGTGACTACACAGGAAAAGTGACCTCCACTATGGTGGCTGCTACATACCTCACACTTAGACCAGTTTAAACACGGTTTAAACCTGAAATAGACAGACGCACAAGTCCATTAAACTAGTTCAGTGCCTGGAATGGTTCAAAGAGTACTTGATTTTCCAAGTACACTAAACTTGTTCACAGTGCACCAGCTCAGTGTTATATGTGGGCATCAAGCTTTTTGTGACATGAATCAGGCTGGTCCTCCAGGCATGCCATACCATACACCCACTGATACAACTGGCTGCTCTGGGCCAGTTGTAATTACAGTGCATCAGAGCAGAATCAGTTAATTGAGTCTGATGGACCCTGGTAATTATCACACTCCTGCAGCCTCCAGTGTCTTGTGTATCAGCATCCCTGCACTTCAAAATGGCAGCGGGGGCGCTTGAACTAAAGCTTGAACAAGCTAGTTAAAGTGTCCCTGCTGCCATTTTGAAACACTGATATATGAGACACTGCAGCCCTTTAATTACAGCACAGCCCCCCCACCCCCTGCCACCAGAGCATGTGTAAAAGTGCCCTTACTGTTCCAATTTTTTTCCCCCCTTTTGTTGGTACTTGTTAGCCAATGAGCTCCCCTGAACAAGAAAGGTCAATAAAAGCCATCTTTCTAAAAAGTCACTGTAATCCTCTCTCCTGACTCAACTGCAGTCCTTCAGCATGCCCTACCCCAGCCTCTGGGAGCCCAAATGTGGACTGTATTCCCCACCCCCTGCCTACCCCAAGTCAGGCAAGCACAGTGCAGATGTCAGTCAATTGCAGGCTACTGAAGTCAACTGATCTCATGTTTAGGACTGAAGGGACAGCAGAAAAGGTAAAATGTCCCCAAGTCAATGGTTACCCACTCCCTGAAGTCGCCAAAGCATGGATGCAAGCACTCCTTCCCACTTAACGCAATAGCTGTATGCAAAAGTGAACAGGAAAATTCTTCCAAACAACAAAAACAACCCCAAGAGGAATGGAAACATTCCAAAAACTCAAAGTTTAAACTCTTCTCAGAAAAATTATTAATAATCTACAAACACAACTACCACAGCAATGCCTCAAATCAGTAACACATTAGTTACCCTCTGTTTTCCAAATCCTTCCTCATAACTTCTTTTTCAAGCATTTATCATTCCTCTTCTATAAACAGTTAACATTTGTCTTGTATTTGTCTTATTTAGATTATGATATCACTGTAGTAGAACTAACTTCATGCTTGTGAAACACTGTGTGGACTTACAGTATTACTGAAATAGGCAGTCTCTCTCATCGGCGTGTTAAGGTGCATTACATAGTAATACGAGATATTACTTGAATTGCTTTAAAAACCTTTTAAGACCCATCTTATACATTAGATGTTTAATATATATAAAAAAAAGATATTACCACATTCTAAAAGCAGCCTTTGGCCTCTCACCAGCATCAATGCACTATCACCTTAAAAATCTGGGCGCTCAGCAAGGTAACTGGCTGTATACCATGTGTACATATACGCACAAGAATGTAAGCCTGTGTCTGTCAGTTTAAGCTAGCACTTGATTTTTCAGGCAGCTTCCTGCTTATTGCAACATGCTTGGTATAAAACAATCACACAATGTGTAGGTCAAACAGGAGGACAGACTGTCCATGAAACCCCTACATTTTCCAGATATTGCCAGTTTAAAAAAGCAAAAGAAACAGAACAAAATGCAAAAACCTAGAACTCTTGGTTCAGAAATGGTATCTTTTATTATCCTAGTTAGTCTAATAAAAGGTATCATTTCTGAACCAGGAATTCTAAGCTTTTGCATTTCTTTTAGTCTCAGACCAACATGGCTATCAAAAACATCCAAAGAAACAGAACTACGTTCTGAAAGTTTTTGACCGGTTTATGACAAAAGCTCCAATTAGAAAAGAATTCTTGATACCAAGCCTTTTATATTGGAATTGTTGAAACTGTATTAATGTATGCTGCAGATCATTCACACACTTAGCCTATACTTGATCTGATGCTGGCTCGTATTTAGGAAAATGAACAGCATGCTTCCAAAGTATTCATCTGTTAACAGCGAGTAATCCAAAAGTTTTATAAGATTAAACTGAACTTACTTTGGACTGAGTTCTTTTCTGATTTTTCACGCTAAATTTCTCCTTCATTTCCTCCAAGAGATGCTTCAGCTCCCTCTCTTCTGATGTTCCTAAATATTTTTGGTTAATGTGAAGATAGTAATGCCATTTGGCTGATTCAAAACCCCAGTGGCAGGTCCTTTTATCAGGAGATCTATGTGAATGCATCACAAACGTCTGTGGAGAAAACATTCCATAACACTCCAAACACTGGATACACGCAGCATCTGGCTGAAGATAGAACTGAGGTGCGAACAAACCCTGGCACTTGCCCAAGCATTCATGCTCTACTTCAAAGGCACTGCCAGTTTCTTTAAGTTGAGCCAACGTGTTTTTAGCAGGATGCAGACTGCCATTTTGAGGGAAAGTGCGAGGACGTAGTAAAGCATTGCATAATCTCTGAGCATCAGTCAGCGTGATCAACCCGCAGGATGGGGCATTAAATGGAAGGATCCCCAATACCTTCAGGATATGAAGCTGATCAGAAGTGCATCTTGAACAGTATATGTACAATTCATCACAAACTGCATTAATTTGTTGGAGGGAAAAGTCTCGGAGCACAGAATTCAAGACTTGAGGTAGGCAGAGTCTTTTTTCTCCACCAACTTTAAAACAGGAAATAGATTCCCCCTCCAGCGTAGTCTGAGTGAGCTCCGTGGAACTATCTGAAGGGACAAGCAAGGGGCCAGGAAGTATCTGCGGCGATGGAAGAGGCAAGAAGACGGTGGGCGACATGCTTTCCTCAGAATAGCGAGCGGAAAAAGCGGCTGGTCCACCCAGCGAACTCTGGCTACTTAAATGGAACTGTGCCAAGGTGTGTTTCAAACCAGGGTTTAAACTCAGGGGCTCAGATACAGCAGCGCTGTCTGACTTGACATTTTCTCTATCCACCTCCATGGGAGTTTCATCATATTCATCCAAGTTTTCTTTCTTGATGGTGGGCATCTTACTCACCCCAGTTGGGAACTCAGTATTTCCATGCATTTCTGTCATTGCTTTCTTTACCGGAGGGCCCCCGTCCTCACGCATCCTATTTGCTTTCTGGTCTGAGCCAGGGCGCAGGGGGAAGTTTGCCTGCAGGCCTTCCATGGCCGACTGCCGCGCGTTTACAGAAGGAAACCGTGAGGGCGCATCTCTCTAGCTTCTCTGTCAAACAAATGTCAGTTGTGGCTTATCTGAACTCCCTCAGACACACAATCAGTGCTACGCCAGGCCAGAAACAGCGCTATGCCGGGGCCTCCCGGAGGGCAGCCGAGTGGGAAGGGGCGGGGGTGGGGGACGGTGTTACAAAGCCCCGCTGGGCTCCTGGGCGGCGCAGACAGCAGGGCACGTTTCCTGCCCGCAGACCGCTGGCTTCTCCATCAGGCACCAACTCATCTGTGAGGTGGGGGGAAAAAAAGGAGAAAGGGAAGGGTCGGTCTCAGCGGGCTGCCAAGACCCGGCCCCACCGCCCCCTCAGCCTGGCGGCCCGTTTGCACCCATCCGCCCCGAGGGGCGAGGGGCCGGAGCCTCCACAGGCCGCGGGACACCCCGGGACACAAGCAGAACGCG
>NW_017728910.1:13751531-13774142 GCF_001723895.1 Crocodylus porosus | reverse complement strand
CCTCAGGACTGGACGGGACAGGACATGCCCACGCCCACGCGCGGACTCGCCTCGGCTCGCCCGGCCCGCGCGGGGATTCCCTGTGGCGGCGGCCGGGCGCAGACGGGGCGGAGCCGGCAGTGACTCAGCCGGGCGCCGGGCGCCCTTCCGCGGGGCCGCTCCCCCAGGGAAACCCCGGGCTCGCGGGGGCTTCCGGCCTCCTGGCCGCGGCCCAGCTGCTGTGCTGGGGCCGGAAAAGCTCGGGGACCTCAGAGCCGGCGCCGTGACTGTGCAGCTGCCATTTCCCGGCTCTGCCTTGCCCGGGCTCCCACGTGTTTAAAGCCCTGCGGCAGAGAGCAGGGAGCCGGCTGTGTCCCCCCGCTGTCCCTCTTCCCCTGGGCGGGTGGAGGGAGCCGGTGCCGGTGTCCGGTTCCCTGGTGAATCCGTGGCTGCTCCCACGCCTGGCTCACCAGGTCGCGGCTCTGACGAAAAGAAACGTCCCTCGGCTCGTTGAAACCCGTGTCTGTCGACCTTGCGGGGTCTGCAGACTAGGTCTAAGGGGTCTGCGAAAGGAAACGGTGATCAATCAAAAGCGTGCAAATACACACGCTTGCCGTTCAGGGGGGTCCGTGCCTCCGCTCAGAATATTTTGAGGGTCCACAAATGAAAGAAGGTTGATAACTGCCATTTTCAATGTCTTGGGGATTTGTTTCATTGTATGCATCCTCTTTCTTATATTGCTAGAGACTGTAAATTGACTTTCTCTTCACTGTTTAGTATTTTGTAAAGCCTGATCATGCCTGCCCTCAGGCCTGTATTTTCTAAACTGAAAAGGCCTGGTCTCTTTAGTCTCTCTCCTATGGTAGTCCTTCCATGCTGCTAATCATCCTTGTTGCCCTTCTTTGGACCTTGTCGAGTCTCTATGCTTTTTTTGAGAACTGGGCACAGTATTCAAGGTGTGGATGCACCATGGATTTATAAATGGGCATGCTGATATGTTTTGTTTTGCTTGTGATTCTCTTCTTAATGAGCCCTAACATTTTGTTTGCCTTTTTGACAGCTGCTGAGCTCCGAGCTGATGTTTTTAGCAACCTGTCCACAATGATTCCTGGCTCTCTTTCCTGTGTGGTAGAAGCTAATGTCAAGCCCATCACCATTTAAGTATAGTTGGGGTTATTTTTCATTTTACACTTAATTATACTGAATTTCACCTGCTATTTGGTTGCCCATTCACTCAGCCATGGCAGATCCTTCTGTAGTTCCACATACTCCACTTTGACCTTTATCTTGAGTCGACAGAGGTTGAGAACCTGGGTCTAAACACACCAAACAGGCACAGGGGCAGGGAAGGAGTATGAGAGAGAAAAAATGAGCCATGTGATGGTAGCAAGAATCAGGATCCTTTCATTTATTTCTGGGATGTCTTTACTTACAGGGAGGCTTTACTTAGTGGTGTAGAAACTAGGGGCAGGGGAAGAGGAGCAGAATTGGAGTGAAGGTGAAGGGAGGACTGGAGCAAATGGACAATCAGCATAGGGCAGAGAACATCCTTTCTAAACCCCCCGTGATTCTCTGCCAAGATCCAGCAAACAATTTGGTGGGAAATCTTGAGGGTGCCTGTAACAGGGTATTCCTGCTCCTGTCACTAGAAAGGCCTGAGAGAACGAGGGACCCTGGGCCAAGAAGGACAGTAAGGAGCAACAACCCAGGTGGACTGGGCCCAGGACTGATAAGGCCAGGTGGCTAATGAAGCTGTACCTGGGGCAGAAGGCCCTGTCCAGTGCCTGAAAAGAGACTGGGCTGGGGTTATTAGTCCAGTCTGACAACATAAGGGGAGCTTCTGCCTGCAATAGGGAGAAGCTCTTGGGAGTGTGCAGCTATTAGAGGCTGGCCACCCAGAGGAAGTGGAGGAGGCTCTTGCAAGGGAAACTATTTGGGTTATGAAGCAGCTGACTCATGTTTTTGTTCTGTTTGTACTCCAGGACTGAGTTGTGGCTACAAGGAGTGGAGGAGGACATGAACAGGGATGCCTGGGTGGCATTCCCCTGCTACTTGCCCCAAGAGTTGGCCCTGAGCTAAAGAAGTGGAGGCTGGTGCTGAGATTTTCAACTGCCAAGGCAGGGCTCCCTAGGAGGGCTGATACCTGGCAGTTGAGATCTTAAATGGTAGACCAAGGCTGGGCTTGTAGCCAGAGAAAAAGGGGACCATGATTATGACAGCAGAGGGTCTGACAAGTCCTCAGAAGCCTTGGAAATGCTCCCTTAAAATGGAAACACTTGAACAGGAGTATAGGCTTAATGGGGCAACTAGCAGGGATACCAGGGACTGCTTCTCAACTACAACCAAGTAGCATCAGAGGTGTGGCAGATGAAAGACCAGAGGTGTGGTGGGGCTGGGAGTAGGGGACAGCCTAGTGTTGGGGTAACAGCACCCAGAAGGGTGTTATAATGCCCCAAAACTCATTTCACTAATTTACCTTGCCGTTTTCAGGCTGTGCCTGCCAATGGAAAGAAGTTCAAAGTGAACAAAAATCAATAACAAAGGGAAGAAGGAGCAAAATATGGTTAGTTGTTTTATTCAGTCACTGTACTATAGCTCATTTAATTAGGGTAGTACAATACTTGTAAAGTATTGATGATAACTTTTATTAGACCAACAAGGTGTTTTTCTCAGCTGCAGGACAGAAAATATCTTGCCCCCACTCTATCAAGACCCTTCACAGTTTATCCCCATTGTACCTGTTCATTGTATTTCAGGCATTGTCCCCCTCTCCCCGCTTTACTCATCCAATGGTGCTAGCATTTTGGTCCTTTCCCTTTCTTTGTACTTTTGGCTATATTGTCTGTTATGAGCTGTCCACTCAGAGTGGACTAAGAAACGGGTAAAGAACTTTAAAATCATAGGGTTTTACAACTGATCAGCTGTGAAGTGGAAGCTAAGCTATTGCAACTTTAAATTTGTTTCATTCAATATTATAGCACTATAGAAGCAGATAGTTTAAACTACAACAACTATTCAGGTGACACCTAGTCTGCCACAGTAAGTCTACCTTCTTAAAATGGTTTAGTTAATATTCCATCTTAAGACTGTGGACAAATGTCAAAAGTGGATTAACTAAAGATAAGAAATCAGTGCATATGAATTAAAAGTGCCTTAAACCTCTCTATGAACTGACTGCCCAGAGGAGTTTTCCATCTATTGACCTCTCTGTGAAATCCTATGAAATACAAACTTTCATTTCTACCCAGGAGAAGTTTTACAGCCTTTTCTCCAATGCCTGATGAAGGATGTTTGTACCCAAAAGTTTGCAATTAAAGATTTTTTTTTCCCCAAAACATCTTGTTGGTGTAATAAAAGATATCATCTCTACTATGAGTCCTGATTGTCCTTTCCTCAAAACTAATGCGGCTACAAAAACCTGGATACCTTAAACTTCTCTGTATACTCTTATTCAGAAGCAAAGGGTCTTTATTTCTTTACTTAGGTCACTCTCAAAGGATTAAACTACAGCAAATAAAGGTCAGTTTATTCTGGACTGCAGGGCTGTCCCCAGACAAAATAGATTTTTGCCTCCATATTTCCATAATTAACCATGCCCACTAACTGGAAGCTGATCATCACTAATCAGTGCTAGAAATGCTGCCATTTCCATGCTGCTGCCCTGGACGAGTGCCTGGTTTGTCCATAGGAGGTGCAGGGCAGATTTGGATGAAATTATCCACAGATTAGTTCAATGCTTTTTAACTTGTACACGTTGACCGCACACTTTAATTGATCTGTCTTAACTTTCCTCAGGCATTGCTTATTGACATAACACTCCTTGAATAAACCTATACAGCTACTGCTTGATTCTTCTTAAATCCTTTTTTAAAGTTTTAATCTATCATGTTGCGTAGCCCTAGAGCACTGCAAGCTGATGATGATTAAGCAGGTGGTGAGCTGGGACTATTGCACAGGATAAGATTTATTTTTAGAATAATAACAAAAAAACCCAAACAAGCCTCCTCTTGGTATCTATAAATTCTACACACCACTTGCCTATACAAAAATGTGTTCTTTCTGCTATCACCTTTTTGCTTTCACACACCCTCTACCCCCCTCCTGGTCTTGTTTTATTCTATCCAGTTTTTGCATCTGATCTTAAATTTAAATTGGTGCATCACTGGTATAGGCTATTCGCACAGCAGCTAATGCAGTGGCCTCTGGTCTGATTAGGCCCTGTAGGTGCTATTGTAATGCAAAAAATAAATATCCACATAGTAGTGTAACTGAATAAACAGCTATGACTAAGTATTTAGTAATAGTTCTGCCAACACAAAGCCAAGAATGGTTTTATATTTCCACAAATCAAAGCATGAGCCTATACTAAGTTTTATGCAGTCACATAACAAATGTGACTTGTGTGCATTTCATTTTAGAAATAGGCCGCATTGGTATTTGGTTTGTGTTGATTCTCTAACAACTGTTATATGACCCTCAACCAGTTGAGACGCACCTGGTCAGTCAGTCACTGATGTATAGTCATTATGGATTCACCTTTATTGACCTCCAGTGATGCTGATGTAATCCTGCTGTGTTCCTTGACTGGAGAATCCAGATCATTTCAACTTGGTGTGCTCTCCATTTCTGTTAGTTAATATTTAGCAGAAGCTTCTAGATCACAGGCTCTGATTTTCATGGGAGACTTCAATCACCCTGAGATCTGGTGGGAGGGGCAATCCAGCAGTGCACAGGCTATCCAGGAAGTTTTTGGAGAGCATTGGAGACAATCTTCTGGTGCAAGTGTTGGAGAGATCAGCTAGGGGCAGTGCTCTTGATCTATTGCTCACAAACAGGGAAGAATTGGGGGATGTAGAAGTTGATGGTAAGTTAAGCAGCAGTGACTGCACGAAAGTTGAGTTCAGAATCCTGACAAAAGGAAGAAAGGAGAGCAGCAGAGTATGGACCCTGGACTTCAAAAAAGCAGACTTTGATTCCCTCAGGGAACTGATCATCAGGATTCCCTGGGAACTCAGCCTGAGGGGGAAAGGAGTCCAGGAGAACTGGTTGTATTTTAAAGAAACCTTACTAAGGGTACAAGAACAAATCATCCCGATGTGCAGTAAGAATAGAAAATGTGGCAAGCAACCAATTTGGGTTAGCAAGGAACTCTTCGGAGATCTTCAACACAAAAAGGAAGCTTACAAGAAGTAGAAGCTTGGACAAAGATCTTGGGAGGATTATAAGAATCTTGCTTGGGCAAACAGTGACAGCAGTGATGAAGTCACGAAGGCCTAATCGTGCAATTGAAGTTGCAGCTAGCAAGGGGCATGAAGGGTAACAAGAAGGATGTCTACAAGTATGTTAGCAACAGGAGGAAGGTCCAGGACAGTGTGGGTCCCTTACTGAATGGTGGAGGCAACCTAAATGACAGATGATGAGGAAAACACTGAAGTACTCCATGCCTTTTTTACCTTGGTCTTTACAGGCTAGGTCAGCTCCCAGACTACTGTACCAGGCAGCACAGTTTGGGGAGGAGGTGAGCAGCCCTCATTGGTAAAAGAACAAGTTAGGGACTATTTAGAAAAGCTGGACATGTACACGTTTCTGGGGATGGGTGCAATGCATACAAGGGTGCTAAGAGAGTTGGGCTGATGTGATTGAAGAGTTGCTGGCCATTACCTTTGAAAACTTAAAGCAATTAGGGGAGGTACCAGGCAATTGGAAAAGGCCAAATATAGTGCCCATCTTTAAGAAAGAAAAGAAGGAGGATCCAAGGAACTACAGACCAGTCAGTCTCACCTCAGACTCCAGAAAAATCATGGAGCAGGTCCTCAGAGAATCTATTTCTAAGCACGTCAGGGAGAAGAAGGTGATTAGGTACAGTTAGCATGGATTCAGCAAGGGCAAGTCATACCTGATTGCCTTCTACGATGAAATGACTGGCTCTGGGAAATCAGTGAACGTAGTATACCTTGACTTTAGTAAGGCAAAGTTCTTTGTGTAGATGTAATATCTTTTATTAGACCAACTGAGTAGCCGGAAAAAAGTTCTTAGCAAGCTTTCGGGTGCAGTCACCCTTCATCAGGCATAGGGAGTCTGCTGGTCTGAGACTCCAAGGAATGAGAGAAGCTAAAAGTGTGGAGGAATGTCAGTGAAAATGTAAATAGGCAAGACAAAAGGAAAAGCAAGGCTTTTCACTTTAGCAAGGCTTTTGATACCATCTCCCACAGCATTCTTGCAAGCAAGCTGAGGAAGTAGGGGTTGGCTGAATGGACTGTAAGGTGGATAAAAAGCTGGCAGGATTGTCAGATTCAACTAGTAGTAATCAATGGCTCAATGTCAAGTTGGCAACCAGTGTCAAGTCGAGTGTCCCAGAGGCCAGTCCTGGGGCTGGTTTTGTTCAACATCTTTATTAACGATCTGGGAGATGGGATGGTTTATAGATAAGACCAAGCTGTGGGGTATAGTAGATGCACTGCAGGGTAGGCCTAGGATTCAGAGTGACCTAAACAAATTGGAGGATTAGGCCAAAAGAAATCTCATGAGGATCAACAAGGACAAGTGCAAAGTTCTGCACTTAGGACAGAAAAATCCCATGCACTGTTACAGCCCGGGAACTGACTGGCTAAGCAGCAGCTCTGCAGAAGAGGACCTAAGAGGTACAGTGGACAATAAGATAAATATAAGCCAACAGTGTGCCCTTGTTGCCAAGGCTGACAGCATACTGGGCTGCATAAGTAGGAATGTTGGCAGCAGATTGAGGGAAATAATTAATTACTCCACTCTATTCAGCACTGGTGAGGCCACATCTGGAGTACTGTATCCAGTTTTGGGACCCCACTATAGAAAGAATATGAACAAGCTGAGAGTACAGCAGAAAGCAAAGAAAATGGTTTGGAGGCTGGGGCACATGACTTCTGAGGAGAGGCTGAGGGAACTGGGTTTATTTGTTCTGCAGAAGAGAAGACTGGGTTTATTTGTTCTGCAGAAGAGAAGGGATTTAATAGCAGCCTTTAACTCCGTGAAGGGTGGTTCCAAAGCAGATAGAGCTAGACTGTTTGCAGTGGTGACAGAACAAGGAGCAATGGTCTCAAGTTGCAGCAAGGGAAGTTTAAGTTGGATATTAGAAAAAAAATCACTAAGAGGGTAGTGAAGCACCGGAATAGGTTACCTAGAAAGGTGGTAGAATCTCCATCCTTGCAGGTTTTTAAGGTCCAGCTTGACAAAGCCCTGGCTGGAATGACCTAGTTGGGAATGGCCATACTTTGAGCAGGGGATTGGACTAGATGACTAAATTCTTCCTATTTTATCAAGGAAGAATGTGCATCATAAATGTTGTTTAAGCCAGGTCTAATGTCCCCCATAGTAATTTAATTGTACATATATGCAATGAGACTCAGCATTTCCTTAAGACCACTTTAAACTGATATTTTCTGTCACTCTAGTTCTTTAGCCGGCATCAAAACAGTACCACACAGGACTATGTATATATGGCCTTATCCTAACGTACTGAATACACATATTCTCTCACACTTTCCTGAACCAGTTGCCTTTGATGTTTGTCTTTCTGTGGTCCCACAGATCAGCAAATCCTCATGACAGCTCACTCAAAGCAGTGTATTTAATAACTTCTCTCAGCATTTTAAAAATACCTCCCAATACGGTGGTTCTTCATCCCCCCAGGTTGGGTAAAGGGAACCCCCCCTAATACATATTTGTAGCAATATGTAAGTATATTGTGCAAATATCTGTATGATTAGCTCTAAGGAAATTCAGGAGATAGTTCATGAAGGCTTTTGTCTTCAATACCAACCACCAATGAAAGAAAATAGCAGTCTTCGCTCATGGAATAGAGGGAATCTATACTTAAGCAACTTGGATAGTATGTTTTTTTCCAGTAGAGAGGAGTACTACACACAAGCATACCAATGGGCACATGCATTCTTAGAGGACTATGTGCTTGTAACTGGTATTAAGGAGCTGTTTGTAATATTAGGGAAAATGACTGAAGAAACTTCTTCCATAACTTTTGTACATTGAACAGCATCCAATTTCAACACAAAGTTATATATTTCAGTGCTAACCTCTTCGCAGAGCAGCTGAGCAATGCAGATGGGGTATCATCCAGGCAGGACTAAGCCTGAGCCTGCACTTACTTATCTGCTTAGCTTTCGTAACAGATGGGGAAATGGAGGCACAAAGCTAAGTTGAAGCCAGAAAAAGCCATGCTGCCAGGTGCACATTCTAGATCTTACCATTTTTTCCATCATCATTTAGGATATGTCCTGCTGCCCTTGCCTGTAACTTTTCTCCAGCCCTTTGCCTTATTGCATGGTGACCCTGTGTGCCTGGCTGTCGCACTTAAATTCTTAGTTCATTTAAGTATGTCTAAGGTTTGTAAAGCACATTAGTACCAAAACAGTTACATGGCTAAAAATTTACCTTTAAGATTTTCATAACTTGTTTGTGAATTGCACTAATAAAACATAGAAGGACTTACTCCTAACTACTAATCTCTGTACCTGTGAATGAAAATCAATACATTTCTTAGGGCCTGAGGCTATTCACGTTGAAGGTGGATTTAAAATCAAGTGCCCAACTAAGTCCATCCAGCTGTTCAGAACATTATATTATATTTAAATTTAAAGCCGCTTCAGATGTTGCCAGGTTTGTCTTTGTGCAAGACTCTTAAAAGAAAGCTCCAAAAGAAAGAAAAAAAACTAGTCTAGTATGTTTTTAGTTTCTTTAATGTATACACATTACCTGAAGGGAGTATTTATTTTTGCAGTTAAGGTTAGATAGCTGACCCATCTCATAACATATTGATCAGGTCCTCCAGAAAAAAATCGTTTGACATTCCTGGTATTTCTAAAATAAAAGCAAACAGAACACTCCCATAAAAGGCAGGCTCTCAGTACTTTATAAAGCAAAAAAAGAAAAAAAAGGCACAAGCAATTCTTTAGCATTCCTTACAAGTCACCTCTAACAGTCTCTGGTGGGTGATACCTCTCACCCACACCCGAAGAAGGGGAGAGAGTGAGACAACTGATCTGCATTTCTAATACATAAGTGAAAAAATTCCTTCTACATTACTGCATGTAAAGTGAAGTGTCAACTAATGTATAAAACTTAAAATAAGTCTCCTTCAGTTGAGCTGGTTAACACACAGATACTAAACCTGTTTGTCAAACTGTTAAATGTGTAAAGAATTTTATCACACTTTTTAAAATAAAATTTAATTCAAGTTGCACATTTGTGAACAAAGGGCGTTTCCTACGGGATTCGAGAGAAAGTTAGCACTTGTTAGTTTCCGTATATATACACACTGTCTGGAATGACACTATGTTCAATTAAATAGTGCTTCTGGCAAGGGATAATAAAATTATGCAGTTGTTTCAAGGTAGTATTTTAAGAATATGTAATTTTAACACCACATCTCCCCCACCTCCCCAAAAAAAATAATAATAAAAAAAAAGTAAAACAACTCATGTCCAATGGATATCACATGATTTGCTACACAGTGACATGGCTTCAACAGGAAGGAGCAAGAGCATCTCCACCCAGAATAGTCTACATGAGGCTGAGGTAAGAACTGAACAGAGATCTCTTGCTTCCGAGATGAGTGTTCTGACTGCTGGGCTATTATACAAAAGGTGAGCAGTAGTACCACCTCCTTCACTGACCTGCTCAGCTCTTCAGGATATTTCCTAGTGGCTAGCTCTAGTCCAGGGACACACAATTATTTTGGGTGGAGGGCCACTTACTGAGTTTTGGCAAGCCATTGAGGGCCGCATGACAGGCAGCCAAGGGCAGATAAATATTTTCTAAAATTTTTAGAGGCCCCACGGGCTGTATAGAATGGCCTGGCAGGCCACATCTGGCCTGCCAGCCGCATTTTGCCCACCCCTGCTCTAGTCCCTGCTCAGTATGATGCACGTTCTGGACTCCATTCTCCCCACATCTGATGCAGGCCTAAGTACCTAATAGGAATGTTTCAGCACCTAATATTTACATCTAGCCCAAGTGCATCCTGACTTTTTCTTTTTGAAACCATCTGTATAATTGCTACGGATTTTATAAAACTTGGTTAAATGTTGGGACTGATAATTAAGAAAACTGCAGTTCAACAGAAAATGTGCTCTACAGCTCATGTATTTTGTACAATTATTACTAAGGAACAGCAGTGCTTACAGGGGCTTGGCTATTCATGTATTATTTTTTCCTTTCAACCTTCTATCTTTAAAAAAAAAAAAAAAAGGCTGACCTAGAGAACTATACACCAATCAGCCTAATTTCACTTGCCAGAGAGATTCTAGAGCATAATATTAAACAATCAATTTCCAAGTACGTAGAAAATATTAAAATGATTAAGAAACAGCCAATATGCTCGTTAAAAACAGATCATGTCAAACTCATCTCGTTTCTTCTGCCAGTGAAACTGAACCAATGGATGAAAACAGCAGATGTGATGTACCTTGATTTAAGTTAGTAAGGATTTTGATGCTGTCCCTCATGCTAAGGGAGCTCAAGCTAAATAAATACTGCCTTAATATAGTCAACCTCAGATGGGTTAAAATTAGCAAGAGGCGTTATCAATGGTCCTGCAACAAATTAAGAGGGCATCTAAAGTAGGGTTTTACAGGGTCTTTTGGTACTAGTTCCATTTGGCATTGCAGGCAACTTGGAAGGGGATGGTGTTGCATAAAAGGCAAACTAATTCTGGGGTATATAAATAGGAACACTTAAGTAGAACATGAATAATGATTCCACTCTTCTCAGCACTGGTGGAGTACTGGGGCCAATGTTGATCACCTTTTAAAAAGATAACATCTAGAACGATAGGGGTAAATCTAGAAGAACAAGAAGAATGCTGAGAGGCTTAAAACCCATGGCCTAGATGAAAAAGATGAAGGAACAGGGCTTGCTTAGTATACAGAAAAGGTGGAGAACATGTAGCAGCCTTCCAATGCATTTAAAGCAAGAGTGTGAAACACATGGCTCACAGAACTGGTCCATTCAGCAGACTCCTGGAACTTGCAGGGATGGGCATTCTTCTGAATTCAGGGTGTCTGGACCCCAATGGACATGGTTATCAGTGGCAGCCCCGCAGAACCATGCTGCTGTCCAAAAACAGTCCTATGCCACTGCACACACCCAAACATATGCTGCCTGCTGTGGACCTAGGCAAGATAATAGGAAAAAATGCTAATTGCTGGGGTGAAGCAGGCTGCTTAGGGAGGTTGTGGGAGTTCCTTCACTGTAGGTTAAGAAGAGTTGGCCAAGTAAGTCATAGACAGTCTATACAGGCCTGAAATCAATCTTACACATTCAAGGCCTACATTTCTACCATGTGTCCCTGGTCACTTTGCTCAACTCTTTTTCTTGGTGCTGCAAGATTATTTTAACCATATACAACAAGGGTGTCAAATTCACCTGGTCTGTAGAGCTGCATGAGTGGCATGGAGCCAGTCTGTAGGTCAGATGAGGATCACAGCCTTCCCCCTTCCCCCCAGCATACCCAATTCCAGTTTGGGACCCACATGGTATGGATTCTAGAAAGCTGGAAAGGGCACTGCATATGGCACGATCCAGCTGGAGTAGCTGCCACACTGCACATGTTGACCATCCTAGACAGGCTGATATATGGTGTTTGCTCTGGGATGCACGCTGAACATAGTACCTGCTCCAGCTGGTCTGGACCCATGCTGCATGCAGCACTTGCAGGTGCCATGTGCAGTGTAGGTCCCAGATTAGTTGTAGCAGATGTCACATGCAGCCCAGTCTGAGTTTCTGGAGTGGGTGCTGCATGCAGTGCAGTCTGGCTGGAGAGGCTACCATGTGCAGCGCAGCTGCTCCTCTGGCTGGATTGCACCACACAGGCACCCTTTCTAGCCACTCCGGTACCTGAGTCTGAGACCAACTAGAGCAACCACAAGATAAAATATGCTGTGGGAGGGGGATAGGATCTGTGGGCCAAATCTGGACTGTGGATCTTGCTTGCAGTTGGAGTTTAAGTCTTTAAATTATATGAAACCTAGAATTTGTTTCCTTTGGTATGCATACAGCCAATGCCAAAATCAACTTTATGCCACTGAATTGCAGGATTGGAAGGAACTTTGTGGGTCATCTGGTTCAACCCCCTGGAAGAACGCTACTTCAGAAAGGGTTTGATACAAGCTCTCCAGAAGTAATTGCAATTTAACCCATTCCAGAGCATCCTCAGTTAAGCAACTATGACTATTTCATATTTTTAATGCATCTCTTCTATTGTTTAAAGCTCAGGTGAGGGCAGTTTAACAAAATCAAAAAGGGTGCAGAACCAGTCAGTTTTATTTTTTTTACCTTTTGTAAAATACAGTATTTATGACTAATGATATTACCATACTTTTGGTCTACAGTATTTTTGGATGTTTAAAGTCTGAAGTGCTCATCAAGGTATGTGAATATAGGATACAAACACACTTAAAATTATGGGAGCAGACAGTGTCCCCAGAATTATTTCGTAAAGCGAGATTCAAAATGGCTCTAGAAAGCAGGGGTGTCCTTTATGGTGGTACAATGGCATGTGCAAAAATGACATGAAGTCATTCAACATTAATGTAGAAAGCTGGAAAGAGTGTGCAGAATATCCTCCAACCTGAAGGGAACATCTGGCACTGTGTACAGCACAACATGAAGCTGCTTTGATCTAGAGGATGGAAGCAAAGTGAGAAAGAAGATAGCAGTGTGCTGGACTCCAACTTGGGCAACACATAGGTCTGTGAAACTGTGTTTCTCTCAAATTGGGCTCATCATCCACAAGCAGATTCATCAGGCACCTGACTCATCCTCTTACGTGTACACCATGATCTAGAGGATCAATTGTTGCCTATGGCATAATCTAATTAAAGTTGAATGGCTTCATTAGAAAGCAGACAGCTGTATGGTGAAATATGAAAAAATTCAAGAAAATCTGTGGTTTCACTGATCCTTCTGGCTGAGGTCATCAGTGATCCCTCATGGTCGAGGATGATCACTGTCATGGGTCAAGTAAAAGGGTTGTAGATGAGTCTGTCGATGGCTAAGAAGGCTGATCCTAGAACCGCAGACTCTGGCAGATGTCACATCATGGTTAAAGGGAGGGTCAAACCACAGACTTTTTAGTCTAGTTTCCTTTCCTTTCCTTTCCTTCCTGTAATTTTTGTATCTCCAAGGAGAGGCTGTTTTCCTCTAAGTAAGATGTACCTTCTCCCAAAAGGAGTTGCCATGCAGCCCTGCCCCAGGCTAGTTTTTCTCTGATTTGTGGTGTCAATGCCACACTTCCTAATGTTCATCATGAGGGTGCCCTTTAAACTGTTTCCTTTGGCCCCCACCTGTCCTTTGTCCTTGGCTGAGTTGGGAGTATAGCAGCTGTTATGGAAAACATCCATCAAGCACACGTACAGTGTCCTGTCCACCACAGCTAACACTGAATAATCAATGCTTTCATACCGATTGTGTTGGCATCTGTGAGGACACTGGCATTTCTGCAAAAATTCTCCCACTTTATGCCAAGGATCTTCTGGAAGTAGTACTGGTAAAGGCATTCCAGACTTTTCAGGTGGTCTTTGTAGGTCACCCAAGCTTCACAGCCATAGAGAAGAGTTGGGGTTACCACAGCCTTGTAGAATAAGAGCTTTGCTCAAGTCCTAATGTTGTGACAGTTGAACAAATGATAATACAGTCTGCTGAAGGCAGAGCTGGCACATTGGATTCCATACTGGATCTTCTTGTTAATGTTGACCTTCTTTGAGACAAGGCTGCCAAGGTATGCAAAAAGTGTTCAACATTCTCCACCTCCGATCCATCAATGAGGATCTTTGGGGGGGAGTTAATTGGTCTGGAGCAGACTGGTGAAGTATCTTCATTTTTCTGATGTTAAGGGGCCAGTCCTCAGCACTGATACACTTGAGAGAAGCAATTAAGGGGAATTTGTAGGTCTTCCTCAGTATGTGCAGTGACAGCACAGTCATTAGCGTGCTGAAATTCCACAACTGAGGCTGATGTAACTTTGGTTTCGGCATGGAGGAAGGAAAGATTGAAAAGGTTCCTGTTCATCCTATACTTGATGCTAATGCCACGTGGCAGAGTCACAGATAAGCATGTTGATAACTGCAAGAAAGATGGAAAACAAAATTGGTGCAATCATGCAGCCTTGCTTGATGCCAGTTCAAATGGCAAAGGACTCTGTAGTGCACAGGATGGAGGCAGTCATCTGGTCATGAAGGAGTCTTAGGAGGGTGATATGTTTCCCTGGCCAGCCAAACTTCAGTAAGGTCTTCCACAGAGCCTCACAGTTAAGAGTCAAAGGCTTTGGTCAATTTGATTAAAGGCCATATAGGATTCCTGGTGGTGTTCTTGGCACTTTCCCTAGATCTTCCGGGCCACAAAAAATCAAGTGCATAGTGTCTCTTGATGGGCATTGAGACACGTGGGAAAAATTTCTTTGGCAACAGGGAGCAGTCAGTTCAGCAGAATTTGAGCAAGAATCTTCCCAGTGATGGAGAGGAGGGTGATGCCTTGACAATTTCCAGAGTCACCCTTCTCTCTCTTTTTAAAAAAGGTGATAATATTGGCATTCCTCAGGTAATGACAGCTCAAAAGTAAGACCACTCAAAATCTGAGCCTAAATTAAATTCTAGAGCAGTGATCCTCCAACCTTTTCACTATGGAATCCCTCCAAAACTCCCTTTTATTTAGCAAATAGAGAAAGGACAAAGTGGTTACAACTCACAGGTTGATAATTTGTACCAAGAGGAATCCACTATAGGATCAAAAAGGAAAAGAGCAAGCATCTTTGCAACTCAGGACTTGAGAGAAATCCTAAATAACGTACAGAATACAATCCCAAATTCCCACATTCAGTTCCCAAAATAATGAAATAGTATCCCAAAACCATATGCTTACTAGTGCTTGGCCTCATCTTTGAGAAGCCATTGGGGTGCTTCACTTTGGGGGGAAAAGGGCCTTGCAGTAACAACACTACACACAAACAAAACAAAAAAAAAAAGACATTCTCCTTCTAGTATAAAGAAACACGTCTGTCAGGCCCTTGATGTGTGTCCAAGACAACAGGGCTGAATACAATGCGATTTGGCAGCCTTAAGTCAGGCTATCTTTTTTTAGTCATCATTTCTGAGAAGAACTATACAGAATAGAAGATCTATTTGCATTAAACATGTTTGGCTCCAACAGAATAGATTTCCATAGCTGTTTGTATGACGTGACTTCAGAATTCTCATATTTTTTTCCAATCTAGTTTAACACACAAAAAAATACAACTTCAAATAGCTAATTTTTTTTAGTCCCCTGAGCCTGTCAAATAATGGTTATCCTCCTTACTGTCCCTCAGTTTTGCTTCTTTTTTTTCCAGAAGCAAATTTGTTCCTGTATTCTTTTGTTGGGTAAATATTTCAGAAGGGTCCCCCAAGATCTACAGCCACTGTGTAAAATATATACCAGACTTGTAGGGCTACTTTGCAGAACAGCCTTGGATAAACTATTGAGAGACTTCAACTACAACCCCAATATATCTCAAGTTACTAAACTGTTGTTAATACTGAGAGCTAGTATAAATGTTTTATTTAAAGATTTAAAAGTAAAAAGTATGCACAGATACAGGGAATGATTACACAACAATATCCAAGACATTATTCCACGTGAAAACAGTACAGTATTAACAAGAAGAGCACCCAGTTTGTATACAAAAATGAGGTTTACTCAACATAAGCACATCATGCACCTGATGTAGATAGTTAATTCTTTCAAAAACAAGAACCTACTGTACTTGACTGTCTGTGCACAATTTCCCTGCTGAATATTAAGACAGCCACTACACACCTAACAATTCAATGTTAACAGTTAATGCCATGGCACTTAGCTTGGAAAAAAATGAAAAAGTAAAAAAAATCCTTGCAGTGACAACTTTTAAAAATATTTATCACATTTTGTGTTAAATAAAGATACTGAAACAGAAGGCCAACCATAAGTTAAGATTCATAAAAAGAAGTAGCGTGTATATTTTGTAACATTATCTGTAAAATGCCCCCCCCCCAAAACAAACCTTTTATTTTGCTTCAAGAATGGAAAAACCCAAAACATGAAAGTATTAATTCTTAAATGTGTACAATGAAAAACAAAAATGCGTTTCCCTATATAAAGACATTTTATTGAATATCCTATATGCAGTTATACTCCTGTGCAAGGGCAAGTTAATTCATTTAAGACAGCAGTCTTTTAATGCTAGCACATTCCTGGCTTCTACACAGAGATGACTTGATTTTAGAAGTCAGAGGCTAAAGACATCAAGATTATCACAGATATTCCTTTTGTGAAGCAAGTACTGCCTAGATGCAGTTCTAAAGATATTACAATCACTGGCTGCCCTTGAAGACAAAATAGAAATGTCACAGTAAAGCTCAAGTAACCCATTTGACCTTAAAAGGAGCTTGATTTTCATAAAAGATGAGCTCAGCACTTCCCAAAAATTACTTGTTTATTTTGAAAGTTTAGCTTCCTAACTCTAGAGAGATTTCTTAGTAGACCATGTGGGGAAAAAAAGTCTGAGCGAGGTACTGTATTATGGCCCCAAGTAGTATTGATTGCCCTCTGTGAAGCTAACTAGTCAGTTCAGGAAAAAAAGTACATATTTGAAGGTATTTCAATTCTGATGGTATAAACTGATAATCTTGATGCACTATAAATTTTCAGCAGCAGATAGGAAAGCTTATTAAAACTTCAGATGATTCTTGCTAAGTTTTGTTTGCAGAACATTAATAATTCTGCTTTTACTAATACTTAGCATGTTAGCTCACGGCTTTTCCTTGCATAATACAAATAGATTACCTCTCTCCTAAAATCCCTTTTCCTTTAAAAAAAAAAAAAAAGTCTTAAAACCAGAAAAAAAACAGATTTGGCATCCCTTCAGCCAAAGAAATTCCTCAAACGTTCAAACAAAATAGTTTGACAATTTAGCTCTCTCTCTAGTGTATATTACATTAGCCATCAACGTGACAGACAAAAGAATTATACCTTCAAGCAAGTTACCTCATTTAGTTACTCTATTTTCTAATTGCTTTGTCAGTTCAGTTCATCTGAGTCCACTATAGACTCTTAGTATTTAGAAATTACAATATGTAGTGATATTATAATAATATATATCCAGAATAAGAGTAAGAGAGCTACCGTGAGGGCACACTCCTTTTCTAGATACTGTGGTAACACACAGAAGCATGCCTTTTTCTACTGGCATAATGGAATGTTTTTCAAGCAGGATGGCAATGAGACTCTCCTCCTTATGAAGGCTGTAAAATAACAATTTCTAAACTGCCAAAGGAGCATCTATAAAATTAAAGAATTATGGGTGCCTGTATACAAGCACAGAGGCTGCTCTGACGCACTGTAATTATAGCATGTCAGAGCAGACTTGATTAAATTGAGTCTGCTGGAGCATGGTAATTACAGTGCTCTAGCAGCCTGTCTCATGTATCAGCGTCCCTGTACTTCAAAATAGTGGCAGGGCACTTGAACTAAAGCTTGTCGAACGAGCTTTAGTTCAAGTGCCTTTGCCACTATTTTGAAGTGTGAGGATGCTGATACACGGGACACTGCGACACTTTAATCAAAGAAGCTCCAAGAGCCGCTCTAATTATGAAAGCACCACCGTCACTAAAGTGCTGCAGGCGACCACCGAGATCTCCACTCTTTCCTTACACGTAGTGGCAGGGCACTTGAACTAAAGCTTGTCGAACGAGCTTTAGTTCAAGTGCCTTTGCCACTATTTTGAAGTGTGAGGATGCTGATACATGGGACACTGCGACACTTTAATCAAAGAAGCTCCAAGAGCCGCTCTAATTATGAAAGCACCACCGTTCACACCTGGAGCATGTGTAAAAGTGCCCTATAACATGAAGTCCCACATTCTCAAATATTAGCTGCCCATTTCCACTAGTAATCCTAGTTTTTTCATTTTTACAAGTATGAACTTATTCTACCCATTTACGCTGACACTTCATACACTATAACCCTTGATGAAAAGGACAGGCTCAGAAAGGCACGTGCTTTTCACATACCAAAAGGCTTTATAACGTTATTCCTAGTTACCAGTGAGAAATAAACTGAGGAGTGTAATATACCAGTTCTATTATGATCATCCCCTGGGATGAATCAAATGTTTCCTATTCCAAGAGAGCAATTACATTTTTGTTCTACTGCTGTTTAAAAGAATGGCTGTCCTAGTGTTATTTGAGTGTACAGGGACAACACTTCAGCTTCCACTGTCATCTAGAAATGATCAGGAAAAACAAGGTGAGGTGGGGTGGGGAAGCAAGGAAGAGAAAGGGTAGAATTTTACAAGTTACCAGACCTAGTACCTTAATCTTACCAAGAGTATGGAAGCTATTTAGTACTATTTTATTATGTGACTGTATGCAAAATGCACTCTTGCAAAGCAGTAACAAGATTTTTCTTCATAATACATAGCTACATCACACAATCAGCAGATTATACAGCAAAATTCACTACGTCATTTAGGCACCCTATATACCAGCTTATTTATTACAATTCAACTTTGGCAAAATTGTTGAGAAAACATTTTAAATTTTTGTGCAACCCAGAGCAAGTGCTGCACAGTAGCCGGCTGCAACAATGAATGCTGAGAATCAGTGAATAAACCACAGTTAGTGGCATGGATAAAATAGTCAGTTAATCATTCTATGCAAGTGCATCCAAACAACAAGTTGCTTATCCATGCAGAAAACAGTATAAAACACAACAAATGGCACAGTCTAGAAGAGGAAGATCAGACACATTCCTCAGCTGACATCAAAAGTGGATTGATATATTCAAAACCTTCAAATTCCGACTGGTCAATCTTCTTCACAATATCACTGTTAAAATAAAAACTAGTTACTATCTTGAGTCAAAAACATTGCTACTTATAATATTACTAAACTACGAATGTCAGTTGTATAAAACAAAAAAAAAACATACACAGTTGGTCTCAAGGGGACATATTGGGCATGTCTATACGTGGACATTTACTGCACAGTACCCAAAAGTTGCTGCATGGTACAGGCAGCATCCACATGCGCATACACATACTATGCAGCAAATATGGTGACTTACACTGACTTGGGCATAAATTTGATACCTGCATGAAGCAGGTATCAAATTTACACTAATTTAGTTACTGTGCAGTAACACATGTAGACGCCTTACTGCACAGTAACATTGTGCATGGACTAACCGTAGTCCCAAGTTGGTCCTCACACAGTGTTACTGAGCTTTAAATGCCTACACGTGTAGATGCCGGCATAAACCTGCTTACTACGCAGTAAATGCACATGGAGACATGCCCATTCTGTAGCACTCTGCCATTAGGAACTTGCTCCCTCTCCCTTCTGTTCCCCTACATCAGCCCTATTTTCCCAGTCCACTCTTGCCATTTTCTGGTCCTCCCCCTGGCATCGAAATAGGATCAGCCACTCAATCGAATAGGAGCAACCAGTGAAGTTGCCAATAAGGGTAAGAGATCCTTAGTATGTTCCATATTAAGGATGTCTCATGCAGCCAAGCTGTAGAAGGATGAAGTTTTGCTTGTTCATTTTTTTAAATTTATTTAAATTCGACCTACCTTTGTAGTTCAGGCTTTGGTGGTAGGAAGCCTCATCTACACTGTTACTTTCAAATGTATTACACTGCATCTTAACAAGGTTTTTCATTACACTGAAAACTAGCCAGTTAAAAAAAAATTCTTTCCTATCAAGAAGTTCTCAGTAGATTCATGAGGCAAGTTCTTTGACTTCAAAATCCAGTAAAGTTCATTGAAATTTGGATGCAATAAAATTTATAAAAATAGATCATGTGGAAATGTGTATTTTTGTATTAGACAAATGTCTCCTAAGGGGAAATACACAAAAGACTCAAACTAAGGCAGAACTTAGTTACCCTTTCCACATTTCAAGCTCCTCCAGAGCATCTTTCTTATACTTAAGGGTTCTTCTGCCCCCTTTATGAATCTTGGTAAAAATGGACCAGATTTTGCAAGTGTAGAGTCACACTCTGAATGGAATTCCTAGCCCCTAGCATTAGCAAGTGTGATATAGCTACCCATGTTAAATACACATCTTTATTAGTTAGCAACTCAAATTCAAAATTTCAAAAACATTTTAATATATTTGATACTTACTCATCATCTGGAGTGAGCTGCACTGGTTCATTAGTGAATTGGGAATCAAAGTTATCCAGACCAAACTCCCCTGATATATTTGGTTTAAATGGAGGAACCACTTGTTTTTGTTCCATCTAGAAATAAAATTATTCCAAGAGAAAAAACATGAGTTACAACCTATTAGATAGCACTTTTGTTTAAACAAGGTTGAAGATTATTGTTAAATTACCTTTTTTGGGGCAAATAATCCACTAATTTACTGCAGTACATGTCTATGGTTACTATATGTAAGAAGGGTTTATGGAATCTGCATATTCCTCTCTATTATTTCCCTACATATTCCTCTCTATCATTTCCCAATCATATGTACATTTACTATTTAAAAATGTCTCTGGCTATAAAGTGCTGACCCTGCTTTGTTTCAGCAAAGACAAGCTCTCACATCTGAACTGTACAAACAGAAAACTCAAACATTTACGTACCAGATCCCAGTCAACATTGCGGAAGAATGGATGTCCCTGAATATCTGCAAATCCTGTTTGAGGATGGCAGCCTAAACGTTCTTTTGGATCCTATGGAAGACAGAATGTTTTAAAGTTTCAAATCGTTTTGCAAATGGGTGCCAGAGACCAAATGCATAAGATATTACTCATTACAGGTTTTGTTGTAAATAGAGGAAAGTAGAAAGTGTATCATTTCTTGTGTTACGCTATCTTGTAGAAGAAATTAAAAGGAAAAATGTACATGACATAGTTCATGGCCCAAAATAAGCTGGTTATGTTCTAAAAGAAAAAAATAAAATGGAGAAAGCCTAACAAACCTAACCTATTCATAAATATCTACAGGTTAGCTCTCATTCAGGTGCAGCAAAGTGAGAGCTGAAATTTCAATACTATAAAAACAAGTGGGGATACATGGGCAGTAGACTGTTTACATCAGTTTTGTATACAACATTGAAATTGTGCATCTAAGACTAGATTCAAAGTAATTTAAAAGCCAAAGAGAACAGTTAAACTAATACAGCACACAAACTAGGTAGAGGGAGTAATCTTTGTTGAAAAATAAGTTAACTGGCTTTTTAAAAAAGGATCACCTGTAAAATGTTCTGCTTTGAAATACAGTCGTTAGAAGAATCCCATTACTTCTTCCATCAACCATCTAGCAGATGATGAAACATGGGATAATTAAGAATGATTTAAATGTAGAAAGAAACTTCAGGGAAAATGATAAATAGATATATTTAGTGCATTTCTAAGCTTCTTATTTTGGATTGAGTATCTGCAAAGTTTCAGGTTTCAAAAACAGAGTGACACATTGGTGCCATGGGTTTTTAGTTGTAAGAATTTTGTTTTGGACGTATCCTTTCCAGGCTCAGGCTCTGTCTACCAGACTTCTACCAGAGGGCTATTCTGATGTCAGCTACATACCAATTAAAAGTGGGGAAAAAACCTTCAAAACACCCCCATGTTTCCCTTGCTCTCAACTGAAGTATATGGTTCTATATCTTACCTTGTTAAGAAAACTTTTTAGAACACTTGCTGCTTTAACAGAGAGGGATCGTGGAATACGTATTTGCTTTTCCAAAATAACTGTAAGGAAAAAAAGTTAGGGAATCAGAATTTTGTGAGTTGGGGGGGTTGTTTTGTTTTTTTAAAGTAGTAAAAAAAGCCTGCCAACCAGTATATTTTACACATGTGGATGCTCACCTTGAAAGAGATAATCCTCTGTGTTCTGATCAGGGTTATCAGAGCTTCCAACAATGTCAAATGGTGATCTTCCTGCCATCATTTCAAACATAAGTACACCCAGTGCCCACCAGTCTACGCTGAATCCTAGGATTTAAAAGCAAACAGTACTAAACCTATTTCATCAAGAAGGAATTACTGAAACATTTAATTGTGAACTACAGCTGTAGCCAAGCTACCTGGAAATTTACTCTGTCCTCAAGCACGATGTGCTGGATGAGATATCTACCATATATATATTTTTTATACACTTGGTGTATGTTATTACAACAGGCACACATTTTATTCATTCATTTATATGAATGAAACATTTTAAGTTGCTTAAGTACCAGTTTACTTGACAGTTTATGTGATGTAACACTTGTGTTTAAGTTAGAAAGCTGCAATGGTAGAAGGAGAAAAAAAAAAAAGCAAATGACCTAATTCTGAAGAAACAGCTGATTTACCAGAAGGGAAGACAAAAAGATAAATTTACCTAAAAGACAGGAAATGATAGAGCTGCTTGCCTTAAAAGAGAAATTGAGACATAACAAGAAAACCCAATGCTATAGATTAGGTGGGAGTCTACTACAGACCTCCCAACCAGGGAGAAGAGCTTGACCAGGAATTCTTGGGTCAGCTCACAGAGGTAGCGAAGGCTAAGGATGTGGTAGTCATGGGGGACCTGAATTTCCTGGACATCTGCTGGGAAGAACAGTCAGCCAGGTCTGAACGCTC